>NC_038048.1:3774813-4374813 GCF_002211085.1 Panicum hallii | reverse complement strand
AAACTTTGGAAAAAGGATCCAAGAATTGTGGCTTTGGTGTTACTCTTCACCTTCTGCACAGTGAAACTCTTCACCTCCCGCTGGTTTATTTAACCGCGTGGTGACTTAAGGTTTCTTCTGCACTTTTAGTCTTCATATGAGTCGTCTTCGAGTAGTTTTGTGGCGTCCAGCCCCTGAGCTTACGAGCCAGGAGAGCCGAAGGAGCCATGTCGAGTAGTGTGCATCGTCCAGCCCCCGAGCCTGAGAACTGGCAGAACCGTGATGGCACGCCTTGCTGCCTGAAGTGTTGTTGCCGAAGCTCGATCTGAAAAAAGACAATGCATACATTATGTAGCATAATGCAAAGATACCGAGTAGTACTCAGTAATAATATGAAAAAGACACCAAAATTTATTCGGTGTGAAATTTTCTGTGTCGAGCTCTTTTTTTTCTTAGGCCATTTAAATCTCCCGTGTAGTCCACCCTTTACGTTCACTCGGTCCTAGTTTAGACTTCGCCCATAGCATGTACGAGTCGCTTAGGTCTTACGGCCTTCGCTCATATCATGTACGAGTCGCTTAGGTCTCCTGCCTTCGCTTATACAGGACGGGTCGCTTAGGTCATGACTAGGGACTCGAGGTTTCACAGATTAAGGCATTTGCTACTCGAGTAGATTAGCGACCGTTAAGAGGAGACAACGAGCGGAAAGTGGTCGCCATGCGACAAATAGGATGCGCTGCACGCAAAAGCAATCGACAAAGTGTAGCTCTAGAGGGTTTCATTGCCCATCGAGAGTAGTACACGGATAAACAGTCGACGAAGTGTAGCTCTGGAGGGTTTCATTGCCCATCGAGAGTAGTACACAGACAGGTAGCCGATCATGGTGTAGCCCCCGAGGGTTTCATACCCATCGAGAGGCATACCCCAAAAGGTAGCCGATCTTGTGAAGAACAAGTCGGAAAAGGTATAAGTTACTTAGCTTGATTCGTGGACGAATATCGACGAAGCCGTGGAGCTCGTGGATGGAGCTGCGATGGTTTGTTGATGAAGCTCGACTAGTCAGAGTCGATTCTGACTAGTTTTCAAGTCGAAACGAGTAGTTGATGTAGTCGTTGCTGTGAGGCTTGCCCTCGACTAGTTTCTAGTCGAGACGAGTAGTCGAAGTAGTCGTCGGTGGGCCGCCGAGCCTTCTCGCGAGGTCGAAGTAGTCGAACTCGTCGCTGCTGCACGCGGATATTGCGGCACAAGCGAAGTTGAACCGGGTCATCGAGGTTGGCGGCCGTGGTGCATCAACGCTGCAGCGCGAGGTGAAGTCGAGCCGAGTAGTCGAGGTCGATGTAGCCATTTGCTAAAGGATCCGAACTCGAACTCGATGAATCGATCCGCCGATGCATATGCATGAAGTAGCAATCCGCCGCCTTGAGTGGATTAATGTTGATGAAGAGGTCCTTCAAATTCGCCCAATGATCGCGACGATCGGCCCCACGGTGGGCGCCAGCTGTCGGTGTTTTTACCGTCGGCCTACCTAGGGATACCCTAAGGTAGGTGTTTATTTGGTGAGGGATCGCCGGATCTGGAACTTGAAGGTGAACGTAAGGACACAAGACACAGATTTAGACAGGTTCGGGCCGCTTAGAGTTGCGTAATACCCTACGTCCTGCTTGGGGGTGTTGAATATTGCGCCCTGCGCTTGGGTGTTGAGCTGCCAGTAGGCGGCTCTCTGTTGGATCTCTCCCTCTTGGTGGCTCTAATTGCTCTTCTAGTTGCTCTGCCTATCTAGGTACCCCTGCCCTCCTTTATATATCCCAGGGGGCGGGATTTCTAGTAGAATTACAAGGTAGGAGTCCCAATTGGATTACAGCATATGAGTCCTAATAGGATTACAGCGGAATCCTAGTAGGAATCAGACTTCTTTTAGCTCTCGGGTACGGGTAGCTTTCTTGCGGTACCCAGGGGATCTATCCCTGACACACCGCACATCGAGCTTGATGCTGCCGTGAAGGTAGCTAGCCGCCTGCACACAGGAACTATTTAACCGGCACTACTACAAACACCCGATCAGCACCGGTTCCAAAGCCCCATCCACCGCTGGTTTGGGGGAGATGTTGGATTACAATCAACGGAGATAGAGTCCGATCATCACCGTTGTCGCTTTGAGCCATAAATCCAACATCCACAATTTTTTCAGTTAATTTGTGAAATGTGCATCACCGGTGATTCGAATCCACAACCTCATACATCGTGCAACCCATCATTACCACTATACTCCACAGTAACTTATCATAAGTGATCAGGTATTATTAATTTATACTAACTTTTTAAATCTTATATTAAATTTTTAGATGCTAATACAATCTCAAATAAAAATATTATCAACTTCAACGTTTGAGTCGAGCACTACAAAATTGATGCTGATATTTTCCATCTAAGGTTGTTTGATTGGTCGAATAACTCATATCAAATATTTGCATATATAAATAATTTTAAATGAAAACATTATCAATTATAAAGTTTTAGATATCATCGAGTTCAATAATTTTGATATAAAGTTTATCTCCATCCGATTTTGTATAAAAAGTTTGTAATTTTTCTTTCTTTAGGAGGTTTAATTGTTCGCTTATCACCGCCAGGGCTGTATTATGAACCTGCGTGAAATTGACCATCACCGCTGGTTCGTATTACGGACCGGTGGTGTTACGAAGTGGCAGGGATGGTTGTTTGAACTTTCACCGGCGGTTTGTGTTTCAAACCAGCAGTAATACAGACTTTCACCGCCGGTTCCAATGGCCAATAAGATGACTTACTCATGAACCGGCGTTAAAAGTCTATCACCGTCGGTTGGAGTTCAACTAGCAGTGGTGGGGTGTTGGGGATAACCATATTTGTAGTAGCAAGGTAAAACCACTAAATCTTTAAATGTTAATAAATTTTAAAATATTTATTTTATCCGCAAACCTTAAGAATCATATAAGTAGATTTGTTTAAAAAAATTCCCATATTCTCATTAACTTATTGTTTTGAGATAAAGAGATCTTTATCCAATAATGACATAAGGTTCTAGCCTTTGCATTTAGTAGGTGCATGCTACCAATAAAAAAAGCAACAGACTTTATAAGTATATATATGTTCTATAGATCGTGCCATATCCACAAAGCAAAGTATTTTGACAGAAGAGAGCATCACTGCATTAATCTCATGTTATTGTCTTCCAAATAAATGAAAAAAATACTTTAGCTGTCAGCGGGTGATACACAATAAGTTGGGGACGTGCAGGTACGTCCCTTTGAGGTTTTGGCATAGGGTGGATAATGCTAGCCACTACCGGGGGGGGGGGAGGCGCTTGTGTGTGTGTGGTGGGGGGGTGGGTGGGGAGGGGGGCGAGTGAGGAGCACAGTTAGTAGAGTATATCTTCTAGTTGAGGCCTCAAGATTTAGGTCTTCTAAAGCATAAAAGCCCTACGTTCTAGGTGGTGTCAGTGGTTCAATGTAAAGTTGGGGTGTTACACAATGGTAATCGGGAACGTCCATAAGATCAGTTGAAGGTTAGATCTAACTCTCTCTCCTATGGTGGTATTAGCTCCTTTATAGAAGTAGAAGGCAAACTGCATGTGCGACATGTTGGAAGGAGGAGGAACAATTGTGATTGTTGAGGTATAGTTTGCTGATGATAACATGTGTTGGGAATGATTTGAAGAGTCACTTTTGCCCTCGGCCTCTATTCTTCATCCGGTCAAAGGAAGGGGAAGGGGGTGTCAGATCTGGAGCTATGGGACGGCGTATATGGCATAGATAATTCTAGAATAAGGGATATGACATGTTCTGTACCTTATACCTATTATGATATACTCGGACTCGAGTAGGACTCGTGGGTATAGAAGAAAACTACTCGGTACGACCAGAGTAGGACTCCAAAGCTCGTACCGAACTAGGATACCTGTAACTATGTCCCTCCAGAGTATATAAGGGCGGGCAGGAACCCCTCCAAACAACAAAACACGTCAATATACATCCAAGTTAATACAAACCACCATACAGGATGTAGGGTATTACGCAACTCGCTATCCGAACCTGTCTAAACCTTGTGTTGCTTGCACCTTTGAGTTCCTGATTTTGGTGACACCCTACCTACAACTCTATTACCTTAGGGTATCCCTAGATAGGCTTGGTGATAAAATACTGATACCTGGCGCGCCAGGTAGGGATGTTCATCGAAGATCCCCTAGCGAACTTGATGGCATCGTTCAACTTCACCACCGTTGCGCTCAAGAAAGGCGCGACTTTCGTCTTCGACTCGTGGGTCTACGTCGCTAACGGCACAGTCGACTTCTGTCGGCACTTTGTCGACACCAGGAAGCTGGAGGCATCTACATCAACTCCTCGCACCAATCATCGACGACTTCATCGAAGATCTCGACGAGATTCAACTATCTGACTTGATCAAAACCCCGACGATCTCGACTCGACTTCAGCTCGCAGCAATGTCGACGTGCCACTGCTACTTCAACTACTTATATCGACTAGAAACTAGTCGTGGATGGCTGCCGCACGCTCGGCAACTAGTCGGAATCGACTCCGACTAGATGGCTTCATCAACAAATCGTCCATGAATCAAGCTAAGTGACTTGTATCTTTCTCCAACTTGTTAACAACAAGATTGGTCATGCATCGACTACTATTTTGGGTATGCGCATCGACGCGAACTACTTTACACGCAACCCGCGCTCTCGCCGACTACTTTACACCAACAAGCATTCTCTTTGTCGCAACAACGACTAGTTACTCCTGCATTTGTTGTCTTCTCCTTGGGTAGCAAATGCCTTATTTTATGAAATCTAGGATCTTTTATCACACCTAAGCGACTCCACGCGTACACGAGATAAAGATCTCATACACGTTATGAGCAAAGGCTAAAACATGACCATGTAATTAAACGTAACATGCGGACTACCCGAGAGATTTAAATATTCTAAACAAGAGCTCGACACAACAAGTTTATTTTTACACCAAATAAATTTCGCTATCTTCACATTATGCTACATGATACCTAAATTATCTTTTTTCAGATTGAGCTTCGCCAGGCCACTCGGCGCGTCTCCATTGGTTCCGCTAGCTCCCAGGCTCAGGGGTTGGACGCCAATTACTACTCGGTGCATCTCCAATGGCTCCACTAGTTCCCAAGCTTGGGGGCTGGGCGCCAATAAATACTCGACATGGCTGCTATGCCTCACCTGGCTCATAAGTTCGGGGGCTGGACAATGCAAAACTACCCGGAAGACTCGTAAAAGAACCTGATTTAAGAGGCTTTTGAGGATTTATCTCGAAAAGATAATTTTTAACCATTTTAGGGATTTTATCCTGAAATAAGGGGTTTTCAAATTTTTAACTATCTAGCCATGAAATCAGGTATAAAATTTTTTTGAGCAGTAATTTAGGGTTTGTTTGGGCAAGTTGTTTGTTTAACTACTTTTTCAGCGATCTTATTCTGAAAAAGGGATTTTCAAATTTGTAACCGATCACTCTATTTTAAACCATCAATTTAATTTCTTAAATATATTCTACAACGTATGCCACGTTCTTTTGGATACTTTTTCCAAACCTTAGGATTTGGATTCAAGGCTCGGGGGCTGCGGGACACGTGTCATCATCTACTTGTTTTCAAATCTATTGGAAGTCAAAGAAAGAAGATTCGAGACTAATTTGACCCTCAGCCTGATTTTTCGATTCAATCTAAGACTCGGTGGCTACTCTATATGGAGTACGATTTTCATCACACCCCATATAAAAGATTTAAACTACTAGGGGTATGGGCACCTCATAGTTTCGAAACAACCAAAAGGTACTCAGGAAGATATATTCAATGTGAAATTCTAAAGAACTTGAAGATGACTCCAAAAGTACTCAAAAGCCTGTACTACTTGACTACGAAGAGCTCGGGGGCTTGTCAGATCCGGGGCTACCGGACTACGCATATAACATAAATAATTCTAGGATAAGGGATTGGGCATGTTCTATATCTTATACCTGTTATGATATACTCGGACTTGAGTAGGACTAGTTCATATAGAAGGAAGCTATTCGGTACGACCAGAGTAGGACTGCTAAGCTCGTACCGGACTAGAATACATGTAACCCTATCCCGCAAGTATATAAGGGCCAGTAGGGACCCTTCCAAAAGACAACAAATCAATATACATCTAAGGTAATACAAATCACCATACATGACGTAGGGTATTACATAACTTGTGGCTCGAACCTGTCTAAATCTTGTATTGTTTGCACATTTGAGTTTCTGATCTTAACGACACCCTGCCTAGGTATCTCTAGATAGACGGTAAAATACCGATAGGGTTGTGGGAGCGGAGGATTGCTTGGCCCTACCTCTCTTTCTTCTTGCGCTTCCCTTTCGGGGATGGGTGGTGCATTGCCCGCCACGCAGGCCGTTGTGCTGGCCACCGGGTTGCTTAGCATGCAATCTCCCTTCCCGCACCTAGATCAGAAGTGATGCTAAGGTCGGCACTATGATGTGCAGTGATGAGGAGGGAATCTATTAGGATTATACCTTGATATTGCCTAAGAAAAGCGTGCATGTTTTCCCCGATGAGAGGGGGGGGGGGGGGGGGGGGTTTGGAGGAGTAGTGATGCACATTTCTCGCATTCAATGCCTTCTTTCTTGTCAGCTGTACACTTCTGTGACTAGCTAGCATCGTTAGTGCGCAGCGGGCCTCGCCCTAAGGTCGTGGGGTTCACATGCGTCTTGAGCAAGTGATCTGTGGGACCGAGGAGCTGCCCTGGTTAAACTGTGGTCATGCACACTTACTGAGTGCTTGAGATCGTGTGGCCTCCCGAGCTCCTGATTGTGGTCGTCCTGGAGGAAAGATATGATCCATTGATTTCCGTGGCATGGCTATTCTTTTGGATATATGGTAGAGGCTCAGCCACTCAGAGGCATTGTTGAGGAAGGAGTTCATGATAGACCTGGCCTTGGATGGTTCAGGCATTGCAGCCGGCCAACACCTCGTAGATGTACATCTTGTTCTCCACTGTGGCCCAGTGGAGAACAAGATGTGCCTGGGCCTTCATCTCCTTGTTCCTGAGCAAACGAGGGCACAGACACAACGAAGGGTTCTTCGGAGCGAGGCTGCCCGCCCTCCAGGAGTGGGATCTTTTGTCATGCTTGCTTTGTGATGTCCATAGGTCGGAACACCTCGTGTCCCATGACATTGACATCGTACTTGATCCAGAATAGAATAAATAACAAATAAAAGTTTTCACAAACATTAACAATATTACGAGTTGTAATATGTGGATTCTCTCAAAATTATTTCTTGCTGCTCATACTAATAATTCATATAAATTGAACAATGACTATTTCTTTTCTTTGAATGGTACATTGGTGTCAATTATTAATGTTTTTCCCAAATAGTAAAATACAACAAAGAGTTTCCATTGTCATATGCCACTTCTTATATATGAACCTTACAATGATGGCTAGTAATCCCAACAACTCCATATATTCTTAAGTACATGGCAAGTTAATTTGTAAATTATATAGTTTGTCTTAAGAATCATGTACTTCATCCATTCCAAACTATAAGTCGTTTTAACATTTTTTTATACATAGTTTTTACTATGTACCTAGATATACCGTATATCTAGGTGAATAGTAAAAGTTATGTATTTAGAAAAATTAAAACAATCTATAATTTAAAATAGAGGGAGTACTGAACAAGAAATGGATATACATGGCATGACGCACGCCGTGAGTGGCGTCTTCATCACCTTGAAGAAGGCGTTGAACTCTGTTAGGTCCACGACGTGTCCTCTGTTGCTGGTGCCCACTCGAGCTCGCGAATGACAGCAGCAACGAAGCACCTGGCATGCATCATCCCCAATCCGGTTCCAGGGCAATGTCTTTGCCCTGCGCCAAATGGCATTTGGTAACTTTACACTTTTGAATGGATAAGATCGTACTGTGGCCCTATAATGAAGAACAAATATATGGTTCATCTTTATCTTTTTAATCCGGAACTAAAATTTATAACTGGTATTTCTCCCTCGTAAGAACTCTAGATTTGATGGTTCTTTTATCTCAATTTTATAAAATCAAGATATATCATTAAATGACATTTGTTTATATGTTAATTGCTATTTCATTAATCTTTTTATGTGGCTTGTTTTCTTACACCTAAGTAGAGAATAAAGAAACATGTTTTTCATAACAATTAGTAATATTATTTTATATTTTCTAATATTATGATAAATGTAAATTTGTGTCCAAATTTGAGGTGCATACCGCAACAAAAATATTACGAGGTGTTCAAATCTCAAAGTTTGAGTGTCAGACCCGGGACCATGCGAGTGTGCACATAGCATAAAATATTTTAGAATAAGGGATGAGGCATATCCCGTACCTTATATCTATTGTAAGTACTCTATACGAGTAGGAGTAGTTGGAACAGAAGAAACTATCCTAGTAGTGCTCGAGTATGACTCCTAAGCTAGTATCGGACTAGGATTTCATGCAACTCATCCGCCAATGCTGTCACATTTTTCGATAAAAACATGAGAATAAAAAATAATGAATTAAAATGATGAGCAGATGTGATTTCTATTCTATATTTTTCATTCTCATACAGTTGTTCTAAGTTTCTAACTTTGTCTTTTTTTTCTGCCCCACAACCAGTGGTGAACTGAACCTTGCAGAAGTACAATTGATATCATTATTTACATACCACTGAAAGCCTCAAATATATAGTTTACCTTCAAGTTCCAAGGTTAATTCTTTAGCCACATGATAGCAACAATGTGCAAGTTACAAGCAGTTTCATCTAAACAAAATTATCTGTGAAGAATGTTTCAAATATTAGCCTCTTGTCTAAAACTTTGACAACAATTCAAAGTGGACTTATGAATATGATATCAGACATAATATAAAAACTTAGACTAACAAAAATCAAAGAGGGCTTAGGCTATTTTTGATACTAAAAGTGAATATTTTGCATATACATGACACAACCTTCCTTTGTTTCTAGCTTTCAGTAAGAGTTTGCTGTATTCTACTTAGGCTATTTCTTGTCTAATAGTATAGGGGCCGGGATACAGTTGTGCCGTGCAAGCAACATTCTTTTTATATTAGTTTTGTGTATTTTTGGTAATGTTCTAGACAAGTACTGTATTCCAAATAGAAAAGTATCATTTCAGTATATATGGGCAGTTGTTTTTGCTCACTCATAATTCTCCACTTGACTCTCACAATTTGATGTTGTGATTGCGCAGGCAAATAAACTAGATGAAAGTAAGTTTTCATATGTACAGATGCATAAGGGCCTGGATCTATATTGCCTCCAGATATTGCTTTCTAATTCTGCACTATTATGTCTACTCTAGTTCTGGATTGCTAACTATATTTGCTGGTTGCTTACAGGGTGTATGACACTCAAAAGGACACCTTAGCTTTTACTGCAGTCGACAAGTTTCTGCCAGATCAAGTATACTACCACGGCTGTTTGAAATCATTTCTGCAGATCACAAAGTGGAGAGGTCCAGAGGTTGGTTATTCGGAGCGTAAAGAAGTACCAATTTCTTTATGTTTTCTCAATTTTTTTCTTTTCTGTCAGAGTGATACAACTTTCACCCTTTTTTCTCCTGAAATCTGCTATAATAATTTTCATGTTAAATGTAGTTGATATTACTGTTTCGTAATGGAAGCTAGCAGTCACGTATTTGCAACACCTTGCGCTCATCAGCTGCGTGTTTATTATGTTTCTTGCTCATCACTTTATCCTGGTATAGTATACTTGAATAACCCACAGATTTTTTTCTCGAACACACAGGAGATCTGCGTAGTTTTGTATTAAGAGAAAAGAGAGTACAACCAACCTAATACAGGGCAAATGCATCACCTCATTAACTGAGGATTTAGAGGGTTGCAAAGATAGAACAATATGACCTGAATAACAACCTAGGTCAAACAGCTTAACTAAGACATAAGACCACTAAGACCTCTAGCATCAACCAAATACCAGAGGTGAACCTCTTCTTTCAAATAATAACCCACATACTAAAGATATAACTTTGGAAGGTCTTCACTTGCACTAAAATATGCACTGCCACAGTATAAATTTAAGATTTTTTTTTGGAATGTTTCATCTCGGATCTTTTTTGGCTATGTATTAGGTGATATGCACTGAAAATCAAGAAAAATTGCAGGTCATATATCGTGACTTCAAAGCTTCCAATGTCCTGCTTGATGAGGAGTTTAGAGCAAAACTTTAAGATTTTGGATTGGCAAGGGAAGGGCCATCTGCTAATCATACTCGCGTCTCTACAGCAGTATGTACTGATTTACTCCATAGATCAAGATGATTTAACTTCGTAGAGGACAAGGTGCTCACCGCGGCAGCAATGGCCCGAGGACGCCGAGCAGTGGCGCGAGGACCTCGAGGCGGCAGGGGCAGCCGGGCGGCCGGGCTCCGGGGAACGGGCCGCGCGCGAGGACGACGAGGTGCGCGGCGGCCGGAGCTTCGGGCGGCGGCAACAATGGCGCGAGGACGCGGAGCAGTGGCGCGAGGACCCCGAGGCGGCAGGGGCAGCCGGGCGGCCGGGCTGCGCGGAACGGGCCGCGCGCGAGGACGATGAGGTGCGCGGCGGCCGGAGCTCCGGGCGGCGGCAGCAATGGCGCGAGGACGTCGGGGCGGCGGGTAAGTTGGGGGCGACGTCGATTTGAATGGGCGAAGGGGCTAATTTGTTGGGGGGATGGCGCGTTTAGTGCCGGGTGACATTAGCAGCCGGCACTAACGCGCCCACGTGACGTCAGATGGACAAGTTAGTGCCGGCTGGTATTACTAGCCGGCACTAACGTGCTCAAGTTAGTGCCGGCTGGTAACACCAGCCGGCACTGACACGCCCACGTGACGTCAGATGGACAAGTTAGTGCCGGCTGGTGTTACCAGCTGGCACTAACGTATACCAAGGGGCGCGGGAATTGGCGCGCGGGAACTGGCCACGCCAGTTCCCATTTACACTAAATTTGTAGTATTCATAAATTTATTCATAATAGGCTTAATAATTAGAATAATATAACAAAAATTTATATCTTATTTTAGCTACACAATAATTATAGTAATTATATGTACACAATAATAATAGTAATTGAAGTAATTATACGCCATGAGAGTGAGAAGAGCTCGGTTGAAGGCTCAGGAAGAAGGAGTGCCAAATGAAATGGAGGGCTGGGGATGGAGTGGCCGGTATATACGGGGCAAGTTAGTGCCGGCTAGTGGCTTTAACCGGCACTAACTGTATACGTTTAGTGCCGGCTAGAGCAGACAGCCGGCACTAACTTGTAATTGACCAAGTTAGTGCCGGCTAGATATTCCCACCGGCACTAACGTGCGTTTTGACTATTGTGGCAGCCGTCTGACAGTTAGGGGGATGGCACGTTAGTGCCGGCTGGTATTTCTAGCCGGCACTAACGTGCTCGCCTTATACTATTGAGACACGTTAGTGCCGGCTCGTTCTTGACCGGCACTAACGTGCTGGTACCGATAGAACGTTTTCTAGTAGTGTACTACTTGCGGCCGGCTACTACATGCTCCGATCAAGGCAGATGGTGGCATATTGACGAAGGTCCTGCGCGCGTGAGCTACCATCTGCATGGAGAGCTCGGCACTTTCTTCAAGGACTGGCTGGAGGACCAAATTAAAAAATTGACAAGAGGGCAAATAAAGAGCTATATACATGCATGTATGTGCGCAAGCATACATGCATCTGGTACATAAGGTGATGCAAGCCTCAAACAAGCAAAAATGATGATGGAAGCTACAGGCAAGGGTCAAGCTATGACCACTTCGACAAACTTGCCTCGACTTCAGCTTGCAAAGCAACGTCGACAAGCTGCTGCTGACCTCGACTACATGGCTCAACTTTGGCTTGCGCCGCAATATTGATGCGCTGTCGCCGACCTCGACTACACAGCTCGACTTCAGCTTGCACTGCAACGTCGACACGCTGCTGCCGACCTTGACTACTTGGCTCGACTCCAGCTCGTGCCGCAGCAACAACGCGTTGTAGCGGTGACCTCGACTACTCATCTCAACCTCAGCTCGCGCTGCAACGCCAATGCGCTGTCGCTGACCCTGACTACCCCAGCTCGACTCTATACAGCCAGGTAGCGTGGCCATCGCTCGGAGTCCTCTCGGACAAGACCGAGAGGCCACGTTAATCGGGGCTGCTAAAGGGAACACACCTACCAGACAGCCAGGTCGCGTGACCATCGCTCGGGGTCCCTATGGATCAGATCAAGAGGCCATGACATCCGAGGCTGCGTGGCAGCAACTCACCCTCGACGATATCAAGAGCAAGAAACTACTCAATTGCAATCACAAATCCATGATGAATTATGTGATGTCTACGCTAGTAAGGTTCACTCAAATGTTACTGGCTATTCAGACGCTTCAACAGCCCACAAGACCAGTACAAAATTCTAGTAAAAGCTCCGATACTAGTCTCACTTCAAACAGTATAGGTGAGACGCTTGTAATACTGAAGGGGTTACCAAGCCCATAATTACCAGAGAATCGCGAGAAGTTGCGACTACCCGATTGGACTGAAGAACTCCAGTAATAGCTCCAAATACTAGTCTTACCACAGATAGTAACTTCAATAGTCAAACTACCGAAGGGGTTGTGGCAGAGCCAACCTGAATTATACCGGCTCAAGTACGCGAGTCCACTCTCGAGGGCTCCAACATGCTTCAAACGGTATAATCCCTTAGCCTGTCGGGTAACGTCCCGATAAACCACCGATACACAGGATCAAATAAGGTTACCTCACACGAAGGTGAGTCCAGAGATACAGTCACCATCATATTTTACATTACAGGAAATTACAATACAAGAGTTTCTTAAAGCAGTACGAAGTTCTAAATTTAGAGAGGACATTACAAACTGTAAAGCTATGGTTTTTAACAGCGGAAAACATACGCGATGATTTACAGCACGTCATCAAGACGGACGTCATGCTAAGCCTGGGCATGACATCACTCGAAATCACCAGTGTTGGCCGAGGACGGATCCCATTCCACGGACCAACTTTCTAAAAGAGCACAGGGCCAAGACAGGGGAAGAGTAGGATCTTCAAAGGCTTTACCTGAAAAACATAAAACTAGCAAGGCTGAGTATATTAATACTCAGCAAGGCTTACCCGGGGTTGGGTATACTTTAGCCCGTAACTAGACTTATGAAGGCATTGTAAAGGTTCTGGGTTTATTTTTAGCTGAAAAGCAACTAAGAGTATAACTGACTTTCAAATTTTAGCTTTCAGATTCTAGCTTGATTAGTCATTCTAGGTAAGCACTTATAGTAAACAAGCAATGTAGATATTATCATCCATCAAGATTATTTCTTCAACAATTACACTTTTTACTCAATGTGGTAAAAGGGATAAGCAGTCTCATGCATCGTGAGAGGCGGACGATTCCTGAATCGAGATTCAACCTTGCAAGGTAAACCTAACACACACGCTTGGAACACCCACAAGTTGTTCCAAAGCAACCGTTTACCTTTCTTTCCGACTCGCGGACAGGCCACCACAAGCGACTTGCAGGACCGTACGCACACCCTATATGTGCAGGACATACGTCTGTAGCGCGACTACAAAACCCGTATTCCTGTCTGCCAAGCAGAACGTACTCCCACAGGTCGGTGCGTGTGAACATAACATGAGGTCGAGTGGTGGAAGTATGTCCGCTTACCGGGCCGATTGGTTACTAGGCTTACCGCTTTACCATATTTCGCGGCATGTGGCTAGTACTGTTCAAACGCTTAACCACCACTACCACACATTAAGAAGATTCAGTGAATCAGGGTAAACCTTGGGGTAGCCTTGGTTATGAAGAAGAATACACGGAAAGTGAATTCCCGCGGTGAACAGAGTTGGCGACGAGAAGAGCTCGACGATGACGAGACTCCATGAGTGACGAAGAAGCTCGCCGGGGGTTGTAGTGGTTAGAGAATGGCCGAAGAAGTAGTCTTCGCGATGACTCGTGGTGATAGTGGTTGAGCGATCCACGAGGGTAGGAACTGCTGAACATCGTGGACCTTTGGGACGAGACGGTCGAGCCGGATTAGTTCGCTATGTTGACTCCTCCACGAACTTTAGGGTTTCCTTGCTCACGGCTAAGCCTCCACTGTTCACGCGTGTGTGCTGCAGAAACATGGCCGGCACACTCGCGTAGCTTCCTGCAGGACTGCCGTGTTCGGTTGCATCGAGGTTCCTCTGAGCTCGTCACGCCTGATTGCCGTCATCGCTCCACAACTTCTCCTTCCGACTTGCCGCGCCATAAGCGCTCCTCCGCCTCCGCTAGGATCGAGGTCTACTCGCACCTAGCCACCTCCAAACTCTCCACGAGTAGTCCGCAGTGCCGCTGGACTTCGCCCGTTGCCTTCTCCTCGACGGCCTCCAGCGTCCATCACGCGCGACCCTCCTGCACACCAACTCGGTCGCGGCCTGAGCTCGCCCAGCGAGAACACCACCACGCGTAGCATGGCGCCACCCTGCACGTCGTCACTCGGCACGTCGTTGCCCTGCACAGTTACTCCTCTTCTCTTGTTGTCGGACCCGCGCTTGCTCCGGTCTTGCCGAATCGCTTCCGCGCACGCCCGAACCGCGTGCGTTCTTGGCCCGCGTCATGTTTTGCTTACACCGCCCGTCTTCTGCTTGCACGCTGCCATGCCGGTCCTCTTCTGCTCGCGCGCTGTCACACCGCGAGCTTCGCTCCAGCGCCGCCTAGCTTGCGTGCCGCTCACGCGTCAGCGTTACGCCTCCCGCGCGAGCCGCGTCCATATCCATGCCTGCGCGTTCCTGCTCGCGCCACATCTGTTCCAGTCCTATTCCCGAGCCGCGCACCTTCGCTCGCCCAGTGCACTAGCGCCGCGCTGCTCTGCCGCCTGGGACCTCGCCCGAACGCTTGCACCACAAGCCACCCTCGCTGCGTCACACACTACCCGCTGGCTCCGCTTCTGCGCGCGCCACGCCAGTGCGCTGCCCGCGTCTGCCTGCGCGCCGTGCTCCCGCGCGAGTCTGCCCGCACAACACGCCGCTCCGGCCTGCCTCCGTTCGTCCTAACGCCCGCCAGCCGCCGGTGCTAGCTTGGTTGGAGGAGAGAGGGAGGGGAAAATGGAATTGAACAGAGCGGCTGCCGTGGGGAATGAGATAAGGGCGCCAGAGATAAGGAAACAGAGAAGAAAGGGGATTGGTTTTCCCCAAGGGCTTATACGCAATATGGAAAAACTGCAGGGACCTATTTGTAAAACCAAAATTTCCCGTTGATTTAAAACCTTAATGAAGAAATGCCCAAAACAAAAGTTGGAGAGTTTTTCAAACTCTACAACATTGCTTTAGGGCTTGAGTTCAAAAACTCAAAATTTACATTTTTACATGTGAATCTTTGAACAAAAGTCGGATTTGAATTGCTTTTGTCCTAAAAGTGTAATTTTATAGAATTCAGGACTTAAATTCAAGCATTTATGACATGTCATGATGACGGGATAGAATCGTCATAATGATTGGATAGCAATGTCATGATGACTTGCACTTTTACACTTTAGTCCCGAGTAATTTTGAAAGTTACTTTTGTAAATGAAACATTTGCATAAAAGGACTTGTACTTTTATAAAATCACATAAACACCCTTAATTTTTACCATTTTACCCAAAATTTTTACACAATTCAACATATACATTTCCAATAAAACTTTTGGATAAATATATATATTTTTTTTACAGGGAATAAAATAAAGAAAATATGTTTACAAAACCGCCTTTCACTTATTTTGAAATTACCCTAATCCAAATATATTTTGCAAAAACAACCCTAGGTTTTTCTGTAATTACAAAAATACCCATTTTTACTTGCACTTTAAATTTTCAAAAACTTCACATAAACACACATGAGCTTTATACAAACAAATATATATTTCACATTAACAAAATATATGCCTAGCATTACAAATACACGAACTGTCACAGCCCTCCCCCCTAAAAAGAATCTCGTCCCGAGATTCGGGTGAAAGACTCTTTAAGGGAAGAAACGCAAATCATCCATCAAAAGTAACAGGAAGCAATCACACCAAAGAAGATTGAGGTTGATGATAAAAGCCGTTGGGGTATGACGAGATGAGAGAAGAAAGGTGATCAAGTTCTCATAGAGTTAAGATCACAACATGAGGATGATAAATGTCGGCGACATTTATCACAAGACTTAGGAATAGCAAGTGAGGATAACACAAGAGATTGATAAGTGATGTTTGAAACATTTCTGCTCAGAGTTAATTATTTGAATGACTTTAATAATGTTGATTGCAAAACATGCCTATTGATGCAATCAAGAAATAATGACAAAATGCTCCATCCATGAACGTGATGCATTGCTTGAGATGTATAATTACAATGATGGTGCAACATGAGGATGAGGGATCCCATGCACGACTGAGATGGTGCATATGACACAATGCAATTACCATGATGTTGACCAAATGATGCATACACCATGATGCAAGGATGATGATACTTGCAATGTATGCACGTATGAAATGCATGAAGTATGATGCATACCCGCATGAGTTAGTGACGCACATGGCTCGCACCCTGCAACCGTTCGCTCGTAACTAACACCTGGGTAGTCCTATATCCTTAAGCGTAGATCAAAAGTTAGGACACTAGTAAGGTTGCATAAGAAGAGATTGCAGTGGGGTTACGTCACATATACCTAGTCACCAGTGCGCTCCTAATAGCCCAATCATATGGCTGCAGCGCACATGAGGCCTTAGGTTCCGACACGGCATCATGGTCATGTGATTAAACACCACCACAAAAGAGGAATCGCAACCCTGTAGTGCCAACAGCAGCAAGAAAGACTTAAGAAACCGAAGACAACCCAAAGTTATACTAGAGGCATACCCGTTAATCAGTTTACGGATTCCGATGATGATGCAACACCATGCATTAACCAAAGATGGTACATGTTATGATGCATGACTTTTGCCGGAAGATTTGTATCCAAAAGTAATTATTGTTATATATCTTTTTAATTTATTCTAAATCATCTGAGCAAAAATTTGAAGGTACAGCTTTCAGATGTTGTAACCGGAATAGCCAACAATATAAGGTACAACATCAAGAGAGGATAGATGGATCACTGAATGATGGATTGAAGAATTTGATGATAGTTATCAAGGTTTATCCATCAAAGGAGAAGTTCAATGGTTCTGCCGAAATAGATTCAAAGCAGAATCAAAGATTTGATTTAGCTGTCAAGCTAAGATCGGTGATAGGGTTCAAACATGACCCAACTTACTTGATTCACAAAAGACATTCTCAACTCTAAGATAGCACAAGCAACATATTTCAGGTCAATCCATTGGCTCCCACAATACAAAGTTTAGGTAGGCATTCAGATACAAGCAACATATTTCAGTACAACCACATAACAAACAAGGTAATCAGGTCAATCCATCATAACATGATGCATGCACGTTCTACACGTCCTCACAACCAAAAATAACTGTCAAGTAATCTTGGTCTTACGTGGTTAAGTACGGTGGCATCATATAAATACGTCTCTCCCTGTAATATCTAGTCGTTAATCCTAACCGTTCAAAACCTATCGAATCGTGGTTAGCATTCCTGCAGAAAACATAATATGTGTATATTGAACCTTTCATGCCAGCATGTCATGAAAGCGTCCCCAATCATTACTGTTCACTATAGAAACAGCATCTGTACAATTACCGCCGTACAGACAACGTTAACATACGTTATCGAGATAACGTATTCACAGGGGTACCGCAAAATGCGGGGGTATGATCTGCGATCGCCATACCCTGCGCCGAACCATATACTCCCAATGTAGTCAACCGAGGTTGGTACATTGGCAGCATCTCAAGTAGGCCACTGCTTGAGAAACAGCGTTCGGTTCGCATCACCGACAGGAAGGCCAAGCTCCCTCAGTTGGTTGAGGATCCTTACCTTCTTACCTCATCGTCGAAGATGTCGTTACAGAATATAAGGTTGAGTTGTGCATGAATTTAAGTTTTAACGGAAAAGTAATGCTGGAAGTTAGGATTATATATATATATATATATACTATAGCCACCTCTATTTCCCTCATAAGTATTACCCTAGGGCTTTGCGTACTAAACACAATCCTTAACGAATCCAACGTAGTTTTGCCAAACATTTCGTTGGTCAAACTTTTATACTGAAAGCATTTTTAAGGTAAAATATATCTCCAGGGTAACCTTATAGCTCTGATACCAGCTGTGGCAGAACCAACCTGAATTATACCGGCTCAAGTACGCGAGTCCACTCCCGAGGGCTCCAACGTGCTTCAAACGGTATAATCCCTTGGCCTGTCGGGTAACGTCCCGATAAACCACCGATACACAGGATCAAATAAGGTTACCTCACACGAAGGTGAGTCCAGAGATACAGTCACCATCATATTTTACATTACAGGAAATTACAATACAAGAGTTTCTTAAAGCAGTACGAAGTTCTAAATTTAGAGAGGACATTACAAACTGTAAAGCTATGGTTTTTAACAGCGGAAAACATACGCGATGATTTACAGCACGTCATCAAGACGGACGTCATGCTAAGCCTGGGCATGACATCACTCGAAATCACCAGTGTTGGCCGAGGACGGATCCCATTCCACGGACCAACTTTCTGAAAGAGCACAGGGCCAAGACAGGGGAAGAGTAGGATCTTCAAAGGCTTTACCTGAAAAACATAAAACTAGCAAGGCTGAGTATATTAATACTCAGCAAGGCTTACCCGGGGTTGGGTATACTTTAGCCCGTAACTAGACTTATGAAGGCATTGTAAAGGTTCTGGGTTTATTTTTAGCTGAAAAGCAACTAAGAGTATAACTGACTTTCAAGTTTTAGCTTTCAGATTCTAGCTTGATTAGTCATTCTAGGTAAGCACCTATACTAAACAAGCAATGTAGATATTATCATCCATCAAGATTATTTCTTCAACAATTACACTTTTTACTCAATGTGGTAAAAGGGATAAGCAGTCTCATGCATCGTGAGAGGCGGACGATTCCTGAATCGAGATTCAACCTTGCAAGGTAAACCTAACACACACGCTTGGAACATCCACAAGTTGTTCCGAAGCAACCGTTTACCTTTCTTTCCGACTCGCGGACAGGCCACCACAAGCGACTTGCAGGACCGTACGCACACCCTATATGTGCAGGACATACGTCTGTAGCGCGACTACAAAACCCGTATTCCTGTCTGCCAAGCAGAACGTACTCCCACAGGTTGGTGCGTGTGAACATAACATGAGGTCGAGTGGTGGAAGTATGTCCGCTTACCGGGCCGATTGGTTACTAGGCTTACCGCTTTACCATATTTCACGGCATGTGGCTAGTACTGTTCAAACGCTTAACCACCACTACCACACATATCGGCCTTATCCATTTTTAACGAAATAGACAGGGTAAACTTCCAGGTCATGATACAACACATGACCCTGTCCGTCATCCTTATAGTGGTTGCAGAAATGTAAACATGCAACTCCTATATCGCGCGAGTGACAGGAAATCACCCGACTTCTACCGGTCCTATTAGCGGAGCATCTATCCGATAAGGACTCAGGAGCATTACATTGGGTTCCTAGGATTCATGCATCTAGGGTTTCACTCCAACTCCTAGACTTAATGCATAAGTTTAGATAAATAGATATAGATTGCAGTGTAAATAAAGTAATGGGATATGTCCGGGGCTTGCCTTTACTGGTGGGTCTGAAGTCAGAAATGTTAATATCTTCCGAACTTTGGTTCGGGGCTTCAGTTAATCCGTTGGTGATGTTCACTTGGTCTTCAGAAACATCCTTGGCAGACTCCTGGGAGATCTTGTAGGTACCGTCTGCGGAAGTAGTCGTATCTACATGCAATGCGATATTACATTCAAATGTGCATACAAAACTATTTTACTTCACAACAAAGTTGCAATTCAACATTCATTTAACAGGCTACTCATATAATAATCAAAAAGATTTGAGCTAAACTTAGACCGAGCTTTAGAGGGACAACTAATTAGAATTAGCTACTTGTTGAGGGTTACGACAGAGCTGATGGGAACAACATGGGTTTAGCCGATTGATGAGTGCATTGGGTTCCTAGATAATCGATGAAAGCATCGATTACCTTGGCAGAAGGATGATTCCTAAAGCAGTTGTCTTAACTGAGATGTGCTTAAGTGTTATTCTAGGTAACTAGGTGTGGTTGTATCGACTCGATTACGTCAGCACAACAATTGAGTGACGTACAGCCGAATGGAGTGTGGTTGAAGATACATGACCGATAGATGTAGATAGCCGATCTTTCAGTCGATAAATCGACTGATAGAAGTATGTGGATAAGGATGAGAAAACTAAGGATTGATCGGCCGTGTTTGACCGATATGGAAAAGCAAATAAAATCGGCTTAGGTCGGTCGATGGCAAGAACCCTAAGATCGTGGGTGTCTCTTCGATACATCGACTCTGTGCAGTCGATGTAGGACAGAACAAAAGGATTGTATCGGCAGTAGCCGATACTAGAAAGGTAACAATCGTATCAGCTAACCAGCCGATGATAGAAGTATCGACTGACAGCTGTTACACAGAGATATCCTAGACTCAAAGAAAACGGATGTTAAGTGATTGGGTTGATAGCCGTTGCTGAAGAATAGCTGCAGAGATGTATAAGCTAAGCAACAGATGCACATGAACTAACAAAGATTCTTATACAAAAAGGGCCTTAAGGAGATTGCAATCAAGACGAGAACAATGTCTTGATGGCGGGGATATGAGTACTTGGGTGAAAGGGTTGACTAGATATCACATATCTCTACTTGAGATATATGCCTTATGGTTACTTTTTAGCTACAACACATGCACATCACATAAGATGCAAATAAAGCACACATTTCCTAATATTTAACATAGACCGCACTTCAAAGACTTTCAATTCAAAATCACAACATATAACTTGTAGAGTTTGACTTAGGATTTCGAATAAAACTGATTTTACATTTTTATGAACTTCCTACGAAAATCTATGAAATGTAGAAGTTCATCGATTTGAAATACAGAAAGCTTTGGAAATTTTACAAAGAACACCCTAGAACTTTCTAAAACATAGCAATCAAATCCCTGGTCCGGGAAAACAGATAACAGGAAGATAACGACGATATTCCGGCAAAGGAATCGCCGGCATTAAGAAGATTCAGTGAATCAGGGTAAACCTTGGGGTAGCCTTGGTTATGAAGAAGAATACGCGGAAAGTGAATTCCCGCGGTGAACAGAGTTGGCGACGAGAAGAGCTCAACGATGACGAGACTCCATGAGTGACGAAGAAGCTCGCCGGGGATTGTAGTGGTTAGAGAATGGCCGAAGAAGTAGTCTTCGCGATGACTCGTGGTGATAGTGGTTGAGCGATCCACGAGGGTAGGAACTGCTGAACATCGTGGACCTTTGGGACGAGACGGTCGAGCCGGATTAGTTCGCTATGTTGACTCCTCCACGAACTTTAGGGTTTCCTTGCTCACGGCTAAGCCTCCACTGTTCACGCGTGTGTGCTGCAGAAACATGGCCGGCACACTCGCGTAGCTTCCTGCAGGACTGCCGTGTTTGGTTGCATCGAGGTTCCTCCGAGCTCGTCACGCCTGATTGCCGTCATCGCTCCACAACTTCTCCTTCCGACTTGCCACGCCATAAGCGCTCCTCTGCCTCCGCTAGGATCGAGGTCTACTCGCACCTAACCACCTCCAAACTCTCCACGAGTAGTCCGCAGTGCCGCCGGACTTCGCCCGTTGCCTTCTCCTCGACGGCCTCCAGCGTCCATCACGCGCGACCCTCCTGCACACCAACTCGGTCGCGGCCTGAGCTCGCCCAGCGAGAACACCACCACGCGTAGCATGGCGCCACCCTGCACGTCGTTGCCCTGCACAGTTACTCCTCTTCTCTTGTTGTCGGACCCGCGCTTGCTCCGGTCTTGCCGAATCGCTTCCGCGCACGCCCAAACCGCGTGCGTTCTTGGCCCGCGTCATGTTTTGCTTACACCGCCCGTCTTCTGCTTGCACGCTGCCATGCCGGTCCTCTTCTGTTCGCGCGCTGTCACGCCGCGAGCTTCGCTCCAGCGCCGCCTAGCTTGCGTGCCGCTCACGCGTCAGCGTTACGCCTCCCGCGCGAGCCGCGTCCATATCCGTGCCTGCGCGTTCCTGCTCGCGCCACGTCTGTTCCAGTCCTGTTCCCGAGCCGCGCACCTTCGCTCGCCCAGTGCACTAGCGCCGCGCTGCTCTGCCGCCCGGGACCTCGCCCGAACGCTTGCACCACAAGCCACCCTCGCTGCGTCACACACTACCCGCTGGCTCCGCTTCTGCGCGCGCCACGCCAGTGCGCTACCCGCGTCTGCCTGCGCGCCGTGCTCCCGCGCGAGTCTGCCCTCACAACACGCCGCTCCGGCCTGCCTCCGTTCGTCCTAACGCCCGCCAGCCGCCGGTGCTAGCTTGGTTGGAGGAGAGAGGGAGGGGAAAATGGAATTGAACAGAGCGGCTGCCGTGGGGAATGAGATAAGGGCGCCAGAGATAAGGAAACAGAGAAGAAAGGGGATTGGTTTTCCCCAAGGGCTTATACGCAATATGGAAAAACTGCAGGGACCTGTTTGTAAAACCAAAATTTCCCGTTGATTTAAAACCTTAATGAAGAAATGCCCAAAACAAAAGTTGGAGAGTTTTTCAAACTCTACAACATTGCTTTAGGGCTCGAGTTCAAAAACTCAAAATTTACATTTTTACATGTGAATCTTTGAACAAAAGTCGGATTTGAATTGCTTTTGTCCTAAAAGTGTAATTTTATAGAATTCAGGACTTAAATGCAAGCATTTATGACATGTCATGATGACGGGATAGAATCGTCATAATGATTGGATAGCAATATCATGATGACTTGCACTTTTACACTTTAGTCCCGAGTAATTTTGAAAGTTACTTTTGTAAATGAAACATTTGCATAAAAGAACTTGTACTTTTATAAAATCACATAAACACCCTTAATTTTTACCATTTTACCCAAAATTTTTACACAATTCAACATATACATTTCCAGTAAAACTTTTGGATAAATATATATATATTTTTTACAGGGAATAAAATAAAGAAAATATGTTTACAAAACCGCCTTTCACTTATTTTGAAATTACCCTAATCCAAATATATTTTGCAAAAACAACCCTAGGTTTTTCTGTAATTACAAAAATACCCATTTTTACTTGCACTTTAAATTTTCAAAAACTTCACATAAACACATATGAGCTTTATACAAACAAACATATATTTCACATTAACAAAATATATGCCTAGCATTACAAATACACGAACTGTCACAGGGGTCTCCAAGTCCATACTTCCGACTACTTCGAGTACTAGCCTATACGGTTCACCGGAACCAAGAGCATGGTAACTACAAAAAGTTGAAGAGGTCATCGAGCCTATAACTCCAAGCAAACCAGAGTACCATATGGAACAGGTAAATCCTGATTTGCTTGAAGAGCCCTATCAAGGAGCTATCTACCGAGCGCCAAGTTATTGATTACTTCTAGAGACATTGCACTCGGAGTAAATTAACCCAAGCGTCTCGCGTTAATACTAAGTCCTATGATTGTCAGGTACTAAAAGTACTTTGAACAATTTGAAATGCATCTCTAATGGTTCCGCTGGTTCCCAGGCTTAGGGGCTGGGTGCCAATAACTACTCGACGTGGCTCATACGACTCACCTGGCTTATAAGCTCGGGGGCTGGATATCGCAAAACTACTCGGAAGACTCGAAGAAGAACCCAATTTAAGAGGCTTTTTGAGGATTTATCTCAGGAAGATAATTGATTAACCATTATTTCAGGGGTTTTATTCCGAAATAAGGAGATTTTCAAATTTTTAACCTAGAGATCTTATCTAGCCATTAAATCAGGAATATGATTTGTTTTGAGAGGTAATTTAGAATAATTTTGGGGAAGTTATTTGATTAACCATTTTTTCAGGGATTTTATTCCAAAAAGGGGTTTTTCGAATTTTGTTCCAATTTTTCCTATTTTTACCATCATTGCAAATATATAACATACACTGCATCGTATATCACAGTCATTTGGATCCTTTTTTTCAAATTTTTTAGGATTTGGATTCAAGACTCAGGGGCTGCGGGACACGTGGCATCGGAGGCTTATTTTTAAATTCTTGGAAGATAAGAAAAGAAGATTTAAGACTAATTTGACCCTCAGCCTGATTCTTCGATTCAACCTAAGACTCGGGGGCTACTCCATATGGAGTGCGATTTTTATTGCACCCCATATAAAAGAAGACTTAAACTACTCAGGGCATGAGCACCTCGTAGCCTCGACGTAGCCAAAGAAGTACCTGGAAGACACCTCGAAGATGAAGTTTCAGAAAAACTCGAGGATAACTTCAGAAGTACTCAGAAGTCTACAGTACATAGCATAGAATATTCTAGAATAAGGGATGGGCATGTCCCATACCTTATATATATTGTAACTACTAGTACGAGTAGGACTAGTCGGAATAAAAGAAAACTACCCAACCCAAGTAGGACTCCTAAGCTAGTATCGGGCTAGGATTCCATGTAACCCTATCCTCCCAGACTATATAAGGGTACGTAGGAATTCCTCCAAACAATCATCACACCAATAACCAATCTAATGCAATACAAACTACCATACAGGATGTTGGGTATTACGCACATCGCGGCCCGAACCTGTCTAAATCTTTTGTTGCTTGCACCTTTGAGTTCTCGGCGACACCCTGTCTAAAATCTACTACCGTAGGGTATACCTAGGTAGGCTTGCCGATAAAATGTTGACATTGACTTATAGTTATAAGAAACTATGAGAGAGATGCGTTCTTTTGCGTACAATGTATGATCATACTTTACTAAAACTATTTATATTTTTTATGGCAAGATTATAAACCAAAAATATGTTGTCATATCAATTTATAGAATTTCTAACTAGATTTAGATATTATTGTAATTATTATGTGGTAATTCAGAGAAAGAAGTTTGAATTATCCCTACAAGATAATTGAATTTTTCATATTTCTCCAGGATATGGACTAGAATAGAACATATGAGCCTAAATATATTTTTTGTGCATTTTTTAATATCATTAGATGCATATGTAGTTCAATTTGGAATTAATTTAGATAACCATGTCGAAATTCAATTAATATATGGAAAATAGTAAATCAGTTCCAAAAAAATTCAAACTTCTAAATGACAACTTATATATAGTCTATTACATATAAAAATTATACTGATTTATGTAGATTATTATTTTTATGTGTTACTTTATACTAGTGCATTAAAATGAAAAAGCCGTTAAAGGGGTTGGGAAACTTAGCCAAGCCAATTTCCTGTCAAGGCCCGAGTGCTCCCAGCCCTCTATTCCCGCAAACGATTCCCATTGATCCGTGGATGTATAAAAATGCCAGCCGACACTGAAAACCCTAGCTCTCTCCTCCACAAGCCGATGGCGCCCCCTCCTTCTCTGATTCCCAATCGCTCTTATCCCTCTTCTCCTCACTCCTTCAACTCCTTTCTCGCCTCCGCTAGCTTCTTCCCTCCACCGCTGGCCGCCCCTCCCCTACCTCCCTCCCCTCCCCTCCCTCGTCGCATCTCCCCTCCACTGCCGCCCCTTGAACTCCCCTGCCTCCCTCCCCTCCCTGGCTCCCTGCCTCCCTGCCGCGCATTCCTGCGCGCCACCTCCCCTGCCCTGCCACAGCGCGAGGGGCATAGTTATTAGGACCGGACCGGACAATGAATCATTCAGGCTCTTCATTCACGGTTTGATTGGTTCAAATTTGGCTTGACCGAAGGTTCAACATGGTTCAAATAGACCAAGTTAAGAAACAAGATGGTGTCTTGGTGGTGGGATCCTTGTGATCTGAAGGCTGAGAGCTGAGTTCGAACCCCGATTCCAACGCTTTTAGCCAATTTTCCTGCATCAGCCACCCTCCTAGGGTGCGTTTCCCTACCGCTGCCCCTTGTCAGGTCTTTTGTGGTCTGTAGCGGTTTATTTGCTTGGTTTGCTTTTAGCCAATTTTCCTGCATCAGCCACCCTCCTAGGTGCGTTTCCCTCCCGCTGCCCCTTGTTAGGTCTTTTGTGGTCTGTAGCGGTTTATTTGCTTGGTTTTCTACCGGTTTTAGTTAAAAAATACCGGTCCAAGCGGTTTTATCCTGTTCTCATGCATGCCCGATCTTTTATGTGACCTGGACCGGCTAGGCCGCGGCGCGACCTCCATGGTTGTCACCTTGGCGGGTCATGGGGATGGCAAGCCGAATCAGTAGATCAAAGATGCTCCAGGTCGCTTCCCTCCCGCTGGGGTGCGTTTCCCTCCCGCTGCCCCCTTGGTCCGGTCCGTAGCGGTTTATTTGCCCGGTTTTCTATCAATTTCAGTCTGAAAACCACCGGTCCGAGCGGTTTTATCTGGTGCGTTTCCCTCCCGCTGCCCCCTTGGTCCGGTCTGTAGCGGTTTATTTGCCTGGTTTTCTATCGATTTCAGTCTGAAAACCACCGGTCCGAGCGGTTTTATCTGGTACACCTGCATGCCCGATCTTTTATGTGACCCGGACCGGCCATGGCTTCAGTTCCTGGTTCAACCGGTCGAACCGGCGGGTCCGGTCTGATCATAATAACATGGGCGTGGGGCCGCGGCGCGACCTCCATGGCCATCACCTGGGCAGGTCATGGGGATGGCAAGCCAAATCAGCGGGTCAAGGATGATCCGAGTCCCTTTGTGGCTCTTCAAGAAGGCCTTCGAGGTCTCCCTCCTCTGCGACGCCGAGGTCGCACTCCTCATCTTCTCCCCCGCCGGCAAGCTCTACGAGTACGCCTCTGCAAGGTTTTAATTCCCTCCCCACCCTGCCCCATGAATTAATTACTTGCTCATCCAATCCAATCCAACCAGTAGTAAGCTAAGCACGAGGCCCCACCCGGTTCGGTCCACGCATCCGTGGGTCTCGATCCCGTCCGGCGGCGGCGTGCGCTAGTTAGATGGCCACGACGGCGAGCCGCCTTTGCCAAGCGCCACCTGCGTTCCGGATGTCGTCCTGCTCAGCTCCAGGCTACAGGGTGGCCGGCCTTGCGCTGCTCTACTGGCTCCCAAACAGCAGGGTGGGAGCCTGGGAGGCGGCGCCGCGACCTCTGTTCCTACGCGCCCTGCGCACGTGCTTTGTGTGCGGATGTGAGGGGCGCGCCCGTGTGCTCTTGAGTCTTGACTCCGCGCGCTGACCAGGCATAGAGGATGCTTGTCCTTTGTCTTTGTTTTTCTTTTTTATTACTGACTGATGATGGTAAGTGGGTGGGAGGAATTTCTACTTTGCCGTCACTGCGGAAGCAGGATCGGTTTTGGACCAATTAGCCGTCGACCATTTGTACTAGCCGTACTTTGATACGGGGCCTTTTCCGGTTCCTAGATGCTAATCCCGTCCATAAACAAAAGAATCTATTCAAAAACACTAGCGTAGCTTTCGCATGATAGTTAAAGTATTGCGCAAAGCAAATTTGGAGTCATATCGCGGTCAAAGTATTTCTGAAGGTATTTGTTTTTGCTTGTGAAGACAATAGGAGTCCGACTCAAATATTCCAATCACCAGGGGCATTCATGGAAAATTTTGATATTTTGTGGAGGATTGTATGTTAGTTCACAATTTAAGTACATTCACTGTGGACATTTTCACCTACCTTTAGCAAAATTTGGGACACTTGCTATTGTAGCATTTGCTTTTGTTAGTACTGTCAGTGTCACCCCATATTCTGAAAAAGAAAACTAGATCTAAATTTAGATGAATTATATTACTTTTTTTTGAAGAAATAATTATATTACTTTTGATTTCAAATTTGTGATCATGGAAATCTGTAGATTTGTATAGACATACCCAGTTTCTTTATTGTTATAGAGACCAAAGGTGGTAGATTAGGAAGTTCAAAAGTTGAGGTTGAAGTAGACTGACGTTTTCCTCCTTGTTGAGTGCTAGTATATTAGCTTGTCTTCCAAACCTCTATTCGATCATAAGGACTTCAAATGAAGGATCTCTCTTTTGGATGCTCTTGTTGGACAGTTTTTCCGATTAGCTGCTGTCGGTATATACGCACAGGGGTACCTGCTGCTAGGGTGTCCAGACCCTTAGCGTCTCGCTGTCGCCTCACAGGAGTGAATGCGATGGTATCCGGCTCCGGCATGTGCGCCAAGCGCATCGTGGTGGACACGTGCCACCACATGCTCGGCCGCCTATCCTCCATCATCGCCAAGAAACTACTCAACGGCCAGAAGGCCATTGTAGTCCACTTCGAGGAGATCTGCCTCTCGGTGGGCCTTGCCCGCCAGGAAGTCATCTGACAGACTGTCCACCCTGGTGGGCAAAGGGTTTTCCAAGGCCTCACCCTTGTCCTCTAGGAGACGGGACGAATGGTCCGGACCTGATAGCTGGGACCGTGGTCTCCGGACCTCCCCCCTGAGCTGATATAGGTCCGGCGCCCCCACGTGCCCATGAGGGCAAGGTACTTGGGGATGGCCACCACAGGCCCGGACCTCCTAGGGGGTCCGGCGCCGCCACATGTGGGTGCTCGACCCCTATGGGCCTGTCTCTCCAACTGGCCTCGAGGGCCCGGACCCCCCTTTCCCCGGGAAGGGGTCCGGTGCCGCCACGTGCCATCGAATTGGCAACTGCAGGGCCGGCCCTGCCACGCGCCCATGGCAGAAGGCCCTCCGTAGGGCGCCAGCCCAACTACCACATTAAATGCGGGTAGGTGGGCTGTGTGTGTGCCCAAGTCAAAGCATGGTCTGCCCAACTGACACCACGGTAAGCCCGCTTGTTACCAAGGCGACACGTCACTGTGCTCTGCGTGCGGGCAGACGGCATCTAGTCACATCACAGCACCACGCGCGTGAGTAATGATGGCCTGCTGCACGTGTGCTGAGGCGTGCACTGCAACAGTGCACGCGGAGGTAACGGCGCGGCAGGGTCAACGCTGCTTCTTCATCTGTCAGAGGGTCCTGACCCAACAGTGGTAGCACGGCTCCCACTGTTGGGTAACACTGACAGCAGTCACTGTGCCAGCAAGACGGCACACGGCCATATCTTGGCTGTAGATACGCACACCAACTTCCCGATTGAGAGGACTACAGGGAAGAGCTGGAGATGAAGATCACCATATCTTCCTTAGGACAGGCTCCTGTTGGTCGAGCCCACTTGTCGGGGCCCCACACTGTGTAAGCGCTCCCCTTAGTCTATAAAAGGGAGAGTGCACTCGTTAGAAGATAAGGTCTCATAGACAAGTTCACGAGGGCTCTCAAGTCTCCCAAGCTTTCTCAAGTAATACACACACAAGTGGACGTAGGGTATTACGCTCCGGTGGCCCGAACCACTCTAAATCCTTATGTCTTTCCCGTGTTCCTCCGCCCTTTGATCAAGCGCTCCTAGGTCTCCTCCAAACCCATCCTTAACTAGGATTAGCCGGGTGCATTCCCCACCCGGCTGGAGATTTCCTCCGACATTTGGCACGCCAGGTAGGGGAACTAGGTTTGGTTTTGCGCTTGGTCGAAACTCAAGACCACAATGGCGTAGGAAAATGGTCATCACAACCTCCTGTTGGGTGAGGAAGTGGCGTCATCGACGCCACACGCCGTCCCACATCCAGGGCGGCAGCACGTGCTGCCCCGCAGCATGCTGCGGAGCGGGCCTCGGTGGCCCAATCGGTGCCCGCACCGAACGGGCCGCTCGTGGTAGCCAGGGAGTTGCTCCGCAACCCCCCTGGTGAGGCAGCCTCGCCTGACACGCAGACGCAATGGCGTGACGACGTCAACCGCCTCCTCAACCTGGCGCAGGTTTCCCCAGGCTCAGTGGGGGGTCTGTGTCCAGGAAACGTCGTCCTCAGGGCGGCGCATTCGGTTCTGTGCACAAATAATCAGTGAGGAGTGCACGGACCGAGGACCTCCGGGCAGAGCTCAACCGCAGACTTGCGGGAGAGGACGCCCGTGCCTCCATTGAGCGGGCACGTGTCCGCCGGCTCAACATCGAGGGTCGAGACCTCGATGCCGAGCTTGCTGCAGTAGCACCAACGCTGCAGGGGCTCGTCCAGGCACCGGTGGTCGGGGTGGGTTGCGCTGCGCTCGCAGACCACCTTTACGTGGTCGCCTGGCCGTCCAAGTTTTGGCCCCACCTGCCGGAAAAGTATGACGGGTCCACCAACCCATCAGAATTCCTGCAGGTCTACATCACCGCCATCACGGCGGCTGGAGGTAACGAAGCCGTCATGGCCAGTTACTTTCATGTAGCCTTGACCGGGCTAGCCCGGACCTGGCTCATGAACCTCACTCCGGGGACTATCCAGTCCTGGGGTGAGCTCTGTGCACAGTTCACGGTGAACTTCGCCAGTGCCTACCAACAGCATGGTGTGGAGGCCCACCTCCACGCTGTGAGGCAACAACCCGGAGAAACCCTCCGGGCCTTCATCTCCCGCTTCACCAAGGTACGTGGAACTATTCCACGTATCTCTGATGCATCTATCATCACAGCTTTCCATCAGGGGGTCAGAGACGAGAAGATGCTGGAGAAGCTGGCGACTCATCAGGTGGAAACCGTCACCACCTTGTTCCTTTGGCGGACAAATACGCTAGGGCTGCAGAGGGCCGTGCATGGCACTCTGCAACCCAGGCAGGACCCGCTCAGATGAGCGGGACCAGTGACGCTGCCCCTGGTAGCGGCAAGAAAAAGAATAAGAAGAACCGTGGCTTTGACAAATCACGGGTCGGGGGTCCAGCCGTTGCTGCTTCAACGACCGGGGGCCAGAACTCCCGAGGCAAGCGCCCACGTCAACAGCGCACTGACCCCGGGTCGTGCCCTGTTCATCCTGGGGCTCGCCACACAGCGCCACCGAGTGCCGCGGGATCCAGAAGCTCGCGGAGCGCCTTCACAAGAGGCGCGACCAAGCCTCCAAGGAAGGCTCCTCCCTTCCGCGGCGGTCCGGCAAGGAAAAGGCCTCCGATGCTAACGCAGCTGCAACTGAGTGGGAGTTGGGGTATCAAACCCCCAACAAAGACCTCAAGGGTCTCTTCCATTAGTCCGACTCTGAGTCCGGTGGTGACGAGCGCCGCAAGAAGCTGTACGTCATGTACGGCGGCAGTTCGGAGCTCGTCTCCCGGCGGGACGTCAAGACCCTTCGCCGAGAGGTCCTCTCGGTGAAGCCGGGGATGCCAAAGGCGGCGCCCCACCAGCGGTGGAAAGGCACTACCATATCCTTCGGGCCATCTGACTACCCGAAGAACATGGCGGGCGCTGAAGTGCTGCCACTCGTCACGGCACCCACCATCGCCAACGTCCGCCTCCACCACGTGCTGATCGACGAAGGCGCTGGCCTCAGCGTCATCAGCTATGCAACATTCAAGCACCTGCAGATCCCGGAGTCCAAGTTGGCTCCATCGCGCCCATTCTCCGGAGTGGGCCCGAACCCCGTCTACCCGGTAGGGACCATCCCCCTGCCGGTCACTTTCGGGATGGAGGACAACTTCCGCACTGAGAACGTGCAGTTCGAAGTTGCGGAGGTGAACCTCCCCTTCAACACCATCATCGGCAGACCGGCCCTATACCGGTTCATGGCTGTTGCCCATTACGGGGTCCTGAAGATGCCTTCCTCGGCAGGCGTCCGTCCAGAGCGATCGGGCAACTGCCGTCGTGGCGGTTGAAAAACTCCATGCGCTGGCAACAGGACTTGCCCCCGCAGCCGGTGACGAGGGGTCCGACCCCTCATCCTCGCGTGCCAAGGCCCCGGCCAAGGCACCCAAGGTCCGTCCGTCTGATACGGATGATGTTCCAGTGTAGACCATCCAGGTCGGAGCGGAGGTCTCCCAGACCACCCGCATGGGTGGAAATCTGGGAGAGAAATAGGAAAGCGCGCTCATCGCCTTCCTCCGGGAAAATGTCGACGTGTTCGCCTGAGAACCGTCACAGATGCCCGAGATCCCTAGGGAGGTGATTGAGCACCATCTGAAGATCCACCCTGATGCCAGGCCGGTCCAGCAGAAGCCATAGAAGCAGTCCATCGAGCGGCAGAACTTCATCCGTGAAGAGGTCCGCAAGCTGCTGCAGGTTGGCTTTATCGAAGAAGTCTACCACCCAGTGTGGTTGGCCAATCTGGTCGTGGTTCCAAAGGCTAACGGGAAGCTTCGGATGTGCATGGACTACACCAATCTCAATAAGGCATGTCCAAAAGACCCTTATCCACTTCCGTGAATAGATCAGATTGAAGACTCCACCTTCGGGTGTGATTTGCTATCCTTCATAGATGCCTATTCTAGTTTTCATCAAATCAAAATGGCTAGAGATGATAGGAAGCATACAGCTTTTGTAACTATGGATGGTCTTTATTGTTATATAGTGATGCCTTATGGATTGCTTAATGCTCTACCCACCTTTGCTCGTGCAATGCACATCACTTTAGGTGAATTGGTTAGAGAATAGTAGAGGTGTATGTTGATGACATCGTTGTCAAGACTAGAGAATCTAGTTCTCTCCTAGAAAATTTAGCTCAAGTCTTCGACAAGCTGCGCGCAACCTCCACAAAGCTTAACCTCGAGAAATACGTCTTTGGCGTATCGGTGGGAAAGCTCCTTGGTTTCCTGATCTCCCACCGGGGGATCGAAGCGAACCCGGACAAGGTCCGGGTAATGGAAGCGATGAGGCCACCAGCGCGTCTCAAGGATGTGCAGAGGTTGATGGGGTCCCTTGCAGCCCTCAGCCACTTCATTTCGAGGCTGGCGGAGAGGGCCCTTCCCTTCTTCAAGCTGATGAGGGGGTCCGGTCCATTCACATGGACCGAGGAGGCAGAACAAGCCTTCTAGGAGATGAAGCGGTACCTCACCTCCTTGCCGGTCCTGATTGCCCCGGACCCAGGTGAGACACTATTTCTTTACCTTGCAGCGACGACCGAAGTGATCAGCATGGTGCTGGTCACAGAGAGGTTTGAGCATCTCCCGCAGGGGGCCCCTGTGGATCCCCCTGTAGGAGAAGGAGGTCCGACCTCCACCAGTCTAACAACCGGCCCTGCTTCGGAGGGTCCGGCCGGGTCCCGACCCGAGCAAGCACCTAGCGACCTAGGGACTGGCGAGTCCCCAGACCAGACAGAAGGACCTGGTCCGGCTGGCAGAGTCAGGACTGTCCAGAAGCCGATCTACTACGTCAGTGAGGTCCTTCACGAGGCAAAGGCTAGGTATCCCGAGACGCATAAGCTCCTTTATGCTATACTCGTTGTGTCCAGGAAACTCCATCACTATTTCCAGGCCCACAAGATTATGGTGGTGACCTCCTACCCATTGAGAGCCATCCTCCACAATTCTAACGCCACGGGCAACATCACAAGTGGGTAGCTGAACTCGCTGGATTTCAACTCGACTTCCAGCCATGCCAGGCCATCAAGAGCCAGGTCCTTGCTGACTTCGTTGCGGAGTGGACACTAGCACCAAGCGTCCTAGGGGGTCCGGACCATGGGTCGGACGACGCTCTTCTTCGACGGGTCCGATCGCAACAAGAAGGCGGGGGCCGGCGTGGTCCTCATCGACCCACATGGCGAGCAAGTGAAGTACATGGTACACCTCGACTTCGAGGCCACCAACAACATGGCGGAGTATGAGGCCTTGATCTTTGGACTCACGGTGGCTCTATCCCTGGGGGTCCGGGAGCTTCTGGTCAAAGGAGATTCCCAACTCGTCATCAGGCAGGTCCGGGGGGAGTGTTGCTGCAACAATCCCCAGCTCGCAGCCTACCTCATCCACGTGAGGAAGCTGGAGAAGGATTTTGATGTGCTGGAACTGCAACATGTTCCATGCGAAGGCAACTCAGCGGCTGATGCACTCTCTGCGAGGGCATCGACTCAGGCATCCGTGCTAGAGGGCATCTTCCAAAGACATCTGCTGAAGCCTTCCGCCCAGCCTGCCGGCCTGGGCGAAGGGGGTCGGACTAGCACCTCGAAGCTAGCGGTCCCGGTGGCGCTCCACCCGTGGAGCCCGCCAAGGGTTGTGTGCACCCTCGAGGGTCCCGAAGACCTCAGGGAGCAGCGCCCAGTTTCTCAGGAAGGTCCCGATGCATGGATCTCCAAGGTCCGGGACTACCTGAAGGACAATTTCCTTCCTGAAGACCAAGCATCTGCTGAGCGCATTATCCGGATGGCTAAGCAATACACGGTTGTAGAAGGGGATCTCTATCGCCGTGGCGCCAACAGCATCCTCCTGCGGTGCATCACCCGGGAAGAGGGCTGCGACTTGCTCGCAGAGATCCATGGAGGCGAGTGCGGAAGTCATTCTTCATCCCGCACGCTGGTCGGTAAGGCCTTCCGGCATGGCTTTTACTAGCCAACAGCACTCCAGGATGTAGCTGAGTTGGTAAGTTCCTGCAAAGCGTGCCAGTTCCATGCAAAGCAAATACACACTCCAGCTCAGGCACTGCAGATGATTCCACCCTCGTGGCCCTTTGCCGTATGGGGTTTGGATATCTTGGGACCCTTCCCTAGGGCCGTTGGCGGGTACCGGAACCTCTACGTCACCATTGACAAGTTCACCAAGTGGCCAGAAGCAACCCCAGTGGTCAATATCACCAAGGCATCAGTAACAGCCTTCCTCAAGTCGATCGTGTGTTAGTTCGGGGTCCCGAACCGGGTCATCACCAATAATGGAACTCAGTTCACAAGCCAGTACTTTCAAGAGTACTGCGAGGACATTGGTATCCAGCTCTGTTTTGCCTCCATGGCGCATCCCAGGAGCAATGGCCAAGTCGAGCGGGCTAATGCTGAGATCCTCAGAGGGCTCAAGATTCAGACCTACAGCGATCTTGAGAAACATGGCGCAAAATGGGTTGACCAGCTTCCGAGCGTACTGTGGGGGAACCGGACCACACCCAGCCGGGCAACTGGGGAAACCCCATTCTTCTTGGTCTACGGGGCCGAAGCATGCCTTCCCCCGGAGATCACCATGGGCTCTCTACGAGTCCAAGCTTTCGATGACGACATGCAGGAATAGCAGCGTCACCAAGACGTGGACCTCGTTGATGAGCGAAGATGGCGAGCGGCAGTCCGAAACACATGGTACAACCAAGCGCTCCGGCGCTATCATCAACGGTTCGTGCATAGTAGGGAGTTCCGGGTCGGGGACCTGGTCCTAAGGCGAATCCTGAACCGAGAGGCGCTGCACAAACTCTCCCCCAGCTGGGAGGGGCCCTTCAAGGTAACGAAGGTGTGCCGACCCAGATCTGTTCATTTGGCTACGGAGGAAGGCATGCAACTACCCAATCCGTGGAACATTGAGCACCTCCATAAGTTCTTTCCTTAGGGGCCTAGCTGAGAGGAAATTTTTTCCTTTCTAATTGGTAGTATCCCTGTGCGGACCAGGGCGGTGGAGGTCCGCCCTCGTAAACACGGCTCCTGGCGTACATCGCACAATCCTTCTGTACCAATTCATTAAGGAAAGATTTGTTCTCAGTGTGTCCTTGAGGTTTATGTGACTCTATTTTCCCTTGTTTCTCGCTACACTAACCCCCCACGTGGTCCTTTGCGTCCGTGACCTGCCCGAGACCTATTTTGGGTTGCTACGCTGTGTCTCAGCCCCAGGACCTCTGCTTCATAGGAGAGAAAGGACCGGCTTCCTGGGAACTGGCTTCAGGGAAACGCGCTCATCCTTTGCTGGGGTCCATAGCCGTGTAGCCGCTTAGCTTGGTTCCGTACCCTAAGCCTACACGCCCTGCCCCCCTAGGACGAGTACCGCAGAACCTTGAACCACGGACCTAGGAGCCCGGACCCCTTTAATCCTCGAACCTAGGTCCTGGTGCTTTGACTCACTGAAGCATCCCCCCATCAGGGAAGACTTAAAAGTGTAACTTTATCAGTCCTAGGAGGCTGATAACACTTTTATTACATCAGATGGTACATCACCGTACAACTCTTCGCGGTAATGGGCAGTGAAACGTCACTATCGCGAGGATTACAACGAAAACCCACATTACTACACTGGCTACGAAAAGAGAGTCATCAGAGTCTTGCGCCATGCGGAGTTCCAACGGTGGCCTCAACCACAGGCAAGACTGGGTGCAGGACGGAATCCTACTCGACGTCTTCGGGGATGTAGTCTGGATCTTCCACTGTAAAAGTAAGAATGGGATGAGTACGAACGTACTCAGCAAGTCCAATCACACCCGCGGAGGGGGGTATAATAGAATTAAATGCACAGGATAATCCAAGGATAAGGTTATGGTTCACTTGCGGAAAAACTCGGTTTTATGCAAAGGTTCGTTTAAAAACATTTTCAAAACAAGTTTTCAAGCACCAAGGAACGAGTGTTGTTGATCCACACAGAATCCAAGTTTTAGGCTGCTACCGGACTCCCCGTCCGCCGTAGCACACGGCACAACTGCCGGACACTTTCCAAACAACCTACACCAATCCAACCATTCCCAGAGAGAAACACTAGTTATGTGACCACACCATAACTTGCCCAATACCGTGGGCACAACTATTCGAATAGATTTTAACTCTGCAGAGGTGTGCAACTTTACCCACAGGTGGGGTACCACAGCACGATCACCTTAGTGTCGGTGCAGATCCCAACAAAGCCATTACCCACCTTAGCTAGACCTGACTAGCCACCACGGGATCCATCAAGGGGTCATTCGACCTATCTCCGAGGTTTAACCGGGGCATAAGTCACACAGAGCTTATCCCTTCTCCTTGATCACCCGTTGCTCTCAGCTCTCCTGATGGCTATCAGACTAACTAGTGGGATTTATGCTGAGCCGTTGCCCATACAACGGTCAAGTGGTTTGCACGACAGGAAGCTAGGTGAGATGACACATCAACTCGGTCCTTAGGGGTGACAAGATGGATATCTCCCTTCCTCGCTCAACCACACAGGTACGAGCACACCAACGGTAATTCACACAGAAATGCCATCCATCCCGTCTGACTCATCTTTCAAAACCACATTTTATCCCTTCCCACACGCACACATTTCTTTATAAAACCAGGTGGTCAAGGTATGGTTATCGCATACAAGGGTGGCTATCCTACCATGTTTCTGGCAAGCAAAACCATGCAATTTTATAAAACAGGCCACTGGGTTGTGTTTATAAAAACTAGGACAGAAACATGCATCAAAGGGCGGGATTGAACTTGCCATCATCAAACCCTTGTGGGAGGTCCTGATCGAAGCACTGTCCCTCGGGTTTGGGGTCGCAGAACTGGTCCTCGTTCGCTTGGTCACGGTCAGGACCTTCCTCGTTCACTCCGTGCCCTACGACGCAAGCAAACAGGCACACAATCAAGCGAGGGAACCAAAAGCCTTTATCGTTAAGCTTGAATCGGAAATAATTTAGTTACGGAGGTAGGGGTAATATTTTTGGGTGGTTTCTTAATGGCATGGTTAAAACTATACTAGAAAGGGCGTGGTAAAGTTTCGGGTCGATCGGAGCTCGTTTGGTGCATAAAATGACGAGTTGAAGAGGGTTCCGGGGGTTAAACAGGGGTCAGGGGCTTATTCGTAAACTTTCTAGAAAAGGAAGGGCCTATTTGTAAATCCTAGAAACATTAGGGGCACAACAAAAAGTGCGAGGGATCTACTTGGAAATGAGCTTATATAGTGGAGGGGTCTAGTTTTGGAAATAGCAAGGAGAGGGGGCTCATCTTGCAAAGTTGTAAAAGGGTGGAGGGGTCCTTAAAGAAATAGAAGGGAAAGGAGGGGCCTAAGGGCAAATCTGCCCCTTTCTTCCTCCTCTCATCGACAGGAAACAGAGGAGGGGGAGGGGGTCTGTGCGCCGGCCAATCCCGGCGGCTCCAGGGCACGGCGGTGGCCGGGGCAGAGGCAAAATGGAGAGGGGGTCAAGGGGAATCGATCCCCCCACTCACCACGGGCTGGGGTGGCGCACCGCGGCCTGCCCACGGTGGCTAGCGGCGGCGGGCGGAAGTGCTTGCGGCGGCGGTGACGCAGGACTGAGGAAAGGGCTAGGGGCGGCGATGGAGGTTGTGGTGGTGGAGCGCGACGTTGGGGGGGTATTTATAGGGGGAGAGGGCAGTGGGGCGGAGGGGAACGGGATGGTGGCGGCCGGCGGGCAATGCGGGGCACCATTAATGGCGCTCCGGCTGCTTGCGGTCGTCGCCGTGCGGCGTGGGCGCCGAGGGGCCAGGTGCTGTGCGGCACAGGGGCGAGGATGTGACGGCGCGCGCACGACGGGGCGGGATGCGGCACGGCGGGCGGCGCGTCGTCGCGGCTCGGCCGTGCGCGTGAAAGCGACGGGCGGCACGGCGGGCGGCGCGGCACGCGGTGCACGCGCAGGTGCGCGCGTGGGTACGGGCGGCCGAGCATAGGGGCGACGGCGCGAGCGGCGAGGGCGGATCGCCAGCGGCGGACGGCGCGGCACGCGCGGGGACAGGCGCGCACGTGCGCGGGTGGCGTGGCAAGGCGCGGGCCAGGGGCGTGGTGCGGGCGGCGGCCGGCTCGGCGCGGCGCGCGGCCACGCGCTGCGCGTACGCGTCGCGGGGGGGGGGGGGGAGGGAGGCCGGGCAGGGCGCGTGCGCGGTGCACAGGGCCGGCGCACGGCCGCGCGGTGCACGGGAGCAGGGGAAAGGGAAAAGAGAAGGGGGAAGAAGGGAGGAGGGAAAAGAAAAAGGGAGAAGAAAAAGAAAAAGAGGGAAAAGAAATGGGAAAAGGAAAGAAAAAGGGAAAGAAAGGAGAAGGAGAAAGAAAAAGGAAATTGGGAAAAGAAGAGAAAAGAAATGGCGCGTGCCGGCGGGATTCGCGGCGGCGACCGTGGCCGGTCGGCCACGCGCGCGACAATTGCGCACTGCGCGAGGGGAAAAGGGGCCGCGTCGGCGCTGCTCGCAGGATGGCGGTCGCGCGTGGTCGACAGACCGCCGAGCGGTGCGGGATGGGACGGCGACGAGGGTGTTGATGTGGCGGCGAATCCGGGAGAGAGTCAAGGTTTAGGTTTGAACGAGGTGTGACGACGAAAAGGTTTCGAACAAGATTATCTTAGCGCGTGATTCGAGTTTGGAAATTTTCGGGGCGTCACAAACCTACCCCACTTAAAATGAATCTCATCCTCGAGATTCGGCTGGCTCCTAAACAGATGGGGAAACTCCTTCTTTAGGGCCTCTTCGCGTTCCCATGTCGCTTCTTCTATTCTGTGTCTGCTCCATTGAACCCTGCATATCCGTACTTCGGAGTTTCTTGTCTTCCTAGTGACAGCGTCCAGAATTTTGACCGGTACTTCCTGGTATCGCGGATCCGGCTGCAGATCTATTGTTTCCACCAGCACGTGTTCTTCCTCGGGCACTCTCAAACATCTTCTTAATTGCGAGACATGAAACACTGGGTGTATATCCGACATTTCTTCTGGTAACTCCAGTCGGTATGCTACTGCTCCGACTCTCTTCAGAACCCGATACGGTCCAATGTATCGAGGGGCCAATTTACCTTGTACCTGAAATCTTCGTGTTCCTCGAATGGGTGAGACTTTGAGATAGACAAAATCTCCTGGGTTGAAACTTATTTCTCGCCTTTTCTTGTCTGCGTAGTTCTTTTGTTGGGATTGAGCCGCTTTCAACTTCTCGCGGATCTCCACTACTTTTTCTTCTGCTTCCTTTATAAGTGCGGGTCCTACTAGTGTACGTTCTCCAACTTCTGACCACATCAAGGGAGTCTTGCACTTTCTTCCATAGAGGGCTTCGAATGGCGACATGCCCAAGCTGGCTTGGTAGCTATTGTTGTACGAGAATTCTGCATAAGGTAGGCTCTGCTCTCAATCATTTCCATAGGTTAGGACGCATGCTCTCAGCATATCTTCCATGATCTGATTTACCCTTTCGGTTTGACCGTCCGTCTGTGGGTGATATGCGGAGCTGAAATCTAACTTGGTGCCCATGGCTTGATGCAAGCTTTTCCAAAATCTAGAGGTGAATTGGGTTCCTCTATCTGAGACAATTCTGCTAGGCACCCCATGTAGCTTTACTATGTTTTCTACATAAAGCTTTGCCAGTTTTTCTCCACCATAAGTGGTTCGTATGGGTATGAAATGAGCTGATTTAGTGAGTCGGTCCATGTCAGACCCGGGGCCATGGGGCTGTGTACATTAAGGAGTCCGTATTGGACTAGGGGATAGGACATGTCCTGTACCTCATTTATGTTGTATTCTACTCGCATGCGGAGTAGAACTAGTCGATACAGAAGGAAAACTACTCGAGTTGTACTTGAGTACGATTCCTAAGCTAGTATCAGGCTAGGATTCATGTAACCCTGTCCCCGGATATATAAGGGCGGGCAGGGACCCCTCTAAAAACATAAGATCACCAGATCAACACAAGGCATACAAACCATCATACAGGACGTAGGGCATTACGCATATTGCGGCCTGAACCTGTCTAAATCTTGTGTTGTCTGCACCTTCGAGTTCCTGATCTCGGCGCATCCCAACCTAAACCTACCACCTTGGGTATACCCCTTGGTGGGCAGCCGGATAAAACCCGACAGCTGGCGCGCCAGGTAGGGGGGCGCATCAGAGATCCGCTGGAGAACTCGATGGCAGTTTTCAAGTTCCCAGTCCCGTGCTCCTTGAAGGCACGACCTTTGTTTTTGGCTCGTGGGTCTGCGTTGCCAAACGGCGTAGGCGGTTTCCGTCGACACATCGCCGACGACATCTTCAAGCCAAAAACACTTGCCGCAAGGCTCGACGACTTTGTCGATAATCTCGACGAGTTGCCGTTTTCTGACTCTGCCAGGGAAACCGAGGCAGCGTCTGTCTCTACTGTTCCTCTCTCCACGTTGGAAAAGGACTTGGACTCTTTGCTCCAGGCTGGAGGCTCCGAGGCCACCGCATGTCGGGAGGCCGAGGATCACCTGGCCGCTTGCGGGCTGATGATCACCACACCTCCGAAGGACGAATTGTTCATTGGGGGGGCGATGAACTTGTCCGACCCACTCGGACATGAAGATCGATTGGTAGCCCATCTGGAGCCTTTGCCTTTTCAGGAGGGCAGGGCGTTGGCTGCCACATCCGAGGGCTCGACTGAGCTAGTCGAAGCCCCTTCCGAAGAACTCGCAGCTCGCCAAGTCCTGATGGCGGAAGAAGGGGACGACGACGCCCTCATCCCTATTGGCGCACTTGACGGCATATCGGAAGATGAAGACACCGCAGAAGCCGAGAACGAGAACGACGCCGAGCGCGACGCGCGACGTGCAAGGAACAGAGCTCGTGCGGTTCGCAGAAGGCGCGCCAACGAGCGCATACGATCTGCACAGCGCGAACTCGACGCCGAATTCGCCGCGGCAGATGAACGTGGTTTCAGGACTCCTGTGGCCAACATTGCTCGGGTAACAGCACTACTCGAGCGAAGCAACGACCCCAACGTCCGACAAGCACTCATCTACGCCCAACGGGCGTGGGTCCAGTTGGACCAGCAGGCTCCGGCATCGCTCGTCAGGGACGAACACGTCGGAGACAGCCGAAGCCAGGCCCCAAGTCGAACAACGGGTCATCGCCCGAGACCCCAACGCAGCAACAACCATGAAGGCGTGGGTGGAAGCCAGATCACCGGTGGGAGGCGACAGCCACCTCCGGCAAACAACCCGAGGCAGCCCAATCCTCCACGTCACCAACCTGATCTTCGTCAGAAGATCAATGAGGGGCGCGATGCCCGGTCAGTCCTCGACTCGAGGCGACGGGAGCGCGAGGTAGTCGAGCGAGACGATGCTGACTGCAGCGATCGTTTCCCCGCGTTCACTGCGAGATTCAACAACTACAAGTACCCGGAGGGTTTCAAGCCGATTGGCATTACCAGGTATGATGGCAAGCAGGCCCCCCAGCAATGGCTCCGCTGTTACTCCACGGCTGTTGAGGTGGCCGGCGGCTCAAACACTACCAAAGTCGTCTACTTTCCGATGGCTTTGGAGCCAGCACCGCTGACTTGGCTGGAAAGCCTCCCCGATGACTCCATCGACTCCTGGGAAGGGCTCAAGAAAGTTTTCATCGACAACTTCCAGGGGGCGATAACTCGAGCAGGAACACGGCATGACCTGGCTCAGTGCAAGCAGGAGCGTAATGAACTCCTCCGATCCTACACCCGTCGTTTCTTCGATGTACGGGCAACCATCGCCAACATCTCGGAGGAGGACATCATCGACTGTTTTTACAACGGCCTCACAGACCCAGGTATATATCGTGATTTTGGGCGTAACAGGCCGAAAACAGTTGCAGGATTACGCGACATGATGCACGACTGGTCCGAACAAGAAGAAAAGATGCGCGAGAGGTTCCCAAGACGCACCGACCTCAACCAGAAGCGCAACAACGACAACCGGGCTGGCAAAGGCCAGCAGGACTTTTCGGGTTCATCCCGAAAACGCAAGCCAGACGACCTCGTCGCGGCTGTGGACCGTCCTTCGCATGGCAAGAAGTCGACCACGCAGGAGCAGTTTGAAAAGCTTCTGCAGAAGAAGTGCCCGTGGTGTGTCAACTCAAAACACGCAGCGATCGACTGCTTTCAGCTCAAGCGTACCTTCGGCTCCCCTGGAAACGGCAAGAAAAACAAGTCGACGGGCAAAGAGCCCGAAGACGAGGAACAGGAGGATAAATCGGAGACGCCCAAGTTCCAGGATGCCTCCAAACCGTCAATGTCATCTTTGGCGGTGACGAAGATTTTTGCTCCAGGCGGGAACAAAAGTTGCTGCTACGAGAAATTCTATCAGTCGAACCGGCGGTGCCACGACCGCTCCGATGGTCAGAGGTCCCCATATCATTTTCCTGTGACGACCAATGGACCAGCTTTTCCGAGCCGGGGAAGTTCCCACTGGTGCTGGATCCCGTGGTCGCAGAAGTCAAGCTTACTCGGGTTCTTATCGATGGTGGGAGTGGACTCAATCTTATCTTCGCCAGCACGTTGAAGAAGATGGGTCTGGACCTTACCAACAAGCTTACCCCGAGCAAAGCTCCCTTTTACGGTATTGTTCCTGGCAATGCCGCGCATCCGCTTGGGACAGTTGTTCTTCCAGTCACTTTCGGGATGAGGGAGAATTATCGTACCGAGTTCATCAAGTTCGAGGTGGCCAGCTTCGAATCTTCCTACCACGCCATACTGGGGAGGCCGGCGCTCGCCAAGTTCATGGCGGTGCCACATTATGTCTACTTGCTTCTCAAGATGCCAGGACGTAACGGTGTGCTCACGCTCCGAGGCGACTTGAAGAAGTCCTATGATTGTAACCAAGAAGCCATCCAGTACGCATCGACTTCCCGCGTGCCAGATGCTCCCGCTGAAGTACTCGCGGCCGCACAGCAACTCTCTCAAGCCGAGCTGGACATCCCGACAAAGAAGGCGAGTAAATCGGGTGTCAAGTCGACGGGCGAGGTGGCTCTCAAGACGATCCAGCTCCAAGAAGGCGATTCATCTAAGACAGCCATCATCGGCGCGGGCTTGGGTGACAAATAGGAACTCGCGCTCGTCAGTTTCCTGCGGGCTAACCGAGACATATTCGCATGGAAGCCATCGGATATGCCAGGGGTGCCCAAGGAGCTGATCGAGCATAGTCTTAATGTGTACCCACAGGCTTTACCAAAAAAGCAACGACTTCGTCGTTTTGCCCCCGATAAACGGGAGGCTATCAAACGGGAAATAGCTAAACTCCTCGCGGCTGGATTCATTAAAGAAGTAATCCACCCAGAGTGGGTAGCTAATCCCGTCCTTGTATTAAAAAAGAACAAAGAATGGAGAATGTGTGTCGACTATACCGATCTCAACAAGCATTGCCCAAAGGATCACTTTGGGCTCCCTCGCATCGATCAGGTAGTCGACTCAACCGCAGGTTGCGTATTGTTATGTTTCCTTGATTGTTACTCAGGTTACCACCAGATCGCTCTCAAGGAAGAAGACCAGATCAAGACCGCGTTCATCACCCCGTTTGGGACTTATGCCTACAAGACAATGTCTTTCGGGTTGAAGAACGCTGGCGCCACCTACCAGCGGGCAATTCAGATGTGCTTTGCTGATCAGCTACACCGGAACGTGGAGGCCTACGTGGACGACGTGGTTGTGAAAACTCGAAGTCCCGAGGGCCTCATCGCGGATCTGGAGGAAACTTTCGCCAGCCTAAGGAAGTACCGATGGAAGCTTAATCCGACTAAGTGCGTTTTCGGTGTTCCGTCAGGAAAACTGCTCGGGTTCATAGTCAGTAACCGGGGCATTGAGGCCAACCCTGAGAAGATTACCGCCATCACTGATATGGAGGCACCTGCCACAATCAAAGATGTACAGAAACTTACAGGGTGCATGGCAGCTCTCAACAGATTCATCTCCCGGCTCGGGGAGAGAGGATTACCTTTTTTCAAACTCTTAAAGCGTCAGGATAAGTTTCACTGGACAGAGGAAGCCGAGCGGGCTCTGCAGGATCTCAAGCAACATCTACAGTCGCCCCCAATCCTCACGGCTCCATTACCGGGTGAGACCCTTTTACTTTACATTGCGGCAACTACCCACGTTATTAGCAGTGCTATTGTTGTCGAGCACTCTGAGGAAGGCCATGCTTTTGGCGTGCAGAGGCCTGTGTACTTCGTCAGTGAGGTACTCTCGGAGTCTAAGGAGCGGTACCCGGCGGTCCAGAAGCTTCTCTATGGCATATTGATCACCTCAAGGAAATTACGTCACTACTTCGATGAGTACCAGATCACCGTTATCACGGACTACCCGCTGGCGGATATCCTACATAACCAGGACGCCACGGGGCGTATTTCAAAGTGGGCAGTAGAACTGGGGGCTTTGTCGATCGACTTCAAGCCACGCACTGCAATCAAGTCCCAAGCTCTAGTCGACTTCCTGGCAGAGTGGAGGGAAAATCAAGTTCCAAGACCGGTTGATAAGCCAGAACATTGGACCATGTATTTCGATGGTTCCCTCAAACTCGATGGCGGCGGCGCCGGAGTTTTATTCATTTCCCCACGAGGCGAACAACTCAAGTACGTCCTCCAAATTCTCTGGGAGGTATCCAATAATGAAGCCGAGTATGAAGCCTTGCTTCACGGGCTTCGTTTGGCGATATCACTAGGGATCAAGCGGCTACTCGTATACGGCGATTCACTTTTGGTCGTTCAGCAAGTCAACAAGGAGTGCGACTGCAACAAGGAGACCATGGAAGCCTATGTACAAGAGGTCCGCAAGCTAGAAAACAAATTTTCTGGCATAGAGGTTCATCATGTGCTGCGGGAACACAATGTTGCTGCCGATGCCTTATCCAAGCTGGGATCAACCCGAGCTCAAGTCCCGGCAGGGGTATTTGTTCAGGAGCTGACGCATCCGTCCATCAGCCCTTCACCACCAGTTTCCACCACCACTGGCTCCGTACAACCAGAACGGGAGGTGCTGCTGGTCGGTGAGGACTGGAGAGGACCTTTCATCGACTTCATCCGAGATCTCGTCTTACCGACCGGGATGGACCCCAAAAGCGCTGCTGCCGCCCGCCTTATGCGACGGAGCAAGGGGTTTGTCCTAGTCGAAGACAAACTTTATCGGCGGGGCGCACGATCTGGAGTACTCATGAAATGCGTCACAACAGAAGATGGTCTGGACATATTGCGAGAAATACACGAGGGCGTGTGTGGTAACCATGCCGCCTCAAGGTCACTGGTTGGCAAAGCATACAGAGCCAGTTTCTGGTGGCCTACCGCCGTGTCCGACGCCGAAGATCTGGTACGTCGATGTCAGAACTGCCAGTTCTTCAGTAAGCAAACTCATGTCCCGGCCCACACCCTCATCACCATACCACCTTCCTGGCCGTTCGCTTGCTGGAGCCTCGACATGATTGGGCCCTTCACAACGGCGCCAGGAGGTTTTACTCATGTTCTGGTGGCTATCGATAAGTTCACCAAGTGGATCGAGTTCAAGCCGATCGCCAAGCTTACTCCAGACAGGGTGGTCGACTTCATCTCCGACATCTTACATCGTTTCGGCTTCCCCAACACTATCATCACCGATTTGGGTTCAAACTTCACGGCCAACCAGTTCTGGGAATTCTGTGAAAACTCGTCCATCGAGGTCAAGTACGTTTCGGTGGCACACCCAAGGGCAAACGGGCAAGTCGAGCGGGCAAATGGCTTGATCATTGATGGTCTCAAGAAGAGACTCTACGATGCCAACAGCAAGAAGGGCGGGAAGTGGATTCACGAGTTGCCACATGTCATCTGGGGGCTCAGGACTCAACCTTCCAAGGCCACAGGGCAGACCCCGTTCTTCCTTGTCTACGGCTCCGAGGCGATTCTTCCAGCAGATATCATGTGGAAATCCCCAAGGGTTGAGATGTATAACGAAGGCGAGGCGGACGAAGCACGACAGCTGGAGTTGGACTCTGTTGAAGAGGCTCGCTGCTCTGCTCTCGTTCAGTCAGCCCGTTACCTACAGGGAATCCGGCGATATCATGACCGCAACATTAAGGAAAGGTCATTTAGTATTGGCGACCTCGTCCTTCGTCGCGTTCAGGATGAGTCGGGTTTGCACAAGCTTAACTCAAGATGGGAAGGACCGTTCATCGTCAAGAGGGTTACAAGACTGGGATCTTATCAACTTCGGCACCCCGATGGTCAGGATGTACCCAACTCGTGGAACATCCAGCACCTGCGATGGTTCTACCCCTAAGCAGACCCGTGTCCAATTTCTGTATGCGCCAATGGCAAGTTTTACTTTTCTGGGTCGATTTGGCGGCTTTGTGCCACACAACCCGAAATGTAAATTCTTGAATACAACGGTGGCCGCTGTTGGCCACGCTTCAATTTTATAAAATCGACTACTTGCCAGCGGCACATGGGTCGTCGCGATGCTAATCGTGTTTCTTTCAAACTGGTTAGGCCCGTCTGGTTCGGGTTCTATCTAACTCGTTTGGCTACTCCTGCGGTGGTTACACCTAAGGGTAGTTTTCGACTGTTTGCCATGAGCATCCTAGTCCTCGCGCCACATACTGCGCGTTTCGGGTCCGAGTGGATCCCTTTTTGCAGGATCTTATCTAGCTCACCCGATGAGCTCTCGCGAAGGGCTAAATCGACTACTCTCTGAGTCGCTGCACTCAGAGGTAGCACGCCTATGCTTCAAAGCAGACGGGGCTTTTAGTTTGCACATAAGGCTACAAAGGAACAAAGGTGGTTTCTTATATTACAAAAGTCTTAAGTACTAACAGTTCAATCCTGGACCATGTTTCCTACAATTTTTTCAGCTACAGGCCGGACCTCTAGCAAATACTCGCGGAAGTTTTCATCAGAACAATCTGCAGCTGCACCCTCCGCGAGTACTTCTAGCCGAGCCTTTGGCCAGAAGGACTTTACAAGGCCTAGGGCATGGCCCACGTAAGATGTGGCAGCCTCGGTAACGAAACTAAGGATCTTTTGTGGCGCCCCACGAAGACGATCAAGTAGTGGTTGCCCATCTTCCGCACCGTCTTCCTGGGGATCCACCATCTCTACGAGTTCTTGTGCTGCTACCTTCAAATCATCGAGTTCCTTCTGGCGCTGCTCTTTTTCTTCGCCCAAAGTCTTGATCTGCTGGAGGCAGTCGACTAGTTGCTTCTCTGTGTCGGCCATCACCTTCCGCAGACCTTCGACTTCATCTGCGCGGCGATATAGCATGTTCTTCAAATCAGTAAGCAATTCCTCCTTATAATTTAATAGCTGCTTAAGTTCTGCGATGATAAGCAGGTTTTAGATCATGAAGTTATCGACTACGGGTATGACTCCGAGAATTGAGTTCAACATACCTTGATGGGCTTTCCGCTGTTTCTTGAGTCAGCCTTGGAGCTCGATGATGTTCTGCTCGAAGCCGGCTCGCTCCTGCAGCAGCTCATCGATACGCCTGGTGGACTCCTCCAGCTTCGTTGAAGTCTTCTGGTTCATGTCCTACATGTGTTTGGGCGTCAGAGGATATCGATTACAGTTACCAGTGATCCAGTCAATACTCACCAGAGCAAATGAGTCGATCGCCTTGATCATTTGGCGCAGGCGGCTCAGATCATCCCCTGGGAGGTGCACCTCTTCGAGCATATTGGTGTTTTCCCCTACAGGGGTCCGCAACTCGGGTACCTCGTAAGAAGCACCCGCACCCTCCAAAGTTGACGGTTGCGAGGTCCCTGCAAAGGACAAGTGTTAAAGTAGCAATGATTGTGGCACAAGGCAGTGGGATCATTTACCTGCACCGTCGGCGGGAATGGCAGTGGTAGCTTCGACTTGCTCATTGCCGGGGGCTTCGGCTTCTGTGTGCTGGAGCTCGGGTAGTGGTGAATCAAGCATGATTACATCTGCCCTCCCTGCCGGCTCCTGCGCATCGGGTAGCCCAGGCGACAGCTCGGGGGCCGGTGGCGCCAACTCGAGTTCTGGCGTCACCGCAGCTGTTGATCTGCTTACGACAAAAGCACAACATTTTTACTGTGATCTTTGCACGTGGCTAAGGGCAAGGTCCAAGGCATTACTTACATCTGGGATCGCGTCATTATCGGCTTCTTCCATACCAGCTTCAACGGCTTCCTTATCACGGTACTCGTGGCTGGAGGAGTTGGTGTACAGGACGAAGGGGCTGGCAGCTCGGGCACGGCGATGTCTGTGACACCTATTGCCGGCGGCGGCGCTGTTTCGGTCGAGGGCGTGAGCTGCCCTGACATTGTGCCTGCCACGGCAATTGTCACATCGCCTGCGACAGAAGGCGATGGATCGGCCTTCTCGCCCTCTATGGGCTCGGCTTCTGGTGCACCTTTTCCGCTGGGGGGCACTTCCGCTACCTTTTGGCGCTGGGAGCCGGGCAAAGAAGACGAGGGGCTGCAAGACAGGGTTGTCATCAGTATTCAGCAAAACAACTCGACAGTTTTCATTTTTCGACCAACACTTACCCGGCAAGGTCAGTGGCGCTGGCTTTGCGTTTCCTCATATCCCGACGTCGCCGGGGAATGAGAGGTGCGTCGTCCGACCAGTCCACGGATGATCCAGAGGAGTCGTCGGCTTGCACCCTCTCCCCAGCCGCCCGGCTGCCCGTAGCTGATTCACTGCCAACTTGTTCTTTCTGTGCTTTGGCGGCACTGGGCAGCGTATGGTAAGGCCGGGGCAGATCGGGATGTGGCGGGTAACTTCGATATAATGCTGATGTTTCCTGTATTAAGACAAATCGACAATCAGTTAGTATCAACTCTTTAGATCAAGGGAAGAAGTCGAGAAGTCGAACACTTACTGCTGGTGGTCGATTCTGGGCTGTAAATCCCGCTGGAACATACGGGACGGCATCCACATCCAGCAGAATTCGCTTAACGCGAACAAGCGCAGCATCATCTCCAAGCTCTTCTGCGCACATACGGGATGGGTCTTCAGTACCCATGTACTCGAATCCTAAGGTATGGCGCTGTTGGATGGGTTGAATTCGACGTTTGAAGAATGATAACATCACAGACGCCCCGGTTACCCCCATCTCTTTGTGTGCGGCGATTAACTCAAGCAGCTCTTTTACTTGGTCCATCTCGGCTTCACTGGGCTCCAATGTCCACTCGCTGCGTTGAACAGGAGGCCTGCCGGACCGCACAGGGAGTTGGGGGGCATGGTTCGTAATGTAGAACCATTGGTGTTTCCACCCCGAGACATTGGACGGAAATTTGTAAGAAATGTATTTGTCACTAGCGTGTTGCCTAAGCTGGATCCCAGCACCCCCAATTGCAGAAGGATTTTTTGAGGTGGGTTGGGGCTTCATGCGGAAAAGATAGCGGAAAAGCGCCCAATGGGGCTCAATTCCGAGGAAGGCTTCACAAAAGTGGATGAAGATGGAGATATGGCAGATCGAGTTGGGATTGAGGTGTTGCAGCTCAATCCCATAGAAGTAGAGAAGACCGCGGAAGAATGAGCAAGTGGGAAGGGCGAATCCCCGTTCAGAAAAAGAGCAGAAAGAAACAATCTCATCGACGCTTTCCATGGGGAAGGGATCACGAAAAGGAAGCCGCCAATTAATGAGATCCCTCTCTTGAAGTAGACCTCCCAGTACTAAACTCGCAAGATTTTGGCGAGAGCACTTACTAATTGACCATTCGCTGGTCGCCGCCTGCGTTTCCTTCAAGTCTTTTTGGTTGATCTTCTTCGGCGCCATTTCCACCCCTTTTCCGCCACAAGTTGTTCGCACAATGCTCGGGGGCTACGGTGGTGGACTCGAAGTTTTTCGACTATGCAGGGCGGCGAGAGGGTGATGGTCGGACAAGTCAGACTCTAATTGGGATTTTGTTTTTCTGGTGGCGGCGTCAGATCTGAAGGCACAGAAAAAATCCTAACTGACTGCGGGGTTAAATAACCAGCGTTCAGGCAGTGGTTTACTGTGTGAAAGATGAAGCATCGCGCAATAGGATTAATTGGATACAGGCAGTTTTTTAGCAGATTTTTTGGGCCGTTACTCGATTTACCATTTTTTCTGGGTTAGTTTTCCCGAAAAAAGAGGTTTTTTGGGTTTCGAGTCTAATTTTTTGCTAAATTGCCTCTTCTAAAGGAACTCTTTTTTGCCACGACCTTTGGGATCCTTTTTTCCAAAAGATTTGGACTCAAGGCTCGGGGGCTGTGAGACACGTGGCATCGACTACTTATTTTTCGAAAGTACTCGAAGGATAAGAAGAAAAGAAGACTCAAGACTAATTTGACCCTCAGCCTGATTCTTTGATTCAACCTAAGGCTCGGGGGCTACTCCATATGGAGTGCGATTATTCATCGCACCCCATATAAAAGAAGGAATTCGAGGCATGAGCACCTCATAGCTTCGATGCAGCCAAAGGAGTACTCGAAGAAAGATTTCAACACAGAGTTGCGAAAGAAGTCGAAGACTACTTCAGAAGTACTCGAAGAGCCTGCAGCACTCAGCTACGAAGAGCTCGGGGGCTTGTCAGACCCGGGGCCACGGGGCTGTGTACATTAAGGAGTCCGTATTGGACTAGGGGATAGGACATGTCCTGTACCTCATTTATGTTGTATTCTACTCGCATGCGGAGTAGAACTAGTCGATACAGAAGGAAACTACTCGAGTTGTACTTGAGTACGATTCCTAAGCTAGTATCAGGCTAGGATTCATGTAACCCTGTTCCCCCCAGATATATAAGGGCGGGCAGGGACCCCTCTAAAAACATAAGATCACCAGATCAACACCAAGGCAATACAAACCATCATACAGGACGTAGGGCATTACGCATATTGCGGCCTGAACCTGTCTAAATCTTGTGTTGTCTGCACCTTCGAGTTCCTGATCTCGGCGCATCCCAACCTAAAACCTACCACCTTGGGTATACCCCTTGGTGGGCAGCCGGATAAAACCCGATAGTCCACTATTACCCATATAGAATCGTGTCCCTTCTGCGTTCTAGGTAGACCCACTACAAAGTCCATTCCTATCTCATCCCATTTCCAAACCGGAATGGGTAGGGGTTGCAATAATCCGGCTGGTTTTTGATGTTCGGCCTTGATCCTTTGACAAGTATCACAATAGGCCATAAATCGTGCGATATCCGCCTTCATTCCATTCCACCAATATTTTTGCTTTATGTCCATATACATTTTGGTGGATCCTGGGTAGATGGAGTAGGTCGAGTTATGGGCTTCATCCATGATTATCTGCCGGAAGTCTCCATTCTGGGGTACACAAATCCTATCCTCGTACCATAACGTTCCCTTATCGTCTACTCTGAATCCCGGTGGTTTGTTTTCTCCAGTTTGTTTGCAGATCTTCATTAATTCCTGATCCGAGCTTTGGGCCGCTCTCATTCTATTCTCTAGTGTTGATTGGACGTTTAGCACTTGGCTGGAACCTCGAGGAACAATGTGCACATTTAATCGTGCCATCTCCTCGCGCAGATGGTCATTTTTGGGCCCATAGGATTTTCGACTTAAGGCATCGGCTACTACGTTTGCTTTCCCGGGGTGATACTAAATTTTCAAATTGTAGTCCTTGACCAACTCCAACCATCTTCTTTGCCTTAGGTTTAAATCCGGCTGGGTGAAGATATACTTCAGACTCTTGTGGTCGGTGTAAACCTCACACTTATTTCCAATCAGGTAGTGTCTCCAAATCTTAAGGGCATGCACTACGGCTGCCAATTCCAAATCATGGGTCAGATAATTCTGCTCATGAGTCCTGAGTTGACGGGAAGCATATGCAATGACCTTCCCGTCTTGCATCAGCACACACCCTAATCCTTGTCGGGATGCATCACAATAAATGACAAAGTCCCGGTGAATGTCTGGTAGGGTCAGCACTGGGGCGGTTGTCAACCTTTGCTTCAATTCTTGAAAACTTCTTTCACAAGATTCTGTCCAGGCGAACTTCTTCTCCTTCTTAAGAAGTTCCGTCATGGGTCGGGCTATCTTAGAGAATCCCTCAATAAATCTCCGATAGTACCCAGCTAATCCAAGAAAACTTCTGATTTCGCTAACATTAGTCGGTCGCTGCCAGTTGGAGACTGCTTCGACCTTCTCTGGGTCCACTGCTACGCCTTCCGCGGTCAGAATGTGACCAAGGAAAGCTACTCTCTCCAGCTAGAATTCACACTTGCTAAATTTGGCATATAGCCTATGTGTCCTCAGCTTTTCCAATACTACCCGCAGATGTTGCTCATGTTCCTGAATACTCTTGGAGTAGATAAGTATGTCGTCGATAAAGACTACGACAAACTTATCCAGCTCGTCCATAAATACCTTGTTCATGAGGTTCATAAAATAGGCAGGGGCATTGGTTAGTCCGAAGGACATTACGGTGAACTCAAACTGCCCGTAGCGGGTGACAAAAGCCGTCTTAGGGATGTCACTTTCCCTAATCTTGAGCTGAAAATATCCTGACCTTAGATCGATCTTGGAAAAATACTTGGCTCCTTTTAGCTGATCGAAAAGGTCATCAATCCTGGGGAGGGGGTACTTATTCTTAATGGTAACCTCGTTCAGTGCTCGGTAATCTACACACAATCTCATACTCCCATCTTTCTTCTTGACAAATAAGACTGGGGCTCCCCATGGGGACGAGCTTGGTCTGATGAAGCCAATTCGTTGCAGTTCCTCTAGTTGCTTCTTTAATTCTGTCAACTCAGAGGCTGCCATCCTATAGGGTCTCTTGGCTATGGGGGAGGTCCCGGGGATAAGGTCAATGACGAACTCTATATCCCTGTCTGGTGGCATACCGGGAAGTTCTTCGGGGAAGACGTCTGGGTATTCGTTAACTACCAGGACTCCTTCTAAGGGCTTGGCTTCCACGCTAAATATCATCGGGTCAAACCTACTATCCCGGGTATGACAGATCACTTGTACTCCTTCGGGGTTTGTTAGGTGTACCACTTTGTCAGTACAGCCTATGAGACCATTGTGTCGGCTTAACCAGTCCATTCCGAGGATCACGTCTATTCCCCCAGACTTAAGCATTACCAAGTCTGCTAGAAATTCTACCCCACTTAAATTGATCCTTACCCGGGGACAACCTAATTGACAATTGATGTCGCCTCCAGGCGTCCGGGTTAATAGGGGTGTTTTTAGTAATACTGTAGGTATTTTGTGTTTTTCCACAAAACTCGAAGATATGAACGAGTGCGATGCTCCAGAATCAAATAGTATTGTTGCCAGAGCTGAGTTGACTAGGTACTCACCGAGCACTACGCCCTGAGCTTCTTGAGCCTCCTGCGCGTCGATGTGATTGACGCGGGCTCGTCCAAATGATTGCTGGGGCTGCTTCATCTGTTGGCTGTTGTCGTTGTTGCGGATGGGCACTCGGTTGGCACCGGTCAGGGCTGGCCTGGGTCCATTCACCGTGTTGGAGAAGGCTGAGGTGGCCGGCTTATTCTTGGCATAAGGGCAATTGGCGATGAAATGCCCTGTCTCACGGCAGTTAAAACAGGCCCTAACATTGTTGTTGTCGGAGGCGACTAGGCTTGTATTGCTCTGCGGGGCCCTCATGGTATTCTGGCTCCTAGGCTGTGTGTTAGGGGCCCGTGGTCCTGTCACTTGAGACTGAGTCCTATACTGCATTGGGGCCTGAGATCTTGGTACAGTGTAGCTGAAGTTCTTCGGCTTTTGGAAGCGCTCCTGTTGGCGAGCCTTACTTTCCAGGAATTTGCGTTTGTTGTCCTTCCTTTCTTCAGTTTTGGCCCTTTCCGTAAGGATGGCCTTGTTCATCAGGGTATTGAAGTCAGGGTAGATCTGAGGGGTGAGCAGGGTCCGGAGTTCTGGGTTTAGCCCCTTCTTGAACATATCTTGTTTCTTGCCATCGTCGTTCACTTCCTCCGGTGCATATCGGGCCAACTCAATGAACCGGTGGGTGTACTCTTCCACCGTCATGCTCCCCTGCTGCAGTGCGCGGAATTCATCCGCCTTGCGCTTCATAGTGGCCAAAGGGATGTGATAACGGCGGAACTCCTTCACGAATTCCTCCCAAGTGATGGTAGAGGAATCCTCAGCCGTGGCACAATAATTTTCCCACCAAGATAATGCTGTTCCGGTGAGTTGGTGAGCTGCCAGAAGGACTTTGTCTCGGTCCTGGCATTCGAATGGTTCGAGTTTCCTCTGTATTACTCGTAACCAGTCGTCTGCATCCAAAGGGTTGCAGGATCCGGCAAAGGTGGGCGGCTTGGTCCTCAGAAAGGCTGTCAGCTTGTCATTCATGTTCTGCCCTCGTGGTTGCCAGTTAACGAGGGCGTTGGCTAGTGTTTCCAGTATGAGGGTCTGATTGTGGATTATCTGTGCCAGGTCTCCGAGGGGTGGGGGTGGTGGTAGTTGCTCTCCTCCTTGATTTTCTCCTCGGTTCTGGCTTACTTCCTGTTCTCCCTGAGGAAGATTTTGTCCTACAGGCTGCGCTTCGGCACCAGCGGCTGTGGGGTTCCGGCTACGGGAGGCCCTCGTGACGCTCCGGGGAACCATCTGTTGATTGGGTAGAGTGGGGTTACGATTAGATGATGTTTAAGTTGTTTAATTCGTATATAAGGCAGAATCTACCTCCTGCCAGTAGTTATATAAGCAGCACACAACAAACCAGCACAGAACATCACAAACAACCAGCACAAACAACTCCATTACTGCAAGGGGTTACAGCTTGAGGGTAAGACCAGGTCTCGTACTACTCGTCCGAGGTCATGCCTAAGGGCACGACTTAAGCCAAAAGGGGCTGGGGTGTACATCGCTAGGGTGGCGTCGGTCATTCTACTCGCGGGGCGTGCCTTCTTCTGGGGCGGGGAGTGTGAGTGATCCTTGCTCGCCGTCCTCTGGATTTCCATTGGTCAAGGGCTGCGCTGCAGCATCTCCTTCGACGGCGGCAGCGGAACTTTCAGGGTTCTCGAGTGGGGCTTGTGTGTTTCCAAAGAGTGTCCCCCATCCTATGACGGGTGTCCCGAGTAAAACATGGTCCTCTCCAATTGCCGGGACTGGCGTTCCACTTCGGGTCCATTCCTGCATACACCGGTCTTGGGCCCGCCTGAGGTTCTCTTGGGCGACCGCTTCGCTGCTGGCCGCGGCTGCGGCTCTTGCCTCGGCTTGGGCTGCTCGGATCTGCTGCAGTCTTACTGCGAGCTCTGCTTGCTCGGCTCGATGGGTCTGCTCCCTCAGGAGGTTAGCTTGCTCATCGAAGAGTTGGTCCAAGGCGGCTAGATAAGTAGCCACTTGGTACAGAGGGCCTTCTTCGTGGCGGCGTCGTTCCAGACTTCTCATGCGTGCTTCCCAAACTGGGGTTCTGATGGCCGGCGGGAAGAACCTCACTGGTGTGGTCACATAATTAGTGTTTCTCTCTGGGAATGGTTGGATTGGTGTAGGTTGTTTGGAAAGTGTCCGGCAGTTGTGCCGTGTGCTACGGCGGACGGGGAGTCCGGTAGCAGCCTAAAACTTGGATTCTGTGTGGATCAACAACACTCGTTCCTTGGATTATCCTGTGCATTTAATTCTGTTATACCCCCCTCCGTGGGTGTGATTGGACTTGCTGAGTACGTTCGTACTCATCCCATTCTTACTTTTATAGTGGAAGATCCAGACTACATCCCCGAAGACGTCGAGTAGGGTTCCGTCCTGCACCCAGTCTTGCCTGTGGTTGAGGCCACCGTTGGAACTCCGCATGGCGCAAGACTCTGATGACTCTCTTTTCGTAGCCAGTGTAGTAGTGTGGGTTTTCATTGTAATCCTCGCGATAGTGGCGTTTCACTGCCCATTACCGTGAAGAGTTGTACGGTGATGTACCATCTGATGTAATAAAAGTGTTATCAGCCTCCTGGGACTGATAAAGTAACACTTTTAAGTCTTCCCTGATGGGGGGACGCTTCACTCACTATGCAACTCAATGGGCCCACCACCGCTGCAGTCTCCTCTAGCACTGCTGCCTCTGCCACCGCTGCAGCCACCTCTGCTGCTGGCTCTGATGGGGTGGCCTCCACCGTGGCGTCAGGCGCCGCTGCGGCTGCTGGGGCCTCGGTCGGCGCAGCGGGTCGGGCAGCCTCCTCCTGAGGTGCGGCTTCGGGCCTTGGGGGTGAGACCACCGGCTCCGGACCTCCGGGTCCGGACTCTACCAGTGCTGGCGCAGGCAGTGGCCCTGCTGGTGCTGTCGCCAATCTCCCAGCAGGGCAGGGTGAAGCTGACTGGGGGCCGGACCCCCTAGCCGGAGAATCACCGGCAGACGCGACCGGCGCGTCTGGAAGATGGGGCCTGACATATACTGGTGGTGTTAGGGCCCAAAAAATTAAGTGGAACAAAGGAAAGCTCTGGAAGGCTACTCACATGAAGTCAAGCCACTCCCAGCCTCCCTGGGCCATCGGGGAGACCCCTTTTCCCGCCGATGTCTCCCTGGTCCTCGGGCGGGTGCCTCCCGCTGTAGGCACCTCTGGCGGCGGAGACGGGGCTTGGGGAGCTGGCTTCGACGGTGGTGGTGGTGTCGCTGGGCGCCGTGTCGTCGGTGGAGGCGGAGGAATCTGCTGCTCCGAAGAAGGCCACCGCGCCTCCTCCGGCCTCCCCTCCGGCTGCTGGCGTTGCGGCGGAGGTGGTGCAGCTCTGCTCTGTCTCTCCAGCTCCGCTAACTTCTGGCGCTTGGGGCCGGCTCCCCCACGAAGGAGTCGTCACCACGTTGGAGCCTCCGGGTCTTGCACCCCTCCGCTTGGCTGCTCCACGCCGTGGCCGCTCCCTGCGCCTCGTCATCCCTCCGGGTCGGGGCGGCGTACACATTGTCCTTGTGGCGGTGCTCCGACACCAGCGCCTTCTCCTTTCCCCTTCCAGCGGGGGCCGGACTTCCATGGCTGGCCCCGCCAGGACCTTGGCTGGCGTGCTGCTGGCGGTCGGGTGAGGCACCAGGGATGTGGACCCCCGGTTGGGGTTGTCTCCCACCTGCCCGACCGCCAGGCCGCCCTCGTCAAGGGTCCGCATCGATGCCAGGACCGCCGACCACAACGCCTGGTCCTCGCACAAGGCCTTGATCCCGCTCGGGAGGACTAGCGACTCTAGGCTAAACGCCTCGCCAGTCATCACCCGGATCGCATACTCCAGCTCTGCCCTAGTGAATTCGGAGTCGGGTCCGCGCGCGATCCTGCAGTAGTCGTTTATCCCCATGTACATGCACGCCATCCTTGACCGCTGCTGCAGGGGTGCGATGCAGCACTTCAAGAAGTCGCCCAGCACCATCATGGATGTCAGGCCGCCCCTCGCTAGCTCCTTGATCCGGTTCAGGACCGGGTCGAGCCCCGCCGGCAGTGACGGCCTGGCCTTCCAGGTGCTCCGGTCACTTTGGGGTCTCTCTGTTGGCAGCTCCAGGCGGTCGTGGGGGTCGGCCTCGGTGATGACCCAGTCGTCACACCTATCCTCCCACTTCGCGCTGGAGAAGGCGCGGATGTAGGAGTTGGCCGTCCCTTGCCGGAGCTAGAAGTAGCAGGCGCCGACCTCGCGCCTGCTCCTCCCTGACCCGACCAAGGCATAAAAATGCCTGAAGATGGCGGTGCAGGGACGGACCCCCACGAACATCTCCATAAAATGGGCGAAGACCGCCACGAGGAGGACAGAGTGGGGGTGAGGTGTTGAAGCTGAAGGCCGAACTCCTCCAGGAGCAGGAGGAAGAAGGAGGAGATCGGAGGTACCAACCCACAACCCACACATGGTGTACGAGTTGAAGAGAATGAACTCCCCTGCGGCAAGGTCGCGGAGGGGGATTTTGCCGGCACAGATCCTCCCAGCACGCTCTGGCGTGGTCCATCCCAGAAGGCAGCGCACCAAGTCCAGTTGGCTCTCATTCTGGAAGCGGCAGGGATGATGGAGAGAAGACATGGTGATGGGCGCTGTGATTGCGGGGCATGGATCGCAAGGGAGTAGGAAGGAGAAGAAATGCCGAGCGCAAGAAAGTAGATTGCAAATGCGCGTGCGGAAATGAAGGGGCGCGGCGGCGTCTGGGAAAGGCAAGAGCGTAAAGGTTGGCGATCTCTATGGTGCCTACTTTTATACAAAGCTGCTCTTCCTTTCGAACTCCGCTAAGACCGAGAAGAAGCCAAAGGGTCGCCTGCACCAGGCCCCCTCCTCTCGCACTCTATGACTGGCGGGCCCGGGCCCGCCAGTTAGGGGAGTGGCCGCTGGAGGCAGGGGGAAAAGGCGGAATCCGAACCGCCAAGGTCGCGGGACGGGCTCGAATAAGACAAGAGTCTGAACCGCCTGACGCGCGCGGAGGACGGGCCCCTCAGGGATCCCGCCGAGGGGGAAAGACTTCCCTGCCCATCCTCCACAGGCGCAGGCCGTCCACCCGGCACACGCTGGGATATGGCCCCACCTGCGTGTTCGTTCCACACCCGAGGTGGGCCGGGGGCCTCTGTCGATACATACGGACAGGGGTATCTCTTGCTAGGGTGTCCAGACCCTTAGCGTCTCGCTGTCGCCTCACAGGAGTGAATGCGATGGTGTCCGGCTCCGGCGTGTGCGCCAAGCGCATCGTGGTGGACATGTGCCACCACATGTCTGTGCCAAGCGCATCGTGGTGGACGCGTGCCACCACATGGTCGGCCACCTATCCTCCATCATCACCAAGAAACTGCTCAACGGCCAGAAGGCCATTGTAGTCCACTTCGAGGAGATATGCCTCTTGGTAGGCCTTGCCCGCTAGGAAGTCATCTGACAGACTATCCACCCTGGTGGGCACAAGGTTTTCCAAGGCCTCACCCTTGTCCTCTAGGAGACGGGATGAATGGTCCGGACCTGACAGCTGGGACCGTGGTCTCCGGACCTCCCTCCTGAGCTCATATAGGTCCGGCGCCCCCTACGTGCCCATGAGGGCAAGATACTTGGGGATGGCCACCACAGGCCCGGACCTCCCAGGGGGTCCGGCGCCGCCACATGAGGGTGCCAGACCCCTATGGGCCTGCCTCTCCATCTGGCCTCGGGGGCCCGGACCCCCCTTTCCCCGGGAAGGGGTCCGGTGCCGCCACGTGCCACCGCGGTGGCAACTGCAGGGCCGGCCCTGCCATGCGCCCGTGGCAGATGGCCCTCCGTGGGGCACCAGCCCAACTACCACATTAAATGCGGGTAGGTGGGTTATGTGTGTGCCCAAGTCAAAGCATGGTCTGCCCAACTGACACCACAGTAAGCCCGCCTGTTACCAAGGTGGCACGTCACTGTGCTCTGCGTGCGGGCAGACGGCGTCTAGTCACATCACGGCGCCGCACGCGTGAGTAATAATGGCCTGCTGCAGGTGTGCTGAGGCGTACACTGCAACAGTGCACGTCGAGGCGACGGCGCGGCAGGGTCAGCGCTGCTTCTTCATCTGTCAGAGGGTCCTGACCCAACAGTGGTAGCACGGCTCCCACTGTTGGGTAACACTGACAGCAGTTACTGTGCCGGCAAGGTGGCACACGACCATATCTTGGCTGTAGATACGCACACCAACTTCCCGATTGAGAGGACTATATGGAAGAGCTGGAGATGAAGATCATCATATCTTCATTAGGACAGGCTCCTGTTGGCCGGGCCCACCTATCGGGGCCCCGCACTGTGTAAGCGCTCCCCTTAGTCTATAAAAGGGAGAGTGCACTCCTTAGAAGATAAGGTCTCATAGACAAGTTCACGAGGGCTCTCAAGTCTCCCAAGCTTTTTCAAGCAATACACACACAAGTGGACGTAGGGTATTACGCTTCGGCGGTCCGAACCACTCTAAATCCTTGTGTCTTTCCCGTGTTCCTCCGCCCTTTGATCAAGCGCTCCTAGGTCTCCTCCAAACCCATCCTTAACTAGGATTAGACGGGAGCATTCCGCCACCCGGCTGGAGATTTCCTCCGACAGCTGCATAGCTCTTTGCTGGAAAAGCATGAATTCTAAGCTGTAGGTGTTATCAGTTCCAATAAGAGGTATCTAATAGCTGAAAAATAGTTCATTTAAATATGAATATACCATTTTTCGATTGCTTATTGTTTGTAGTGTAACTATTAGTGCATTGTATATATAATCTAACCAGCTTTGTTAACTTAGTTTGTAGGTTGTATGCTATCACTAAATACTTGAATCACGTGTGCACTTTACCTTTGTCATTTTAGTAGTTTCCATCCCATATATTGTGTGTTGATAAGAATTTGGTGATGTGCTTTTTTCAGGTTGAGGTGATGATGCAGCTAAAAACAAGCAGGTAGAAAATATAGGAAATTTGAAGAAAGCAACAGAGGAAACATTGGTTTTGGTCGATCGATAACTCTTGTTGTTTACTTCCTAATTCATGATGCAATGTCTCTTTTGTTTGGTGCAATTTGCACCTAATTTTTTGATACTGCTGTGATGAGATGATGTATCAACGTGCTAAATTAGGAACTGAATTCTTGTTTTATTTATTGTATTCACAAAATAACTACATATTTTAGTCAAAGTCTGTGTTTGTTGGATTCCTTAATATGTGTATTGTGACATTCTTTTTTATGGGCTATATGGAAATAAAGTTTCTAACATGGGCTGAGTCTATAAATAAATAGGCTTGCAACCAGTTTGCCATGTCAGCATCCATGCTGATGTAGTGATGATGTGGTGATTCAATATGTGACGGATACCTATCCTACGTGGTGACGATTGGTGATGTTTATTTTCATCACTAATTTTGGGTCTAAGTTGGGCCTGATGATTTGTGACGTTTATTTTTGTCACTAATTTGGGTCTGGGCTGGGCTAGCGGGCCTATGGCCACGTGGATTTGAAAGTTCTATGACGTTTTTTGGCTTGTCATAAAATAGAAAATGGTTCCGTGATGAAAGTTTTTTCATCACGTAAATTTCGTTCTGTGATGTTTTTGGGCATTTCGTCATTGTAGATCAAACTTGACACGACTTCTTTGATGAAAAAAAATTCGTCATAGAACTTCCTATATAACGTGTTTGGCCTTTACAGTGATGAAAGTCATTCATCACTGAAGTTTAGATTTCCACTAGTGATACCAAGGCTATTTGTGAGCACATTGCTATGGCCGACCGTGGTGGCGGTGCTAGTGGTCTGGTGATGTCGGCATGGTTTGATCCCTCCTTGTCCTCCCTTCTTCCCTCCTGTGGTTGGTTCGCCTGCTCGAGGTGGCAATGATGTTGTTGTGCACGAGCTTCGGACAAAACCTCTACCTGATAGTTGTGTTGGTGTCAACAACGGCGGTGCATTTGGATGTCGTTTCCCTCCCTTAAGGTGTTGTCGTGGTGCTTGATCCTCTTGGTGAAAATCTAACTCCGGCTCGTTGGAGGGGCGAGGACAGCATTTTCAATATCGTGTTCTCCATGGAGGCGTCGCCTTGGTGGTCCTCTATACCGCACTCACTGCCTATACGGAGTCTATTTCTATGGTTTCAACATGAAAAGGTTTGCCGACCAATAGTAATCTAACAAACGGCCAATTTACGATCGCGACATGTAGTAATCCAATATACGGACAATGCCTATAGTAATGTACTAGAACTTATATCAAATTATGCCTAATTTACTAGAATCCAACATACTGAATGGTGGATTATTTTACTTCAAAGGTATTATCTAATTTACAAAAATGGCATGATCAAGTTACTATAGAAATGGTGACCAATAGACTATAATTCGGTATATCGGAGTTACGAGAATAGTAGCTTCAGTAATTTTTTTAAATGAATTAAGCTGGAGAGCTGTCGATTATATTAAAAAGAAGAATAGATCCAAAGACTGGCCGGTTGGATTGGGATATGAACACAAGCTACACAACACTGTCGCACAACACACCCCTCAAACTCAAATCAACAACAACACGGATCGGTTGGATTGGGACATCAACTGCGCCTCCGCGCCGCATCACTCATCGCACTATACATCAATCGGCCAGTTGGATTGGGACATCAACCCATACCTCACAACAGCATTGCTTCACCATAGCTCTTCAACTTCACCACAACTGCCGAGACACCTCAGCAGCAGCATCCGCTGCCACTCCACCAGTACGCCACCCACCACCCGGCATCCGTACCACCACCCGCACTCTTTTGGTTTTTCTATTTTTCAGAAAAGAAAGAAAACAAGAAAACAAATAGAAGCTCCTCTACACAGCCAGCCAAAGATGCCGAACCACCACGCTAAAAATGCCTAGCACCGCCTCCAAGAAGGAAATGACGGCAACGGCGCCATCGATGCTAGCCCAAGAGGGATTGGGTTCCACCCGCATTAACCACAGCACGGCAGGACAGTAAGGTACTGAGAAAGGACGCCTCCAAGGAGGAAGCGGCGTCCGCAGAGGTCGTCGTCCAGGCTTTCTCATTGACCCCACCGACCCACTAGTAGCTGATCTAAGATGCAAGAGGCGGTTAGCGCTGCCTACCACGCCACCATGACGCAGCAGCGCACCTCCGCTTGGTTGTTACCAGCCACGCCTCCACGACGTCGTTGGCATGCAACTGAGCAAGCCTCCACTGGCCACGCCACCACGAAGTTGCCGACGCACTTAGTGCGGGTGGATGCTCAGCTGTCGGAACGGAACTGGAGAATGGAGAGTCCCCTTGTGCAGGAATCCGCGCACAGACAGAGAGGCCCGTAGGAACTGACACCAATCCACGCCCGAATGCAAAATGACTGCAGACATTACCTGCCCAGGGAACTACACGGGCGTCCAGGCGCCACCGCTGCAAGGCATGGTGAAGAAAATACTCGCACTATCCATCGCCGCCATCGCTGCTTCCACCTGAGTCCAGCCGCCCCAACACCGCCCACCACCAGGACTGGTCAGGAACTACTAGTAGACCGCAGATCCGACCGTCATTCTTGTGGATCCGGCCGCCCCCCACGTGGATCCGACCGCCGGCCATGGCCTCGTTGCCGAGTAAGAAGAGTGGAGGGGGAGGAAGAGAAGGATTTCGAGAGGGGAAAGGGAGGGGATGAGTGAGATGGCCTTGCTGCCACCCTCCTCGCTGCTCGCTAGACTTCCGACGGTCAACTCCAGCGGCGGCCGAGATAGGGAGAGAGGTAAGCGGGCTAGGGTTGGGGGCAGGTCGCACCACCTGAGTCACCCTGCTTGAGCGACACGGGGCTTGGGGATCCTTTGTACCTTCAGTAATGTATCGTACGTCAGAAACAGGTATACACCCAATCTTCACAAGCTATATGTATTTAAAAAATGATAACAGTTTACCAGATCCAAGTCAGCCTGTATGGTGATCAGCCATTGGTGCCCACTATGTGTGATTTATGATAATCTTTTTAAATATCTAGAATCAGTGCCCCTTATATGTGATTTACGATAATTTCAGATAATTACCGCAATATGGCGTCATCAAGTTACCACAGTGGTATTGTCAATAATAGGGTGCAGTTCCTTGAATTTTGGTTTGGCACTATTAACAAAATCGATGAAACCATGAACTGAACCTACAGCTACCTGAATCCGGATGAATCAACAAAGTTTACGGAACCTGGTAACATTGACGTTTCAGGAAACATACAGGAGTACCACAGGAATTTCACATGCCCGTGCAATGGAATAATCACTAATCAGATATTTGGAATTAAGCTGAGAAATTGGTGCAGGATTAATCAAGAAACATAAAATAGGCGAATCATCAACCTCAAGGTTCATGGCTGGATGCCTGGATGCAACTATGTGCAGCTGCTCACCTCAGGATCTTGTCTCCTCTACGGGGATGGGGATTGACAGGCCATCTGTACGACAAGAACGACGGCCGCTGCGACGCAGCAATGTCGCCCCAGTGGAGGGATGCTGACAGCTAACGCAGGGAAACGGATTCGAGGTCGGAGATGAGGCTGGAACGAGGTCGCATCTGAGGGAGGATTTGGTGCGTCCCTAATGGCGATTGATGGCAGGGAGTCTCCTCTCCTATCAGCACTCAACAAATTAAATTGGGAACGAATTAATTTAGATCAAATGCATGTGGGGACGGATTTTTCTATCAATCAAATCTGGAATTATGCTGATGCAAGCTTACTAGAATTGACAACTTAATTGGTGGGGACAGCATGACTGACTCCAGTACGCAGAACTGGTCGGGGTTTCTCCATGGCCTGCCGCCGGGATCAAGGTTTTCGTTACCGGAAAAACAAAATTATCGGAGGTTACAGATAAACAGGATAGACAGGATAATCAGGATATATCGGATCAAATTCAAATTTTTTAAAATTTTTGGCAGAATTTCACTTGAAACTGCCTCTAGTCCATTAGTTATCACTGATTGCATATAACACCAAAAGAATATTGCAATAAAGGAGCATATATGAAAAGTTCAGCATAGAATGTAACTAAGTGACACATATTACAGTCATATAGACCATATTACAGTCCATTGGATAGCAAAGTATTGGCTGCCTCAAATATTAGCATGTTACAAAAGCTTGGAGTGCATTTAAGCTACAGCACAACCACACAAAATCCTGAACCAATGAACCATGCCACATCTTTTCCTCGGAGTTGTACAGCCCTACAAATAATTACATAGGAAATGTTTAAACTCTATTCATGAAATGAAATCACACTAAAGCAATGGTTATAAAGTTAGCAAAAGAAAGGTTCATCAAACCTTTTATAGTTTATTGATGCTCTTGAGAGTTGGCTTCTTTATCCTAGTTGATCTTGGCCGTAGAGGAGCTGATTCCCCATGATTAGCACCTACAATGTGAGGACATGTATTTATTTTTGTCAGCAACCAATACAATTCTAGAAAGCCTACTTGCAAAAGTATGCAATTGTAGTTTAGTCACCTGAGCTAAAACCATTTGATACACCTACATGAGCTCTAGTACCACCACTTCCTTCACCACCATCATTATCACCTTTGCAAGAAAAAATAATATTCCAAAGAACAAAATTTACATGATGTTAATACGAAATCTAAACTAGAAAATTAAACTGAAACTCACCATCACCTTCATTGGAACTACTATCACCTGACTCAGCATAAATTGGGCTGCCTTGTTCATGAGAAGAATCAGATGCATAGTCCTCTATAACTTCTTCTTCTTCATCCCATTGCTTTCTCTGTTTCTTTTTTCTGCCATATTTTCCCAAGCAAAGCTTCCTCTTGAATGCAGCCACCTCTTCTATGTCCATTTCCAGACTTTCAATGACAAAGCTGCTAGGTGTGTTCCAATCAAGATCATCATCATTGTATTCATCGAGAATTCGTGTGGAATCGCTCATTGAATTATTTAGCCAATCCATGATTGGGTTTTGTTCATCATAAAGGGCAACATCCATCATCATAGCACATGGATCAACATCTTTTTCTTGAAGGCTTTGAAAGTCAGCTTCGAATTGTTGGATCTGTAGCTTCAAGTTATAATGCACTTTCACCAACTTGTGCAGCTTGTCAAAGCCTAATTTATTTCTTAATTTTGTGTGAACAAGAGCAAAGGTGCTCCAATTTCTTTCACATCCACTAGATGATACGCATTGTGAGACAATGCGTCTTGCAATCTTTTGCAATGCAGGGCATTGCCCTTCATATGAACCCCACCACTCAACTGCAATTAATTAAAAAAATAATAATATGCAACAACAGCACATAAAGTAAGTTTCTATACATTGTAACTTGCTGCACTAGTAACTTGCAATAAATGATCCAGCAAACAGCACATTGGATTATTTCACTAAGATTCTCTGCACTAGTAACTTGCCAAAATGATCCAAGAACAGTAGCACAAGATTTTCTGGTTTCAACTAAGGACACAAGGAGTAACTAGGCATAGATATGCTTGTTTCAACTAGTAACTAGGCATAGAAGTGTACCTGGACTGCTTTTGCCATGAAGTGCTGACCAACGAGCTTCTGGATCTCCAAATAGACCCTTCTTTTCAATGAAACAAGAATATTGGTCAATTGCAGCAGCAGCCTCTGAAGTTGAAGTAGCCAGTTTCTTTATTGCCAAAGTTACAGCCAATTGACAACATGATTTTTTTGCATGGTTTGATCTGTATAGCTCTCCAGGGTCAAGTGCAGCAGCTACAAAGGAAAAAAATAAGACAACAATATTAGAGACATGAAAAAATACACATGAATTGAACAAAATATCTGTCCAGTTGTTAATTGCAAGCACAAGTGTCTCATTAAGAAGATATCGTGTTCTCTTACTGATTACTTCGGCTGTTTTGTTAAGGAGATCTCTTTTTCCCTGTTCACCTTTTCTCAACTTAGCACATATATCATTATATGCCTGTATCATCTTTGGAAGTAAGCCGGATAGAGTAGCATTCTTTTGCCGGTCAGCAAAGTGAAGAACAAAGAAGATGGGTCCAACAGCATTAAGCACCGATTCCATCTTATCCCACCAAACCCTATTTGTCAGGCAATCATATGCAAAGCCATGGTCTTGCTCATTTCTCCATTCACTGTTTTTCCACTCAGCAGAGACCATCCATGACTTCAACTTGTCCTGCCTATCCCAAAAGCTCTGCAAGCACAAAAACACTGTGCCAAACCTAGTGGCATTCCACCGAATCAGCTCTCCACCAATCTTCTCCCTCATCATAGCATGAAGTCTATTATGGTTGTAGAAGAACCTACATATGCGCTTTGCGCTATCCACTACATATGCAACATCGTCAAATCTTCCTATATCCTTCAACATCAAATTAATAGTATGAGCAGCACATGGCTGCCAAGTAATGTGTGGATGTTCAGTAGTGAGCTGCTTGCATGCTTTTTTATAATTTGAACCATTATCCGTCACAATCTGAACGACGAACTTAGCCCCAACTTCATCAACCACTACATCTCTAATCTTATCATAAATAAATTCTGCATTTTGAACTTCTCCGGTTGCATTCACAGATTTATGAAAGAACATGCGACCATTGCAAAAAATCATGAAATTGATAATACACATCATTGTAGGGTCTGTCCATGAATCGCACATAATTGTAACCCCATAACGACTCCAATCTTCCTTAAAAGATTCCATATGAGCTTCCAAGTCATTATAGTTCATATCTAACAGTGGTCCATCTATATCTCTTCCTTTTGGGATAGGTAGTTCCCCAAGCTGTTGAGTCAATTTAACTGCAGCCTGAAAGTAGGGGCAGTCAGCTTTCCTACCAGGTAAGTCATTGGCATGAAACCACTTCGCCCAAGCCTTCCAAAGCTTAAGCTTGGAATCCCCATCAAGCATAATATCCACTCGTGGTTGTGATGGTGCCCTACTACGTACCAAATCTATATCAAACGGACTGTTGTGGTCTGGGTAGAAAGAATGCAATGAACTTTGTTTACTCAAGCTACCACAGCTACTGCCACTGCCACTGCCAACTGTCTTGCCGACATTTCCAGCTTCACTACTAGTTCCACTTGCTCTCCCAAAAGAAGACTTGGTATTTGCCCCTCCAAGATTGGATACCCTAGAACTACTAGCAGCCCGAATGAAAATACCACCACCTCTTGCTCTACCATCACGAGTCAAGTTAAAATCCCTTAGCGACTCACTCACTGCTAACTCATATTGTGCCTCTTCATCAAGGCTAGCAATAGCTGTTCTATAATCATGCTCTATGAGAGCCTTCTCAATATAGAGACGACTTTCCCTTGTGTCCCTCTTCTTTTGTTTGCTTTTTGCTAATTCATCCAACAGTATGTCCCTAACTTCGCGTGGCACCTTAGAACATGGCTGCACATTACCTTGTAATCCACACAAGTGCTCCCTTAGACGGGTAACACCTCCGCTTTGCTGGCCTGTAGGACAGTAGCCACACTTCCATCCAAATTTACCAACTTTTGTCCCATGGCTTCATGTGTCTCTAATTTTTCCTTTCAATTCTATCCGTTTCCCTGAAAAAGAATGAGATCTATTGTTACAAAAAAAACACACAATGGAGGGAACTTGGAAAAAATGACATGTATTTTGTGTCAAACAAACCTGCTCTATCAACTACATATGTCTTGGACGACCCACCAGCTGCACTGCATACCTCGTCACTATCTGGTATGGCCTTCTCTTTGCCCTTGCCACTGCCACGGCAATCCATTCTCTGCAGTATGCCTTAGCATTAATTTCAATTAATATAAAAGAAAATAAAATCTGTGTATAATCTGTTCGTTAAAGAACAATCAGACAATATATTTTTACTAGTATGTGATCCAGCAAGTCGAAACCAATAAAATAAATCATCACTCAAGCAGCTAAAATGAAAAAGAAACTTTCATTACTCAACAATTCAACATTAATCTACTACATTCATGCACTCCAAAATTTCAATCACTTCTTACAAATTTTACACTACACATCATCACAAATAATGTTGCTTCATGGACAACCAATTGATATTTAACACACAGATGCAGATCATATGGCTCAAAACAGAAATAAAGATGCTAGCTACAAATCAATTACTTTAGTTGAAAGGAGGAACCTTAATCGCTAGAGAAAATCAGGAGGCACTCATAGGGAAGCTTTGCTTCAAGTCCGGCCACTTGACGTTCTTCTCCAAGAGCTCCTCTCAGGGCCTTCAACACTGACAGGGAGCCGAGGCCAGGATTAGTAGTTGTTAAGCAGGAACACATACACATCATACTAGAAATTCAAATCAATGTGACCCCATGGCACTCAAATCAGCAAACTGTAAAAGCTTGAGCATGCATCCTGAATATAGATGAAGAACAAAAGACATCATATATATCTGAGATAGAGCAGAGAAGGTTATCTTTCTATACATCCTGCAAATTAAATTCACTAGCACTGGAAGCACTTGTAGGAGGAGGCGCAGCCCTCGGCAGCCTGGAGGCCGGACCACCGGAGGGGCGGAGCCGAACACCTCGGCCGTCCACTCCTCCCGCACCACCGACTGCACCCACCGTGGGAGGTCCACGGTGCCGTCGCCGCCCTCCAGGGACGCGTGGTGCGCGGGGGACTTGCACGTCAGGAGCTCCAGGAACAGCACCCCGAGCGAGTACACGTCGGACCTGAACGTCGGGCGGCGCGCGTCCACGAGCTCCGGCGCGCGGTAGGCGGTACCCGCCGCCGCTCCCGCCAGGGCGCGCGGGGGCCGGGGGGAAGATACGGTGGAGGCAGTAGTCGGAGAGCGCGGCCGCGTCGGGGTCCGGGCGCAGCAGGAGGTTGGAGGACTTGACGTTGCCGTGCGCGAGGCTGGGCGCGGTGTGCAGGTGCACGGCGCCGGCGGAGGGTGGGGATTTGGAGGAAGAAGGAGAACAAGCGCCGCCGACGCTGCGAGCCTGTGCCTGGAGGCCGGAGGGTGAGGGAGTTTAGGGTTTCGATGGGCTGGAAAGGTAAATGGGCCAGCGTGGGTAGATTTTGGACCACGGTGGCACACGCGGGAAAGGCCGAAATTTTTGGCCGGTATGGGAAAAAATCGGACTCCACCGATAAACGAGAAATATCGGAAAAATCTGGAAAAATCGGCTGATAAAAAAAACTCTGGCCGGGATACACCATCGCCGGACGGCTACTCCAGATGAGGTCGCCAGTTTGGGATGGTACGCCAGTTCGCCAGATGAGGGATCTCTTCCTGTGATGCTAGAGCGGCAGCGCCTCCAGTCGATTGCGCATCGTGCTTTTTTTTTTTGAGCAAACCCGCCACAGTCTTATTGATGATGAACGGAGTACGAGCTACAACTACCTATTGGCGGATAAAAAACCAAACATGACGACCTAAATCCTTGTACAGAGAGGATCTAGCCAAACCATGAGCATCCATATTCCATTCACGGCGTTCGTGAACAAAACGGATGAACTGAGAATTCTTCACCACCGCCTTGATCTCTTGGACAATCTGGCCATAAAGCCCCATCGCCTCTCCTTTGATGCTTCTGACGACATTGGCACAATCACTTGCTATCACCAGACGGCGCAAAAGCAGATCCTTCGTCAAAGCTAGCCCTCCCTGCAAGCCAGTGCTTCCAGCATCTCGGGTTCCATCACGTCTGCAGAGACCACGGCAGAGGCTCCCAAGAACGTCCCCGGTGAGTCACAGGATACCGCAGCGACCGAAACCACACCTGAGTTCTTGGACATTGCTGCGTCAACATTGATTTTCATCATCCCCTCTGGGGAAGGCTGCCACCTAGGAACAGCAGGCCGTCCCGCCTGATTCTCCTTTGGCTGAACTTCAGAAGCTCCAACTCTGAAATAAACTTCTCTACGAACTTGTGAGTTGAGAGAGGGCTCTGAGACAAGCTTTCATGAATCGCTTTCCTCCTCGCATGCCAAATCGCCCATAAAATCACCACGACTCGGTTTAAAACTGTATGGGACAGTGAGTCAATTACCACTACTAGCCAACCCCTGGAATCACTGCTCCTGAATCTTGCATAGATGTTCACGTACCTCTTCGCTTTCTAATGCCCACACACACTTGGACATATTGCACTCCATTAAAGAATGCTTCCACGAGTCCGGTGCTCCACAAATTGTGCATGTACCTTGTGCTGCCATATTCCTGCAATGGAGAACATAACTAAGATGGCAGTGAATGCCGAGCCAAACGCCATAGGAACACCCGAATTTTCGACGGCACCAGGACCTTCCAAATAGCCGACCAATCCTTCTGCTCCCCTCTCGTATCTGATTTTCCCGCTCTGCTTTCCAGCCATGCCTCCCCATGTTCCTTGTTAAGAACTAGCATGCGGTAGGCAGATCTTACTGAAAAAATTCCCAACTTCTCGTAATGCCAAGCCGAGAAGTCCCTCTGCCTCCTAGTGTTGATAGGGAGCGCATCGTGCTTCCTGCTCGGCGAATGAATTAGAGTGGGTCGAGGTGGGACTTGGGCCCTGCCCAGAAGACCCGACACGGCATGAGGCAGGAGAGGGCCGGGCCGGGCCAGCATGGCACGGTATGGGACTTGGGCCGTGCTGTGCTGGCCCAGCCCAGTCCTCTCATGCCGTGTAGCACTACAAGAAATCTTTTAATCTATGATGAAATTTTCGTGATGTTTTAAAAAAGTCACAATAACAGCACCATCTATGACGATTCTCTGGTTTCCGTCATGGATCCGAAGTTGTGGGTTCTAGGCCTAAAACTCTGTGACGTTTTATCAATTTCGTCACGTCCGGCCCACAAAACAATGATGTTTCAGCAAATTCGTCACGATCAATAAATTAAAAATTATCACAGTGAGGAGTGATGCAATGGAGGTTGACAGTGATGATGAATAGCTATTTGTTCCATTTAGCAATTATCTGTGTATGAACAATTTCTAATACTATGACCATATATTTGTATGCACAAGACTATTTGAGATCATGTTCTGCTGTGGAATGTATTTGCATGCACAGTACTGTTCTGTTCCAAACTCACCAGAACACTAGTGTCCTTTTGCTTCCCTTTTGGTTCAGTGCTCTTTTTCTACCACTTTTGCTTCTTTTTTGGTTCAGTGCTTGTCGGATGTTTTGGTTCAGTTCCAAAACTGACCAATGGTGATTAAATTTATTTTGGTGTAGTTTCATTGCAAAAATAAGATACCAACCAACATTAGTAGCACAAATGGTTCACAAATGCTGATGAAATTAGACTCAGCCATCACATTATATATATATATATATATATAACTACTATTCCACTCACAGGGTGTTATAATTCAACACATCGGTGCCGCCGCCATATCCCCGGCGAGCGGAAACTAAAACCCGCCAAACAGCCAACCCAGCCATGATGTCACCCACGACCCTTAATTACTCCCCCACCCCGACGAAAGCCCGCGGTAGTAAAATCCTCCTATAAAACTGCAATATCATAAACAATATTTACTACCATATTTACTTCCATCCAAGGTTATAAGTGCAGCGTGACCATAGGGTAGTTGTCCCTGCAATTACTGCTATGATGCTGGATATTTATATCAGAAGAGATCAGGTGCCCCTAGCCTCACTCCTCACCAGCGAGTGGATCTGCTGGTGGCATGGCTCCCTTCACCGGGGAGCGGCTTGGCTACCCCATTCGGGCTCTCTCCTCCAGAGGCCCAGGCTGCTGGTGGCCTGCCCTTTGCCCGTGGCTTCCTAGGCGGCGATGCCATGGCCTTCATCTCCACCTCTGACGGTCGCCATCAATTCAGATCCATGGCAGTTCAGCTCAGATTCATGGCAGGTGCTGACACAACGGCGGTGATATCACGATGGTATGTATTCAGCTCTCTGAAGGTAGCTAAGCTGTAGATTTGACTCGATCAGATGTATCTCCTTAGGTTATGAAAAATGGTATGGTCTGAATGTAATTATGGATGTATTGACGCTAGCGCTATCATGACCCACGGCGCATCGCCCTGCAGGTACGGCAAGTTAATTAATTTCCCTGCGGTGTTGCTTTTTTTGTTATCGTCCATTTGATTTTGTTGGCTAGCGAGTTAATTTCAGATCCAGTTTCCCCTTTGTGTGTACAAAGAGGTAAAATTGATCCCTTCTTTTAAGCAGATCCGATCTTTGCAGTAAGTGCTGTTAGGATTGATCTCATCCGACTCAGTCCAATGACCAAGTCGGAGTTCTTGATCGCGCCCTAATCGGGGGCGTCCAACCGAGATGTGGTTGGTGGCCCCCCGTCGCGCAGCGCTATATAGAAGAGGTGGGGGTCACGGGGGCATGCATGCCAAGTTCACCATGCACCAAAACCCCACCGACAAAACCCTAACCAATCTACGGGGAGCGCTCAAGCGGCGGGAAGCTCGCCACCTAGTGCACCACGCCGCCACCGCTGTCCACATCCGCGCCGCCACTCCTGCGTCCTCGACGTTGGCATCCTTGGCCACCGACGTCGCTCCCGCCACCGCAACACCATCACCATCGCCATGGCAAGTTCCACCACCAGCCCGAAGGTTATCTCCCTCTATCTCTCTCTCGTACATGTGTACTCTAGATGTAATCCCTGCTTTATTCTCAAGATTAATGGAAAGACCCGGTGGATCTATTCCTAGAGATCCTGTACACTTTATCAATGGTATCAGACGCCTACACTAGCGTGTAGATCTAGTCGGGGTAGAAGAAAAAGAAGAAGAAAGAAGAAAGAAAGTCGATCTTGAATCGAAGAAGCAAAACACGAAACCCTAACCCTAGCAAGAAATGAGGCCACGGGACCTACCTGGCTCCCACCGCCGCCACCACCACCGCCGGCAAATGCCGCGCAGGCAGTCACGCCCGAGCCACCAGTTTTTGCCGGCGGACCACCACCGTCGCACGGGAAGAACCCAAGCCGTAAGACTCGAAGGCGCACCGTCACGCCATGCGCGGGCGTGCAGGGCACCGACGTAAGGCCGCTCCACGGCAGCACGCTCACCCTTGGTGTGAACGCGCGCACCGGCGAGGGGGCCTGCGGTGGCGCCGCCACCCAGCTCCAATCCCGGCCGTCACGGGCGGCCGCCGCTCGGAGCAGAGAAAGGGGGAGAAAGGAGAGAATGAGCTAGGGTTGAGGGGGAGCCGGCTGCCACCGGGTTTTGATCCGGCGAGGAAGCCGAACAGCCGTCCGATCAAAACCGACGGCCAGGAACGATTGGGCTATTTCCGGCCCAGGCGCGGCCTAGGCGGGGTGGCGCTTTCCCGGCCTAGGCCCAGGTTGCGGCCTGGGACGCGGAGCGCGCAGTGTGCAAGCCGCGTGCGTGGGCTGCACAGTCGTTGGGCCGCTCGGGAGCTGGGCCAAGCCGCGGAGGCAGGCCAAGCAAAAGAATGGGCCGCCGTGCTGTGAATAGTAGATCTTGAGTTTTAAGTTTTTATTCTTTTTCAGAAGCATTTTTTGATGTTTTTCTTCTAGTTTTTTTTATCTCCATTCAATTTTGAACCATCGAGATAAATTGTTTAGGGAGTAGATGAGTAGAAAGTGATGCTTCTGAACGAGATTTATTCTCAATTTTATTCATGTTTCCGCTGCAATGATTAAGTTCACCTTCTAATTAAATTAGAACCAACAGGACAATTTAATTAGAAGAGTAGCTAATTTTTCAAGTTAATTATGATATTGTTATTTTTCTGACCAAAGTTGATGATAACAATATTATAATTTTATTCATGAGATTTTTCTATGTATTATTTCTATTTCTGTCCAACGGTGATGTAGAATTAATGTAGCAGTAAATATTGTTTATTTTAATTTTGACCAAAGTTAAATTAAAGCATACAAGCGTTATTATTAAATGTTCTTAATCCCCTTTTGAATTTATTATTTTCAAGCTACAACCCAATATCATTTATCTCATCCATTGAGCCCCTCAATGGAGGGAACTATGGCTCATGGAGAGAGAAGCTTGTGATGGCACTTGCGCTGTCCGAGATTGATCTAGCACTGACCTCACCCTGTCCCACTAGACCTGAGGACTTGGTGAGGGGAGAAAATGAGACCGAGGCAGCATGGACTGCTCGACAGCGTGAACATGCACCATTAGTAATGAAATATGATCTTGATAAACCAAATGGGATCAGTCGAACCGCAAGTGCCTGATGGTGATTAAGAGCTCCATTGTGGAGGCAATAAGGGGAGCAATCCCAGAAAGTACCACTACCATTGAGTATCTCAGGAAGGTGGAGAGTCAGTTTACCGGTTCTTCAAAGGCTTATGCAAGCACTCTCATTAAGAGGCTAGTCATTGAGAAGTACAATGGTGGAGGGATAAGAGAGCACATACTTAGGATGAGCAACATGGCATCCAAGCTTAAGCCTATGAACATGGAGCTCCCTATTGAGTTTCTAGTTCACTTGGTTTCTTCTTCCTTGCCTGGAGAATATGATTCTTTTGAAGTTAACTACAACTTACACCTAGAGAAATGGGATATTGAGAAGCTCATTGCCATGTGTATGCAAAAAGAAGAATGGCTTAAGGGCTCACATGGTGACTCAGTTAACTATGTGAAGCAAGACAAGAAGAGGAGCTACCATGACAAGAACACTAAACTACTAGGGAAACCTCAGTGGGAAAGAGTCTCTTCTTCCAAGTCATATGGAAAGGCCCCACAAAATGTTCACCATCCTAGATAGGGTAATCAAGAAGTAGTGGGAAGGGACCAATGCAGATGGTGCAGGAAGAAAGGACACTACCAGCAGGACTATCTAGAGTTCCTGAAGCATCTGAATAGAAAGGGTGAGGACATTATTACATTCGTAGATGAGTCTTTGTATTTAAGTTATGCAAAATCTACTTGGTGGATTGATTCAGGTGCAACTGTTCATGTTGCCAATTCCTTACAGGGATTCCGTACGAGGACCTTGCAAAGAGGAGAAAGAAGGCTTAGAGTCGCCAACGGCGTTGAGTCTAGAGTTGAAGCGATAGGAGAACTCCCATCAGAACTGAATAATAGCTTCATTTTTCATTTGCACAATGTGCTCTATGTACCCTCTTTGAGTAGGAACTTGATTTCAGTATCATGCTTAGCAGATGATGGATTTGATTGCCATTTTGGCAAAGAATAATGTTTAATTAAGTCTAATGATAAATGTGTTGGTTCTGCCTTCTGACAAGACAAGCTATATATGTTATCAATGTATGAGAATGTGAATGTTGTATGCAATGAAGAAGAGAATGAGTCCTCCTCAACTATGAATGTACAAACCAAGCGCAAATGATGCGATAACGAAACATCAGCAAAATTATGGCATTATTGTTTAGGCCATATTTCGAGGGGAGAATTGAACGATTAATCAAAGAGGAAATTCTGCATCCTCTTGATTTTTCAGACATCAAATATTGCATCGATTGCAGTAAAGGAATGTATGTTAAACAAATTAAGAAAGGAGCCAAACGAAGTGAGGAGTTTTGGAAATAATACACACAGACATTTGTGGTCCATTTTCCATAAAGACTGTTGACAGTTATGATTCATTCATAACATTTACAAATAATTATTTGCGTTATGGCTATATTTATCCAATTAAAGAACGATCGGAAGTATTGGATAAGTTTAAGATATTCAAAGCTGAAGTAGAAAATCAGCACAGTTTAAAGAATAAGATAGTAAGATCCGACCGTGGGGGGAGTACTACGGTCTACATACCCCATATGATCAAGTTCTTGGTCCCTTTGCAAGGTTCTTACACGAAAATGGAATAGTCACTCAGTACTCTACACCGGGCGAGTCTCAACAGAATGGAGTAGCTGAAAGACGCAATCGTACCTTAATGGATATGGTGAGAAGTATGATAAGCTACTCCACTTTACCGATAAGTTTGTGGATGGAGGCACTAAAAACCGCCGCTCACATTCTTAATCGAGTACCAAGCAAGTTGGTGCCAAAAACACCGTATGAGTTATGGACGGGAAGAAAATCCACATTAAATTATTTACATGTGTGGGGCTGTTCGGCTAAGGCAAAAGTATTTAACCCAAACATTGGAAGCTAGATTCAAAGACAGTCAGTTGCCATATCATTGGCTATCCATACAAGTCAAAAGGTTATTGCTTCTATTGTCCTGACAGACATACGAAGTTCGTAGAAATGAGGCACGCTGTCTTCTTGGAGGACGAGATGGTCAGGGGGAGCATGGTAGCATGAGAAATTAGTCTTGAGGAGAAGCAGGTGCATGCACCCACTCCTATGATTTAGGAACCATTCTTCTCGACACGTGTTGTTGCTGCACCAACAGTATGAGACACTGCGGTGACGACACCTGTTGTTAGTTCTCTTGTGGCAACAATGAATGAAAATGAGAAACCTGTCATCCAGGATCCTATAGAACCTGTTGTCACAGATGAGGATGAGCTACAACAGCCCTAGGTAGAAGAAGTGCCAATTAATGAAGGCCCTAGAAGATCTCAAAGAACTAGAAAGCCAGCTATCTCTAAAGACTACGAAGTCTATGTTAGCAAAGAAATTCAAATGAAAGGTGATCCTACCATATTTGAAGAAGCCATGAGAAGCGCTCAATCATCGAAGTGGCTTGAAGCCATGCAAGATGAGATGAAATCAATGAGTACCAATAAAATTTGAGACTTAGAAGAAATTTCTAAAGGAGCAGGCTGTAAATGGGTCTAGAAAACAAAATGTGACTCCAGAGGGAATGTAGAAAGATAAAGCACGACGCATGGCGAAGGACTTCATGCAAAGAGAAGGAATAAATTATAATGAGATATTTTCTCCAGTCTCATGTAAGGATTCTTTTAGAATCATAATGGTGTTGGTGTCACACTATGATTCAGAGTTACATCAGATGGATGTGAAGACGTCATTTGTTAATGGGGATTTGTATAAAAAGGTTTACATGGCACAGCCCAAAGGTTTTGTCGTGGAAGGAATAGGGCGTATAGGATGCCGCCTGAAGAAATCCATTTATGGATTAAAACAAGCCTCTAGACAGTGGTATTTGAAGTTTGATGAAACAATAAGGAAGTTTTGATTTAAAGAGAATGAGGAGGACAATTGCGTTTATGCAAAGTTTAAGAATGATAAATTTATTTTCCTAATCCTATATGTGGATGATATCTTACTCGCTAGTAGTGACGTCAGTCTGCTATTAGAGGCGAAGAAGTTTTGGTCCTGGAATTTTGATATGAAAGATCTCGGTGAAGCTTCATTCGTATTAAGAATAGAAATTCTTCGAGATAGAAGAAAGGGGGATATTAGGATTATCGCAAAAGGCATACTTAGAAAAGATTCTAAAGAAATATAGTATGCATGCGAGTAAGCCAACACCTGCTCCTACAGTCAAGGGTGATAGTTTTGGGAAATTCCAATGTCCCAGCAACCAGTATGAGATCGATCAAATGAAAGCGGTTCCATATGCTTCAGCTGTCGGAAGCTTACAGTATGCTCAAGTATGTACACGCCCTGACTTAGCATTTATTACCGGGATACTTGGCAGATATCAGGATATTCCAGGAATAGAACACTGGAGAATGGTAAAGAAAGCTTTACACTACGTACAAGGCACAAAAGGCCTCATGCTAACATATAGAAGATCTGATTCCCTGGAAATAAAAGGCTACTCAGATTCAGATTTTGCGGGAGACGTAGATGATAGAAAATCTACGTCAGGTTATGTATTCACTCTCACGAAAGGAGCAATATCGTGGAAAAGCTCTAAGCAAACTATCACTGCATCATCGACGATGTATGCTGAGTTTGTAGCTTGTTATGAGGCCACGGGGCAGGTAAAATGGTTAATGAAATTTGTACCCGGGTTGAAAGTGGTTGACAGCATTCAAAGACCGCTTAAGTTGTACTGCGATAATGAATCAGCAGTATTTTATGCTCACAACAACAAGTCAAGTGGTGCTGCCAAATATATTGACATAAAGTTTTATGTTGTGAAAGAGAGAATCCAGGATCATACTATTAGTCTTGAGCATATAAGAACAAAGGAAATACTTGCGGATCCACTCACAAAAGGCTTACCACCCAATGTGTTCAGAGAACACTTAGCCGCCATGGGTTTATGGGAAAGCCTATGAACCCTGGACAGTAAGGGCCTAGTTGAGAAGCTGTTTCAAAACAGAAAGGTGTATTCTAGCTGTTAATCTGATGGTATTAACTGTTATGACTAGGCATGCCCTGTACATTCTTCTGTAATGAAATGGGTTGAGTTAAGAATGTAAGAAGTAAGTAAGAAAATGAGATCAAGGGGGAGAATGTTAGAATTGATCTCGTCTGACTCGGTCCAACAAACGAGTTGGAGTCCTTGATCAAGCCCTGATCAGGGGCGCCCAACTAAGATGTGGTTGGTGGGCTCCCGTCACGCAGCGCTATATAGAAGAGGTGGGGGCCGTGGGGGCACGCATGCCAAGTTCACCGTGCACCAAAACCCCACCAACAAAACCCTAACTGATCTATGGGGAGCGCTGAAGCAGCGGGAAGCTCGCCACCTACTGCACCGCGCCGCCACCGTCGTCCACGTTTGCGCCGCCACTCCTACGTCCTCGACCACCGACGTCACTCCCGCCACCGCAACACCGTCACCATCGCCATGGCAAGCTCCACCACCAAGCCCGAAGGTCTATCTCCCTCTATCTCTCTCTCCATACATGTGTACTCTAGATGTAATCCATGCTTTATTCTCAAGATTAATGGAAAGACCCGGTGGATCTATTCCTAGAGATTGCGTACACTCTATCAAGTGCATCGAAGATTCTTTCTCTTCACCCATCTGTGGGATAGTGCGCATAGATCCGTTATTCAAATTTTTCCCCTGGTGTGAAGAGATATAATGTTGTTCAATGTTTAGCAGTCTGAAAAGTTGTTTCATGCATATTTGAAATGGTATTGAACCTAACATCTTGTTGTTTGTAAACTCAAATTGACCTGCATTCTATTCAATAGATTCAAAAATTACTGCTTGTTCTATACCAATATACTCCTATTTTATCCAATGGTTTATTTTTCCCCATCATATCTACAGATTTGATTCTAATCATTTTTAGGCAAACAAGATGTAGACATCCCCAATTTGTTACAGATCAAGATTGTTCGGAGTTACCACAATCATAACTCATACATCCAAAAAGTAGAATTCGACTACTTCTCTACTTAATCATTTTTAGGCAGCAAATTAGCAGCAGACATGTCTATGGCGGCATTCATTTTGTACAGTTCTCTCCATGGCACATCCCACGATGACCTGCAGATCACTCTAATGCATGTGTTTGTTTAGAATGAAGAAGCTAGCAATCTTGTTTTTCTTTTCCCCTATCGTTGTATTCACACATGCCAATTTTCTATTTTCTATTTGGGATACTTTCATCCAAATGATGTCAAAAGTTCAAAGGTTTTCCCTTGTTGTAACATCACTCCCTATGCTTAATTTATTTGCTCATGTGTACTATATATTTTATCGGTGACATGTACTTTGTTCGGTTCATTTATAGTACTTGTACTTGTGAGATTTATTCTGAGTATATTGCAATAGTCCATGCATATAAACAAATGTTTGGTTCTACGTTGTTTAATTTAATCATTACGGTGGGGTGCTTCGAATAATTACTACTGATGCTTCAATTATTGTCCGTATTTTACCGGCAAGCCTATCTAGGTATACCTTAAGGTAGTACACTTATAGGTAGGGTGTCGTCAAGATCAGGAACTCGAGGTGCAAGCAACATAAAGCAACACAAGGTTTAAATAGGTTCGGGCCATGATGTGCGTGATACCTCACATCCTGTATAGTAGTTTGTATTGCCTTCAATGATAGTTGTTTGGGCCGGGGGTTCCTACCTGCCCTTATATAGTCACGGGGATAGGGTTACATGGAATCCTAGCCCGATACTAGTTTAGGAGTCCTACTCGAGTACTACTCAGGTGGTTTCCTTCTGTTTCGACTAGTCCTACTCTCATACGAGTAATTACAATAGATATAAGGTACAGGACATGCTGTTAGATCTGGACACACGGGACTGTCCACGTGGCACACTTCTTCTAGAATACGGGATGGGATATGGCCCACGCCCTACATCTGTTGTAACTACTTGTAATGCAGTAGGATTACTCGTACAGTAGTTAGACTAGTCAGACACGGTAGGAAACTACCCGAGAAATACTCGGGTAGGACTCCTGGGCTTGTACCCGACTAGAATTTCCATATAAACTTATCCCCCCAGACTATATAAGAGCGGACAAGTATCCACTTGGGGAGAATCATCATCAAAGGCAATACAAACCACACAGGATGTAGGTTATTACGCTCTCGGTAGCCTGAACCTGTCTAAACCTTGTGTTCCTTGCACTTTCAAGTTACTGATCTCAGCGACACCCTACCTATAAACTCACCACCTTAGGGGTATCCCTCGGTGGGCATGGAGGTAAAAACGCCGATAGCTGGCGCGCCAGGTAGGGGTGTTCATCGAAGATCCATCGGAGAACTCGATGGCATCGTTCAACTTCACCAGCGCTGTGCTCGACGAGGGCACAACCTTCATCTTTGGCTCCTGGATCTGCATCGCCAATGGTTCGGGTGGCTTCAACAGCCACCAAGCCAACTCCATGGAGCCGGAGGCCTCTTCATCAACTTGGGTTGGATTCAAACCGATCTGAAAAGGCCTCACGATCTAAATCCCTTTTCGACTTGGAGGAGGATTTAGATCTACTGCTCAAGATCAAGGACGTGGGGGCCACCGCTTGCCGGGCGGCCCTCGTTTTCGACTTCCACTCGGACTCTAACGAAGAGTACTCCCCACGCAGTACTACAACTTCAAGCCGATCTCGAGAAGGACTCAGAGATAAGGGAGCCACCACCTGTCGGGCGGCCTCCGCCCTTGAAAACCACCCGCAACCCGATGGCCACTTGAATCGTTCTCAGGCAGCCATCTGGGTTTAATTATCACATCAATGCCGCAAGGACATTTCGTGTACTGGAAGGGCTTTGAGCCCTCCGAACTACTTGATTACAAGTCCCGCCTTGTGGCCTTCACCCAGGAACTACCCTTCCAGGAGGGTAGACCTCTTTCTCCCATCGCAAAAGAAGGAGATAGTAGCATAAAGCTACTCGACCACAACCTTAGGGCTAACCACTTGTCGGTTCATAAAGTCTGCATGGCCTTTCTTCGCAATGCAGAGGAAGACGAGCTGGACCCCCAATACGACAACGAACAACTCGCGGACGTCTCAACCGATGAGCCCACCGCTGATGCTCCCCAAGATGAAGATGAGGAGCACTGAAGGATCCGGCGGGCAAAGAACGCCAAGGGTGTTCAACACAGGCGCAACGCGCAGAATCGCACCCGCGTACCAAGGGATCTTAACAATGCTTTTGCAGCAGTCACGGATCGTGAGTACAGTACACCGATTGGCGCCATCGCAGAAGCCGTACTCCTAGCCCAACAACTCCCATCCAGTCCTCAGATACAAAGGCTGCAGTACTTGACCCAGCGCGCGCTCGTGCAACTCGATGGGCAACATCCAGCGTCTCCCACTCGGAATCAGCCCTCGAGGTCTGAGTGCCATGATGATACCGCGCTGGTCAGTCGCACCCTTGGAGGAGGCCATGGAAGTCAGAGGAACGACAACTGCTAGCGCAATGAGGGCCACCCGTCCGCGCGTGGCAACAATGAACAAGAAGTACAACACGGCATCATGGCCAAGGTCCAGTCGAGGCCAACCTCCACGACGCTCCCACGATCAACCTCAGGCAGAAGATCAATGAAGGCCGCGATGCACGGGTTGTCATTGAAGTGAGGAGAAGGGACCGTACCAGCAGGCACCACGACAACAACGACAGCGATCGCTTCCTTGCCTGCACCACAAGCATCACCGACAAAGTCCTATCCAAAGGACTTCAAACCAGTCTGAATCCCCAAGTACGACGGTAAGTAGGACCCACGCCAGTGGATTCGATGCTACTGCATTGCTATTGAAGTTTCAGCGGGATCCAACTCCACCAAAGCTCTCTACTTCCCGGTGGCTCTGGAGTCCGCGCCCCTCACGTGGCTTGAAAGCCTCAAGCCAAACTCCATCGACTCATGGGAAGATCTCAAGAGGGCCTTCATCGACAACTTCCAGAGATCCATGATCAGGGGGGGCACTCGCCACGACCTGTCGCAGGTGAAGCAATTAATGAACGAGACCCTGAGGTCTTACACGTGATGTTTCTTCAAGATGCGCGCCACCATCGCCAACATCACCGATGAGGATGTCGTCCATTATTTTCAAAATGGCCTCTTCTCGAAGAACACGTACCACGACTTCGGACGCAACTGCCCGACTACTGCCGTGGAGCTGCGCGACATGATGGTGCGGTGGGCAACCAGGAGGACGAGGAAAACGACCGCTTCCCCAAGCGCAACCATGACAAGCAAGGCAATGGCAATGGACATTACGACAAAAGCCAGCGGAACCCCTCGGGGAACACCTGAAAGCGCAAGCCAGACCATGAAGTCGCGGCTGTCGAGCACAACCCGCGTGGCAAGAAGTCGGGGAACAACCACTCGGAATACGAGGAAGTCTTGCACAAACAACGCGCGATACACCCAAAGTCGCGGCACACGCTCTTCGAGTGCGTCACCATCCGCAAATCACTCAACGCACCACCCCTACATCAAGCAAGAAAGCGAAAAGACAAGGAGGATGATGAAGGAGGTGACAAGTCGGGGGCTCAAGACTTCCAGGATCTGAAGAATGTCATCAACATCATCTTTGGTAGAGATAGCGGATTCCCCTCCAAGCACGCGCAGAAGCTAACCCTGCGCGAAATACTCTCTGTAGACCCGGCCACAACAAGGCCTCTGAGATACAGCGAGGTTCTAATCTCCTTCTCCAGGGACGATCAATGGACCAGCTTCTCCGAGCTGGGAAAATTCCCGCTCATCCTAGACCCTGTCAAGGTGGGCTCACAGCTCATTCGAGTACTCATCGACGGTGGGAGCAACCTCAACCTGCTCTTCGCGAGTACCCTAAAGAAGATGGGACTGGACATCTCCAAGATGCTCACTCCCAGCAAAGCTTCCTTCTACGGCATCGTCCTGGGTAACGCGGCTACACCACTCGGGTCAGCGGTCCTGCCAGTCACCTAAGGGACAAAAGACAACTACAGCACCGAGTACATAAAGTTTGAGGTGGCGGATTTCAACTCGTCGTACCATGCCATCCTTGGCAGACCGGCACTAGCCAAATTCATGGCCGTGACCCACTACGTCTACCTGCTACTCAAGATGCCAGTCAAGACAGGCGTACTCACACTCCATGGCGACCTGAAAAAGTCGTAAGACTGTGACCAGGAGGTGATCGAGTACGCCACGACTTCACGCTTGCCAAAGCCATCTGCAGAAGTACTCGTGGCCACGTTGAAGTTGACAAACACAGAGATGGAGATCTCCAACTAGCGGCCTAGCCAGTCGAGGGTTAAAACTGTTATATTCAAGTGCTTAGAATTAAAACACATTAAATGCTAGTAGAAAGTATGTATGTTTGATTTTGTATAGGTGTGCAACATTTGAATGCAAAGGGAAAAGGGGTATTTGTGTAATTTTGTAAAATTATAGGTCCTTTAGTGTTAAATGGGTGAGAATAGGAAGTAAAAATCAAAATGTATAAAGGTTGTTGTAACACCCTGAATTTTGCAAAGTACAAATCGAATAAAATGATAGCTTAAAGGAATCATAGGTTTATGATAAATACTTTTCTTCTTAAGTATAAAATAAATATAGAGGAAACCATATGACTGTGCATCTCATGCTCTTTGCGCATCTCATGCTCTTTGCATTGGTATTTTGGTTGTTTTTCTTTGAATTCAAATTTCTTATTCAAACTCAAAGGCTTTTATTTTGTTTTTCTCCCTTTTCTCTCTCTTCTCTCCTTTGGGCCCAGCCCAGCTGGCCATCTCCCCTTCTCTCCCTTTCTTTTTCTCTTTCTTCCCCCCCTGCAGCCCGGCCCACGGCCATCCCCCCTCTCCTCCCTCCTCTTTCCCCTAGCGCGGCCCAATTTCCTCGCCCCGGCCCGATCCGCTCGCTCCGCCCCCCCTCCCCTTCCCTGCCTCTGGCGCTGGCAGGAGGGCCCCACCTGTCGGGGTCTTCTCCTCCCCCGCACCCAAACCGGACTCGAGCTCGGGTCTGAGCTCGATCCGCTCCTCCGCGCCGCCTCCGCCTCGGGCCCGCACGCCCAGGCGCTCCACGGCCGTCCTATAAAGGCCGCCGCAAACCCTAGGGCTCTTTCCCCCACGCCGCAGCCGCCGCCCGGCTCTAAACCCTAGCGCCGAGCCGCCATTGCCGCTCGAGCTCGGGCTCGCCGCCGCGCCGCCGTTCCGCTGCCGCCCGCCGTCGATCGATCGTCCTCGGAGCACCCCGTGGTGGTGAGGACGCTCGACCGCCCATCCTCTCCCTCTCCCCCGCTCCTCCCGTGGACGCTCGGCGCGCACCGAAGTCCACCACCGTCCCTCGCCGCCGGCCGCCGCCTACGGCCGCCGTCTCTCCCTCTCTAACCCCTAAACGAGTTCCCCACGTCGCCCTCTAGCTCCCCATCCAACCCGCGCGCGAAACCGAGGCCGGGAGCACACGAGCGCACGTCTCCGGCGAGCCGCCGCCGCCTCACCCTCACCGCCGGCGCCCCGCCGCTGCTCCCGCAGCGCCCCAAGCCGCCCCACCGTCCGATCTAGATCCATCGGCCCGCAGCAGATCTAGCCTCGGGTGAAAAGAATTAGGTACCGGTCAACCGAGGCAAATTTGCAGTTTAGCCCTTAAGTTTTCCCGAAATCAACCCGCCGTCCTTTCCAGTGCAAAAGTATTCGTGTTTAGGTCCTAATTCTTTTGTTTAGGCCCCTGAGGTTTTTCAAAATCGAACCCGCCATCCTATATTCCTCGGTTTAGCGTTCTAACCCCTCTATCTAGGGTTTATTTACGATCTAGCCCCTGGTTTCTTTGTTTTAGGTCCTTTTATATCCAAATCTTCGCAGATAAGCCCCTAAAACCCTGTTTTAGCCTTAACTTCTCCGTTTTAACTCCGATTTTATCGATTCTTGCGCTCACGCGATCCTTACGACTTATATATTGTTTCTAAGCTAGTATTTTTTGTCCTGTTTTCATTGATTGGTGTACTGTTCTTATTTTATTGTGTTTGTTTGTTTGTATGTGCTCGTGTGTCGCGATAGACGGTGCGCAGTTCGAGGATTCGCAGGGTCAAGACTTTGAAGAATTTCCTGAGCAGCAACAGTTTGCTAACGAAGGCATGTGGTCCTTGATCATGTTTTCGGTCCTATTAATATCACAATCATACCTTTACTTTATATGCATGCATGTGTCTAGAATATGCCGGAATCCCAACTAAGGATATGACTAGATTCTATTTAACTTCCTTGTTTAAACCTGGGTTATTTCATTTATGTTATAGCTACGCTAGTTGCTCAATAGTAGACTTTGGATGGTTGGCAATCATGTTATCTCCTGTATCCTTCATGTCCTTTGGAGTATTGTTTGGTGATAAATAAGATTATTGAATGAATTGGAACATGGAGAACCACCCAGGAAAACAGTGCAACCACAGTACTATATGGCTCTGGTCTTGGCTAATTAATTAGAAACCATAGCTCGTGATGATCTTACCGAAAGGGCAAGAGGGGTTGCATTGACGGGGTATAGCTCGGTCCTTTTGAGGCACATAGCTATGTGGACCTTGGCTAAGGTATTTCCTCACTAGGGAGAGTTATGACCGCTTTGACTTGAAACCTTAGCGGATTATCATAAGTTAGGGAATCTTTGTAAAGACCTCGTAGTGAATCCCTGCCACTCACCTTGGAAGTGTTTAAGTGCCTTGCAAACCCGGGCATAAAGGGAAACACGAGCTGTGGGTAAAGTGTACGACCTCTGCAGAGTGAAAACTGATATATCAGCCGTGCTCACGGTTAAGAGCGGCTTGGACCCTCGCATGAAAATTGAACTTAAAGATGACTTAAGCTGTTGTTCTTTATTTGATGTTAATGTTTATTTAATCAGTATTTTGTATAAGGGTTGGTATAAACTTAAACCTAGTCAATGCTTGCTAAATAAAACTTGACCAACTAAAATGCTTATCGCAGTCAAACCACGTCAGCATATCCTTGAATTGGCCTTGCATGTCATATAATTTACTTAACTTGCTGAGTACCAACCATAAGTGTACTCACGCTTGCTTATTTAAAACCAATGCTGCTCAGAACAAGATAACTTTCCGGAGTTTCCCGAAGATATTGGAGAATTCTAGGCGAGTGTCTCCCAGTTAACTGCCTGTGAAGTTGAAGTCCGCTGCTATTTATCAATGTTTGTTTATTCGTTTAAGATTAAGACTGTCGGTCATGTAATAAAGTACTATTATACTCTTATTCGTTAATGCATTGCTTCGGATATTCGCTTGTGACGTCTACTGTATGTGCGGAACTTGATCCTGGCGCACATATGGGATGCATTCGGTTGCCTTTTCTAAACCGGGTGTGACAGTTGTTGGGTGAAAAGTTAAGAATTTACCCTTAACCCCAAATAGAGGTAAAACTACACATAGGATGCAAGTGTGGTGTAGAAATTTAAAGGGAATTTACTTAAAGTTTAAGCTTTGCCAAGTTTTATGTTAGTTTGAAATCCTTAACTCTTTTGCAACTGAACCTTAAAGCAAAGTTGTAGATATTATTGACCTCTACACTTTTACTTTTGGGCACATTTTCATTTGAGCTATGGTTTGAAAGTTAGCTGGACTTTATAGTAGAGTCCCTACATTTTTGGAAAATTACGAGTCAGTCCCTTCGTCTACCTTCAGCCCCTCTGCTCTGCTCTGTTTTCGCTCTGCCCAACGCACCGCCGCCGCTTCACCGGCCATGTGTCGAGTTTTAACTACTCCGTGCCGCCCCTGTGTGCACCACGTGCTGCTCCTGCACCTCGCCCGCCGCTCACCCGACCGCGCGGGCCTCTCTTCACCTTGCCGCGCCGTGCTGCCATCCGCCCGAAATGCCCTCCGCCGCTGCTCGCCGTCGTTGCAGCCCTGCCAGTGCCACCTCCTACTTCTGACAGTCCCCACGCATCGCTGCCCCCGCCACTGTTCGAGCTCCGCCCGCGACCGCCACGCTCGCCGCCGGCCACCAGCACCAGCTATTGCTCACCGTGCCCTTTCTTTAACTTAAAGCGCATCCTGGAGCTCCCAATACACTTCCTCTTACGTTCCCGCACCCACATTTCCACGGCCATTTCTTTTCCCGACCACCGCGCCTCACCGGACCTCCTCCACAGTTTCTGGTCACCGTCGACAGCCGCCCACACCGCTTCCGATCCTCGATCCACTACTCCTAGAGCACCGCCGCGACCCACTGGTGCTCTCCAGCCCGCCCAATCTCGCTCTCGTGCACCGGAACGACCAGACCACTACGCCGGTGAGCTCGAGCTTCCACCGCCGCTCGGCCTCACCGTCGTCCTGGCGATCCACTGCCCTCTAGCCCCGACCAAGCCCACCATCAGCACCACATCATCGCGTGGAAGCTCCTCGACTACTTCCTCGCCGTCCTCCTGCCCTCCGGCCACCGGAACATCGACGACGTCCCTCGAACCTCCGCCGCCCGCCCCTGTTCGCCGTTGTTACGCCGCCTTGGCCCCTCTCTTCCCCGACACCGGACATCCCCGTGACCGCCGTGAGTCCATGAAAATTTCCCCTCACTTGCCCCTCGCCGCCGGTGAGCTCTCTCACTGGAATTTGATCGGCATCGATCGAACTTCCTATGTAGTCCGGCCAGGGACTCAATTGCAAAGATTCAAATGTTTCCAGGGGCCTATCTGTGAGAAAGCAGCACCCCTCTCTAAACACAAATCAGCCAACTTGTAAAATCCATAGGAATTCGTAGAAAAATCAAAAAATTGTCAAACTAGTTTTATTGTACTCTAGAAGTTGAACTCGACTACTTTTGTTACTAAAGTTTGGTTTAAAACTAAATAATTTTTGAGTTATTTTAAAGTTTAACAAAAGGGTAGTTTGAGCATACCTTTTGCAAGCTAGCTCTATTGATTGTGATTTTTTGTGTGTAACCTGGTTATGTTATGATTGAGCTTGTGCGCAATTTTCAACTACAGTGCTGAACTCTAGCTTAAGTTAGTTTAAACTTAGGCAAATTAAGCTTGAAAGGGTTTAAATTTAATTAAGCATGCTACTAAGGATTTTATACCTAGATCTTTTTACCATGTGATGATCTAAAATAGAATAGTCCATAGTAAATATTTTAGGAATTTAAAACACTATTTTACTTAAGATTTGGATTTAAACTTGAAGTTTGAACTAAATTTAAATACCCTAATGTCTATTTTCAGAAAATTATGAAAAATTCATAGTAAGCTTATCCATTAGGAATAAACTTATCCACAAAAAAATTCAAGGCAATAGCCTTTATGAATTTCAAACGAAAAATCAAACTTGTTAATCTAATTCAATTAATTCTACTAATTAAGGTAATTGGATTAGAGCGCCAAAAATAGGTTTATGGTTAACCCTCTTGCTTTATGAGTTTGAGTGTATTAACCTGTTGGATTGCAACTTTATCGTGAAATAAAACTCTTAACTCGAGAACCATCTAAGTCAAATCATTGCATATCATGTAGACTCAACGACACTCGACGACGGAGACTACGAGCTAGTCCCGGAATACGAGCAAGGATTTTCTGAAGATCCTGCGAACGTCGCCGAGATTATAACTGAAGCCTCGAACCGAAGTTCGGAAGTCTCTGACACCACTGACCCTAGCCCCGCTCAAGAAGGCAAGCCCCGCTGCATAACCTAGTATTTCAATTTACTACAATTTTATATTTATATATTATATCTTGCATTTAGTCTAGGAGTTGAACTGGAACCCTAGATGCATGAATCCTAGGAACCTATGTACTGTGCCTGAGTCCATATCGAATAGATGCTCCGCTAATAGGACCGGTAGAAGTCGGGTGATTTCCTGTCACTCGCGCGATATAGGAGTTGAATGTTTACTATTCTGCAATCACTATGATCGGGATCCTGTGCAATAGCAAGACTCGAAAGGTTACTCCGTCTGTGTTGATAAAAGTTGATAAGGTCGCAGTGTGTGGTAGTGGTGGCTAAGCATTTGAAAGTACTAACCACATGCCGTGAAATATGGTAAAGCGGTAAGCCTAGTAACCAATCTGCCCGAGGAGTGGACATACCTCCCACCACTCATAATTTGGTTTTTCTCACGCACCGACGTGCGGGAGTACGTTCCACACAGCGGATAGGAGTACGGTCATGTAGTCGCGCTACAGACGTATGTCCTACACAATTGGTGTGCGTACGGTCTTACAGTCGCTTGTGGTGGCCCTGTTCCACGAGTCGGAATGAAAGGCAAACGGTTGCTTCGGAATGATCTTTGGATGTTCCAAGCGTGTGAGTTAGGTTTACCCTTGCAAGGTTTAGAAATTCGATTCAGAATCGTCCGTTTCTCACGGAGATTGAGACTGCTTATTCCTTCTACCACATAGAGTAAGAACAGTAACCATTATGGAATAATTTGGATGGATGTTAATCTCTATATTGTTTGTCTAGAATAGGTGCTTACCTAGAATGGTTATTGAAACTAGAATCTGAAAGCTAAAATATGAAAGTTAGTTCATACTCTTTGTTGCTTTTCAGCTAAAATTAAACTCAGAACCATTTCAAGCCTTTATGAGTCTAGTTATGGGCAAAGTATACCCTAATTTCGGGTAAGCCTTGCTAAGTATTAGTATAGTCAGTCTTGCTAGTGAATCTTTCAGGTATAACCCTCAAGAACCCCACGGATAGTCCTACATGGCCAACTTCTGTTCCGTTTGGCTGGTCCATGGAGCGAGATCCGTCCCCGGCTGGCAGTGACCCTCCTGAATGATGCCATGCCTTGGGCTAAGCACGGTGTCAACCTTCGCGATGTGTGTAGTCGCATGTGAAATTTTCTTCCGCTGTGAACATGACAAGCTATTTAGCTTGTCGTTTTAAACAATGTTTGTATAAGTATACTTAAGTTTGAAACAGTCTGTAATAATATTTAATATGCTGTGAATTAAAAATTGGTGAGCTGTTGTGCTATTGTAAACTCGCCTTCGTGCGAGGTAAACCTTCTTCGGTCCTGTTGAACCGTGGTTGCATTGGGTTCATTGGACAGAGACCCGACAGACCAATGGGTTGTTCCGTTTGAAGTGCGTTGAGTTAGTATCAGTTGTATAGCAATGACTAGCGCATTTGAGCCGGAATAATTCAGGCGGCTCTGCCACAAAAACCAACCCCAGCGATGTCGGCATCAAGACCATCCAGCTGCAAGAGGGCGACCCGTCCAAGACTGCTTTGATCAGGGGCGGCTTAGGCGACAAATAGTAAAGCGCGCTCATCAGCTTTCTTAGGGTTAATCGGGACATATTTGTGTGGAAACCAGCGGATATGCTAGGGGTGCCCAAGGAGTTGATTGAGCATTGAATAAAAGTTGACCCTAAAGCCACTCCAAAAAAGCAACGACTACGACGCTTCACCCCTGTCAAGAGGGAGGCCATCAAGAAAGAGTTAACAAAACTACTCGGGGCTTGTTTTATTAAAGAAGTTTACCATCCCGAGTGGCTAGCTAACCCTGTACTTGTATTGAAAAAGAATAACAATGAATGGAGGATGTGTGTGGATTATACTGATCTTAATAAACACTGCCCGAAGGACCCTTTCGTGCTCCCACGCATCAACCAAGTCATCGACTCGATGGCTGGCTGTGTCTTGCTCTCCTTCCTCGACTACTACTCGGGCTATCATCAGATAGCTCTCAAGGAGGAAGACCAAATCAAAATGGCGTTCATCACCCCCTTTGAAGAATACGCTTACACTACAATGCCTTTCGGGTTGAAGAATGTAGGAGCAACCTATCAACGGGCCATCCAACTGTGTGTAGCGGACCAGCTACACCACAACGTTGAAGCTTACGTGGATGACGTGGTCATCAAGACTAGATTCCACGATGAGTTCATCACTGATCTCGAGGAGACCTTCAACAGCTTGCGATGATTTCGATGGAAACTTAACCCGACAAAGTGTGTCTTTTGCATGCCTCAAGGCAAACTACTCGGGTTCATCGTAAGTCACCGTGGGATCGAGCCAAATCTGGAGAAAATCAATGCCATCACAGCCATGGATGCTCCAAAGATGATCAAGGATGTCCAGAAGCTCACTGGCTACATGGCAGCTTTAAACCAGTTCATCTCCCGACTTGGAGAAAGGGATCTAACCTTCTTCAAATTGCTCAAGCTCCACAACAAGTTCAAGTGGACTGAGGAGGAAAACCAGGCACTGCAAGATCTCAAGCACCATTTGCAGTCGCCACCCATCCTGACTGCCCCCCAATAGAACGAGAACCTGCTCTTCTATATTGCCACGAATACTCATGTTGTTAGTATGGCAATCATGGTGGAACTACAGGAAGAAGGCCACACCTTCGGGGTGCAGTGACCAGTTTACTTCATCAGCGAAGTCCTCTCTGAGTCTAAGGTTCATTACCCAATGATTCAGAAAATACTAATCACTTCCAGGAAGCTTCGCCACTACTTTGATGCATACAATACCCTAGTGATCTTTGACTTCCCATTGGCGGATATCCTTCACAATCGTGACTCTACCGGGCGCATCTCCAAGTGGGCAGTGGAGCTGGGAGCGCTCACACTTGACTTTAAGCCCCGGACAGCCATCAAGTCGCAGGCACTAGTCGATTTCATGGCGGAGTGGTGAGAAAACCAAGTGGAAGCCCCAATCAACCAGCTAAAGCATTGGATCATATACCTTGACGGCTCTCTAAAGCTAGGAGTACTTTTTGTCAGCTCAAGAGGAGAACAACTCAAGTACATGTTTGAAATACTACTTGAGGTCTCTAACAACTAGGCTGAGTACGAGGCACTATTGCACGGGCTACGCCTAGCAATCTCTCAAGGCATCAAGCGACTACTCATCTATGGTGACTCTTTACTGGTGGTTCAACAAGTCAACAAGGAGTGGGACATCAACAAGGACACCATGGACGCCTACGTTATGGAAATACGCAAGCTCGAGAAAAAGTTTTCGGGGTTGGAAATTCACCATGTAATTCGCGACAGCAATGTGGGCGCGGATGTGCTCTCCAAACTGGGTTCTGATTAAGCTAACTCCCACTGGGTGTTTTCATTCACGAGTTGCATCACCCTTCCATCAAGGCACAAGACTCAAGTTCAATCGCTCAGGGTCCCAAGGAACCCGACCGAGAGGTCTTGATGATCGAGGTCAACTGGAGGGTGGCCTTCATCAACTACATCTAGGAGCACAAACTACCCCCCGGCATCGACCCAAAAAGCGCTGAAGCTACTCGAATCCTACGGCATAGCAAAGGGTATGTCTAGTCGGGGGCAATCTGTACATGCATGGATCAACATCAGGCATACTCATGAAGTGTGTTAGCACAAAGGAGGGCAAAGAGATACTCCAAGAGATTCACGAATGCGTGTGCAGGAACCACGCTGCTTCTAGCACACTAGTTGGCCAGGCATTTCGTTTTGGTTTCTACTGGCCGACTGCTTTGACAGATGCCAAAGCACTCGTTCGCCGGTGCACCAACTGCTAATTTTTTGGCAAACAACCTCACGTTCTGGCTCATAACCTCATTACCATACCACCTTCATGGCCGTTTGCATGCTGGGGCCTGGACATGATTGGGCCTTTAACAACTGCGCCAAGAGGTTTCACACACGTGTTGGTGGCTATCGATAAGTTTACCAAGTGGATCGAATACAAGCCAATTGCAATGCTCACTGCAGATCGAGTGGTTACTTTCATCTGCGACATCTTACACTGCTTTGGTTTCCCCAATAGCATTGTCATAGATTTGGGATCCAATTTCCACTCACATCAGTTCTGGGATTTCTGTGAACGCAGCTCCATTCAAGTCAAATATGTGTCGGTGGCCCACCCGTGGGCCAATGGCTAGGTTGAGCGCTCCAATGGCTTGATTCTCGATGGATTGAAGAAACAACTCCATGACGAGAACAGAAAAAAGGGCGGCAAGTGGATCAATGAGATCTCATCAGTAGTCTGGGGGCTTCGCACACAACCAAGCAAAGCCACAGGCCAGTCACCTTTCTTTCTCGTATACGGGTCTGAAGTCATATTACCAGCTGATGTGATGTGGAAGTCTCCATGACTGGAGATGTATCAAAAGTGGGAGGCTGACACTTCAAGACATCTCGAGCTTGACTCGGCAGAGGAAATCCAATGCAATGCATTGTTGCAGTCAGCCCGCTACTTACAAGGAGTTCGTCATTACCACGACAAGAACATTCAACAACGCTCCTTCAACATTGGAGATATGGTTCTTCGATGAATCCAGGATGATACTAGTCTACAAAAGCTTAACTCATGATGGGAAGAACCTTCCATTGTGCACAAGGTTACAGGCCCTGGATCTTATCGATTACAGTACTCGGATGGCCAGGAGGTTCCAAATTCTTGGAATATTGAACATCTACGCTGGTTTCATCCTTGATCAACTGGGAACATCTTCTATTTGGTGCCTAGAGATTGATATTTCTAGTACAACACTGTCCTACTTGATTTACGAGTGGTACTAAGCGCAAGTCTGCTGAAGAGGCTTCGCTCCCTTATTTTCCAGTAACATATTACTTGTTTTTTGACATGTACATTATGTTATTGAAGGGGACTTACTCCCATGATAAGTATTTTACTTGTTTTTGACTGGTTCTATACCTATTCGACTACTTCAACTACTTATCTTGACTACAATCCTAGTCAGGATCGATTCTGACTAGATGGCTTCATCGACTGCTCAAGTACCAATGACTACTTGCCCAATCCCTGGGCTTGGGGGTTGGCGCCACCGTTTCGCTACGACTGCTTTATACTTCTCATCTGGCTCCTAGCTCGGGGGCTTGATGGGACAAGGCACTAGGTGGTTCCAAACATTTTATGGTCAAAGTTTTGTGGGAACTAGTTGCCCACTCTGGATTGCGTCGTTGTAAATGCGTCAAGCCGAGGGCATGTTTGGTTCCCGAGACTAAACTTTAGTTCCGTTACATCGAATGTTTCAACACCAATTAAAAGTATTAAATATAGGCTAATTACAAAACTCATTGCATAAATGAAGGCTAATTCGCAAGACGAATCCATCAAACCTAATTAGTTTATGATTTGACAATGTTGTGCTACAGTAAACATGCGTTAATGATGGATTAATTAGGTTTAATAGATTTGTTGTGAATTAGTCTTCATTTAGATAATTAGTTTTACAGTTAGGTTATGTTTAATCTCTCTAATTGATATCCAAATGTTGGATGTAACTCAGACTACAAATTAGTAACCGGATCAAACACCCCCGAGTCTTCTCTTTTAAGTATATGTTTTCACGTGAACGTGTGCTTCTAAGCTAGTGCGTTGCTAGTGTTGTTTATTCTACCCTGTTCTGTGACAATTTTGCGAGTAAGGGAAGCAGCCTTTCTGTGTTCAGTTGTTGTTGACTGTTGAAACTTTCATTTATACCACCAGACTACTAGTTTATTGAAAAAGAGGTTGAGGAGCTTGTGTGACAAATGGAACATAACAAAGTCCCAAGCACTACTAGGACACTAGCACTAGTCCAGCCGGCCGTCGAGGCCTTTGTTGTCGTAGTGCGCCAGGAGCTACGTCACGGTCACGCTCCTGTACAGCGCCCTCGCTCCGCAGCCGCCGTCGCCGCCCAGGCCTGACGTGAGCTCGGCGATGGGCCCGTACAGCCTCGTGGACCAGGCGACGTCGGCGTTGCAGAAGCACGCCATGTACACCCTCGCCGTCTCCCGGCTCCGGTTGGCCAGCACCCGGTGCTCGACGCTCCTGAACCGCCCGTTGCTGACCAGCTCGAGGAGGTCACCGACGTTCACGACGAGGGCGCCGGCGAGGCGGCGACAAGGGACGTCCACCCACCGTCCGCCGAGGCGTGCCCTGCAGGCCGCCGTCGGCGTGCGCGTCCTGCAGCAGCACGGTCAGGAAGCTGGGATCCGAGTGCGCGCTGCACCCCAGCGTGAGCTCCTGCTCCGGGCACGGCGGGTAGTAGTTGCACACGACGCTGATCCCCTTCACGCAGCCGATCCGGGCGAGGCGGCCGCGTCCCAGCCCCAGGGCCTCCGACAGCAAGTCCAGCGCCCACGCCGCCACCCCCGCGCCGCGGTGCCGTACTCGAGCAGCACGGACGGCGGGGGGCAGCGCCTCCGGGGGCCTCGTGAGGTATCGACCGAATCGAAAAACGAGATCGCAGACTCCATACGAGTGGATTGCAGACACCGGCGAGGAAAAACGAGATCGCATAGTCGCTGCCAGCGCAGCTCCTCAACTGCTCGCGATAAACCAGGCGCGGGCGCTTGTATCTGCGTGCGTCGGGCTGGAGTCACGCGGGGACGGCGGCGGAAGGCCGGGCGTCGGGACGGGAAGGGTATTGATTAGCGGTTTCATATATACATATACATATACATAAATACATAATATATACAGGACGAGGCTAAAAATGCAACAAGGTGCATTCAATGCACCCATCCTGCAGTTACAATCGAGAGAGTACATCGATTGCAAATGGCAGAATAGACTAATTGCAACTGGATGGAACTTATTGCAACTAGACGTGAACCAGTTGCAACTGGACGAGAACTAGTTGCAACTCAGACCGACCCGATTGCAACTGGACACGAAGCGGTTGCAACTCAGACCGATCCGGTTGCAACTGGACATAAACCAGTTGCAACTCAAACCGACCCCATTGCAACTGGACACGATCCGATTACAACTAGAACAGTCACAATTGCAACTAAGAGGGTAGGTGCATTCTCTATATAAAATGCACCCAGGTGCATTATAATAAAACACTATATATATATATAAAAACTCCATTCTACATGCTTTGTAGCTACTTCCACATATGTATCTCATGATGGAATATGTATCTCACCCAATGAAAGGTACGTACGAGGTGCATGTGATCATATTAGACCATCTGTGATGGTATATACGTTGGGTATGTGACCATACATAGAGTACGTAGATATACTCAAGTTTATATACTAGTATTAAGGTATTATAATATATATTTAAAAAATAGGGATGCTTTTGAAATTTTTCATATATATTCCTTTGAAGTATCTTAGAATAAGTATATAAACATATTTAAAGTGATAAATGAGTACGCGAATATACGCATGATGGTATATTAATGGTGAGAGTAGCTACACGTGAGTGTAGATAAAACTCATCCTATATATATATATTCACGGGATGTTCCATATATATATACATATTCTCACGAGATGTGTTCACGTCACTAGCAAAGTTACAAGTGCCTTGTACAATTTTATAAGACTGAGGTAACTATTGACTCTGAACCATCAACCACCTTTATTACAAACACCTGACACAGATTTGATGTCGCATTCTACTTCACTTGGTGATGGTGATCCTGAGAGGGTTTCCTTTTGTTGGTCAAAAGAGAGCTTCCACTAAAATACAAAATAAGCATCGACAAACAGATAGCTTCCATCCACTACATGTTCGATGCCTTCCTGTGTGCTTCCTGATGCTGCTACCTGCTTCCATCCACCAAAAATCAGTAATGTTGTCACTTAACACTGTTGTCAAACTAGGAACAATTATTGATAGTAAACATTATTCACAGTAATGTTGGGAAAGATTCTACTATTTCACAGTAATGCATGATTCTACTAGTTCACTGCTATCTCAAACAACAATTATTCACAGTAATGCAAGATTCTACTAGTTCTAAATCCTAACTCACCAAGCAACATTCAGAGCTCAAACCAATCATTTAGCACTGGAGCAGTACAGGTCGAAAAAGCATATGAGCAATGAAAAATTGAATTTAGTTGAAATTCTGGCGCGTTTGTTGGATCCAACCGCTTCTTGCTGCTGCAGATCTTCCCCATGCCGCCATCACTGCTTCCCGAGGAGGGGGAAACGCGTGGAACTGCCAGTGCGCAATGGCCTCTGGCAGCCATGGTGGAGCACGGCGCTAGTGGCCAACGATGGAGGTGGAAGCGCAGCGGAACCTGCGCCGAGCGCTTGCGACTCACCATATATCAAGGGAGGAAGCGAGTGGAGGGGGGGCGAGGAAGGAAGGGTGCGGGGGGGGGGGGGGGGGGGGGATCCAGATGGGGGTGGTGCGGTGGTGGATTGGAGGAGAAGAGGATGAGGGGCCGAGGCGAAGAGAAGATGTGGTGGCTTTATTGGATGGCTATGCTTTACATAGTAGAAGTAAATTTTCAGATGGCAAGTGAACGAAATTACTTGTGTAGCGCAGTGGTTTTCCTGGCCCTCACACCATTTTTAGTAGCCTTATATAAAAATAGGTGCGTAGCATAGTTAAAATGACAAAAATAGAGACAGCATGTATCCCAGAGGGAATCAAACCAGAGACTTCCCATTCACCAGATACAAGCGTGGTCCACTGGACCGCGGCCTGGTTTTTTTAGCTTGGTGTGAATTATGATTATAAATGGTATTGCCAGCTAGACCGAGATCAAGAATATTGAAATAGTTGGTCTTTCTCTTTTTAGTCTAGAATTAAAATCTGTATCTGGTTTTTGTCCATCATAGGTAATCCAAATTTGATGGTTCTTTTTTCTAAATTTTTCTAAAATCAAGATCATTCATTCAATCATTTGTTTGTAAGTAAATTGCTATTTCTCATATCTTTGTTATGTAGTTTGTTTTCTTCCAACCGAGTGCAAAATAGGAAATCATTTTTTTGCATAACAATTTCTCATCGAACTTTATAATCCCTAATACTAAGATAACCATATGGTTGTGTCAAAATTTGAGGAGCATACGAGTTTCAAAATGTTCTGAGGTATTAAAACTACAATGTTTGAGTTAGGTTATATGAAACTTTGTAAGAGATGTATCCATTTGTGAACAATGTATACTCCAACTTTGTTAAACTCATTTAAAACTTTTATGGCAAGCTTATGGACCCAAATAATGTTGCCATGAAATTTATATAATTTTTTGATCAAATTTATATATTATTACAATTATTCTACATCAATTTTGATATAGAAGGTTGATTTTTCCATAGCATACAATTGAATTCTTGATCTATCTCTTGGATATGGGCTATAATGAAACATATGAGATTAAATATTATTTTTAAATAAGTTTTTGAATTTTATTCAAGGTACATGTAGTTCAATATGGACGGCGCGTGCGCCCTAGACTCCGCGGGTGCTGGCGGCACGGCACCACGAGGGGCTCAGCTGCTTCCTTTTCCGGCGACGACGAGCGTCTCTTATTCCCACTTCTCGCGGTGATGCGTGTAGTCACAGGAGGGCAAGCGTGTCGTGCACGCCCCGTGCGTGGCCGTGACTCACATCCAGTCTACGGCAAGCCAGCAACGACCTCCATCAGTGGGGCATCTGCGGTGTGTCAGTGAGGACTCGGCGGTTAGTTTCCTTCCTCCCCTCCCTTTACCTCCCCAAAATCAAGTTTTGCTTGGACTGGATCTATGTGATAACGCTCCTGTTGGTACTGATATGCGCTGATGCTTCTGTGGTCGGTAGAAGAGTCACAACAGGTTTGTAGGATAGCAATCAACTCATTGTCTTCCATGGGAAGTAGATTAGAGGATCTGAGTTCAATAGAAGAGGCTATCTTTGACAGATACTGCTCGAGTACAAGAGAAGAGGTTATCTCCCACAGGGTAGTCCGTGTTGGAATATTTGGGCCTAGCCCATGTAAATCCAAATAATTCCTGTAAAATCTCAAAGGCCCATTAGTGCATAGGTGCATGGCAACAAGTTAGTCCCACCTTGCTAGTGGAGGTGGAGGGAACCTAACTTAAATAGTTGGATGCTCTTCATGCTCTTGCAAGTGTGGGTGAGAGGAAGAAGGAAGAACACGCGCGCGCTCGCTCGCCTCGCCGGGCCGGGCCGGGCCGGGCTCGGGCTTCGGGCTTCGGGCGAAGGGCGCGCGCACGCGACGTGCGCGTGAATGGTCCGTCAAATCCGGGTCCAACCCTTGCGGGCGTGCGGCTTCTTTTTGCCGATCCGGTAAAGAGCCGATTGGCTCTCTCCGGTCTCGGGCGTGCGAAAGAGCCGATTGTTCTTCGGACTCGGGCGAACTGCTACGGCTGTAAAAGAGCCGATCGTTCCCATGATCGACTCTTCAGACTCGGGCAAAAGAGCCGATTGTTTCCTATGAATCGGCTCTCCGGTCTCGAGTAAAGGCTGTAGAAAGCCCGGCGGCTTCCTTCCTTTTGCCACTTTGAATCTGTTACGGATTTCACGCGCGGATTTTTTGGGACTCGCAACCGACTAGGTTTTGGGACGCCAAAACCCTAGCAGTTCTCCTGATAAATACGCGCGGGTGCCGGCACAGATAAAATACAACGTAGAGAAAACCTACAACGCACAATACGCCTCAACCTGCCTGTTACGCCGCCGCGTACGCTACTTCATCCCGTTCGTCGGCGTGCACCGGCGATCGGGAGAGCAGGTCTCCGGAACCTCGTCCTCAGCGATCCTGCACCGGGAGAGGGCGAATAAGGTTTTTGGGAAGCGCTCTGCGCGACTGCTCGAACGCTTCCACATCGGCTCTGCATCCTCGTCGCCACGGCTCGTCTACCTCCTCGTCAGTGGGGCGCGACTCGGCGTCGTCAAGCGCGCGGAGGTGCTGATCATCGCCGTCGGCATCTTTGTCTGGTTATTCCAGTCACGCAAAACACGTACGACTTTTCGTCCCTAACTATGATTTTCATATCGAGTATGATCTGGTTAGGGTTAATATTGCTGCTGCAATATTTCATCTTCTATCATGTTATGAGCATGTTTAGATCTATATGTTTTCTGTACACAATTTCCATCGTGGTCATGATTTATCTTCGGATTAATTTAAAACTGAAACTTCTACTTTTTCCAACAATCCAAAAACCTTATTATAGGAATTTCAGTTTCATGGCTGGATTTGTTGATGCTCTGAGGCCCGAGAAGTTCTCTGGCGAGCACTTCAAAAGATGGCAAACGAGAGTGATTCTGTGGCTCTCCGCCATGAACGTGCTGTGGGTGTCTAAGGGCAAACCTGAGGGGATTCTTACCCCTGATCAGGAGAAGGCCTTTACCGAGGCCAACACACTTTTTGTGGGCGCTGTGATCGGTACACTTGTAGATCGTCTACAGGATGTGTACCTACATCACACAGACGCTAAAAAGTTGTGGGACGCCCTGGAAGCCGATTATGGCGGCACAGATGCTGGCGCTGAGCTGTACATCATGGAGCAGTACCATGACTACAAGATGACCGATGGGAAATCTGTAGTCGTGCAGGCTCATGAGATACAGTGCATGGCCAAGGAGCTTGAGCATCTCAAGATCAACCTACCCGACAAGTTTGTGGCTGGTGGCATCATTGCCAAGTTGCCTCCTTCCTGGAGGGATTTTGCCACTACACTCAAACACAAGAGGATGGAGATATCAGTATCTGATCTGATAGCATCTCTTGATGTTGAGGAGAAAGCTCGGGCCAAGGATGGGCGATCTAAGGCTGCTGAGGGCCAGACTAGTGTCAACATGGTGCAAAAGTCTCATGGCAAAGGCAAGGGCAAGGGAAAGAAGACCAAGCCGCAGCCTACAACTACTTTCAAGAAGAAGAAATTTAAGGAAGGTCAAGGCTGTTTTGTGTGTGGATCTACTGATCATTGGGCAAAGAAGTGCCCACACCGCAAAGGAAGAAAGCCTTCACCTGAGCAGAAGACTGTGAACACGGTCACCATGGCTGGAGTGGAAACCAGTGGGTATAATTCTATACCTTCAGTTTTTTCAGTGTTTCAATCTACTAGTTGGTGGCTTGATACTGGTGCAAATGTTCATGTGTGTTCTGATGCTACCTTGTTTTCTTCTTACCAGACCGCTCGGGATTCTACCGTGATGATGGGCAATGGGTCGCATGCTACTATTCATAGTGTTGGCACGGTCGATCTGAAACTTACTTCGGGAAAGATCGTGCAGCTGAAGAACGTGCAGCATGTCCCTACTATCGGCAAGAATCTAGTTAGTGGATCCCTTTTGTGTAGGGATGGTTTTAAAGTAGTGATTGAGTCCAATAAATTTGTCGTGTCTAAGTGTGGACAATTTATCGGTAAAGGCTTGCGGAGGTCTGTTCCGCTTTTCAGTCTCAGATTACTGCAATAAGTCTGTGAACTTTATTTCAGATGGAATTAATGAGAGCGATGCATCTGTTTGGCACTCGCGTTTATGTCATCTGAATTTTGGCTCTATGTTTCGACTTTCCACCATGAGTTTAATTCCGAATTTTTCCATTGTTAAAGGTTCTAAGTGCCATAGTTGCGTGCAGTCTAAGCAACCTCGAAAACCTCACAAGGTAGCAGAGGAGAGACATTTGGCACCTCTAGAACTCGTCCATTCAGATATCTGTGAGATGAATGGCGTGTTAACAGAAGGTGGAAAAAGATATTTCATGACCTTGATTGACGATGCAACTAGATTTTGCTATGTGTACTTGCTGAAAACGAAAGATGAGGCTCTTAACTGCTTTAAAATCTATAAGGCTGAAGTAGAAACCCAACTTGAGAAAAAGATCAAACGACTTAGGTCCGATCGAGGAGGTGAATATTTCTCTAATGATTTTGACTTATTCTGTGCGGAACATGGCATTATTCACGAGAGGACGCCTCCCTATTCACCCGAATCAAACGGGGTTGCCGAAAGGAAGAATCGCACGTTGTCTGACTTGGTTAATGCCATGTTAGACACCGCTGGATTATCTAAGGCATGGTGGGGGGAGGCAGTATTGACTGCATGTCATGTCCTGAATAGAGTTCCCATGAAGAATAAGGAAAAGACTCCTTACGAGGAGTGGATTGGGAGAAGACCTTCACTCTCTTACTTGCGCACTTGGGGTTGTTTGGCCAAGGTGAATGTGCCAATCAACAAGAAGCGCAAGTTGGGACCTAAAACTGTGGATTGTGTCTTTTTGGGTTATGCACATCATAGCGTTGCTTATAGATTTCTAGTAGTTAAATCTGAGGTGCCTGATATGCTTGTAAATTCTCTGCTTGAGTCTCGTGATGCAACTTTCTTTGAGAATATTTTTCCTATGAAAGCCACGCATGCTATATGTTCATTACCTCTAAATAAAACAGTGAATACAACTCCTGAATCTGTTGATTTTTCTGAGCATGATGAACACACACTTGAATCAAATCATGAGGAGATTCACAGTGATGCTCTTAGGAGGAGCAAGAGACAAAAGACTGTGAAGTCTTTTGGTGATGATTTCACTGTATATCTCATAGATGATTCTCCCAAAACAATTTCTGAGGCATTCTCAACTCCTGATGCGGATGATTGGAAAGAAGCTGTCCGTAGCGAGATGGACTCCATTCTCTCCAATGGAACTTGGGAGCTGGTCGAAAGACCGTACGGTTGCAAACCTGTGGGTTGCAAGTGGGTGTTCAAAAGGAAACTTAAGCCTGATGGTACTATTGATAAGTACAAGGCTCGTCTTGTGGCTAAGGGTTACACCCAGAAAGAAGGCGAAGATTTCTTTGATACTTACTCACCTGTTGCGAGATTGACCACTATTCGTGTTCTACTCTCCCTGGCTGCCTCGCATGGTCTTCTCATCCATCAGATGGATGTTAAGACAGCTTTCCTAAATGGAGAGCTGGAAGAGGAAATCTACATGACACAGCCTGATGGGTTTGTAGTAGAGGGTCATGAGAACAAGGTGTGCAAGTTGTATAAATCTTTGTATGGCCTGAAGCAAGCACCTAAGCAATGGCATGAGAAATTCAACTCGACACTCATATCAGCAGGCTTTAGTGTCAATGAGGCTGATCGATGTGTGTATTACCGCTATGGTGGGGGTCAAGGAGTTATATTGTGTCTGTATGTCGATGACATACTGATCTTTGGCACTAGTCTTGATGTAATCAACGAGGTCAAGATTTTCTTGTGTCAGAACTTTGATATGAAAGATCTTGGTGAAGCTGATGTTATTCTCAACATCAAGCTGATCAAGGGGGAGAATGGGATTACTCTTTCACAATCCCATTATGTGGAGAAAATGTTGAATCGGTTTGGCTATAAGGATAGCAAATCTAGTCCAACTCCCTATGATCCGAGCCTGATCCTTCGAAAGAACAAAAGAATTGGCAGAGACCAATTGAGATATTCACAGATAATTGGCTCACTCATGTATCTTGCGAGTGCAACGAGGCCTGACATCTCTTTTGCTGTTAGCAAGTTGAGCCGGTTTACTAGTAATCCGGGAGATGATCATTGGCGTGCGCTTGAGCGCGTAATGCACTACCTGGTGGGTACTATGGAATACGGGATTCACTATTCCGGTTTTCCTGCAGTACTAGAAGGATACAGTGATGCTAATTGGATATCGGATCTAGATGAGCTGTATGCCACTAGTGGATACGTCTTCACTCTTGGCGGTGCTGCTGTTTCATGGAGATCATGCAAACAGACGATCCTGACGAGATCTACTATGGAGGCAGAACTCACAGCACTAGATACAGCTACAGTGGAAGCCGATTGGCTTCGTGAGCTCTTGATGGACTTACCTATTGTCGAGAAACCATTGCCGGCAATAATGATGAACTGTGATAATCAAACTGTGATTGTCAAGGTAGACAGTTCAAAGGACAATATGAAGTCTTCAAGACATATCAAGAGACGGTTAAAATCAGTCAGGAAAATGAGAAACTCCGGAGTTATCACTGTGGGCTATGTCCACACTGAGAAAAATCTGGCTGATCCGTTTACCAAGGGGCTGTCACGTAATGTGATAGACAATGCATCCAAGGAGATGGGTCTGAGACCTGTATAAGCTATTCCCTAGTGGTAACCCAACCTATGTGATCGGAGATCCCGTGAATTAGGATCTGGGAAGAACAAGCTAGAGGTTAGCATGAGAGTAAAATTTTATACTCACTCGAGAAGGATGCAATACTCTCGATCACTGCATGGCAGGTTGGCGTTGGCCTTAATGTATTCTGTTGGCTTTAATTAGCAAAGACGTTATCCTGCAGAACGTTCTTGAAAGAATACACCTATGTGAGCCCGACTGTTGGACGGTCGCAGTCTGTGAGATTCAGGTGATCTCTATTAAGCTCATGAAGAGACCAGGGAGTACGACCGATATGCTCCAACCGCGAAGTAGCCTACTGGAGGTCAAGTATCAGCTTGACTGTAAGTAAAACTCATTTGCACAAAATTTGCAATTCAAGGCTTAGTCCATTGTTCAAGTTGTGAATGAGTGTAGCTTGCTGTTCTAGATGGAAGTTCAACTTAACAGTCTCCATTGAAACACTGGTATATCAAACAACAGTGGGTTGAGGAAAAATCATAATGAGACTTTGAGATCTGGTGGGGGATTGTTGGAATATTTGGGCCTAGCCCATGTAAATCCAAATAATTCCTGTAAAATCTCAAAGGCCCATTAGTGCATAGGTGCATGGCAACAAGTTAGTCCCACCTTGCTAGTGGAGGTGGAGGGAACCTAACTTAAATAGTTGGATGCTCTTCATGCTCTTGCAAGTGTGGGTGAGAGGAAGAAGGAAGAACACGCGCGCGCTCGCTCGCCTCGCCTCGCCGGGCCGGGCCGGGCTCGGGCTTCGGGCGAAGGGCGCGCGCACGCGACGTGCGCGTGAATGGTCCGTCAAATCCGGGTCCAACCCTTGCGGGCGTGCGGCTTCTTTTTGCCGATCCGGTAAAGAGCCGATTGGCTCTCTCCGGTCTCGGGCGTGCGAAAGAACCGATTGTTCTTCGGACTCGGGCGAACTGCTACGGCTGTAAAAGAGCCGATCGTTCCCATGATCGACTCTTCAGACTCGGGCAAAAGAGCCGATTGTTTCCTATGAATCGGCTCTCCGGTCTCGAGTAAAGGCTGTAGAAAGCCCGGCGGCTTCCTTCCTTTTGCCACTTTGAATCTGTTACGGATTTCACGCGCGGATTTTTTGGGACTCGCAACCGACTAGGTTTTGGGACGCCAAAACCCTAGCAGTTCTCCTGATAAATACGCGCGGGTGCCGGCACAGATAAAATACAACGTAGAGAAAACCTACAACGCACAATACGCCTCAACCTGCCTGTTACGCCGCCGCGTACGCTACTTCATCCCGTTCGTCGGCGTGCACCGGCGATCGGGAGAGCAGGTCTCCGGAACCTCGTCCTCAGCGATCCTGCACCGGGAGAGGGCGAATAAGGTTTTTGGGAAGCGCTCTGCGCGACTGCTCGAACGCTTCCACATCGGCTCTGCATCCTCGTCGCCACGGCTCGTCTACCTCCTCGTCAGTGGGGCGCGACTCGGCATCGTCAAGCGCGCGGAGGTGCTGATCATCGCCGTCGGCATCTTTGTCTGGTTATTCCAGTCACGCAAAACACGTACGACTTTTCGTCCCTAACTATGATTTTCATATCGAGTATGATCTGGTTAGGGTTAATATTGCTGCTGCAATATTTCATCTTCTATCATGTTATGAGCATGTTTAGATCTATATGTTTTCTGTACACAATTTCCATCGTGGTCATGATTTATCTTCGGATTAATTTAAAACTGAAACTTCTACTTTTTCCAACAGTCCGTGTCTTCGTTTTTTCCATGTAGATTATTAGTGCAGCGATTTATCGAATCCAGTAAATAGATCATGCCTTCCTAACTTGAGGTGAGAACCAGCAGGGAACAGATCAAATTGTTTCTTTCATTGTTTTCATGACTTGTGCAAAAGTTTGTTGTCTAACGTATAAACTCAAGATGAGCATGCTATTGTTTCGTGAGCTTTTTTGTTTATTTATTTTATTCTAATGCGGTCTAGCATAAAGTAAATTTGGCTAAGATAGATTGGCAATGAGCAAATATTCTTTGCACAGTAATCTGCCCCTGGAACTTTCCCCACAGTTTTGTTAAAAAGTTCCACAGTTTTTTGTTGCATTAGCACGTAGCAATTTGATTTGGTAAATAAAGTCAACTGGCACTCGATGTTTGTTCTCATAAGCTGTAGCTATCCTGTGTAGTGTCTTGTTTGTGACCTACAATCTGATAACAGCCTTTGAGCCTGTCATCCATCAAGATAAGTTTCTGATCCATTATAATAACAGTCATGCCATGTTTGTAATAAGAAATCGTTAATTATAGCTATCTGTCCTTAAACATTGCCGATGCCTAGTAGTTTAAAAGCTAATGTTAGCTGTTCAGATTACATGCTATCTTGTTTTCAACACACAAGTGAACATGTGAGGCTAGCCTTGCTGCTCCCTTATCCATCTGTCTTAATGCCAAGTGTTAATTTAATCTTTGCCTAGAGCTTTGGTTAGTGGTACTGCAGCACGGTTCTTTTGCATTCCTTTGCTCCGATCTAGTGTGTACTGCTGTCCTCAATTATTAAAAATCGTATGATCAGTAGCATAGAAGATGTGCTGGAGTTAATTGATTACTTTGCCAAGTCTGTTTTTTACAAAGTGTACTTCTATTTGCGTATCCACCGATTTGCATTTCTGAAATTGTTTTGTCTGCTTACCACATCTATTGGTATCTCAAGCATGCTTATTACCACATCTGCCTAGCACCTATTTGCATTTGAAGTATACGATGAAATGCCTGTTAGATACTCATGTTTTGTTTAGATATGTAATATTTAGTGCTTTTTACAATATGATTTGCGGAGTCTGGCAAAGAGGTGCAGGCACCAGCATATGTTGTTTGCTGATTGATGGCAGGTGACTCTTTACATTTCTGCAGCAAGTAGCCATTGCTCAGGACTACTCAACTCTACAAGTTTTTTTAGATTGATTCGGTTTGCAGTGCCATGTTAAGACAAGTGAGCATGAATAGTCACATGTACTAATCAGATTTACTTTACCTACCAGATCACTTGGAGCGGAGAAAAATTGCTGCTAGCTTACAAAGTGCTACAAAAGTGTAGTTGTGTGCCTGCCTAATATTTGTGCAATATATAAATATAATTATTGTGTACTGTTGTAATTAATTATTATACTAATTAAGCAATTGATACGTTCTCTTGAAAATAGATTTTATTTTATTTTTTGCTGTGATTTATGGGCTGGAACTATTGTTTTGATATATGAGCCTGGAAAACTGTGGGCTAATTTTTTATATGGGCAGTATGTATTGCTGAATTTGGCCCATCTTAGTTGCTCACTCTGAATTGGGCCTGTCCACAAATGGGCTGCGGTGGTGATGTTATCAGCCATGTCATCACCATGCCAGCAGCCATGTCATCGGCCATGTCAATGTATCCTCTCAATCCACATCATCGCGATGTCAGCAGCCATGTCATCGGCCACGTCACCAGACACGTCAACATCGCCTTCCACATCATCAACCACGTCATCCTCCATGTCATCTACGTGTGATATGGCAATTGAATCCATAACGTTTATTTTCATAAAAAATGATGGGTTTGGGCTGGGCTGCACGGGCCTGAGGCTATTTTATGACGTTCAAAACGTGGATTGAGTTAATCTGTGATGATTTCATTAAAAACATCACAAGGTGTAATCTGTGGTGCTCAATACATGATGAAATTTGAGATCATCACAGATACTATTTTATGATGGTTTTAGAGTGATCTGTGATGAAATTTAATCGTCATGGGTTACAACATTTTTTATTTTTTATAGTGTCAGGTCTAGACTTCTAGGCAGGTTCGGCCTATCGTGCTGTGCCATGTTCGCATGACATGTCTTTTATCAGGCCCAAGCACAGCCCACGGCACGCCTTCGTGCCATGCTAGCCCAAGCACGGCCCTCCAAATACTTACAGTTGGCTTACGATGCTTGTTGTTATAAGAAGACATGATCACAACTAACCCACCACAGGTATGTATTGCTACTACTATCAACAATGTGAAAAATTTATTCAAACTAATAGAAGAAAAATAAGTAAACTTTAGAAAGAACGAGAAGAGACAAAATTGAAGAAAACATGTTTTATTAATTTTATTTTACATTAGTAAACTACATATGGAAGACAATATATCTCAACTATGAAGCACATCAGCCATTCATGGTAAGAAAGTTACGTGATTTTCTTGAATGAATCTTTCCTTCCATGGTGACTGTTAATTAGGAAGCAACAAATTTTTCGTGAACAGGCCGACGGGTTATTTTCGTGCCGTGCTGGTCCAAGCACAGCCCAAAATACGGCCCACCGTGTTGAGATCCTAGGCACAACACGGTGTAAGCATCTAGGCCCTTAAGGTATGTTTCGGTGATTAATGACAACCATTATTGTGACTAATGAGTTTGTGCAGCTTTATAGATCATTATCGCTCATTTGGTTATATGTCAAAAGAGGCCCCAAATTTTCATTATTCAAAAAGGCAATCTCGGCATTCAACTCAATAATATGTCAAGACTAAGGATCTTTCTAGTCCTAAGTGTCATAAGGTTGAGAAGGACACTTAGGTTAGTATAGGTTTTATAGTTTTGAAGTGATCGCACTATTAAGAGGGGTTTAGGCTTAGTAACTTGAGCATGGACATGGTCGTTTGAAAATGGATGCACACAATGGTCACTCAGGTTTCTAGAAGCTCAAATAAGTGGTTCTCAACTTATATCTCAAGAATATTTGGATTTCATTCAAGACGCAAGTCAGAAAAGGCAAAATCAGAAAAATCCTTAACACCGGTTTAACCGACGCCTAAAGTTTTCTATACGTCGGTTAAACGAAGTCAGCAGGCCTGGACAAGTCCATACACCGGTTAAACCGACGTTATTTGAAATTGGACGTCGGTGCAGTTGTCCAGAGACTCGGTTTTCAGTTGATCAGTGGACAACTACACTCACCGGTTAAACCGACGCTATTTGAAATTTGACGTCGGTGCAGTTGTCCAGTAACTTGGTTTTTCAGTTGATCAATGGATGATTACATTCACTGGTCAAACCGATGCAACGACGGTTAATCTCCCCAAACAGTAACGGCTAGTTTTCAGAAGGGGAGTTTACATTCACCGGTTAAACCGACGATGATTATTGGAGGGACGTCGGATTAACCGGCGATACGCAGTTTTTCTGGCAGCTTTTTCTCCAACGGCTCTATTCGTGCGAGCTGCCCATATATACCCCTCCAATGGGTCATTCTACTACTCTTGACACCAGGCAACATCCAAACACACATACTATAGTCAAGAGACACCTTGAGCTTCAACATTACATACACTTGTTCATTCAATCATTCAAGAAGCAAGATTAAGGACTTGAGTAGAGAGAAGCTTGTGTGCATCCATTCTTGGTGATTGGTTCTTGCTCAAGTGAAGGCCTTAGCTTGTTACTCTTGGTGATTGGCATCACCTAGGCGATCTTGGTGATCGAGGTGATTCTCGCGGAGCTTGCCAAGGATTGTGGAAGCCCGGAGAAGAGACTTGTACGTGGCTTGATCTCCACCACACCGGGACGGTGAACGGAGACTCTTAGTGAGCGCCCTCGTCTTGGTGACTTGGGAGGTGACAATACTCTTTGTGAGTGTCACAACGTGGATTAGGGGTGTGTGCCAACACATCGATACCACGGGAAAAATCCGGTTGTCTCTTGTCCACTTTACTTATTCAAGCACTATCTTTCATGCAATTCATTCATGTGCTTGATTTAGGGATGACTAGTGAGCTCTACCTTGCTAGGCTTTATCTCTTTTTATCTTATCTAGCTTGTGTAGGTTGTTTAGTTATCCGGTTGGTGAATTGGTGCCTTTCTAGTTTTGCATAGGTTAAGGTTGCTTTATCTTGTTTTAGAAATTGAAAAAGGCCCAATTCACCCCCCCTCTTGGTCCATCGATCCTTTCAATTGGTATCAGAGCCTCGTTGCTCATTTGGATCATTAGGCTTCACCGCCTAGAGCTATGGCCAAGATGGGTGGTTCGCCGCCGCACTTCGAGGGCAAGAACTTTGCCTATTGGAAAGTTCGCATGGCCGCATACCTAGATGCGATTGCCCCCGAAGTATGGTTGGCAACTAAAGTCGGGTTCACCGGAGATCCCACCCCCGACCAATTAAAATGGAATGCTAGAGCTAGAAATGCAATTTTCGAAGCTATTAGTGAGGAGGTCTTTGCTAGAGTTAATGGCATGGACCTAGCAAGTGATATTTGGAAGGAGCTCATTGAGATTCATGAAGGTTCCACCAAAGTTCGTGAGCAAAAATATCACTTGTTTAGAGCTAAGTATGATTCCTTCAAAATGCTAGCTCATGAAAATTGCAATGATATGTATTCTCGCTTGAATGTCATTGTCAAGGACATTAATGCACTTGAAATATCCAAAATTGACAGTGCATCCATCAACCGCAAGATCCTCATGCTCCTCCCGAAGCCCAAGTATAACATTATCAATGCTATGCTTCAAAAGGAGGATCTCGCCACAATGGAAGTAGGAGAACTTGTGGGCGAAATTCGCGCTCATGAAATGAGCATTCTTGGTATGACCGAAGAGCCAACATCAAGCAAGTCAATTGCTCTAAAGACCAAGACAAACAAATCCCGCAAGCTCAAGATGGTCAAACAAGACTCAAACTCAAGCAATGAAGAAGATGATCATCATGAGAGCTCATCCGATGTTGAAGATGATGGAGAACTTGCTCTCATGATGAGAAAGTTCACACGCTTGAATGAGAAGATCAATAAGAAGGGTTTCAACTTTGACTCCAAGAAGGGAATGTTCCGGCCAATGGATGTCAAGAACAAGATTTGCTACAATTGTGGCGAAAAAGGACACATCCGTCCAAATTGCCCCAAGCCGGACAAAAGAAGCAAGGACAACAAGAGTAAGCATCGCCATAATTCAAGCGATGATGAAGAAGAGGAGAGGAAGAACAAAAACAAGAGATTTGGGAAGAAAAAGACCCATGACAAGAAGACCAAGCTCTTCCCAAAGAAGAAAGGGCATACCAAGAAAAGTTTCCTGGTGGAGAAACAAGAGTGGGTGACCGATGTCTCATCAAGTGAAGACTCAAGTGATGAAGAAGACATTGTCACCATCGCCCTCACCAATGAAGAACCATCTCTACCTCCGCCTCCTATGTGCCTCATGGCAAAAGGTAACACCAAGGTATGTGAGGTAGATAGTGAAGATGATAGTGATGAAGAACTTGATCCTAATGAATTCACTAACCTCATCAATGAGTATACATCCGTCATCAAGAGGGAAAAGGGCAAAGTCAAAGTTCTTGAGAGCACTCATGCCAAGTTAGAGCTTGCTCACTCCGACTTACTTGGTAAGTACAATGACTTGCTCAAAAAGCACAATGAGTCACTTGTACTTGCTAAGCAAGTTGAAGAGAGCCACAAAAAGCTCAAACAAGAGCATAGAGAGTTGGCTCACAAATATCAAGAACTAGAATTTGCCTATGAAGCTATTGACCCAAGTCTTGAGAAACTTGATCATGAAACTTTTGATAAGGTCAATGCTTCTACTTCATGTGATGACCTACTCATTGATGCAAATGCCACTAATATTGTGCCCAAGCTTGCTCCTTCTAGGGAAAAGGAATTGATGGATCAAGTGGCAAGTCTCAAGAGTTGTGTGGAGAAGCTCTCAAGAGGAGAATACATCCACAAGGAGATTCTCTTCAACAATGCCCGTGACTATGGCAAGAGAGGTCTTGGTTCATTTCCGGAGCCAAACATGGCTACAACTTCTTCCCCGGAGATCAAGACAAGCTTCATCAAGGAAGTTGGCTCATATTGCCAACATTGCCAAGTCACCGGGTACCACACTAGGGAGTGCACTTTACCATCACGTTCTCTTCCCAAATTACCCAAGAATTACTCATCAATGTTCCAAAATAATCATTTTCTCTTGAGTAAAGTGAAGGGCAAGGTGAAGGCCAAGTTCATTGGCAAAATTGCTAAGGAGTCGAAGAAAAAGCTCCCCAAGCAACTTTGGGTCCCAAAAGCTCTTGTCACACATGTGCAAGGCCCAAAGCTTGTTTGGGTTACGAAAACTCAAAAATAAATTCTCATGTGTGTAGGTGAACTACAAAGCCGGTGGAAAACATTGGGTACTTGATAGCGGTTGCTCTCAACATATGACCGGCAATGATAGCATGTTCACCTCTCTTGAAGACCCCGGCGATCATGAACATGTCACCTATGGTGATAACTCAAGGGGGAAAGTCTTAGGTTTGGGTAGAATTGCAATTTCAAAAGATTTATCCATTTCAAATGTTTTGTTTGTAGAAGCACTTAGTTTTAATCTTATTTCTATTGCTCAACTGTGTGATCTTGGACTAACGTGTGCCTTTGACAAGAATGGTGTTGTAGTGACTCATGAAAAAGACAAGTCATTGGTATTCACGGGGTTTAGGCATGGCAACATCTATTTAGTGGATTTCTCTACAAAGCAAACAAGCACCATGACTTGCCTCTTCACCAAGTCGTCTCTTGGGTGGCTTTGGCATAGAAGAATTGCTCATATTGGCATGAGCAACCTTAAGAAAGCCCACAAGAGAGGGATGATCACGGGCATAAAGGACGTCACTTTTGACAAGAACAAGCTATGCAAAGCATGTCAAGCCGGGAAGCAAGTTGCAACTCATCATCCTATCAAGACGATGTTGTCTACCTCCAAGCCGCTCGAGCTACTACACATGGATCTCTTTGGTCCAACTTCATACAAGAGCATTGGCGGTAACCTCTATTGCCTAGTAATCGTTGATGATTTTTCACGTTACACTTGGGTCATGTTTCTAGGCGATAAGGGTGAAACTCCGGAAATCTTCAAGTCATTTGCAAGAAAAGCTCAAAGGGAATACAATTCCCCAATCGTGAAGATCCGGAGTGACAACGGCACCGAGTTCAAAAATATGAAGATTGAAGAATGGTGCGATGAAGAAGGAGTCAAACATGAGTTTTCCGCCACCTACACGCCCCAACAAAATGGTGTGGTGGAAAGAAAGAACAAGACACTCATCACCCTAGCAAGAGCAATGTTGGATGATTATGGCACGTCCGAGAAGTTTTGGGCGGAAGCAATCAACACGGCGTGTCATGCATCCAACCGTGTGTATCCTCACCGACTCCTCAAGAAAACTCCATATGAGCTTATCACCGGGAAGAAACCAAATATATCATACTTTCGAGTCTTTGGTTGCAAATGCTTCATTTATAAGAAGAAAAGGCTCGGTAAGTTTGAAAGTAGATGTGATGAAGGTTTCTTTCTTGGTTATGCATCAAACTCCAAAGCATATAGAGTATTCAATCAAACCTCCGGGTTAGTTGAAGAAACATGTGATGTGGAGTTTGATGAATCTAATGGCTCCCAAGAGGAGGTTGCTGGCTATGAAAATGTAGGGGATGAAGAAATTGAAGAAGCCTTAAAGAAAATGTCCATTGGGGATATCAAGCCGGAGGAGGTGCATGAAGACAATGATCAAGGGGGAGGAACTTCCTCATCTTTACCAAACACCTCCACGGCACCCCAAGCGAATGAAGATCAAGATAAAGTTGATCCACTACCCCAAGAAAATGTGTCAACGCCAACACCCCAAGCCCAAGAACAAGAAGAGCAAAATGTTCCACCACAAGCACAAGTCACTCATGATCCACCCCAACAAGCATCCACGCAAATACCGCTAGTGAAGCATGGTTGCATCTCCAAGGATCATCCAATTGGTCAAATCATTGGTAGTCCTTCCAAAGGAGTAAGAACTCGTTCTAAGCATGCTTCATTTTGCGAACATCACTCGTTTGTTTCTTGTATTGAACCCACTAGCATAGAGGAAGCACTTGAGGACTCGGATTGGGTGATGGCCATGCAAGAAGAGTTGAACAATTTCACCCGCAATGAAGCTGGGTCCTCGAAGCTCCTCCGAAAGACAAGAACATCATCGGCACAAAGTGGGTCTTTCGTAACAAGCAAGATGAACATGGGGTGGTGGTACGCAACAAAGCAAGACTTATGGCAAAAGGGTTTTCTCAAGTCGAAGGTTTGGATTTTGGTGAAACTTTTGCTCCGGTCGCAAGACTTGAAGCTATCCGCATTCTTCTTGCTTACTCTTCACATCATAATATTAAGTTATATCAAATGGATGTGAAAAGTGCTTTCTTAAATGGCTTTATTAACGAACTTGTTTATGTTGAGCAACCTCCCGGGTTTGAAGATCCGAGGAATCCTAACCATGTTTATAGGTTACACAAGGCACTCTATGGACTCAAACAAGCTCCAAGGGCTTGGTATGAGAGGCTTCGTGACTTCCTAATCATGCAAGGCTTCAAAATCGGGAGGGTGGACACCACTTTGTTCACAAAAGACGTCAACGGGGATCTTTTCATTTGTCAAATTTATGTTGACGATATAATCTTTGGCTCAACTAATGATTTGCTAAGCCATGAGTTTGCTACCATGATGTCTAGGGAATTCGAGATGTCCATGATTGGCGAATTGACTTTCTTCCTTGGTTTTCAAGTCAAACAAATGACGGAAGGGACATTCATCTATCAAGAAAAATATACTAGAGATATCTTGAAGAAGTTCAAGATGGATGAATGTAAGCCAATTAAGACTCCTATGGCTACAAATGGGCATCTCGACTTGGATGTGGACGGTAAACCTGTTGATCAATCCCTCTATCGTTCAATGATAGGGTCTTTGCTTTACCTTACCGCATCTAGGCCCGATATAATGTTTAGTGTGTGCTTGTGTGCCCGTTTTCAAGCCAACCCTAAGGAATCACATCTTTCGGCTGTGAATAGGATCCTTCGGTATCTCAAGCACACCCCTAGCATAGGCTTGTGGTACCCCAAAGGCGCTAGCTTAGATCTCTTGGGATACTCGGATTTGGATTTTGCAGGAAGCCGTGTCGATCGCAAGAGTACCTCCGGGGGTTGCCACTTGCTTGGGCGTTCTCTAGTTTCTTGGTCGAGTAAGAAGCAAAATTCCGTGGCTTTGTCCACCGCGAAAGCGGAATATATAGCTGCCGGTGCATGTTGTGCCCAAATTCTATATATGAAGCAAACCCTTTTGGACTTTGGTGTGAAACTAGGAAGAATACCACTCCTTTGTGACAATGAAAGTGCCGTAAAAATTGCCAAGAATCCGGTTCAACACTCTCGCACAAAGCACATTGATATTCGCCATCACTTCTTGCGTGATCACGAAGCCAAGGGGGACATTTCCCTTCAAGGTGTGAGATCCGAGGAGCAATTGGCGGATATTTTCACAAAACCTTTAGACGAGAGTACCTTTGTTAGGCTAAGAAATGAGCTTAATGTATTAGATGCGGCAAACGTCATGTAAGTTGCCATGTCATATAGAAAAATGCATACATATAGGACTCTTGTCTAACCATGGTAAGATAGTGATGAGCAAGGGTTTAGCTAGAGGTGGTGGTCCACTTGTTTTTCTTCTAGGCTTGTAGAAAGGCTCATCATGATGAAGCTTCCCGTGGGTGCAAACTTGACAAGTAGAATTTAAATTCTCGCTATGCATTTCTTGTCATATAGATGTGCACTTCATATTTACCTTTCTTTCACATGTGATTGTAGTTTGCATTATCATTGCATACGTAAAGGTCACAAAGGAGATCACTTGATGAAAATGAGACTTGTTTTACATGCAAGATCTTAATTCATGAGAAGTGAAAAGAGTAAAGTGTTAGGTGCGTTATTGCCTAGTGAGCAATGTCATGGTGAGTTTGAAGCTTTCCTCCTTCAATATTCCTATGACATGGCTCATACATTTTATTTTGGCGCTTTGTCTCTCTTGCGACTTATCCTTGATTTTGAAAAGAAAAACTATTTAAGTTATTAAGCTATCCTATTTTGAGGGGTAAAGTCGCCTATGCAAGTCCATTAACTTGAGTTTAGTTGAATCTTGTAAGTTCATTGGACTTAGCATAGAAAAGTGAGCTGAGAGAGGGTTTTTGGGTTCACCGGTTAAACCGACGTACAATGGATCTATACCCATCGGTTTAACCGGCGTTACTAAGTGTCAGCTTCAGCTCAGTCATTTCAGGTGTTCAACCGACGAGTTCACTTTTCAGATCATCGGTTCAACCGGCGTACTGATAATAATTTGGCAGTGCTTCTGGTAAACTACACCGACGCAATCAACCGATGCTCAAAACCTATGCGTCGGTTCAACCGGCGACAAGAAAAACTGCGGGGTCCACATGTCATATATCTCTCTTGACCACGCACGCCTACCCGCTTGCTTTCGCGTGTCTGCCGTCGTTCCACCTTCACTCACCCGCTCCCGCCACCGCCGTCGCCGTCCACCGCCGTCGCCGTCCGCCGCCGTCGCCGTCCACCGCCGCTCGCGGTTCGCACCATCACCGCTGTCGCCCTCGCCTTGCGCCGCCCGCGCGCAGCCGCATTCTGCACCCGCGCACCTTCCGCGCCGTCTACCGCCCGCGCCGCCGCCGTCTGCCGCTCGCGCCCAGCCGTGCCCGCGCCTTGCGTCGCTCCGCGCGCCCAGCCGTGCCCGCGCGCCGCCTGCATTGCGACCGCGCCGCCGCCATTCGCCACTCGCGCGCCACCGCACCAGCGAGCACTGCGCCACCGCGTCTTCTGCCGCACACGCGCCGCCGCATTGCACCGCATTCACGCCGCGCTCCCTTTCGCTAGCCGTAGTTCGCAGCGCCGCGTCTTGTGTGATCGAGATGGGTCGTGACAAGAGGAAGGGTAAAGAGATCGTGATCGAGGAGCCCGCTCGCAAGCGGACTCGCGCAGCGAGAGAGGCCGAGAGGGCCGAGATGGTGGCTAAGGCCGCCGAGGAGCAGGCATCAGGCCGTGCTCGTCCGTTCGCTATCAGGGACACGCCAGCCAGGGACAGAGGCAGAGGCAGAGGGATGGGCCGAGTCAGAGGAGCCAGGGCCACCAGAGCCTCAGCAGCAGCAGCAGAGTCAGCGCAGTCACTCTCAGCGGCAGAGTCCGATTCAGATTCAGAGTCAGAGCAGTCAGAGCAGTCTCAGGGGCAGGACACTCAGTCACCAGCTCTACGACGTTCTGGCCGCACCCGGCAGACGTCCCCCGCAGAGCAGACTTCACCTACGACCGAGCGTCGCACTGGACCTAGGACGCGAGGAGGCCACCCGCCACAGGAGCCTCGCAGGTCCACCGCAGCAGCAGCAGCAGCTCGACGAGCCGAGGCCCTAGCGGCCGAGCGCGCAGTGTTCCGCATGGACACTGTCGTGCGTCTGGAGCCAGGTGTGCTGCTCCAGAACTTGACCAAGGCCAATGCGGCGAAGGTCAAGAGGCTCAGGTGGAGTGTACAGGAGGAGGAGTGGTTCCCGGTGGCACGGGACAGCAGGGTTGATCGCAGATTCTGGACGCTCCTTCAGGCCAGTTTCTACGAGACCTATCAGAGGCGGGGCCACAGGATCTTTCCTCACAGAGTACTTGACTGGGTTTCACTGAGGACAGCTGCAGGGGGAGCTGATATCAGAGAGCACTTTGCTCACTTCAGGGGTCTGCCCAGGTTGCTTTCTATTGAGCGGAACAGATATATTGAGGACTGGGTCAGAGTCTTTTATGCCACAGCATGGATTGCCCCAGAGCGCAGAGCTGTTCACTTCATGTTTGGAGGGCAGGTATTTGGATTGTCCAGAGCGACACTTGCTGGGATCCTTGGAGTTGACCTAGTTGACGTCTCTCTGCACGAGATGGTCTACGGTGATGCAGATCCACCTCGCAGGGCCATGATTGGCGGGATTGCACCTTCTCACGAGGCGATCTCACAGTGCTTCCGCCAGCCCTTTCCAGCTTCTTACGCCAGAGTCCCCAGTCTGCTGACCCCCGAGGCATACGCTGTTCACATGGCACTTCGGAGGACTTTGCTCCCGAGGAGTGGCTACCCAGAGGGGTTCACAGGTCTGCAGCAGCTGCTACTTCTTCACATACTCACTCATGAGCCTTTTGATATTGTTGACTTTATTCTGGCTGAGATTGAGGATGTTATCACTGACGGGATGGGCGTAGTACGACAGTTTCCTTATGCTCACTGGATCAGTTTCATTTGCTCTATGATAGTGCCAGCTGAGTCACCCGTCAGTGCAGTCTACAGACAGGACGAGGTTCCCTGGTTCCCGGTCTACCGCCCGACAGCACCCTCAGACAGGAGGAGAGGGAGACAGGCAGATCGTGCTGCCATGGCACGGCTGTCACCTGAGGTTCAGGCCCGAGTGGCTCAGGAGGATGAGGCGTTACTTGCCGCAGAGGCACAGCTTCCCGGAGGAGATGATGAGATTCATTGGTCAGACCTAGAGTCAGACTCCTCCGAGGATGAGGAGTATTTCCCTGCACCTGCTCCAGCGAGTCACGATCATGAGGCAGGGGAATCCGGAGAGCCAGCTCCAGTGTCAGCTGCTGCTGCTACCACAGTTTCAGAGTCTCAGGTGTCTCAGCCGTCTGAGCTCACCGCACTTCTGCAGCAGCTGGTCACACAGCAGAGGGAGGACCGCCGTGCACAGGAGGAGGCCAGGAGAGCCCATGAGGCCCAGCTTGCAGCGATACAGAGAGAGGCTGCCCGAGAGCGAGCTGCTACCGAGGAGCGTTTTGTCGGCCTCATTGACCGAGTATCTCAGAGGACAGACGCTCAGTTTCAGCAGATGCAGCAGGGCATGATGGCGATGTTCGGGATGATTTCACAGCTTTATTCTCACACCGGACTCGCCCCACAGCAGCCAGGACAGTCAGGCCTTCAGGGCGCCGGAGCACCACCACTTGCAGTTACACCAGCTCCGGCCTCCACTGCTCCAGCTTCTTCCGCGACCCCGGAGATCATGTTCTCACTGTCAGCACTACTTGGGTCTGCGAGTCGTCCCCTCTTCTCTCCGCTGCCTGCGACCTCACTCTTCCAGGAGTCACCCTCTGCAGTGCAGTCTGCCGGCCTCCCCGTCGTTCCACAGACACTACCTTCAGGGGGAGGAGGAGAGGTGTCCTTACTTCAGCAGTCGTCACAGCCGGCAGCATCAGCGCTCACTACTTTAGATGTTGACACATCTTCTGCTGAGCCGGCTACTACCTCCACGGATCCTCTCCCCGGCAGTGCTAGCACCAGAGCCTCAACGACAGCCTCGACGACAGCTACACCTCCGGTCAGCTCAGTACCAGCAGGCCCTTCAGATCAGCAGCTACCGTCAGTCACTGAGGATCCACCGTCTGACGACGACGACGACGATGACCCGGATCGCTTCCTTGCTGTACCTCGTCAGCTGGATCCCTAGCTCGCTCCTTTTTGTGCTTTGATGCCAAAGGGGGAGAGGGAGTGAGAGTCAGGGGGAGGGTAGCACTAGAGAGAGCTCGCGATCAGGACCTTTGATGTTTCTTATTGTATTATATTTGGTGTTAGTTCATGGATATGTACATTTGTCATTTGAGCATGCTGAACTTTTGAGACATATCTATGGATTTCGTTTGAGCCATTGAGTTCTTTGATTCTCTCTCTTTTCGAGTTTACTTGTGTTTATTCGTGCCTTATCTTTCTCGCTCTCTCGTTATTTATGTCTGTGTTGTCATCAATCACCAAAAAGGGGGAGATTGTAAGCATCTAGGCCCTTAAGGTATGTTTCGGTGATTAATGACAACCATTATTGTGACTAATGAGTTTGTGCAGCTTTATAGATCATTATCGCTCATTTGGTTATATGTCAAAAGAGGCCCCAAATTTTCATTATTCAAAAAGGCGATCTCGGCATTCAACTCAATAATATGTCAAGACTAAGGATCTTTCTAGTCCTAAGTGTCATAAGGTTGAGAAGGACACTTAGGTTATTATAGGTTTTATAGTTTTGAAGTGATCGCACTATTAAGAGGGGTTTAGGCTTAGTAACTTGAGCATGGACATGGTCGTTTGAAAATGGATGCACACAATGGTCACTCAGGTTTCTAGAAGCTCAAATAAGTGGTTCTCAACTTATATCTCAAGAATATTTGGATTTCATTCAAGACGCAAGTCAGAAAAGGCAAAATCAGAAAAATCCTTAACACCGGTTTAACCGACGCCTAAAGTTTTCTATACGTCGGTTAAACGAAGTCAGCAGGCCTGGACAAGTCCATACACCGGTTAAACCGACGTTATTTGAAATTGGACGTCGGTGCAGTTGTCCAGAGACTCGGTTTTCAGTTGATCAGTGGACAACTACACTCACCGGTTAAACCGACGCTATTTGAAATTTGACGTCGGTACAGTTGTCCAGTAACTTGGTTTTTCAGTTGATCAATGGATGATTACATTCACCGGTCAAACCGATGCAATGACGGTTAATCTCCCCAAACAGTAACGGCTAGTTTTCAGAAGGGGAGTTTACATTCACCGGTTAAACCGACGATGATTATTGGAGGGACGTCGGATTAACCGGCGATACGCAGTTTTTCTGGCAGCTTTTTCTCCAACGGCTCTATTCGTACGAGCTGCCCATATATACCCCTCCAATGGGTCATTCTACTACTCTTGACACCAGGCAACATCCAAACACACATACTATAGTTAAGAGACACCTTGAGCTTCAACATTACATACACTTGTTCATTCAACCATTCAAGAAGCAAGATTAAGGACTTGAGTAGAGAGAAGCTTGTGTGCATCCATTCTTGGTGATTGGTTCTTACTCAAGTGAAGGCCTTAGCTTGTTACTCTTGGTGATTGGCATCACCTAGGCAATCTTGGTGATCGAGGTGATTCTCGCGGAGCTTGCCAAGGATTGTGGAAGCCCGGAGAAGAGACTTGTACGTGGCTTGATCTCCACCACACCGGGATGGTGAACGGAGACTCTTAGTGAGCGCCCTCGTCTTGGTGACTTGGGAGGTGACAATACTCTTTGTGAGTGTCACAACGTGGATTAGGGGTGTGTGCCAACACATCGATACCACGGGAAAAATCCGGTTGTCTCTTGTCCACTTTACTTATTCAAGCACTATCTTTCATGCAATTCATTCATGTGCTTGATTTAGGGATGACTAGTGAGCTCTACCTTGCTAGGCTTTATCTCTTTTTATCTTATCTAGCTTGTGTAGGTTGTTTAGTTATCCGGTTGGTGAATTGGTGCCTTTCTAGTTTTGCATAGGTTAAAGTTGCTTTATCTTATTTTAGAAATTGAAAAAGGCCCAATTCACCCCCCCTCTTGGTCCATCGATCCTTTCACACGGCCCTTGTGTTCGTGTCGTGCTGGCACGGTTTAAAATTTTATGTGTCGTGCCTTGCTTGGGTCGTGCCAAAAGGTCGTGCTGTAGGCCGTCCAAAAATAGCACGGCCCAAGTCCTAGCTCTAAGAGTGGGGATGGTTCTGCGTGCGTGTGGGATTATGTGTTTCAGTCTGTAATATATCTCAATTTGTATTTATGTTAATGGGTTTCATTACTCAAATGTATATGGACAGTGGTGTAGAATACATACATTAGTATATAAAAATATAATTGAAATGAGAAAATAAATTGAAAGGGAAACATTAAAAAGAAAAAATATTTAGTCCAGAGCCCCTACCACACCGAGATGAGGAGCCACTTTAGTCCTGGCCGGTATTAACAACTGGGACTAAAGATGCTTTAGTCCCGGTTGCTATAACCTGGACTAAAGATCGAGACTACCTTTAGTCTCGATTGGTTGTCTCGGTTTTCCAACCGGAACTATTCAAGTGTTCTGTAGTAGTAATGGTATGTAATCATTCCCTAGCACACATGCGTGAATCATGTGCTATGATCAAGCGAAACATGAGACACTTAGATCGCACAAGCTAACAGCTTATTACCAAGCCTATTCCATGGAGCAAACTCCGTTCATCCACCCTATGCTGTACCCGGTTGAAAAACACATGCAATTTTAAGTTCCGCTAGCATGATCTCTAAAACATGCCTTCTAACATCTTCTACAGTCATTGTCAGCAGTTCGAGTCATTGATTCCTTCAATTAATTCATCCTTTAATTCCATGCCAATAAATTTTGTGTTACTTCCATTAATAGTCTTCCCTTATTCAATTCAATTTTCAGTTAACATCCGTCACGTTGAGTCATGATGATGATGATAGTGGTGATAATGATGTAAGTCTTCCTTCCATGAAGTTGTAAGTCGTTCTTGAATAAGCAAAATAAAAGGTGTCAGAGAATGAAGAAAGCCGCTAGTAATATGGCAACTACAACATCCATCTACAAAACACATATACTTTATTGATGATAACTTCATGAACTGTTCAGACAAGGATAATTGAATTAAAATGATAGAACAAATTGCAAGCAATATACTTTGGAAACCCAAATTGGGTGGTATACAAATCACAATTCAAAGGGGGGTCATTTATTTTAGGATCAACCATCAAACGATACGTAAATCTTGCTGCCATCTCGGCTCGACGCACACAAGAAGCAAAGTCTGAATGTTTGTATGATAGTCATTGCCCTCAAGGTTTTTTGCCAGTAACATCCAAAGCCTTCAAAAAATTATATAAGTGCGGTCATTCACCATTTGTGTAAAATCTCTACAAAATATTCATGGAGCTTCATTTAATCAATGATAAAATTACTCATATGCTGTAAAAGTCAGTTGTACATTAGTGCAAAATTGATGTAGGCATCCCATCTAGTTTTATTCAAAGAAAACACATTTTAAAATGTATGACCACATATGGATCTTGGAAATGGATGTTACAGTTTCTTTAAATATGACGAGAAAATTGGTAATAGAAAATTTGGATAATGGCAACAGATAAAAATGCATCTGGCGCTTACCAGAATGTTTTCCATGGGAGTGTAGTACACATATATGCATATTTTGAAGGTCCTACTTGCACTGTCTTCTTCCGTTATGTTGTAGTTGATAATACCTCGTGCCATGCTAATATCTCCAGTGCCCCCCATAACGCTCCACTGAGCTTGTCCAAGATCTCTCTTAGAACCATGAAGCCCCATCACTTGAAGTGATGATCCAGCAAGGCTATTTTGTCCATAAAAGTACATTAACAAAGAAATATTAGAAAGTTCAGCAGCAGCAACACCTCTATGTAGCATTTAAATATATCATATAGTTTCACTATATATACAATGTATGTTGTATATTAATGGTCGAAGCCATGTTTTAATCCACTAATTAAACGTCTTCTTTTCGACGACCATATGGAATAATAATATAACCAACCTACATATATGTAATATTCCAGACACTATTGGCTACATATACACTAGTAATAATCATGTTAGTGATTGATTCTTACCTTCCATCCTCAAACACCATATCCATTATTGTTAGCCAGAAAGGCTTTACTGGATTTGCCACTGTCGTTAGACCCTCCACATGCCCGATGGTATTGGCAGCAGCACCAGGCCCATCCTTTATGAGCCAATTAATGATGATAGTATCAGTTCCTCCTGGTCTTTGGTCTTGGGTAAACCTCTGTTTTATGTATAGGGTGGTTTGTAACACATTGTCATCGAGTGCACTTCCCCAAGAAGCGGAAATGGCTAGCATATACAATAGAGCTATTGCATAATAGGAGGCCATGGCTAGCTAGGAGACTGCTAGGATATACTTTGCCCTCCTAACGTCTTATATTTGATAAGGGAAGGACGGGCCTCAATTTATAGATGGAGCTAAGCTAGTATAAAGGGTAACATGGTTCTAGTGTCTTGTGCTCAAGTAGGATGAATAATTTATTTTGCTGTGATGAGGGAGCTATATATTTGTGAGGGCATACTATATATAACAGGCCTATTGCATTGGGTATTTATTACCAACATGAGCCAAACGAAAATTTGGCACAGTCAAAGTCTAGGTGATGCAAAAGTTATTGAGCGAAACAAATATAACAAATATTGTTCCTTTGACGTTTCAAGCCTTACTAATTTTCACTATTTCCATAGAGGGTTGAGCTAAAAATTTTATTAGCTTTACTAATATTTAGATACAAAACAAAAGGTGGCCAAATTTAGTTGTGGCATTACAAATTTTTATTTACTTTTAAACAAAACCAAACATGCACAATAGACCCCTTTTGTCACAATTAGTTGTCGTTTTAAGTATCTACATGGTATGTCAAACACATAATTCATTAATGATATCATCTATATATAACATATTGGTAAACTATAGCCAAGTATTTATGAAACTATTATCGAAGTAAAACTACTCATTCTATTTTCAAATGGTTCATCTTAATAAGTGAAAGGGTATTAATGGCCAAAGTTTAATTAGTTTAACTTCATGGATTCTATATCGTCAGTTAGGGCTTGCCAGAGTATCCCATAGGGCACTGGTTTCGCTTGGTGCATTTACTCCCTCCAATGTTCAAAATGATTACCTGACATGAAATGTTTTCCAAAAGATGATCATTGTTACTAATTAATATCAATTATAAGCTCAACAGGTTCACATGAAGTTTATGAAACTACATTTTAGTACAATGCTTGAAACAATTTGAATCCAAATGATTTATGCCGGGCTATATGATTATTACCTACATTGGAAAATATAAATAGTTTATTAACAATATTTTTGAGCGGATAAATTATTAACAATATATTGTATGTGCATGGTAACATAGGCAACATATATAGTTTATTAAGTTAATTAATAGCAATATATCCAATTAGTACTAAACCAGAACCTTGTGATCACTACTGTAGGCTAGCTAGTTGACAACTAAGCGAATAAGTATCTATGACCTGACAAAAACTTGTGACTTCTGTAACTTGGCCCTTTGATTCAAGCAATAAATTATGTCCAATTAGTCCTAAACTGCAATTGTGTGAACACTACTTTATAGCTGGTTGGCAATTAGGCCAATAAGCATTTTCGACATGACAAAAGCTTGTGACTTCCAGTACTTGGCCGTTTTGAAGCATCCAACAATAAATTACATAATGATTCTTTTGTTCAAATGCAGTGCAAATGCAAATTGCTTGGAATTTTGGATTGTGTGTGGATACACCCAAATTATCTCCATACAGGTCCAATTTCCACCAAATTAAATATGATTATTAAGATACCCTATACGTCATACGTACATTTCTATGGTATGATTTTACATAGGCCGGAAGAAAGCAGCTGACACACACAACGGAGGAGTGGTCATGAAGAATGTGGCCACACATGGACAGGAAGCACTATCTAATTATCAAATGTCAGGAATCTCTATTATTATTTCTTTCATATCTTGTATTCTTTAAATAACAAGATTGCTTCTCAAATAATAGACCATAGCATTCAAGGTACCTAGCACAACCAGTTAATAAAGCATAATCACCAAAATACATCTTCCTACAAGTTCCATATTCCTTGTGAATAACTTCATAACTTGTAGACCCAAAGTTCTTCTATGCCACTGCAAGAAAAAATATTATTTTTCAAAAATTTTGTATCAGGACTCCATAATTTTGTGGTTTGAGTGCATTTCCAAGCTAACATTTGCTATGCGGGTTTTTGTCTGGATTCACTTGCTTTCCAGGCGGGAGGGTTCATGGCAAGATAAAAGGTGTCATGATGAAATAAACATGGAAATAGGGTTAAAAAATACTTTTAAGATGCATGATAACAATAACTCCTACAATGATAGAGAAGTTGTCTCATATTTTTAACTATCATCTCGCTCTCTCTTCTCCGCATTTGTAAAAGTTATATACGGCATTGCATGAGATGACCTATGAGATCAATGAAGTTTGCTAATGTACTTTCCTTAAGGCTTTGAATCAACAGCCCGTGGGCCGACCCATCACTCGAGCAACACAGCACGAGTTGACTGCCACTAAAGCCATCATCCTGTACTCTGTGCTACCACCTTTCTCTTTTATTACCGCCCCCCACTACTGTTAAAAGGCACATTTTAGTACCGTTCCAACCCTTACCGGATTCACTGTTTTTAAGTACCGATTACATGATCCGGTATACTCAAAGGAGCAAATAGCACGAGTTAGTAGCTGTATTGAAGGTCAAGACCCTAGCTGTCACAAATCACAAGTCACGTGCAAAATATGCGCACATCCAGTGCGAGGCCTCAAATTCAGGACCTCTTAGCTTGCGTATAGTTTTCTTTATCATCTGATCAACATAATACATCTGATTTGAAAGAAGATGCTTTCCTTTTAAATTCACTTGTGCTGCGATAAAAATATTTAGGCCTAACCGCATGTATAGTTGTGTCCGGGCGCTCAGCGTCGGTCACTCCAGCGTGGCCGGCCACCTGCCTGCTGATTGCTCTGGGAGCATGAGGCTGTCGACGGGCGAGATGAGAAAGAGGGCGTTGAGGAGAATGGGTAAAACAAGGATGCGGGAGTATGGAAGGCTGGAAGGCCACGGGCATGAATTAACAGAGTTGTTGTTGGGCCGGGGAGCAGTAGTTGATGGACCTCAAGGGCCTGGTGGCTCCTTATTTATTTCATTTGTCTTTATATTATTTCAGGCTGTCAAGTCTTGCTGTGGGCAAAAATTTCATCCTGCTTCCGACCCGAAACTCATACTGGATTCGAAAAACAAGCCTGAGCCCACAGGATGTACTGGTCTGATTGGATATTTTTCAGATGGGTTGCGTCGGATTCGTCGAATCAAACGGCCATGATAAGGTTTAGTTTAACGGGGCGGCTAAATACGTGAGCCATCACCTCAACGAATTTCCGCAGGCCTATACAGTTAATAGGTCCGGCAATACTTAGGCTGCCAGCACCGGGAGGCTGTATCCCATCCTCCGGTACTAACATAGAGTAAAAAGAGCTGTATCAAAGGCTTCTATCCCATACTCTACCGAAGCTGAGCGACCTCCGTCCGCTATTTGCAGCGGATGGAGAGGGTCCACCATAATGGCGGAAGTAACGCAGGCCCGCGCACCCCTCGTCTCCCTTCCTTCCCTTCCAGCCGCCCCTGCTCCTCCTCCTCCTCCTTCTATACCACTCTCCACCTTGCCGCCCATAGCCGCGCCGCCCTTCTCCTCCCTCCCTCTGCCACGAGGAGCCGCTGCCGCCGGGAGCCGTCCGCTGCCACGAGATCTGGAGGGAGCCGTTGCTACGGAGGCTGAGGTCCCGCCGCTGGAGGCTAGCGTGGCAGCGTCCTGCCGCGCGAGCTGGAGGCGAGCGGATGCGCGGCGTGGCTGGAGGAGGGCGGCAGGGCCACGCCCGCACGCGCGAGGGGTACGACGGCCGCTCGGGGCCGGAGCTGGTGCTGCCGCTGCTGCTAGAGCTGCCGCCGCCCGCGTGCCTCCCGCGCAAGCTGCCGCCCGGAGGGAGAGAGTGCGGGGGGTGGGTGGGCGCTAGATGGGAGAGCCTCACCACGACTCGATTTTGGTAGCCGGATGGAGACAAGGTGGCCTGGGAGGGGGACTTCATCGGCAGCGGTCAAGCTTGGGCCGGCGGCAATGGCGGCCACTAGAACTCTAATACCCGGCGATTGGGGTCATGCCGCCGAGCAACAAGTGGTGTAGGAGGTAGCTGGGAAGGTGTGCTAGCTGTGGGTAGCGGCGATTTGATTTTGGTGGCCGGAGGTGGGAGTAATGAGCCGGCGGGTGGATCTCTTCTCGCTCAGGGAGGGAGGAGTTAGGGAAAATAAGAGAGGAAAGAAAAAAAGAAAATAAAAAAAAGATAGTTGGAGATGGTTGAATAAAATATGTGGTAGTTGGTATAGAGTATGAGATATAAAGTATGACGAATTCGAAAAACCCTGGTATAGAGGAAATAATCTTGATCAGGATAGAATATTTCTTTTTGTTGATAAAAATAGAGTACTACGAGTGCCGACAGCCTTAGGATGGCGTGAGACTAGATTCCCGGCCCATGTCGCGCTCGTCCATGCGAGTAGAGCCAGGCATGCACCAGCAGCACACATGCACGTGGGAGGTCTGGTGTAAGGTACGGTCACTCACGCAATCTGAAGGAGACAACTAGTTTGTTTATTTTCCTTTTCTTAGTATTTCTTATTCTTGTATGTACTTCAAATGAATTGATCATACCCTTTTTCTACTTTGTATTTATTTTTTCCTTTTCCTTCTTTCTTTATAATTCTTTTTCTTCCTTTTTCTTCTAACTCTACATATATATTTTTTTCTCTTTCTCTCTATTTTTATTTACACCCATGTGTAGATAATTTTTCATTGTAATTTTTCTATTTTCTTAATTCATATACCCATATTTATTTTTTATATAATTAGATATTAACAAACCTATGTTGTCTTCCTCATATGAAAACTATTTGTTCAAATTGAAAAATAGTTCTTGTTCAGTGTATACTAGTGAGTCAGTAAGTAATTTAAGGTCAACAATCATCCATGCACGTTGGGAGGTTTGCACTTGCTTTGTCGTTTGTTGTACATGAGAGGAAAGTGTAGTATTGCTGTCCCAAACAAATATGTGGAAATTGCAGGTATACTTCTTGTTCTTTCTTGTTGTTGCCCGGAGTCCAAATTGTAAGCATAGGATTGTCTACTGCGCGATTAGATTGGAACATACTCATGTAATTCTTAAGCAAACAGAGAGAGAGAGACAGGGAGGGGCACGAGGTTTACCTTCTTGCCCTTGCATAGCGCGTGATGCAGATGTGCCCACCATGGTGATGTAGCGCAGAAGCTTGCAGTGGCCGAGGCGAAGGCGTGCGTCCGCGGGCTCGGGGTCGAGGCGACCAGAGGGGCCGGCGGTGAAGCTTCCCGCCGCTACCGCGCGCAATCTAGATCGGTTAGGGTTGATTTGTTGTGGGGTGGCGGCGGCCAGTGAATCCCGTCATCCGTGCTGCTAGCCCCCACCTATCTTTATAGCGCGGGGCGACGGGGGCCCACCAGCTAGGAAGGAGCTGGGGTGCCCCCGATTAGGGCGCAGAGGTGAGGCGGCCCATCGGGCCCGTTAGGGTCCAATGGTCCAGGAAGATCAAAACTAACAGTCTCCCCCTTGATCTCACCCTGTACTTTTCTTTTACTTTTACTTTTTCATATTTCGTCATAGATTTGTGTATAGAGCATGTCTCATCGTCACGATCATCTGTCGATAGATTTAGCAGCTACAATTCACGCTTCCATTGAGAGACTGATTTTTTTAACCTTTTGGGCCCTTGTAGTCCGAAGATCACAGGCTATCCCTTAGCCCCATGCCAGCTACGTGTTCCTTGAACACGTTGGGTGGTAAGCCTTTCGTTAGCGGATCCGCAAGCATTTTCACTGTGCTTATATGCTCGAGATTTATAATCTGATCTCGGACTTTATCTTTCTGTTGTTGGTCAAAACCCACCGGCGAGCAACGACAGGCAACACGAGAAGCCGGGAGGCTTCCGGGACTGCTGGTGGGCCCCGGTCCCTCGGTCAACGGCCCAGCGATCTGGCGCCACCCTGGCTTGGAGTTGCTAGGCGTGCCACCTGATCCTGCACCTGATCAGGAAGGTGTGATGTATTAAACTCCTGTATGCACAGACACTTATAAAGGTTAGTCCGAGCCGTGATCAGCTCATCTCTCCTCCCCGGTATCGGCTATGAAGAGCCGATTGCATCAATACCGGATCGGATCTTTGGAACAGGTAATATATATATGCATTCGATAATAAGATAAACCCTGCTTCATAAATATCAATCTAATTCAATCCACGACAACTAAGCCCTCATTGCATGATCGGAACATCCTAGACGTGATTGAGCCTAACGAATATGCAAAAGCATCAGAACAAACAACCTAAACAGAGATCCTAAAAGCAGCCGAAGAGCCGATTCCTAGAGCAACCTCTATCCAAGCTACGGTCCGATACTAAACATACTGCCGGAACTTTCAACTCGTTTGCAAGGCCTAATCATGCACATATTGAACTAAATCTCTAGTAAATAGAAACTAGCTATAACAGATTGGATCTATTAATAAAAATGAAGCAAGACGCAACCATCGCATCTATGATCAAACACGACGATTGCTAAGCACACGGGAGCAACGAACAAAGCATGATCGGGATACAAAGAAAATAACGTTACTCTATGCACGCTACGATAACTAGTGCTACCCGCCATCTACAAGGCTTCAGAACAAGCAACACATAAAACGGACGAGCAAGGGCAATGCTACCACGATCACGTAGAGCGTGATCGGAGCCGCATGGCACTTACCCGATGGAAACCCTAGAACAGGGGAGGCGATGCGCCGAGAGTTGTTGATGAATGATTCCTCTTTTTCTTGTTTATTTGTGATATATATTTATAGTCCGTAGACTCGTCCTTCTTAACTAACCCTAACCAAACACGGCATGACTCTTAACCGCCTATATCTTAATTTACACGGCCTTTCTAGCCCCAATCACCTGCACAGGGTCCGATTCGCAAGCTTATTGTAACTGTCATCTACGCCCATCCTGCTCCATGGCCCGCTTCTGGCCCGGTCAGATTATGGCGATAACACATGCTCCCCTAGTTTCGGCAATGGTAATTCCGAAATCAACCATTTAGAATCGCCTTGACCCTTCGGCTTTCGGCCCGTACAATTACGCCCTTTCGACTTCCAACGGATATGACTGCTCTGTATCAGTCTCCTAGGGAACCGTTACGGTGCCGATTCACTTCACCTCTCTATTTACCTTCATAAACTTACCCCGGCATCTTCCCCAATCATCTTTCTCTTGCAGCCATTAACAATTGCACTCCTTCTTTCTTTTTGCCATGGCTTCTTCTTCTTCTGCTTCCTCCGTCATTTCTTTTGAATCTAAATCTTCCTGAGAACCTATTCCAGAATACGATCCGATTGCCGCTTATGAAGTCCGTGCACCCCTGCATTGGGATGCAAAGGAATGGGACTTCCATTCCCAGTCAGAGGATGATGAATCCCTGACTGATGGTGAGGATCTCGCACTCCTCTTCAGAGCCGAGCTGGAGGAAGATGAAGATGATGCATCTTGGGGGGAAGACTTCTCCTCCTCGGAAGAAAGAGCCGATTCCTTTTCCTCTGACGAAGATCCGATGGCAGGTAACTTCCTTTTTGGCAGGTCATCGGACGAATCTTCCGACGACACCGAAGAAGCCGAAGACGATGACGGCTTCACCAGTAACAGCAGCAGGGATGACGACAGCGGCAGCAGCAGTAGCGATGATAGTGGTGCTAGCGTTGCTCCGCCAACCAAGCGCCGCAAGACCACTAGTGTGTACTGGTGGTAGGCTATAGCATCGTCATTAGGTTGTTTCAAGGAGCAGTTAGCTCCTCTTTTGTACTTGCTGCCTTGCTGTGAATAGAATCCCCTTTTGCATCAGTAGATTTCTTGCACATAACAACCTGCTCAAGAGCCGATGGCAACGCATCGGCCTTAGAATATACCAATCCAGATCTGAAATAACTTTCCAATTTACTTTACCCTCTATCGGACCTCAAATCCAAAACAGATCTCTGGAGATTCTGGGATCCAGGCTAACTCTGAACTTCTTTTGCTCATAAACCCTAGCCGCAAAATCTTCCCCTGATTCTTGAGACGCACATTCGATCCTGCGCCGCCAACCCTAGATCTATTCTCCAAGATCTCGATTCAAGACTCCCGATGGCGGAATCTTCAAACACCGCCACCGCCGTCTTCAGTCTGAAGGTAAGCTTCGACCCCCATTAATTTAATGCAGCAACGTAAATTTTACTGCGTGGTTAAATGACTCCTTCCTCGGCAATCTTGTTTTCTTGGTGTTTTTTTCAGGCTTCCGATATCTTCCTACCGCACCCTTCTTCCCCCAATTATTTCTGCCTCGAGCCTCGTTCCTACGAGAAGCCCATAGATCTGATTTCATCCGAAACCAATCGGCTCCCTTTCGTGAGTCAGGACATAGATCTAGAGTCTTGGTCAGATAGCCTCCGCGCTTGGCCGAATCCTCCTGAAGGTTGGATAGTTTGGTATAACAGAATGGCGGATGCCTACCAGCCCCTATGGGAATCCATCGGGATAGCCAATGCTCTGTCCCTGTCCCTCTCTCCTCTTGAAAAAGACGAGAACCTTCTGAAGACCATCGGCTACTTTTGGTCCGATGCCTTGAATTGTTTTCTTTTTGGGCATGGTCCTATGACACCAACGTTGCTGGATGTTATGATGATCACTGGCTTAGACATATCATCGGCTTGTCCCTCTACTTACAGGCTCTCTGTAGTCCCCTTCAAACTGTCTTCTAAAGTAGAATGTACTAACTCGAGTACGTACTTGAACCAACACCAGAAGAGCAAAGGTTGTATTGGAGAAGGAGCACACGGCCTTTCTAAATTTGTGGCTTGAACATTTCCTCTTCTGTGGCCCTTCCCTTGCTCCAACAAAGAATTACCTCTCTCTGGCTTACGAGCTGGCCAAGGGTCACCCTGTTGGCCTTGGTAAACTATTCCTTGTTGAACTTTACAGATACCTTCATCTGATGACTTCGAGCCTTCTTTCGCAGAAGAAACTCAGAACCGGTGGTCCGTGGTGGTTCATCCAGTTGTGGGCTCACCTTTATTTCCAAAGCTCTATCCCCAATTTCCCTTCCCTGGTCGGCAATTCTTTCCCTGATCTGAGTGGGAGACAGATTAGGTGCACCAGTTTTGGGCAGGCTTTATACAGTCTCCCCGGCGGGAAATTGAATCCCCCAGATGCTTCTCGCTGGTTTAGGATTTTCTACAAAGGCCTAGATAACCCAAACTTCCTCCCATATGCCGATTCTGAACTTTTCGAGAACCCGGCTATGTTCCGGCTTGCCGATCTTGCCCATGATGCCGACACTAGGCGCCTATATTCCATCATGATTCGGCCCTGCCTTCTTCCAGTTGGCATGAGTACCTCTAATCGGATCATCAAGCCCGGTTATGAGTTCTACCAGCCGGTCGTAGCAGCCCGGCAATTTGGTCTTGGGCAGGTGCCTCCCCATTTTCTTCTTCACTTCTTGACATCAAATAGGGTGGATCTCCCTGATGCTTTGACCACCCAGAGGTGCTACAGTCTGTTTACAGACCTTCCCCTATCTGTCCCTGCCAATCTTACCTTCGCTTCTTCGGCTGTCGATTTTGAGGGGTGGTGGTCGATGTGGAAAACTCACATTTTCCGAAGAGCTCTGGGTCCGATGCTGCAGCAGATCTACTCTGAATACGAAATCCCTAACGGAGAGGTATTTCTGCTCGACTAATGTTTCTCTTTTGACCTTATTGATCCCTTTCTAATTTTGTTTTCCATTTCTGCAGCAGGAAGATGGCCCAGAGCCGACGAATGATGATGGATCGCCCTTCCGTTTCTCGCCGATTGCCCCTATGGTCCTTTTCGGCAAAAACGCGCCTCCTCCTTCGAAGAGCATCATGCAAATCCAGCCCAGTACTGCAAAGCTAACCCCCAAGCGGAAGCAATCTTCTGAGGCTTCTGCCCCCCGGGTTCGCGCTAAGACGAGGAAAGTTCTGGTCAGAAAGGTTCGGAAGGAAACTGCGCCATCTTCCCCTAATCCAGAAATTCCAGTCGCTACCCAGGTTCGGATCACCCTCCTGTTTTCATAATCGGACTTTTGCTCATGGCCGTCTTCTTTAATTATACTCTCTCCCCTTGCAGCCTGTCGTCGTGGATGTCTCCAGTGGGGAAGAACCCCCATGCCAGAAGGGCTTGTCTTCGGAGGTGCCGGAGGATGTGGATGTGCCCATCAGAGCTTTGATCACCCTTAATGATCCTGATGCGGCAGCCTGGAGGGTCCCTCTGCATCGGCTACCGTCCCGGCTGCTTCGCCAAGTCCGCAAGAGCCGGTTGTGACCGCGCCCCTTGTTAGCCCCTCTCTAGAAGGACCATCCACCGCCTCAGCTACTGCTGATCTCCCTGCACGAGAGGCACATCCAGTAGAGCCGACCGTTATCTCATCGGCTATTGCTCCGGCAGAGCCGACCGCTATCTCATCGGCTGTCGCTTCTTCTTCTGGAGGCGTGGCTCCTCTGGCTTCTACCATCACCGTTCATCCTTCGGAAGGGACGCGCCCCCAGGAACTGATCATTCCTTCATCGGCTATCGCTGCCTTCCTCTCGGGATAGGTATGCCTTATTCTTTGTAATTACTTCGGTCTTCCTCCGCAGTGCCTTGCTCACCCTCTTTTCCTCCAGAATCTGGATCTTTCAGAGCTCCTCACATTCGATCCTGCCTCAATCGGGTCGGCCATATTGGAAGCCGATGACTCTCCCCTGGACTTGGCCAGCACTGCCAATCAACTTCTCCGCATGAAGGATCTTCTATCGGGTCCGATCGACGCCCTGATCCAGGATTCCAGCGCGGTGAAACAGATCCTTGATGAGGTCAACTCCCAGGCCCCTGTGAGCCTTCAGGTCAAGCTTTTGCCGGCTGGGTACCTTCCTTCTTTCCGAGCAAAAGTGGTAGAGGCTCGCCATAGGATTGAGACTCGGCGTTCCCAATCGCTCCTAAGGACTATCATCGCCGAGATGTTCCAGTCAGTCAACAAGAAGAAAGCCGCACTCGACACCAAGGTTGACACATCTGCCTCTGCCCAGCGGCTTCATCTCCTGGAGAGAGAATTAGAAGACCTCGAGGCTAAAGTCCGGGCCACCAAGCAGCGCATTCAAGAGGAGAAGGATCTTATCACGGGTTCCAAGCAGGAGGCAGCAGTCTTGACCGTCGAGCTGAAGGCAGACCTGACCGAGCTGAGCAGCCTGAGCAAACAAGTGGTGCCGGGGGCGGATGAAGAGGACGAAGCGGTGATTGCTGAAGTTGACCGCATCCGTCTCGACGCCATTGCTACCATCAATGATTTCCTCCAGAAAACCTGCCCAAGATAAACTCTGTATTTTCATGTCGTGACCCTGGAGTCGATGGTTATACATCGGCTGTTTGATAACCTGTGGTGATTGATTGTTACAAAAACTTCTAAAGTCGATGGTTTTACACTGGCTGTTCTAATGCCTCTTGTTAACGTATGGGCCGATCGTACTCATCGGCCTCTTTTTTTTTATTTTTTGTCTTGCCAAAACGCCATCGACTTTGCCCGTATTGCCTCGCTTCAGCTTACTAGTTATATCGGCTTGTTGCCTGATGGGTGCCATCGGCTTTACTGCTCGTCGGCTCACATACTTGGGAAGTATTTCTTAAGATGTTGACCATTGACTACCACTGGAAACTTGACACCATCCAATTCTTCAAGCATGTAACTTGACACCATCCAATTCTTCAAGCATGTACGCATTCCCAGGTAAGACCTGGTCAACCCTATACGGCCCATGCCAATTTGGGGACCACTTGCCATATACCGCATCCTTAGTACCCAATGGTAATACTGCTTCCCAGACCAAGTCTCCTACTTGAAATTCCTTCGGTTTGACCTTCTTATTATATGCACGGGCTACTTTAGATTTATTCTCCTTAATCTTCTCTAACGACCATAGCCTGAGTTCCGTGAGGTCCTCAACATTGTCACTCATCAGAGTAGCATATTCTTCAGCTGTTAAGTCATTTTGGAATTCTACGCGCCTTGACCCGGCCGTAATTTCCCACGGTAACACGGCTTCCTGCCCGTAGACCAAGTGATAAGGGGACGTTTTTGTCGTCCCATGACAAGATATACGGTATGCCCACAATGCTTCTGACAAGACCTCGTGCCAGCGTTTGGGTATTCATCAATCTTCCTCTTAATCAACTTGATAAGGCTCTGATTGGATGCTTCAACTTGTCCATTTGCCTGAGCATAATATGGAGATGATCTAATCAGCTTGATACCCATATCAGCGGCAAATTTCTTGAATTCTTCTGAAATAAAAACCAAACCACCATCTGTTGTAATGGTCTGAGAGATCCCAAATCTATGAATGACATGTTCCTTGACGAACTGAATTACATCTCTAGATGCCACCGATTTCATTGGAACCGCTTCTACCCATTTGGTGAAATAATCTGTGACAGCTAGAATGAACTGATGACCTTTGCTAGATGGAGGATTAATTTTGCCGATCATATCCATGCTCCAGCCTCTGAACGGCCATGGCTTAATAATGGGGTTCATCACAGACGCTGGTACCATATGGATCTTTCCGAACCTCTGACATGCTTGACACCCTTTATAATACTTAAAACAATCTTCCAGCATGGTGGGCCAATAGTACCCTGATCGCCTAATTAGCCATTTCATTTTATGAGCTGACTGATGAGTCCCACATGTTCCTTCGTGGACTTCATGCAGGAGCCGATTGGATTCGACCAGCCCCAAGCATTTAAGCAGTAACCCCTCCAAGGTCCTGTAGAACATATCATCCCCTATCAGGACATACCTCATGGCTTTGTATCGTATCCTCTTGGGTGCCCCCCGAGCCAAATCCTTCAAGTAATTGAAGATATCGGCTCTCCAATCTCCCTGGTCCAGTAAGTATACCTGATGATTTGATCCATCGGTTTTGTACCCTGAAGCCAGTTGCGCCAGATCATTGGCCTCTGCATTCTGAGCTCTAGGTATCCAATAAAAATTTATATACCTGAACTGGGCTATTAGTTCCTGGCACTGCACCCACAACGGAAATAGTAACTCACTTTCACACCTGTATTCTTCTGTGAGTTGGGAGATTACCAATTTGAGTCCCCGAAGACTTCTACCGCTTCGGCTCCGGCCTCCAAAAGCAACTCCATGCCTTTATGCACCGCCTCGTACTCTGCAATGTTGTTGGTACAGGTAGTAGGTAATCTGATCGAGAAAGAACACATTGCCCCCCGAGGCGATACCAGCAGGATGCCGATGCCACACCCGTCTCCACAAACTGACCCGTCAAAGTACATAGCCCAAGCTCGTACAGAAAGCGCTGCTATGTTGGTATTAACCCTCTCAGCAATGAGATCCGCTAACACCTGCCCCTTGACTGCTTTTGCGGGTTGATATCGGATATCAAACTCTGATAATGCAAACATCCATTTTCCCAATCGGCCTTTCAACACAGGAGCCGATAGCATATGTTTTATAACAACCGATTTGCAAATGATGATTACCTCAGCCGATAACAGGATATGGCGAAGCTTGGTGCATGTAAAAAATAAGCAAAGGAAGAGTTTCTCCATATCAGGGTATCTTGTTTCTGCATCTAGCATCTTTCTACTGAGATAAAATACCACCCTCTCCTTGCCATCATATAATTGCACTACCACTGAAGCAATAGAGGTGTTACCGACTGATAAATAGATGTAAAACGGCCTATCTTGTTGAGACGGAACCAACACAGGCGGTTGCAATAAATATTCTTTAATTTCTTTGAATGCCCGTTGCTGTTCTGCCCCCCAGAGGAATTCTTCATTGGTTCTGATTTTCACTAACTCAATAAAAGGTTCAATCCACCCAGATAGATTAAAAATAAACCTTCTGACGAAATTAATCTTGCCGATAAGCTGCTGGAGCTCCTTCTTGGTAGTGGGTGGTACCATAGTGCGCACGGCTTCCTGACTTTTTAAGCCGATCTCGATACCTCGTTCATGAACCAGAAAACCCAAAAACTGCCCAGCTGAAACGCCAAAAGCGCACTTCTTTGGGTTCATTCTGAGCCCGAACTTTCTAGTTTGTTCTAGAACCTGTCGCAAATCACCCAGATATCCTTCAACCGATGCTGACTTCACTACGACGTCATTGATGTAAATTTCCACCAGATTGCCGATCAGATCATGGAAGATGTGGTTCATGGCACACTGATACGTAGCACCTGCATTTTTCAGACCGAAGGTCATAACCACATACTCAAATAGACCCACCGCTCCAGGTACTCTGAATGCAGTTTTGTGTATATCTTCAGGGGCCATAAAAATCTGATTATACCCGGTGTTACCATCCATGAAACTCAAAATTTTGTGACCGGCAGCCGCATTAATCAATATTTCTGCAACAGGCATTGGATATTTGTCCTTCGGAGTAGCCCTGTTGAGATCTCTGAAATCCATGCAAACCCGCCATCGGCCATCCTTTTTCTGCACGGGTACAACACTTGAGATCCATTCGGCATACCTGCAAGCCCTAATAAATCCGGCTTCTAACATTTTCTCTACTTCTTTTTTCACTTCGACCAGGACATCGGCTTTCATCTGACGCACTCGCTGCTGGAACGGTCAAAATCCACTTTTAAGAGGGAGCCGATGCTCCACTATGCTCCTATCAAGCCCAGGCATCTCCGTATAATCCCAGGCAAAGCAATCGGCATATTCCTTTAATAAAGTTATCATCGGCTCTCGCAAGGATGGATGCAACTTCTTACTAATGAACGTTGGTCGTGGCTTATCCCCAGGACCAATATCTATTTCTTCAAGTCCGTCAGCCGACGTGAAACCATATCCTAATTTCCCGTCCTACGTTAGATCAATGCTGCAGATGGGAAAAGGAGATGGTAAAAAGAATTCCGGCCGATCGTTAAGATCGGCCGATCCACGTATCCCATTACTTTCCAAATTTTTATGAAAAGAATAAGGCCGGCTACCAACGCTGGCCACCCCATAACAACTATGTAAAACACTTGCCTTCGAAAATCTAATTTTTTGGGGCCGATTGCAGGAATCGGCCTCCATAAGTACGTTGTAATGACTTATTTCATGCAACTCTTCTACTCTGTAAGGCCGGTGGATAAGACCAGCCTTACTCCGTTTTTTGTAGCCTCAATGCGATCACACTCTTCTAGACTCATCCCTAAAATTGGCTCTTGGTCCTCTGCATCCCAGATGCTCATGGCAGCATGCGAAATTTCAATTGAATCATCTGCTTGGACCACCTCCACCTCGTCTCCATCCCACTGGATCAAACACTGATACATTGTGGAAGGGATGCAACAGTTAGTGTGAATCCAGTCCCTGCCAAGTAAGATATTGTAGGTACTTTTGCTGTTAACGATAAAGAACGAGGTCGGGATGGTCTTGTTTCCAATGGTGAGATCTACACTGAGGACGCCTTGAGCTTCGGAAGTCTGCCCATTGAAGTCACTTAGCATGACATTGGTCTTGATCAGGTCTCCGGTGGATCACCCCAAACGGCGCAGAACTGAGTATGGCATGATGTTGACTGCTGCTCCCGTATCCACCAGCATCTTCTAAACGGGCTGACCGTTAATATATCCTTTAAGGTATAAAGCCTTCAGGTGCTTGTAATTCTTGGCTTGCGGCTTTTCAAATATCACCGACCGTGGTCCCAAGTCAAGCTGGGCTACTGATGGCTCTTCGCGGGTCCGAGCATGGAATTCTGCAGGAAGTAGAAAAACCATATGCGTATCAGCCGATACCTTTTCATCGGCTTTTGTTGACTTAGGCCGCCATTCCTTTCTGGAAGGGCGTGGCTCCTTTTCCTGCACATAATGGACTTGTTCTGCCAGATCTGGCTGCGCCTTTCTTAATGTCTTGATGTACTTGGCCTCGGCTTCTTCCAAGCTACGCAGCCGCTGAACCCTGCGCTTCTGGGAACGATTAAGTCCATCAGGGCACCAACGTGGACGATGGTACCTATCTTCCTCTTCATCTTCCCTTCGAGGTGATCGAGCCCACTCTTGCTGGGTTGGAGCAGGTCCTAGCCGCCGAAAAACTAAGTCCCTTGCATCTGGCTTTATAGGCCCACACTCTGGGCAATCCCTGATAGTAGGCAGCTGAGTCATACCAGAATTCCAACAATACCTGAAGAAAGGGCAGTACCAATGATCGCGAGCGTCTTCATGCTTCCTCAAGCATTTTCCAGCGTGAAGCTCATATTCTTCTTCCTTAGATTCTCGCTGGAGGTGCTGCTGGTACTGGTATTCATATTTCCTGAGAAGATCAGAAGAAGTTGGCCGTTGATTCCTCACATACCTTACTTGTTCTTCCGTGACATATTCTTTCTTCTCTTTTTGGGGCCGATCGCTGGGAACAGCCTCCTTATTCTTGACCTGGCGGCGTGATGCCACCCCCGCCATGTTGATGCCGAGCGCGAAGTCCAGCTGTCGCCTTGCAGACCGGTCGTAATTTTCTACCATGTTCACACCAGGGAAAGGCTGAGTGTCAACTTTCATGGCGGTCTGGCCTAGGATCAATCGGCCTTGCTCAATAGCCGATTGGATTTGCCGACGGAGCTCCTTGCAATCACTCGTGGTGTGGGTAAAGGAGTCATGCCATTTACAATATGATCTTCCTTTTAACTCCTGCGCCGTGGGAGGTTTGTATCCTTCTGGAAACTTCAACTGCTTTTCTTTTAATAATAAGTCGAAAATTTGTTCGATTTTACCCACATCAAAGTCAAACCTCTTTGCAGGCCCAGTTTGCTTCACCCACTTGCACGGTACGGGATTTGCGCCACGAGCCCATTCTGCCACTGATACTTCCATTTCTTCCCCGAAGTCATTGGCTTCTTCCGTATCAGCTAGCGCCACTTGACGCTTAAATTTTTCTTGGTACAACTCAGGGTGACGTTGCTTATGCATCGTCAACTTCTGGACTAGATGCGCCAAAGAAGTAAATTCCAATTGAAAAGCCAGATCTCTGATCGGCTTCAATAATCCCAATGATGCCAATTCAACAGCTTCCTTTTCTGAGATCCGTGTTGAATAACATCTGTTCTTCATCTCCCTGAAGCGTCAAACGAACTCTGCCACAGTCTCTCCACGCTTCTGTCGTACCTGTGCCAGATCGGCAATTCCCATCTCTGCAGCTTCTGAATGATACTGAATATGGAATTGTTCTTCTAGCTGCTTCTAGGTACGGATAGAGTCAGGACCTAATGACGTATACCACCCGAAGGCTGGTCCTGTGAGCGATTGCGAGAAGAACCTTACTCGCAACGGATCTGATACAGAGATCATACCCAACTGTGCCAAATATTAGCTCACGTGTTCAATGGAACTAGAACCTTCTGCCCCACTGAACTTGGTAAACTCAGGGAGCCGATATTTGGGCGGCAATGGAATTAGATCATAATCACTTGCATACGGCTTAGTATAGCCGATCGCTCTCCTCTTTGGTAATATGCCAAACTGATCCCTCAGAATGGCGCTGATTTGCTCCGCTGTTTGTAATCCAGGGGCCGAGTGCATACTGTCGTGACTCGGCCCGGTAGCATAAGTCGCTAGCCATGCTTGCTTGTCTGCGTCGGCTCCCGAAACCCCTCCAACTACTTTTTGTGCAGAATGTACCGGGTTATTGCTGTCCGGTATGTATGCACACATGTAGCCATGTGGGATTTCCTTGGGTGGCTCGCTGAAGAACTGGTGATCCATGGGGTCACCTCCCACTTTATAAACCACATAAGCTGGAGCACCATGTGATTCCGCAGCTGCGAGCGCATAAGGCAATGGAGGTCTGGTCTGGAAGGGCAATTCTCCCTTATGACTTCCCAAGGTAGGCCCAGTTTGAGAATGCTGATGCTTCATAATTTCTTGGACCACTCGCAAAGCTACACGCTCGAAAGTATTGACCAAACTTTCAGAATGCCGGTGTAATGTGTGAGCCACCGCCTGCCGCAGAGCTCTGGTACGATCTTCAGATGGGGTAGAAAGATCTACTCCGTCAAGAGCACCTTCGGGTGAAAACCGTCTCCACCTAACACCGTGGTTGCGAGTCCTTTCAAAAGAGCCGATGAGGTCGGTTTCAAATTGAGCCTTGATTTTGTCATATCTCTGCTTATATTCGGTAGAGAGCTCCTCGTAAGTAATTGGATCGTCTCTTGCCATTCCGCCGTCCGCGATTGACGAAATCAACAGCGATGATGAAGTCGATGAAGATGGTGTCGATGGTGATGATGAAGTCGATGAAGTTGGTGCCACCGGGCGTGCCAGAATGTGTTGTCGGTCAAAACCCACCCATGCCGCCAATTTGCGCCTGAACGGATGGGACAAAACCTGGCAAGGCGACAAGGGCACAAGGCCGGAGGGCTCCCCGGTCCCTCGGTCAACGGCCCAGTGATCTGGCGCACACCCTGGCTTGGAGTTGCTAGGCGTGCCACCTGATCCTGCACCTGATCAGGAAGGTGTGATGTATTAAACTCCTGTATGCACAGACACTTATAAAGGTTAGTCCGAGCCGTGATCGGCTCATCTCTCCTCCCCGGTATCGGCTATGAAGAGCCGATTGCATCAATACCAGATCGGATCTTTGGAACAGGTAATACATATATGCATTCGATAATAAGATAAACCCTGCTTCATAAATATCAATCTAATTCAATCCACGACAACTAAGCCCTCATTGCATGATCGGAACATCCTACACGTGATTGAGCCTAACGAATATGCAAAAGCATCAGAACAAACAACCTAAACAGAGATCCTAAAAGCAGCCGAAGAGCCGATTCCTAGAGCAACCTCTATCCAAGCTACGATCCGATACTAAACATACTGCCGGAACTTTCAACTCGTTTGCAAGGCCTAATCATGCACATATTGAACTAAATCTCTAGTAAATAGAAACTAGCTATAATAGATTGGATCTATTAATAAAAACGAAGCAAGACGCAACCATCGCATCTATGATCAAACACGACGATTGCTAAGCGCACGGGAGCAACGAACAAAGCATGATCGGGATACAAAGAAAATAACGTTACTCTATGCACGCTACGATAACTAGTGCTACCCGCCATCTACAAGGCTTCAGAAGGAGCAACACATAAAACGGACGAGCAAGGGCGACGCTACCACGATCACGCAGAGCGTGATCGGAGCCGCATGGCACTTACCCGATGGAAACCCTAGAACAGGGGAGGCGATGCACCGACAGTTGTTGATGAATGATTTCTCTTTTTCTTGTTTATTTGTGGTACATATTTATAGTCCGTAGACTCATCCTTCTTAACTAACCCTAACCAAACACGACACGACTCTTAACCGCCTATATCTTAATTTACACGGCCTTTCTAGCCCCAATCACCTGCACAGGGTCCGATTCGCAAGCTTATCGTAACTTTCTTCTAGGCCCATCCTGCTCCATGGCCCGCTTCTGGCCCGGTCAGATTATGGCGATAACACTTTCACAACATAATACTTTATATCTATGTGTTTGGCAGCACCACTTGTCTTGTTATTGTGTGCGTACATTACTGCGGGCTCATTATCGCAGTACAACTGTAATGGTTTAGATATATCATCAACCATTCTCAGACCGGGTATGAATTTCTTTAGCCAGTTCACCTATCCTGTAGCCTCATAACATGCAACAAACTCAGCATACATTGTGGACGATGTAGTGACGGTTTGTTTGCAGCTTTTCCACGATATTGCTCCCCCGGCAAGGGTGAACACATATCCTGACGTGGATTTTCTATCATCTCCTGCATAATCAGAGTTTGATTATCCTACGATACGCAGAGATTCTGTTTTTCTGTATGTTAACATGAGGCCTTTGGTTCCTTGCAAATAGCGCAGAACCTTCTTTACTAACTTCCAATGTTCTGGTCCTGGATTACTCTGGAATCTGCCAAGCAACCCGGTAACATAAGCTATATCAGGGCGTGTGCACACTTGTGCATACTGTAAGCTTCCCACAGCAGAAGCATATGGTACCATTTTCATTTGATCGATTTCATATTGAGTCTTGGGGCATTGAAATTCCCCATATCTGTCGCCCTTAACTATAGGTGCAGGTGAGGCACTGCATTTATGCATGTTGAATTTCTTTAGGACCTTTTCTATATATGTCTTTTGAAATAGTCCTAATAACCCTTTCATTCTATCTCGATGAATCTCGATTCCTAAAACGAATCTTGCTTCACCAAGATCTTTCATCTCAAAATGCGAGGATAAAAACTTCTTCGTTTCTAGTAGCAGACTGACGTCACTACTTGCCAGTAGGATGTCGTCCACATACAGGATTAGGAAGATACACTTCCCATTCTTGAACTTTGCGTAAACGCAATTATCCTCAACATTCTCTTTAATCTCGAATTCTTTTATTGTTTTATCGCACTTCAAGTACCACTGTCTTGAAGCTTGCTTTAGCCCATAAATCGATTTCTTCAGACGGCATCCTAATTTCTCTTTACCTTCCACTACAAAATCCTTCGGCTATGCCATGTAGATGGTTTCATCTAGATCCCCGTTCAGGAATGCTGTCTTCACATCCATCTGATGTAATTCTAGATCATAATGAGCCACAAGAGCCATTATAATTCTGAAAGAATCTTTACATGAGACTGGAGAAAAGGTCTCATTGTAATCAATTCCTTCTCTTTGTGTGTATCCTTTTGCCACGAGTCGTGCTTTAAATTTATCTATATTCCCTTGGGAGTCATATTTAGTTTTGTAAACCCATTTGCAGCCTACTGTTTTAGCTCCTTTAGGAATTTCCTCTAAGTCCCACACTTTATTGGTACTCATCGATTTTATTTCATCTTCCATGGCATCAAGCCATTTCGACGAGTATTCACTTCTCATGGGTTCTTCAAATGAAGTGGGATCATCCTCCATTTGAATTTCTTCGCTATTATAGACTTCATAGTCTTTAGAAATAGCGGGCTTCCTTGTTCTTTGAGGTTCCCCATGAGTCTGAGCCTGCGGTGCCTCATCTATTTGGGGCTGCTATTGCTCCCCTTCTTGTGTGCAATGGGCTCGTCAGGAGCCTGTTGAATAGGTTCCACTTCCTCATTCATCGTTACCACAGAAGGAGCTACTACAGGTGTTGGCATCGCAGTAACTTGCACTGGCGGTGCAGACACAGCGGGCAGCGGGAAGAAAGATTCCTGAATCACGGGATTGGGTGTATACACACGCTTCTCCTCAAGATCAATCTTCCTAGCTGTGCCGCTCCCCCGGATCATTTGATCTTCAAGGAAGACTGCGTGTCTCGTTTCTACAAATTTTGTGGATCTGTCTGAGCAGTAGAAACGAAAACCCTTTGACCTTTCTGGATAGCCAATGAAATGGCAAGATACTATTTTCGAATCTAGTTTCGCAATGGTCGGGTTAAATACTTTTGCCTCAGCAGGACTCCCCCATACCCGCAGATGATTCACTGAGGGTACTCTACCTGTCCACATCTCATACGATGTTTTCAGCACCGATTTACTTGGAACTCTGTTGAGAATATGAATGGCGGTTTTCAGAGCCTCCATCCATAAACTCACTAGCAATGTAGAGTAGCTGATCATGCTTTGCACCATGTCCATCAGGGTACGATTGCGTCTTTCAGCCACTCCATTCTGCTGAGGTTCACCCGGCATCGAGTACTGGGCTACTATGCCTTGCTCCATCAGGAACTTCGCAAAAGGTCCTGGAACTTGGCCATATTGGGTATGTCGACCGTAGTATTCCCCTCCACGGTCGGATCTTACGATTTTAATCTTTAAATCGTGTTGATTTTCTACTTCGGCCTTGAATATTTTAAATTTATCCAATGCCTCAGATCTTTCTTTAATTGGATAAATGTATCCATAACGGGAATAGTCGTCTGTGAATGTTATGAACAAGTCATAACCATCCACACTCTTTACATTGAACGGACCACAGATATCTGTGTGAATTATTTCTAATACACCTGTGCTCCTCTTAGCATTTTTCTTTATTTTCTTAACGAATTTGCCTTTTATGCATTCAATGCATTGTTCTAAGTCAGAAAACTCTAATGGAGGAAGAATATCATTTTTAATTAATCTCTCTATTCTCCCCCTCGAAATATGGCCTAAACGACAGTGCCATAATTTCGACGATACATCTTGAGTTCTTTTTCGTTTTCTATTCGCGAGTGTAGACGAGAATACATTCGCGTTGTTATCGCATACGGAATTCACACTTTCACGCAACGATATCAAATAAAGATCATTTTTTCTGAATGCAATGGAAATAACTGTATCATTACATTCAATCAAACACCTGCCATCTCCAAATAGATAGGTATAACCATCTTTGTCCAGGCAAGACACACTAATTAAGTTTATGTGTAAAGAAGGTACATATAAGACGTCTCTAAGGATTATAATAAAGCCAGTGTCGAGTTCCAAATGAATGTCTCCCACTGCTTCAACATCTGCCTGGGCTCCATTGGCGACTTTAACTTGCCTTTCGCTTCTTTGAATGGTTCTCGTCGAACGGAATCCCTGCAATGAATTTGCAACATGAACAGTTGCTCCTGAATCAATCCACCAAGTAGATTTTGAATATTCTATATACAAGGATTCATTTACAAATGAAATAATGTTCTCACCTCTCTTTTCCATGATCATCTTTAGATATTTGTGATAGTTCTTCTTGTAGTGTCCCTTTTCTTTGCAGTAGAGGCATTGGTCCTTATCAACTAGAACCTGTCCTTCTTGAGGTCTGTGTTGTTGAGAGCTTTTGCCTTTAGAGGAGGATGAAGAAGAAGATGAAAAATTGCCTTTGAAATTGGCATGCTTCTTCTTGTTCACATAGTTTAAGGATCCGCCAGTGGTGGACCTTATCCTTTCCTCCTCCTGAACACACATCGCAATAGTCTTTTCTATATCCCAAGTTTGTGGTTGGGTGTTGTAATTGACAACAAAAGTGTCAAATTCTTTTGGCAACGAAGCAAAAACCAGATGGACAATGTGATCCTCCTTGAAGGCAAGGTCCAATGACTTAAGCTTGTTGTTCTGGTTGACCATGCGATGAATATATTCTCTAATGCCACCGCCAGTGTATCTTTCTAAAACCAGTTGTTTAATTAACTGGGTTGCATAAGTCTTTGAAGAACCAGTGTACTGGTTCTTTAATTTCTCAAGATACTCGGTGATAGTGGCACAATCTGGGATTGAGCCCATATTTGCAAGCTCAATTATGTTCTTTACCACTGCCAAACATTTCTTGTTGGTAGGGAACCATTTAGCATAAAGCCGCTCATACTCTGCTTTTGCATTCTTGTAAGAAAGCTCTGTTTGCTTCCAAGAAGCATCTGTGTCTGTGTCCTGTCTCACAGGAGGCACAGGCTCTGTGGGAGTCGGTGTAGCTAGAACCCAATCCAATTCACCCATGATGAAATATAGGTCCAGCTTTCTGTACCATTCGTGGTAATTGTCTCCCTTTAATATAGGAATATCATTGATGGAAATCAACATTGATAATCCTCCTAAAAAGTAGTCATGAGTGGTGAAAACATTAAGATAAATTCAAATGAATTGTTGCATATGTAAAAATACGACGTTGGTCGGAATTTAAAACATGCAATGACTTTGTGTATTAAGTCTAAAACACCGTTGGGCAAAATTAGAGATAAAACATGAAAATTATCTATCAAAAAGTTAAGACATAATTTCTTTTTGTATTAAATCTAAAATACCGTTGGGCATAAATAGAAATAATACATGAATATTATCTATCAAAAATACTATAGTAATTGCAATATTGTCATTATTAACGTTGGTCAAAAAATAACAATATTTCAATTCAAAAGAATATCTATTTGCCTTGAAAATTTAAATTATCCCATTGGTTCAAATTTAAATGACAAGACAATGAATTAATAGCATATGAAACTATTTAATCTTTGCAGCGGAAAACTTTAACTCTCTCAAAAATATGTCTAAATTTATCTTTTATAAGCAGTGCATCAAAGTTCAATCAAATTTGAATTTGAAATGCATCAAATTCAATCAAATTCTATAGAAAAAAGATGATGCACAGCACATTCTATTGGAGACGGCCTAGGCGGCCCATTCCCCTCGCGACGGCCCAGCGCAACAGGCCCGCCCGCGCGCGCAGCAGCCTGTGGCGGCGCCCTCGCGCAGCAGCCCACGGCCTGGTGCGCTGCGGCCCAGTGGCAGCGGCCCGTCACAGCCCACCCTTGCGCTCCCCCCGCAAGAGCGCTCGCGGGTCAAGGCAACCTGGGCCTGGGCCGCCATTTCATGCTCCGGCCTGGGCCAAAAGGAGCCTATTCACGCGCGATACGATCTCTACCGTTGGATGGAAATCAACGGCTGCACGTGGATTTCGGCCGATCAAAACCCGTCGGCCGTCTCACCCCTGAAAACCCTAGCCCATTCTCCCCTTCTTCTCCCCCCGCGCCTCTTTCTGCCACACCCGCGCGAGCGAGACGAGCGACGGCCGGTGCGGAGCGAGTAGCGCCACGGCGAGCCCTCTCACCGGCGCGCGAGTCCACCGCAGGGTGAGCGCGCCGCCGTCGAGCGGCTTCACCATGGTGCCCGGATCTGGCGCGGTTAGCGGCCCTGCGGCGGCTTGCGCGGGCTCTGTCCGCGTGAGGCCCAAGGCCTCGCGGGATCTGGTTGACGCGCCGGCGTCCCGTGCACGCCGACGATGGGTGGCGCAAGGAGAAAAATGGGTAAGTTCTTCCTTGGCCGCCGCCCCTTTGCTGTTTGCTAGGGTTAGGGTTTGGGTTGGTGTCTCTGTGGGCTTTGATCTAGGGTTTCTGGGATCTTTTCTCTCAGGTTTCTTTGGGTTCATTGCTCTGTAATCTTCCAAAACCAATCAACGCAAGTAGATAGGCGACTGATACCAATGTAAGCATAGGATTGTCTACTGCGCGATTAGATTGGAACATACTCGTGTAATTCTTAAGCAAACAGAGAGAGAGAGAGAGAGAGAGATAGGGAGGGGCATGAGGTTTACCTTCTTGCCCTTGCGTAGCGCGTGATGCAGATGTGCCCACCATGGTGATGTAGCGCAGAAGCTTGCAGTGGCCGAGGTGAAGGCGTGCGTCCGCGGGCTCGGGGTCGAGGCGACCAGAGGGGCCGGCGGTGAAGCTTCCCGCCGCTACCGCGAGCAATCTAGATCGGCTAGGGTTGACTTGTTGGTGGGGTGGCGGCGGCCGGTGAATCCCATCATCCGTGCCGTTGGCCCCCACCTATCATTATAGCGCGGGGCGACAAGGGCCCACCAGCTAGGAAGGAGCTGGGGCGCCCCTGATCAGGGCGCAGAGGTGAGGCGGCCCATCGGGCCCGTTAGGGTCCGATGGTCCAGGGAGATCAAAACTAACACAAATAAGTTGAACATATCTTTTATTATTTGTTTCGATTTCTTTCCTTCCACTTTTTATTTTCCTTTATTTTTCCTTGTAATCACTGTATATAAATATTTCTTTTCGCTTTTGTCGGTACGTACGGACAGGGGTACCTCCTGCTAGGGTGTCCAGGCCCTTAGCGTCGCACAATCCGTAATCTCCCCCTCGCCATCTGGGTGACGTGGCTTACAGCCCAGGCCTGACAGCTGGGACCACGGTCTCCGGACCTTCTCCGAGCTCTATGAGGTCCGGACCTCTGCACACCCAGGAGGGCAGGGGGGCTCTCGGGTTGCCCCCACGGAACCGAACCCCCCAGGGGGTTCGGAGCCGCCGCGTGTGATGGCCGGCCCATCACGGGCCTGACTGCTCCAACCGGCCTTGGGGGCCCAGACCCCCTCCCTCTGTGGAGGGGGTCCGGTGCCGCCACGTGCCGCCCCTACGGTAGGAGCGGGGCTGGCCCTGCCACGTGCCTGCGACTGGAGGCCCTTCGTGGGTCTCCAGCCCACCTACCAGCATTCAATGCGGTAACTGGGTTAGGCGCACCCAAGTCAAAAAGAGCGGCCTGCCACTGACGCACGGGGCAGGTATGCTGACACCACGGTAAGCCCGCCTGTTTCCAAGGCGGCGCGTCGTATCACCGTGCACAGTGCGCGGGCGGCGTGCAGTCCTGTCGCGGCGCTGCGCGCGTGCGTGATGATGGCCTGTAATGGACGAGCCAAGGCGTGCTCTGTAACAGTACGCGTGCAGCGGCTCAGCGCTCTACCATCGCCTGACAGGAGGTCCCATCCCAACAGTGACGACATGGCTTCACTGTTGGGTGACGCGGACAGCGGTCACAGTGCAGGTATGGCTGCACACGGCCGTATCCTGGTTACAGATACGCACATCAACTTCCCGATTGAGAGGACTACAGAGAGGAGCTGGAGATGAAGATCTCCATATCTCTTATAGAACAGGCTCTTGTTGGCCGGGCCCACCTGTCGGGGTCCCGCACAGTGTAAGCACCTTCCTTGAACTATAAAAAGGAGAGTGTACTCATTAGAAGACAAGTTTTTAGACACACAAGCTTGGGCTGCTTCCCATTCAGGCTTACACAGTCAATACAACACCAAAGTGGACGTAGGGTGTTACGCTCCGGCGGCCCGAACCACTCTAAATCTTCGTGTCCTTCCTGCGTTCATCTGTCCACTGATCGAGCGCTCCTAAGTCTCCTCCAAACCCATCCTTAACTAGGATTAGGCGGGTGCTTTCCGCCACCCGGCTGGAGAATTCCTCCGACAATTGGCGCGCCAGGTAGGGGTAGAACCTACGGCCTTCTGCTTAGGAAACAGAAATTTCGTTTATCCCTGTTTCCCGTCGCACTAACCCCCCACGCGGTTTTTCGCATCTGTGCCATAACCAAGGTCCTACCAAAGTTGCTACTATGTCTCTGCCCGGGACCCCCGTCTTGCGGAAGAAAAGGAACCGGACACCCGGGAACGGGCTTCAGGGAGACGTGCTCGTTCTTTGCTGGGGTCCAGGGCTGTGTAGCCGCTTAGCTTGGTTCTGTACCCTAAGCCTACATGCCCTGCCCCCCTAGGACGAGTACCGTTGTAACTCGAACAATGGACCCGGGGGCCGGGACCCCTTGGATTCCCGAGCTGTGGCTCCGGTGCTCTGACTTGTTACGCAACTCCGTAGGCCTTCGCTGGCCGGACCGGGACCTCGTGGGGACGTCTACTAAGTGTCAATCTGAGTCACGTGCAGGACCTCACTTTTATGGCAGCTAGTCCCGATCTATCGCGACTACCTCCCAGGGGGCCACGGGACCTCGGTGTACTCAAGAGCACTTTACAGATCGATACCGGGAAAACAGCTAAGTTTTTCGCAACAAATAGACGCATGAAATACTTGAATGCATCATTAATAATATGCACAACACTACGAAGTTATATTACAAAAAATAACTAAAAGATACTGGCACTACTGCTCTGGTGGTCCGGAAGCACTCCCACTTTCTGCAGGTTCGGGACGACGCCGGAGGCGGGCCGTGACCATGTCCACCACCTCCAGGACCCCTTCTCGCGCGGTGGCCGCTGTTGACCGGAGGGGTCTGACCAGGACTGGAGTCAGCTGGATGGCGGGGTTGTGGCTCCGGAAGCTGGTGAGGATGTACTCTGCCGTTCCCCGAGCAACTTCTCGCCCCTCTGTCTCCAGCAGGTCCTGTATGCCGGCCTCCACGTCCCGTAGCCGCGCGGCGGTGGAGTCCAGTACCTGAAGGGCGGTGCCAAGTGGCGAAGGAGCCTCCGACACCCAGATCGGGTTGGCACCGAGTGCTTCTAGCAGAGGGTTCACTGCACCGACCCATCTTGCGATCTGATCAATGCTGGCGTTCCGCCCCGCCAGGAGCTCCTCCACCTTGGCTTCCCTCTCCCGGAGGGCCGCCTCCCGCTCCTGGAGCTTGCGTGTCTCGGTTGCCAGCTCCTCCTCCACGGCCGCCTCCCGCTCCTGAAGCTTCCGTGTCCCGGCAGCCAGCTCCGCCTCCACGGCCTCTTCCCGTGTCTGGAGCTCTTGGAGCTGGGCCATCTCCTTCGCTTCGCGGGCGTCCAGCCACTTTTCTTTCTTCGCCGCGGCTGCCGCCAGCGCTGCGACGGAGGCCTCTTGCGCCTCGACCGCTGCCGACACCTTCCTGGCCTGGTCGGCCAGCTCCCGGGCGGTCCGCTCCCTGTCCGCTGCCGCCCGCATCCTCTCCTCCGCCGCGATGTGCCGCTTAAGGGCTTCCACTTCCCGTTGGCATGCTGCCGCCTCCCGATCGCGAGCCTCCTGCAGTTGCTCTTGCAGGAGCTCGCGCTCCAGCAGGAGCTTGGCGCGCTCGTTGGCATGGCGGGCGGTGGTGGACTTGATGCGGTCCCCTAGGCGGTGCTCCCAGTCGGAGAGCCGGAGGTCCTCCGCCTCCAGCTTCTCCCACTCCTGGCGCATGCCAGCCTCCAGCTCCTGCAGAACTTGCTGGCATTTGGCTATGAGCCGGGGGAGGGGGATCTCCGCTGGGCTCGGGAGGAGGCGCCTTCCCAGCACCACCTCCAGCTCTTCCTCCTCCGTCGGTGGTGCGGCGGTGCTCACGGCCTCCGGTGCCACTGCCTCTGCAGCCTCCGGGGCTGCTGTCCCTGGCGCCGCTGCCTCCGGTGCCGCTGCCTCCGGCTCCGCAGCCTCCGGCGCTGCTGTCTCCGCTGTGGCAGCGGCCCCCTCTGTTGCTGGCTCAGTCAGAGGGGGCCCGGCCTTGGCGCTCGGTCGCCGCAGCGGGACTGGCAGCCCCCTCCTTTTGGGGGGCGGCTTCGGGTTGTAGCGGTGTAGTGGCCTCCGGCTCTAGACCCCTGGGTCCGGAGGCTCCTGGAGCTGACCCTGGCGGAGGCCCTGCTGGGGCTGACGCCGAGGACTCCGGCGCTGGCTGGGGGCCGGGTCCCCCAGTTGGAGCATCTGAAAATTGGGGCCTGCCGTACCACCATTATGGTCAATGCCCAGAAGCTAAGAGGGATAATGAAAAAACTCTTAGAAGACTGCTTACGTGTAGTCATACCACTCCCATCTGCCCCGGGCTGCACGGGGGGCTTTCCTCCCTGCTGAAGACCCTTCGGACCTCTGGCGGGTGTCCCCGGCCACCGGCGCTTCTGGTGGCGGTGGAGGGGTCTGTGGCCTGGGCTCAGTCGGGGGTGGTGGTGTCGCCGGACGCCGTGCTGGTGGCGGTGGAGGAGGAGTCTGCTGCCTCGGAGGAGGTGGAGCTCTGCTCTGCTCCTCCGCCCCCGCCGCCCTCTAGCGCTTGGGCGCCGGCTCCCCCACCAAGGAGCCGTTGCCACACTGGAGCCTCTGGGACTTGCTCCCTTCGGCTTGGCTGCTCCGCACGGGCGCCGCCCCCTGAGCCTCATCACTCCTTTGGTCCGGGGCAGCACCCGCATTGACCTTGTGTCGGTGCTCCGGCACCGGCACCTTCTCCTTCCCTTTTCCGCCGGGGACCGGACCTCCAGGTCTCCGCCCCACGGGACCTTCGCTGGCACGTTGCTGGCGGTCCGGTGTGGCGCTCGGGATCTGGAGCCCGCGGTTGGGGTCGCCTCCCAGTTGCCGGATCGCCAGGCCGCCCTCGTCCAGGGTCGGCATCGACGCCAGGATTGTTGATCGCAACGCCTGGTCCTCGCACAGGGCCTTGACCCCGCTCGGGAGGACCAGGGACTCCGGGCTAAACGCCTCGCCGGTCATCGCCCGGAGCGCCGCCTCTAGCTCCGTCCTGGTGAAGTCGCCGCCTGGCCCACGCGCGATCCTGTAGCAGTCATTTAGCCCCATGTACACGTAGGCCATCCGGGACCGCTGCTGTAGGGGAGCAATTCGCCGCTTCAGGAAGTCACCCAGCACCATCATGGATGTCAGGCCGCTCCTCGCCAGCTTCTTGATCCGGTTCAGGACCGGGTCAAGCTCCGCTGGGATCGTCGGCCTGGCCTTCCAGGTGCTCCGGTCACTTTGGGGGGCCTCCGTTGGCAGCCCCAGGCGGTCGTGGGGGTCGGCCACCGCGATGACCCAACCTTCGCGCCAGTCCTCCCACTTGGAACTGGAGAAGGCGCCAATGTAAGAGCTCGCCACCCCCTACCGGAGCTGGAAGTAATAAGCGCCGATCTCGCTGCGCTTAGCCCTCCCAGTTCCGACCAGGGCGTAGAAGTGTTTGAAGATGGTGGTGCAAGGACGCACCCCCATGAACATCTCCATGAAATGGGCGAAGACCGCCACGAGGAGGATGGAGTGGGGGGTGAGATGATGAAGTTGAAGGCCGAACTCCTCCAGGAGTAGGAGGAGGAAGGAGGAGAACGGAGGGACCAACCCGCACATAATGTACGAGTTGAAGAGGACGAAGTCCCCGGCGGCAAGGTCGTCGAGGGGAATCCTGCCGGCCCTGATGTTCCCGGCCAACGCCGGAGCAGTCCATCCAAGAAGGCGCCGCACTAAGTCCAGCTGAGCCTGGCTCTGGAAGCGGCGCGGGAAGGGAAGCGAGGACATGGCGACGGCGAAGAGATCGCAAAGGGGCCGGGAGGAGAAGGAAGCCGAGCGCAAGGAGGCAGATCGCAGGAAGAGATGCGGAGACGAAGAGGCGCTGCAGCGTCTGTTGTTGGCAAGAGCGAAAAGGTAGCCGTTCCCTTCGGCGCCTACCTTTTATGCCAAAAGCTGTTGCCCCTGGCGCTCTGCGACGACCAAGGAGAAGCCGAACGGTTGCCTGCACAAGGCCCCCTCCTCTCACCCAATGACCGATGGGCCCGGGCCCACCGGCCAGAGGCGTGACCGCAGGATGGAAGGGGAAAAGGCGGAATACGAACTGCCCGAGCCACGGGACGGGCTCGAATAAGACAAGAATCTGAACCGTCTGACGCGCACGGCGCGTGCGGGAGGCGGGCCCCTCGGGGATCCCACTTTGGGCGAAAGGACGTCCGTGCCCTTACCCGGCGGGAACGACCTGTCCACCCGGCGCGATGCTGGGATTTGGCCCCACCTGCGTGTTCGATCCTCTCCCTAGGTGGGCCCGGGGGCCTCTATCGGTACATACGGACAGGGGTACCTCCTGCTAGGGTGTCCAGGCCCTTAGCGTCGCACAATCCGTAATCTCCCCCTCGCCTTCTGGGTGACGTGGCTTACGGCCCAGGCCTGACAGCTGGGACCACGGTCTCCGGACCTTCCCCGAGCTCTATGAGGTCCGGAACTCTGCACACCCAGGAGGGCAGGGGGGCTCTCGGGTTGCCCCCGCGGAACCGAACCCCCCAAGGGGTTCGGAGCCGCCGCGTGTGATGGCCGGCCTAGGGGGCCCAGACCCCCTCCCTCTGGGGAGGGGGTCCGGTGCCGCCACGTGCCGCCCCTACGGTAGGAGCGGGGCTGGCCCTGCTACGTGCCTACGGCTAGAGGCCCTTCGTGGGTCTCCAGCCCACCTACCAGCATTTAATGCGGTAGCTGGGTTAGGCGCACCCAAGTCAAAAAGAGCGGCCTGCCACTGACGCACGGGGCAGGTATGCTGACACCACGGTAAGCCCGCCTGTTTCCAAGGCGGCGCGTCGTATCACCGTGCACAGTGCGCGGGCGGCGTGCAGTCCTGTCGCGGCGCTGCGCACGTGCGTGATGATGGCCTGTAATGGACGAGCCAAGGCGTGCTCTGTAACAGTACGCGCGCAGCGGCTCAGCGCTCTACCATCACCTGACAGGAGGTCCCGTCCCAACTGTGACGGCACGGCTTCACTGTTGGGTGACGCGGACAGCGGTCACAGTGCAGGTATGGCTGCACACAGCCGTATCCTGGTTACAGATACGCACAGCAACTTCCCGATTGAGAGGACTACGGAGAGGAGCTGGAGATGAAGATCTCCATATCTCTTATAGAACAGGCTCTTGTTGGCCGGGCCCACCTGTCGGGGTCCCGCACAGTGTAAGCACCTTAATTGAACTATAAAAGGGAGAGTGTACTCGTTAGAAGACAAGTTTTTAGACACACAAGCTTGGGTTGCTTCCCATTCAGGCTTACACAGTCAATACAACACCAAAGTGGACGTAGGGTGTTACGCTCCGGCGGCCCGAACCACTCTAAATCTTCGTGTCCTTCCTGCGTTCATCTGTCCACTGATCGAGCGCTCCTAAGTCTCCTCCAAACCCATCCTTAACTAGGATTAGGCGGGTGCTTTCCGCCACCCGGCTGGAGAATTCCTCCGACAGCTTTCATTCCTTTATTCCATCCTAAAATCATATTAGGTATTATTTAATTAGATTGTAATTCATATATTTTCATAGTTCATATCATCCATCTTCATTGCCTACATATTTAGATGTTAATAAATCTATATTGAAATATATACATAGTGAAGCTACTTGTTCACATCTAGAATAGCTCATGCTCAATGTATACTACTAACTATAAAATGTTCAGTACATATACACAATCTATTTGCCTATAAAAATAATTTACTACAATATGGATGCATTTATTCTCTATGTAAATTTTTTATCTGCATATAGGTAATTTGTTCGAAATTTCAAATTATTTGTTCATTATGTAGACTATAAATTGTTCGATAATGTTGACTTATTTGTTCGTGATATTCGGTTTCTATTATTTATCCTACACACTCAAATATTTGTGATGTTTATTCTTTTTATTCATAGTACACTATTATTGTGTGTCATGTTTAATATTTTTGTTCGTAGAAAACAATCATTTGTTCATGGTGTTCAAATATTTGTTCCAGTAATGAAAATTAATTATTCTATATTAAAAAATACTTTTAAAGTATTATGTAAATATAGGCAAGTGTGGTCTTATTTTGATGATTTTGTTATAAGAAATATAATAGTGCAATTTAAATTTAATTTGGATGCTCGGTTTAATATTTTTATTTTTTTAATTTTGAATCTACATGCATACAGATGATGTCATCATCTTTATCTTCTCTTGAATGTTTGTACTAAATCTCTCTTCTCTCTAGCTGGCAATGCGTAACATCCGTAGACCCGTAGACCGTGAAAAATTGATAAGGCCCAGTAAATAATAGTTTACGCACCCTTCTGGTGATAGTATAATAATGTGTCACCAGAAGCGATAGCTAGCCACACCCCTAGTTGAAACCGTGGTTCGTAACTTTGGTTTGTAACCATTGCCCAGGCCATCTAGCAGATCGTATAGGGTGTCGAGTCCTTGACTCGATAGGCAGGCGAGCTGGTCGCTGGCCTCCACCTCTGCCGCCCCTGCTTTTGGCACTTACCAGAACTACCCTATATGCTCTTTTTCTATTTTCTAAGCACTATTTCTATTTTCTAAGCATTATTGGTCAACGCTTCTCCTTTAGAGCGGAGCTTCAATCTTCTTGCGGTGGTGGTGTAGGTGAGCTCTTCCTCTCCTTTTATAGCATCTTTAGTCGGCTATGAGGCAGTAACTACGTGGGAAACGGTCACAACCGATGTTGGGAAGGCGGAATGAGGTGACACGTGCTGGATGGAGTCGAGGGGTGCCAAGTGGAGTTCGACCGAACTGGAATTTTGGCCGAACCTCGAGCATTGCCTCTCGCACCGTCTTTCATCTAGGACACTGTCCTGTGGTTCCTCAAGTGGGGATAGTGTCATTCGTGTCGAATGGGTAAGTTTTCCTCTATTTTCGGCTCTTGGATCAGTGTGCTCTCCTCTGATTAGTTGAAAGTGTATTTCTTTGGCTTTGAGTTTGAGTTGTGTTTGCTCCTTCTTTTCTTCATTATTTCACCTGCATACGAATTTACACCAACACTTGTGAAAATTATTAGAAATAAACTCTAAGATTAAATTTGGTGCTTCATCTTTTGTATTATCATGCAGGTTTTAACGGTCAGCAGCGGTGTTGTGTGAGTAACATCGCGACACAGGGCGACTAGACGTGACAGGATAGGAGAGGGGGAGCGCGGAGGCTCGGGTGGCCTGAAACAAAAAGGCATAGGGAACGAGGCGCACGCCAAGAAGGCTGACTAGGGATGTAAATGTGAACGCGGATATCCAAAATATCCGATATCCGTATCCATTTAAACATCAATATGGATATTCGTATCCGTATTCAAATTTAATATGGTAGTAAAGTAGATACATCCAAATCCGATTTTTATTGTTTTTCTCTATCCGATTCCACATCCGTATTCGACAATATCCGACACTATCCGTATCTGTTTTCAGTAGAACTATTTAAAAAGTCATTTATTTTCCATAACCAATGTTATTAATTTTTATAATAAAATTTTAAGAAGATTAAGTTTACTCATAAATATTCTTTTTTATCTATTTATAGGTGAAAGTACTTTATAGTTTTATTATTATTTATTAATTAAAAATATTTATATATTTATTGAAAATACATTTTTATTTCTAATTTTATTTTTTATATATTTATTTATTAAAGTATTTGTTGATAAATAAGCTATTTTTGACGAGTTATCTTTGTTATATTATCATACTTTAGTTTGTACACATATAACGATTTTATATTCTAAAACTATGAATAAAGAAAATAACTAAATGTTATCCTATATATCGATTAAATATCCGAATCCGAATCCGAATCCGAGGCATCCGTTTTGCATTCGTATTTGAGAATATTCAAATTCATATCCGTATTCGAGTTATAATATGGTAAAAAGTGCTATCCAAATTCGATTCCATACGTATCCGATCCGTTTTCATCCTTAAGGCCAACTGTAGCGCTCTTCGGTCGGACTCTCCTGGGCTGCTGCCGCTTTGGGTAGGGCTGAAACGATCGTGTCGGGCAGAAGCGGGCCTCGCAGGCTCAGCCAATCCTTTAGAAAAACGTGGGGCCTTTGTTGGTACAAAAAACAAGTCACCCTGCTCATCATGAACCGTGTTAAGTTTTCTGTACATTCAAAAAAGGGGCGGTCACATTCACTCAAGCAATCTCCCTCTAACCATTATAAAAAGAACCATCATCTCGAGGTAAAGAAGTAACATCATTCTCGACATTTTCTGTGTAAAACAGAATCATACTGCGATCACAAATATTGAAAAATCGATACACATACGCTGTTTCTCACCATGGCTTCGTCTCTGGACAAGCATGAGTGCAGACAGCAGGGAATAACAGCGGCCGGACTGTACTGCATACAAGATAACTCCCGTTTATTTGTTATATATATATACACACGCGCGTACTGTATGTACCTTTAAGTGCATCACGCCTTCGTGCTTCGCTTGACGTGCGCCCTCAGTGGCGTCTTCATCACTTTGAAGAACCCGTCCAGCTCCGTGAAGTCAACCTCGCCGCCGTCCGCCGCCGGCATCCACTCGAACTCGCGCACCAGCGCCGCGAGGAAGCACTTGATGTGCATCATGCCCATCCCGGCACCGGGGCAGTGCCTCCGCCCCGCGCCGAAGGGCATCATCCGGATCTCCTTGGGCCCGGGCACCGCGCCAACGCCCACGGCCTCGCCGCCGGCGAGGAAACGCTCCGGCCGGAACGTGTCGGGGTCCTTCCAATCCTTCTCGTCCCTTGCCATGTCCCGTATAAGGAAATGCACACGCGTGCCGCCCGCTGGCACCGTCGTAGCACCGATCGCCACGCCCTCGTCCGTGTGGACGTCGCGCATGAGGAACGGCACCGGTGGGTGCTGGCGGAGGCTCTCCAGCACGACGGCGTGTAGGTATGGCAAGCTGCGGAGGCGTTCCTCCGAGACTGCTGCGCCGTCACCGCCATTTCCGGCGATCTCGCGGCGTAGCTTCTTCTGGACCTCTGGCTGGGTGACGAGGTGGGCGAGGGTCCACTCGATGCAGGCCACGGTTGACTCCGTGCTGGCGCCGAGGAACTCCGACAAAAGGCTCACCATCTCGTCGTCCGAGAGCGCGCGCCGGGCATCGACGTGCATCCTTGCCACATCGTCGTCGTCTTCGTCATCATCATCAGGGACACGGAGGTCGATGAGAGTGTCTACGTACGGTCTGATGCCGCCGTCGTTGCAACACCCATAACGGCGGAGCCGCTCCCTTTCCGAAACGAGAGGGAGGAAGAAGGCGGCCTGCTGGCCGCGGTAGCCGAGGAAGCGTCGCCACCGCCTCCAGTGCACGAGCTTTGCCAGCCATGAGCCCGCGAAGACATTGGCCTCCCCGATGGCGCGCACGAACCCCTGCATCACGCGCCGCATCGCAAGCATCTGGCGTGGGTCCTCGATGAGGTCGCCGAAGCACAGGCGAGCCACCAGCCCGAACACGGCTGCGTGCACACTGTCCCGAACGACCACGGCGTCACCGTCGCCGGCGACCCTCGCTGACAGAGATGCAACGAGCGCCGCCACGGACTCCCGCTGCAGCGGGGCGAGTTGGTCGAAGCGTGCGGGGTGGAGAGCTTCGGAGGTAAGGTTGCAGCGGAGCGCGCGCCAGAGTGGGCCGTACTGCGCCGAGCTGACGCTGTCGCTCCGGCGGCGACGTTGCCCGGTGACCAGGGCCACCGGGAACAACGTGAGGGGACGGTTGGAGAAGGCGTCTGGATGGTCGTTCAGTGCGGTGCGCGCGACGGAAGAGTCGCTGATCTCGATCAATGTGGGCTTCGCCGCACCACGACCGTGCCTAGTGCTTCGCCGGAACACGGCGAGGAACAGCACAATGGCCAGGCCAAGTGTGAGGAGCTGCACTGCTTCCATGGTTGCCTCCGTAGAAGCTGAACTGACCGAGTGTTGTGAGCGCAGTCGTGCATGCGTGTATATATACTTATCAGCTGACCAGTCCGCAATTACTGGACTGCTCTTATTTTCATCCCAAAAGGCGTTTGTGTGCCCAACTTTTTTCAGTTGATTATGATAGGGCTCCTATTTTAAGGGTGACGCTGCAGGACAAGTTCTGACTTTCTCAAATTTTTTAGCTGAAGCTCCTACTTTTTTCAGCTGTGTCTGATGCACACAGAAATAAGGCCAACTCATTGTAGAAAAATGGCCCTCTAGCTCTAGGTCATCGTTTGTAATTATGGTTTCGAGTGTCATCTTAGTAGGTGAAACTTATATGTCTATACATCATATCAATTTCTAAGGTTAATTATGCCGTATGGAGAAAATCTACTCCCTCCGATCCGTCTCTAAAAGAAAGCCATTCTATGATTAGTGGAGGACCCAACTGCAAAACAGACCCGGGCAGAAGCTTAATGCATGCCTGTTCCTATCTTAGACAGGATATAGGCAGGATATGGTTTTAGAGTCTTCAGACCATGGATAGCTTATTTGACCTAGCTTGTAACTAGTTCGCAGGAGCCGTGTGTCAACAGAATACGCCACTTCCTCTGAAAGACTCCGAAGGAACGCACAGCGACATCCTTAAAATGGGGCTAAAACCTTGGTTGTTCCTAAATTCTACAATGTGTCGTTGTAAACTGATAATCTTTTAGCTTTATGCTAGCAATAACTATGCGATTGATACTTTTTAATATCTCAACAAACTTCCTACTATTTTCCAGTGGGTTTTCCATACTTATTGTAAGAAAAAAAGGCCCCATCAGGCCATAATTATGATTTTGATGATTGTGTGACATCATAATCAATGGAACTAACAAAATTTGTGAGCTCATGATTGTAGAATTTATAGGATTTATAGGTCCCATAGATGAAATCCAAATAACTATCAAAATGCCAAGTTGTAGTGGAAAACCAAAGATAGCATATTTTAGGGTGTTCCAATGACAGCTGAGATGTGTTGGACAAGTGGCAGCATGAATCAGGATGTCGGATGAACCGATGGCATCAAATTATAACAGGTTGGTGCAATGCAGAATTGCAAAGATGATCAAGTGAAGACAAGTCTTCAGCGTCGGATGAACCGGTCCTCATGCGTTGGATGATCCGATGAATCGTAGTTTGATTACTTAGAGAGCATGTCAAGTGACAGAAGGTTTTAGGAGAAAAAACCATAGGGTGTCAGAGTAAGCGTCGGTGCAATGACGCAAGCAAAAGTTGGCGTGATAGAGAGGGGCCAGTGGCTATGTGGCAAAAAGAGGTGACCGGATGAACCAAGACCCACCTAGACGAGAGTTGTTTAATCCGACACTACTATTCTTTTTCTAGCCATTGGAGCAACCGCTCCTTAGAGTTGTTGGGCTATTTATACCCTCTTTTCTCACTCATTTGAGGTTGCTGGAATCTAGAGAAGGCTCATACAAATTGAAGAAGACATTCAAACCATCATAGTGCTTAGTGATCATATCCATAGGTCTTAGCACAAGCTTTAAGTGTTAATGCTAGATTAGGCTAAGAGATAGTGAGAAAGTAAGGTGTGGCTGCCTTAAGTTTGGTTCTAGAGTGAACCACATTTGTGATCTTGGTGTGCCTTAAAGATTGTGGTGCGCCTATGCCCATAAAAACAGTCCAAATGCTTCCTTAGATTGCTACAAATATCTCTACTTGATTTCAAGCAACTATATTCATTTAGTAATTATCATGAATTCGGTGAAATATTTTCTTTCTCATTCTAAACATGTCATAATAATCATAGATATATTCAAGTTGTCTTCTCTTAGTTTTCTTGACCACCCAGCTATAGGCAGAAGTACACGCCTAGCAAGATGGCCGTGAAGTAGAAGTGTTTCAATCGGTGGAGAAATAAAGGACTAACAACAGAGTATATAAGCCGGACAGTGAAGAAGCAATGCAGCAATGGCTAGTTGGAGTTGAAACCAACACGTCATATTATAATCTGACGATTAGAACTTCTACAGACCGTATAATCTGGCGATCAGTTTAAAAATATGTATAAAGCCATAATTTATGTAAACAGGCCTAAATCGTGTTCCACGTTTTGAGTACAATATACACATAGCGTGCATATCATTGCTAGCTGAGTCAGAGCTATATATAGTGGGGTGGGAACTGAGGACTGAAGGCAAGCAGCTAACATATTTAAATGCACCAAAAGGAAACAAAGTAAAGTAAATGAACAATTATGTCTAGACAGATTCATAGATATGTCTATAGTATGAAAATTAAAGGGTACATAGACTTTGGGTTGGGAAGTCACAATCAAATGACTTGTATATATAATCGTGCTCACCTCTTGGGTAATTTGCAAGGAGCCCAATGCAAAAAAAAAAATTATCGAAAGGAGTCCACAAATAGCAGAGTTTTCGCGAAGATTTAAGAGTTGGCTTTCTGGATGATGGCAGGAGGCCAAACACCTTTCTGATCTTCTAAGTCGGACCTAGAGCAGTTTCTTTTTCCTTGCATATGTAGTGTTTCTGTACTTTTTTCGCGTTTCTACTTGTAATGTTTACTTCCGTCCAGGAACTTCACCTTTTTAAGTATAATCTCCTGCATGCCGGTTCATTTTTTCAAACGAACACAATCAAACGACCCTACTTATAGGGTATACTGGTGATAGGAAACGGGGATGCTACGCTAGCTACCGCGTTCAGCAAGAATCTCATGTAATCGGATGATCATGAATCATTACCACTGGACGCGTAGCGCATTGGAAGTAGAGTAGGGTAGCTCGCCCCAACATATTCGCGCGTCGGTGAAGAGGAAGTAGATCACGGCTCGTAGCTTCTCCTCCTTATCCCACCGATCAGCACCACAGCAACGCAGCAGCGCCTCCTCGAAGTCCACAGGTATGGAACGGGAACGCCGGTCACCGGTGTGCTAGCACCACGAGCTCGGCTAGGGTTGCGTGGAGAAGAGGAGTCACGGCAGTTAGGGTTTGTGGCGCAAGAGTGTTCGCCGCCCACAACCCCACCTCTCATTGTATAGACCCCACTTAATGGGCCTTCACGTTGAAAGCCCATTAGGGTTCTAATCCTTCTCGGACATTATCCGCCCATGCATTATTGCCTCTTGGGCATATCACCAACAATCTCCCACTTGCACTAGAGACAATCATAAAGGCAAGTTTTTGTTCCAACCCGTTAAGTGTGTGACCCATAAGATTAATATGTGAGTAGTTGCACTGCAAGAACTATTCTTGCACCACTAATCAGCAGAGGCACCTAGTTCACATAGTTGTACTGCAAGAACTATTCTTGCACCACTAATCAGCAGAGGCACCTAGTAGGGTGTGCTGACTCCCACGCACACATAAAGATCATATCGCCAAAAAACTTTGGATATACACATTCACTAATCCCTTTGCCTTAGGATACCAGTCAAGCTCAAGGCGAGTGTCGTGCCACCCTTGTGATAACTCGACCATTTAACTCAATCTTACAGCGGATTATAATTTATGACTAAAGAGTTAGTCACTTTATGATTATCTCTTTAATCACTTTGGCACGGCAATGCACTTTCTTAATCCAACCGCATCGAGGGGCCCAGAGATATCTCTCCTGTTGTCTAGGAGGGGCAAATTCTATCTTGATCCGCTCACATCCCATTTCATATTTCATGATACGCCCGAAGACTACTTTTATAGCCACGCAGTTAAGAAGTGGTGTTTGGTAGCCCCAAAATGCACCACTACGCATAGTGAGAAACAATAGCGATCTCAGATCAAAAGATTCAGCATGTATAACACTCGAGACCAACTGATGGCACATTTTAAGACAACTACCTCCGCAGTGTCTCAAGGTGGGTCAATCCAGCACCATGTTCCCTAACATGTGTCAACATTATTGATTTAATATCTCCATATCTATGATCCGTGAAATATGATCATCAATCAAGACATGTGCTAGTTTATAAGTCATTATTGTTCCTTATAACAGCAAAACTAGGGATCATTTAGAACAACAATATAATAATGAGAATTTCACAAACAAGTCAAGTACTTGTTAATCAATGTAAATAATTGTCATTCAGGGAACAAATAACACTTTATTGAATAAAACACAAACTTACACATGATTACAATAATCTCCCACTCACACTAGAGTCAACCATGCAAATATCTACTATCCATGGAACTCATATGCTTCTCATGCTTTGGCTGTGAGATGGCCTTCGTCAACGGATCAGCAATGTTTAATTCCGTGTGCAGCTTGCAAATCTTCACATCACCTCTATCGATTATCTCACGGATAAGGTGATAGCACCAGAGTACATGTTTGGACTTTTGGTGTGATCTAGACTCCTTAGCTTGTGCAATGGCACCGCTATTATCATAATAGAGGCCCATTGGACTGGACGCACTAGTAACAACACCCAACTCAGAAACAAACTTTCTGATCCAAATAGCCTCCTTCGCAGCTTCCGAAGCTGCTATGTACTCGGCCTCTGTCGTGGAATCTGCTACAGTTTCTTGCTTGGAACTTTTCCAGCTCACTGCCCCTCCATTGAGGCCGAACACAAAACCAGATTGTGAGCTAAAGTCATCCTTATCAGTTTGGAAGCTAGCATTGGTGTAACCATTTGCAACGAGCTCCTCCTCACCTCCATAGACTAGAAACTTATCCTTAGTTCTTCTAAATTACTTCAAGATATTCTTGGCTGCGATCCAGTGAGCCTCTCCTAGGTTTGACTAGTATCTACTTGCAACATTTAGAGCATAGGCTATATCAGGGCGTGTACAAAGCATGGCATACATGATGGACCCAATAGCCGAAGCATATGAAATCGCACTCATCTTCTCTTGCTCATCAGGTGTTGAGGGACACTGACTCTTGCAGAGACTGACACCATGTGACACTGGCAGAAAACCCTTCTTTGAATCCTACATATTGAACCTTTTCAATACCTCGTCAATATATCTATCTTGGCTTAATCCAATTAGCCTTTTAGATCTATATCTATAGATCTTAATGCCTAAAATATATTCAGCCTCACCTAAATCCTTCATTGATAAACTTTTTCCTAGTGAAGATTTAGTGACTTCCAACATTGGAATATCATTTTCGATCAACATTATGTCATCCACATAAAGGATCAGAAATACAACCGCGCTCCCTCTAACCTTTCTATAAACACAAGGCTCTTCCTCATTCTTGATGAAGCCAAACAATTTGACTACTTCATCAAAATGAATATTCCAACTCCGAGATGCTTGCTTAAACCCATAAATGGACTTTTGAAGCTTGCATATTTTTTCAGTATTTTTAGGATCGATAAAACCTTCAGGTTGTATCATATACACATCCTCACTAAGGTTTCCGTTCAGGAAAGCCATTTTGACATCCATTTGCCATATCTTATAGTTATAAAATGCAGCAATAGCTAGAAGAATTTGAATAGACTTTAGCATTGCGACGGGAAAAAATGTTTCATCATGGTCAATACCTTGAATTTGTTTAAACCTTTTCGCCACCAATTGTGCTTTATGGATATGAACATTGCCATCCATGTCTATCTTTTTCTTAAAAATCCACTTGCACTCCACCGGTCTCACACCGTCAATGGGATTAACCAAGTTCCAAACTTGATTTCCGTGCATGGATTCTATTTCGGATTTCATGGCTCCAAGCCATTTCTCAGAGTCTGGTCCCATTATTGCTTTCGTATAGGTCTTAGGCTCATCATTATCCAACAACAATACATCGCGCTGCCCCATGGTTAGGAGCGCGAACTTTTCAGGGGCGCGACGTGCCCTTACAGACCTTCGTGGTGCTGGTTCTTCCACAACGGGTTCTACAAGTCTTTGTTCATCCCGTGAAGGTTCAGTGGATGCTGAAACCGTTTTAGGTACTTCCTGAATTTCTTCAAGTTGCACCTTGCTCCCACTAACTCCTTTTGAGAGAAACTCTTTCTCCAAGAAGACACCATTGCGGGCAACAAACACTTTGCCTTCCACTTGATTGTAAAAATAATATCCTTTGGTTTCCCTCAGATACCCCATAAAGAAACACTTGTCTGATTTTGGGGTGAGCTCATCGGACATCAAACGTTTGACATAAGCCTCACATCCCCAAACTTTGAGAAAAGATAATCCGGGACATTTCCCAGTCCATATCTCATATGGAATGTTTTCCACAGACTTAGTTGGAACCCTATTTAGTGTAAACACAATAGTTTCTAGAGCATAACCCCAAAATAACAGTGGAAGATCAGTTTGGCTCATCATCGACCTAACCATGTCTAATAAGGTTCGGTTCCTCCATTCTAAGAACCCATTCCATGGAGGCGTTCCAGGCGGAGTGAATTGTGGAACAATTCCATATTGTTTCAGATGATCACCAAATTCGTGGCTCAAATATTCACCCCCACAATCAGATCGTAGAAATTTAATTGTCTTGCCCAATTGATTTTGTACTTCATTCTGAAATTTTTTGAACTTTTCAAACAATTCAGACTTGTGCCTCGTTAAGTAGATATATCCGTACCTACTAAAGTCATCGCTAAAGTTGATGAAGTACTGAAAACCAACTCTGGCTACTGAGCTCATTGGTCCACATACATCGGTATGTACAAGTCCCAACAAGTCACTTGCCCTCTCACTTTGACCGGTGAAGGGTGCTTTAGTCATCTTACTAAGTAAACAAGACTCGCACATGTCAAATGATTCAAAATCAAATGAGCTCAATAAACCATCTTTATGGAATTTTTCTATGCGCTTCTCATTTATATGACCTAAGCGATAATGCCAAATAAAAGTGGGATTCAAATCATTCGGTTGAAGCCTTTTTGCATTACTGTTATAAATAGGTTTATCCTCAAGATCAAGAATGTACAACTTATTCACTAATGGACAATGAGCATAAAGTATACCATTATAATAAATTGAATAACGTTTGTTGTTTATTACAATCTCATAACCATCAACTTCTTCCAAACATGAAGAAGAAATAATGTTCTTACTCAAAGCAGAAATGCAATAACAATTATTTAATTCCAAAACTAATGCAGAGGGTAATGACAAGTGATAAGTGCCCATCGCCATGACCGCAACCTTTGCTCCATTGCCGACACGAGCATCCAACTTGCCCTTTGCAAATCTTCTAGTCCTTTGAAGTCCCTGCAACGATTTGCAAGTGTGAATCATCGACCCAGTATCAAATACCAATGATTCACTAGAAGATATAGCAATATTAATTTCTATAATATTTATAATATTATACCTGAGGCAGAAGTATTTCTTGCTGTTTCTTTACCAATGCCCCTTGGCATTGCAATGGAAGCATTCATCATTAGGAGTAGGGCTCGATTTGACATTTAGCTTTTGCTTAGAGCTTGAGGGCTCATTAGGAACCTTTCCTTTAGCTTTGCCTTTGGGAGGCGTCCCACGCTTCCTCTTTTTGTTCTCCTTATGAACCACCATCACATGAGTGGGGTTTTTCTTAATGCTATGCTCTGCAGTTTTTAGCATCCCATGCAATTCAGCAATGTTTTCTTCATGCCATTCATCTGAAAGTTCATGATTAAAGACTCATAGCTCGCTGGGACCGATTGGAGAATGACATCAATAGCCAGGTGAGGCTTTAGTTCAGAACCAAGTTTCTCCAAAGTCTTAATGTAACCAATCATCTTGATCACATGAGGACTGACCAGGCTACCCTCTGCCAGCTTGCACGCAAACAAAGACTTTGAGATGTTGTACCTCTTAGTCCTAGCTTGGTTCTCAAACATTCCACGCAGCCCCTCAATCATGGAGTGAGCATCAGCATGCTCATACTACTTCTGCATATCAGGGGACACGGTGGCAAGCATGAGATAGCTGACATTGAGTGAATCATTGCAGTGCTTCTCATAATCTCTGCGGGCTGCAGCAGTTGCACCATGGATGGGCCATCAGGGTATTGTTGCTCAAGAACATACTCCTTTTTCTCTTGCTTGAGAACAATTCTCAGGTTGCGATACCCATCAATATAGTTTGTTCCATTCAACTTTTCTTTCTCAAGAACAGATCGCAAATTGAAAGTGGAAGTGTTACTGGCAGATATGATCTACAACATTAAAATAAAAGCAAGGTTTTAGCACCAAGTTTTATGCAATGCTTCTATTAACAAATTTAATAAAAAAACTCCCACTATATTAACATTGTCTTCCCTCTAATGACATATAGGGGACCAAGATCGATATTCACTAAAATTCTAGTGAGCTTTGGCTTCACTGTTAGAAAGTTAGTGACATAGGTAAACAACAAATTGCAGCGATGGTCCCATGTCGAGGGGGGGGGGGGGTCTCAGGGCAGCGCCCTAAAAGCTCTTCAGAAAATCATAGATTGTATCTATTAGAATCGCTACGAAAATCTTATCGAATTGATCCAAACAAGCCGATTCAGGGTCATTCATAATGTCCCTTATTTTCACTAGATCAATCACATTGACCATCACGACAGGTACATCGGAGAAGACCGCAACACATAACTTAGATACGTTGGTTCAATCTCTTCTCGTTTGCACAGTTAGCCCAAATGGTGATTCCAGCCGGTATGGGCATGTCGTGCATACAGTAGAGAAAGGACACAAACCAATCTACAGTTATTGTGATGCTATCAACTCGTACCGATCCCACACCGTGCATCAATCTATACATCACATATCAACATATTGCAAAACCCTAAACAAAGCATATCTCTATATGCGCATCTAGACCAAAGGCTAAACATGATCGTTCTGATACCATTTATAGGAAACAGGGCCGCTACGCTAGCTACCGCGTTCAACAAGGATCCCATGTAAGAGGATGATCATAGATCATTACAACTAGATACGCAGCGCAACGGAAGTAGAGTTGGGGTAGCTCGCCCCAACGTAGTCGCGCATTAGTGAAGAGGAAGCAGATCACGGCTTGCAGCTCCTCCTCCTTGTCCCATCGATCAGCACCACAACAATGTAGCAGCGCCTCCTCGAAGTCCACAGGTATTGGGCGGGAACGCTAGTCACTGGTGTGCTAGCACCGCACGCTCAGCTAGGGTTGCATGGAGAAGAGGGGCGATGGCAGCTAGGGTTCGTGGCGCAAGAATGTTCGCCGCCCACAGCCCCTCCCCTCATTATATAGATCCCACTTAATGGGCCTTCACGTTGGAAGCACATTAGGGTTCTAATCCTTCTCGGATCAATATCCGGCCCACGCAAGATTGCCTCTTGAGCATATCACCAACAACAGATCCAAAGGTACTAAATATATGAATAAAACATGTAAGAGCTAGAACATCTTGCATGGTGGGTACAATTAGGTCATAAATCATACAAACGTGTCACAAAAGTTGACTTGTTCAAGCAATTAATTGTGAGAAATACTTAGAGCAAGTACATTGCTACACGTCAGCGGTCTTATATGTTCTCTCATGCACATCCATATAGGATTTGTGATGATGTTGCAAGAGAGGCTGAGGACAGAGAGAACAAGGTGGTTGCTTCGTGAAACAACTACCTACTCATCATTGTACGAGTTGTTGTTATCATAGTACTCATAATATTTCTTTTTTTATTCCACAAATTAAGGGATATGGTATTACTACGAGACAAAAAAACATCAACCTATTTTAGAGATTGTCTATTCAATCATCTTAAGATGACGTGTCATTTCATGAGACCACCTATTAGATGACTCCAATGTACTTGCGTATGTGCTAATAGTGCCAAATCTGCCTCCACGTACATAAGCAATACATTTGCAAAGGAAACCCCCTAGCGTATCTGTAACACCCTAAATTTCACTTTTAGAGTGTCTAGCTTATTTTGATAAATTTTAGGCTTAAAGGAAATAATTTTGAGATATTTAAAACACACCTTATTTTTAAATTTGATTTGTTGCATTCGTATCATTGCATAATTTATTTTTGTTTGGTTGTGTCTGTGTTCTAGAGCTTTTCTAGAGTTTTTCTGAATTTTTTCAAGACTAATTCTCATTTCTAAATCTTTAACTCATTTTCTAAGCAAAGGAAAATACTTATTTTATTTTCCTTTTCCTTTTCTCCTTTCCTTTTCTCCTTTCTCTTCCTTCTCTAGCTACCGGCCACCTCATCCATCGCCGGCCTGAGTTCCCCTCCTTCCCGCGCCGGCCCGTCTTCCCCCTCTCCTCTTGCCCCCTCTCCTTTGGACCGAGACCGGCACGTTTCTTCTTTTCCCTCAGCAGCCTCTCTCTCTGTCTCACCAACGGGCGAACCCCACCCATCATCCCTCACCTCCTGCCGAGTCTGACTTTGACCTGAGCCCTCCCCGGGTATACACCGAGCGCGTATGCTGAGGGTCTCGCCCTGCGCCCTCTTTTCTACCCCGCGAGACTCGGAACCCCTCATGCACACACCCGCGCAGCCTTTTTCCCTAGCCCACATGCTTTGCGAGCACATGCGCCGCCGCTAAGCTCAGGAGCTACCCCTCTCCATCAATCTGCCACCGTAGGACACCTCCACCTATGCTATCGCCACCTTTGCCTTGCTGGTAACCCTAGGTGCCCCCTAGCCCTTCTCCCTCTCGATTCCGGCCTCTCGCGCTATCTTTATCAGACCGCCACCGTGGCTTCACCTCATTGCCGGCTGCCAACGGCGCCTACCTGCTGCCCGCGACCTCCTAGATGTGTTCCCCGTGGCACGCCCTAACTCAAGTGCCTTTCGGCGCATTTTTGGCACCCCGAAGCCCTGTTTCGGGTGTGCTCTGGCGATGCTCCGCCACCACTCATCCCCGAGGGCTTTTCCCGGCTGCTCGATCCAGAGCCAACGGCCCGGATCAGATCTATCTCCGGTTAGCGGTGGCGTGTTTGCAAAAGCCCCCTCTATTTTTTAAAAATCAACCAACCATCCTTTCTTATTCAAAAGTATTTAAATTTTAGTCCTGTTTCTTTCTGTTTAGCCATTTTAATTAGTTTTTCTTGCATTTAAGCCTCTGCAGATCTATTTTTAGCGTATCTTTAACATTTTAAAAATGTTTTAAGCGTTTTTAGTACCATTTTGATGGTTGTAGCGTGTAGAACTAGTTCTTTTTTCTGTTTGCTCATGTTTGGTGTACTGTTTTAATTTATTTTCATTTGTTTGCTTGTATGTGCTTGTGTTGCTATTGTTTGGTCGTCACGCGTGTACGAGGAGTCGTTCGAGAACTTCCAAGTGCAAGAATTTGAAGAGACTGAGCAGCAGCAAGGGACTGAGGAAGGAAAGTATATTCCTTGATCATATTTCATCCTAATAAAAACCTTTATTATATTTATGCTTGCATGCATTAAATTGATGGGTCCTAATTTATCCATATTTGTTATCCATGTCCTTAAATGCTGGATAGTATGCTCAATTGCTAAATAATGGTTACAAGTGGTTTATGAACTCAATACTTGATAATTGGCTTATGTATTGGAACCACTATGATGAATGATGTTAATTTATTATTTTAAACCATGGAGTTACCACTCGGAAAATAGTGCAACCACAACAACTAATGGGCTCTGGTCTTAGCTATGTAATTTGATGTCTCTCGCTTGTTAGTGGTCGCTCCAACACAAGAGGGGGACTGTGATGAGGTGTTCGCTGCCTGCCAAGGGTGCACGCATTTGTTTGGTCTTTGTCACGCCTTGGGAGACGTTCACTCACACAGTGGCTGAAACCTTAGCGGGTTACTGACTTGTTAGAGCATCTTTAGAAAGGCTTCGCAGTGAATCCCTGCCACTCATCTCGGAAGTGTCTAAGGGCTTGGCAAACCCGGGCATCAATGGATACACGACTGGTGGGTAAAGTGTACAACCACTGCAGAGTGTAAAACTAATATATCAGCCGTACTCATGGTCAAGAGCAGTCTAGACCCTCGCATGACTTATTTAATCTAAATATGTGTTTAATTCAGATATTTAATGTGCTAAGCTTTATTATTTCTCAGCTATCTCTTTATTTCATAAATATGGGCAATATTCATTCATGGCTTAGTAATAGGTTGTTAATGTTTTACTGTTCATTAAAATGCTTACCGCTTTATTCAGCCAACTTTTACCCATATTTAAGCCTTGCATGTCATATGTTTCTTAATATACTACTGAGTATCAACCGTAAGTGTACTCACCCTTACTAAAACAACGCTGCTTAGAACAGGGCCAGTTTGAGGAGTTTCCAAAGGATATTTATGATTACTAGGTGAATATTCCTCCAGTTGGCTGCCTCCAGAAATAAATAACTACAGTAGAATAAATGCGATATTGGAACACTTATTTAAATATTCCTCTTCATGAACTCGGTTTGGTCTGTAATAAATGACTACAATACTTTATGACATTGCTACTGTATTTCACTTTCATCGGCATATGTGTGTAACTTTGATCCTGGTGTAAATACGATTTGTCGCTCGATTTACTACTTCAAAATCGGATGTGACAATATCTCAGTTCTGGAACTTGTTTTCCTTCCATGATGCATAGGACCACCCGGCAAAATGCATGCGCCTGCTGTTAAGAAGCAAAACCAAATTAAGAAAGTACTTCATCATTAACCTGAGAAGATAGGCATAATTAACCTGAATATATGTTGCCTTGGCCCGATCAATAAATACCCTGTCCTGAATAATGAACACAACTTTTTTATTAATTACACAAGTCCACAACACAACTAACAGCTTCTTGCGTACACAAACTTTTCTGCTATGGCACCGACAACATCATTGTCCAACTGAACAATGGATCAACTTGAACGATTAATAAAAGAGGGGCAAAAGAAGAATGAGAGGCTCCATTACCAAGAAAAAGCAAGCGACAAGCCTAGGTGGATGATGAGTTGGTACTATTTGTTGTGTGCTCGTTCCCATGACAGGATCTCCATATCACCAAATTCACACCTAAATCAACTTTGGTGACCCATTTGAGCACTATGCTTGATTATTTATGCCTTATATATGCACCCACCATGCAAGTTACTGAACCTTTACTAAATATAAACTTCAAATCAATTTAATTGAATAAAAACCAAAATAGCGTCTAATGTGGGTTGGTAAAAGTTACTGATACACTTTTGGTTAGTAAAGGTAAACGACGGAGTTTCAGTCAGCAATTTAAGTTTTACCGAGTGACTATCGTGGCCATTTATATTTACCATTAAAAATAAAAAACAGTCGACTGATTTTAGTCATGTATGAGGTGTGAATAAAAAAGAACCGATGTGGTTATGGGTTATATGTCGCCTATGAAAAATATATTACATTAATCGATCAAAATATCTCTTTAGCAATCCTTCCTACACCACCTCTAGTAAAGGATACCAAAAAGGCATCGATCACTACCACTTTCTTGCAACGATATATAGTTTCATAATGCCGCCCCTTGCCCTTTAGTATTGCTAGTAGCACGTTCGGAGATTACAGGTTTGTTTGCCAAAGATGTAGCTTCGCAAATTATTGGAGCTAGGCACCCCTAACTTAATTTTGGGAATTTTTGTACTTAGAGCTAGACGATACACTACTTGAGTTGTCAATCTGATGCTTAGCAGTCCACAAAATCACCCGAGCTCCCAGAAAACCCTCTCGAGGCCTCCACTAGCTACAACTAGCGTAAAAGGTATCCGAGATGGCTCCGCACTTAACAGTCTAGGCCATCCAAGATGGATCTTAAGGTCTCGTGATAATCTATCTAGCACTACTAGAAAAAGGATTCTCGGTCCACCTCAAAAGTACCTGCTTGAACCGGATCTAGTTCGTACCGGTACTTTTAAGGTGGACTGTACTAATGTGGATCTTTTAGTACGAGGTGATGTTACCACCCGATACTAAAGGATCTTCCACGGATTACATCGCTCTCCCAATCACAACTGTTGTGTAGGTGAGATTGTAAGAGAGGTACACGCGAGGCAAGAGGTCCTAAGTTCGAATCCCGGCTGCTGCACGTGCGCGTATTTCGCGTAAAAAAATCACGTGACTTGTGATAAAATCTTTCCGAGTTTAATATATTTTTTTATCAAAAATACTTTGGTACCGGGTGGAACCTTCACCGGGTACTAAAGAGAGATTTTGGTACCAGGTGTTTTACCCGTTGATGAAGATCGAGACTTATTGTCTCGGCTTCGCAGTCCCGGTTGAAGAACCGGGACTTAAACCTGTTTCCAACCGGTACTGATCAACGTTTTTCTATAGTTATGTAGTTATAACAGACCTAAATTTCGAAAACCCCAATTCTTCTGAGATAATGGGTTACGAGCCATCTGTAACATATCTTGCTCTGTAGTAGTATTGAGAACATCCTGCATAGAAGAAAGCATTGCTTTCACGTGGATACAGTGCACACAAATGATTTTTTAAAGAACATTAATAGCAGGAAATAGCATATTGGCAATCCCAATTGATGAGGGCATGATGCTCTTGGATACGACCAATCAAGAAAAATATAAGATAAGCTTGTTCCTATGTACTTTTAGTAATTTTGAGAATAGTTTGCTAGCAAATGAAATTATTATGATTATGAAAAATGGAGAGGACCAAGGAGTAATTGAAGAGATGTATAGAGGAGGAGAAGACAAGCAAGGACGTCCAAACCAAATTTGAGACCCACAACATACCATGTTCGAGTTCACCTTAGAGTCATGTAGCGCCTTAAAATCATCACCCATCCCGCACACGGATTCCGTTTTTGGCATTGTATCAAGATACGGTATGAGTCATTAGAAATCATCGTAAAAAGTGGACTTTCCAAATCTATCAAGGTGTTGCGGTGCAATCTTTTGGACCGCGAGTATCATGTTGGAGTCCATTAGGGGCGCATCTAGGATTCCTTGACTAATCCTACCCCTCTATGTTTAGCAGCCACTGCCCAAGTTATGGTCGGATTTTGCTTAGATTAATCTTTCAAGAATAGTTGCGCCAGTCATTGATTTGTAAGACCCCAAGTAAATTGAGTGTTTAATCGTTCAACAACAACTTTTGATGCATTCTTTCTTTGTTCTTACTTGTGTTCTTTGATTCATATGCAAGAATTAGCCTTCGCTATGAGGTCAACCAGGCAGCGCAAGGTTAATAACCAAAGGCAAAGCCGTGCTATGGTTGCTGGGTTCTTATCTCGTTGATCAGAAGACGGATCACTTGTGTCAAGATGCTGCAAAGTCGATAGTTATCACCACTTGACAAAAGATCAGGCACCCTCATTTCCATCACCAATCATGACTTTTCTTCATATCAGCTGAGATAGAGATAAAATTTATATGAAAATCTTAGTGTTTAACATGTTCTACAACTTTATAAAAATTGTTTCATTTGACATCATTTAGATGAAACAAATGGGAATATTGTTTAGATCTGAATTTTCTAAGAAGCTTTGTCAAATAAATAGCTACAAATGGATAAAACATTTTATATAACAAAGTTGTAGATAGCTACAAATTTTATGTACAATTCATCTTCATAATATCCAAATCATATGGAAAATTTATGACTTTCCACTATGTAAAAAAGTCACAAAGAAGAAATCCTAGAAGGAGATGCGGAATCAAAATGTGTCCCCGATGTGATTTTAGAGATGCATTATGTAAGCAAGTCTTATAGGAGACGCGGGTTAACTCACATAGGAGATGCATTTTTTTCCGTCTCCAAATTTATGTCTCTGATGTGAAGTCATAGGAGACACGGTTTTTCCGTGTCTCCTATGATGAATTGAAAAAAGACAAAAAATAAAAAGAAGGACAAAATATACCCTTTTATACATCACATATACACATGTTTATCCACTCTTTACATCATAAATTCACATGCTTTATCCACTATATACATTACAAATGCAGTACTAATCTATTAAACTCATACAAAGTTTGCATAGATACTCTGTCGGATTTGTACTCCGGCAAGTCCACCCAGGATATACTCAGGTAGTAGATTGTAGGTGAGGGAGATCACAGAGCCAGAACTTGATGGTAACATAAGATGCAAGGTCTTTTAGACTGGTATTAGGTATTTTAATGATCACAAATAAATCTGCAAGCGTACAGATACCGCTATAGCTTTCACTCAGTGTATTCTCTAAGGTTCAGGTTCGTCCAAGGACACCACACTAGCTAGAGAAAACAAGTAGAGAGGATTCCTAAGGCTAAGAATCAAAGATAAGATAGAACTGTCCTAATTGGTTACAATGGGCTACTGGCGTTTTTCGGATAAAGCCTAGCTTGTTCCAGTAATACAGCACTAGGATATACCCGAACGGGGAGGTTATGCTGAATAGACATGGTGTCACCACTTGCTACCTACCCTATCTAACCATGGGATATACCACAACCAACAGCTAAAGTCTGGTCTAGACACCACATCTATACCGTCTTTTGCTAACTCAAAGCTTAGCTTTAGACTAGAGCACTGAAGCGTCCCCCCATCAGGAAAGACTTAAAAGTGTTGCTCTATCAGTCCCAGGAGGCTGATAACACTTTTATTACATCAGATGGTACATCACCGTACAACTCTACGCGGTAATGGGCAGTGAAGCGCCACTATCGCGAGGATTACAACCAAAACCCACACAACTATACTAGCTACGAACAAAGGATCATCAGAGTCTTGCGCCATGCGGAATCCAACGGTGGCCTCAACCACAGGCAAGACTGGGTGCAGGACGAAACCCTACTCGTTGTCTTCGGGGATGTAGTCTGGGTCTTCCACTGTAAAAGTAAGAGAGGGGTGAGTACAAACGTACTCAGCAAGTCCAATCACACCCACGGAAGGGGGTATAATAGAATTTAATGCACAGGATAATCCAAGGATAAGGTTACGGTTCATTTGCGGAAAACACAGTTATATGCAGGGGTTCGTTTTAAAAGCACTTTTCAAAACAGGTTTTCTTATACCAAGGAGCACACAGTGTTGATCCACACAGGATCCAAGTTCAAAAATGCTACCGGACTCCCCGTCCGCCGTAGCACACGGCACAACTGCCGGACACTTTCCAAACAACTCACACCAGCCCAATACATTCCCAGGGAGAAACACTAGTTATGTGACCACACCATAACTTGCCCAATACCGTGGGCACGGCTATTCAAATAGGTTTTAACTCTGCAGAGGTGTGCAACTTTACCCACAGGTGGGGTACCACAGCACGAACACCTTAGTGCCGGTGCAGATCCCATCAAAGCCATTACCCACCTTAGCTAGACCTGACTAGCCATCACGGGATCCATCAAGGGGTCATTCGACCTATCTCCGAGGTTTAACCGGGGCATAAGTCACACAGAGCTTATCCCGTCTCCTTGATCACCCGTTGCTCTCAGCTCTCCTGATGGCTATCAAGCTAACTAGTGGGATTTATGCTAAGCCGTTGCCCATACAACGGTCAAGTGGTTCGCACGACAAAAAGCTAGGTGAGATGTCACATCAACTCGGTCCTTAGGGGTGACAAGATGGATATCTCCCTTCCTCGCTCAACCACACAGGTACGAGCACACCAATCGGCAATTCACACGGAAATGCCATCCATCTCGTCTAACTCACTTTTCAAAATCACATTTTATCCCTTCCCACACACACGCACTTTCTTTATAAATCAGGCGGTCAAAGTATGGCTATTTCAAACAAGGGTGGCTATCCTACCAGGTTTCCAGCACACAAAACCATGCAATTTTATAAAACAGGCCATTGGGTTGTGTTTATAAAAACTAGGACAGAAACATGCATCAAAGGGCGGGATTGAACTTGCCATCGTCAAACTCTTGCGAGAAGTCCTGGTCGAAGCACTGTCCCTCGGGTTCGGGGTCGCAGTACTGATCCTCGTTTGCTTGGTCACGCTCGGGTCCTTCCTCGTTCACTCCGTGTCCTACGACGCAATCAAACAGGCACACAATCAAGCACAAGAAGTAAAAGCTTTTATCGTCGAGCTTGAATCGGAAATAATTTAGTTACGGAGGTCGGGGCAATATCTCTGGGTGGTTTCTTAATGGCATGGCTAGAACTATACTAGAAAGGGCGTGGTAAAGTTTCGGGTCGATCGGAGGTCGTTTCGCACATAAAATGACGCGCTAAAGGTGGTTTCAGGGCTCAAACGGGGGTCCAGGGGCTTATTCGTAACTATCAGAAAAGAGTAGGGATCTATTTGCGAATCTTAGAAATATTCTAGGCATGCTAAAAGGTTGTCAAGTATATCTAGATGTATGCATTGGAGGGTTTAAATTGAAATACAAAACAGGCGAGGTTTCTTTTGTAAAAAGGGAATGGATAAGGGTACTCTTAGAGAGAGGGGGGGGGGTTTTCTTGGAGAAAACAGGAAAGCGCAGGGGGTTACGGGCAAAATGCCCTTTTCTTCCTCCTTCCTCCCGCATAGAGCAGAGGAGGGGAGGTGGGGCGCCGGCGCCCGGCCAATCCGGCGGCCTAGGGCCCGGGCGGCTCGGGGTGGAGGAGGGAAAGAGGGAGGGGGGCGTGGGGAACCGGTTCCCGGCCTCACCTCGGCTTGGGGCGCGGTGAGGGAGTGGGCCCACGGTGGGGGGCGGGCGGCGGCAAGGCCACAGGCGGCGGCGGCGCTAGGGACAGGGGAGGAGGCAGGCGGCGGCGGTGGGAGTTGTGGGGGAGTGAGGGGCTGCGCGAGGGCCTATTTATAGGCGGGGAACAGCGGCGGCGGGTGGGATTGGGATGGGGCGGCCGGCGGGCGGTGCGGGCGCCATTAATGGCGCTCCGGCCGCACACGGCCGTCGCGACGCGGCGTGGCGGGGAGAACGCCGAGGCGTTGTAGGACACGTAGGGGGGGGAAGCTGTGCGAGCACAGGGCGGCGCGCGCGCGGGGTGCGGCAGGGAGCAGTGGCGGGCGGCACGGCTTGACGACGGGCGGCGCGGCTTGACGACGGGCGGCGCGGCCGCGTTTCGGGGGCGGGCACGGGCGTGCGCGCGCGGCGCGGAGTGGCGTGGGCCAGGGCAAGGACGCGGGCAACGAGCGGCGCGGCGCAGGGCGCGGTCACGCGGGGGCGAGCGCGGGCGTGCGCGTGCAGTGCGGCGGGCGGTGCGGCGTCACGGCGCCGGGCGCGAGCGTGTGCGCGCACGGCACGCGTGGCGCGGGCCAGGGCGAGGCGCGGCGCGGCGTGGCGTTCGTCCACGCGGGCGCGCGGCGGGCGCGTGGCCGGGGTAGCGCGGGCGTGCGGACGCTCGGGAGCAGAGGCAGGGGAAAGAGAGGAGAGGAGAAGAGAGAAGGGAAAAGGAAGAAGGGAGGAAAAAGGGAAAAAGAAAGGGAAAAGGAAAAAGGGAGGAAAGGAAAGGAAAGAAAGAAAGAGAGAGAGATTGGAAAAAGAAAAGAAAAGAAAAGAAAAGGAAGAAAAGAGACAGAGGGGAAGGCGTGCCGGCGCCGGTCGCGGCGGCGACCGCGGCCGGTCGGCCACGCGCGCGCGGGGATTCGCGCGCGGCACGAGGAGCGCCGGCGCAGAACGCGGCGGGTGATCGCGTGCGGGTCGGCCACGCGTGCACGGCGTTCGCGCGCTGCGCGAGGAAAAAAGTCGCGCCAGCGCTATTCGCGGAAAGCTGTCTTGCGTGAGTGGTGCGGGATGGGACGGCGGTCAAGTCCGCTGTCGGTCGTCAAGGGTTAGGGTTAGGGTTTGACGACGAATGGTTTTTCATTGAAACACTTTAGCGCGTGATTTAATTTGGTAAATTTTCAGGGCGTCACAAACCTACCCCACTTAAATGAATCTCGTCCTCGAGATTCGGCTGGCTCCTAAACAGATGGGGAAATTCCTTCTTTAGAGCCTCTTCGCGCTCCCAGGTCGCTTCTTCTACTCCGTGTCTACTCCATTGAACTCTGCATATCCGTACTTCAGAGTTTCTGGTCCTCTTAGTGACAGTGTCTAGAATCTTGACCGGTACTTCCTGATATCGCAGATCCGGCTGCAGGTCTATTGTTTCCACTGGCACATGTTCTCCCTCGGGTACTCTTAGACACCTCCTTAATTGCGAAACATGAAACACTGGGTGTATATCCGACATTTCTTCTGGTAACTCCAGTTGGTATGCCACGGTTCCGACTCTCTTCAGAACTCGATACGGTCCAATGTATCGAGGGGCCAATTTTCCTTGTACTTGAAACCTTCGTGTTCCTCGAATGGGTGAGACCTTGAGATAAACAAAATCGCCTGGGTTGAAACTTATTTCCCGCCTCTTCTTGTCTGCATAGCTCTTCTGTCGGGACTGAGCTGCTTTCAATTTCTCGCGGATTTCCGCTACTTTTTCTTCTGCTTCTTTTATGAGCGCGGGTCCTACTAGTGCACGCTCTCCAACTTCTGACCACATCAGGGGAGTTTTGCACTTCCTTCCATAGAGAGCTTCGAATGGCGACATGCCTAAGCTGGCTTGGTAGCTATTATTGTACGAAAATTCTGCATAAGGCAGGCTCTGCTCCCAATCATTTCCATAGGTCAGAACACATGCTCTCAGCATATCTTCCATGACCTGGTTTACCCTTTCGGTCTGACCATCCGTCTGTGGGTGGTATGCGGAGCTGAAATCCAACTTGGTGCCCATGGCCTTATGCAGGCTCTTCCAAAACCTAGAGGTGAATTGGGTCCCTCTATCGGAGACAATTCTGCTAGGCACCCCATGTAACTTTACTATGTTCTCCACGTAAAGCTTTGCCAGCTTTTCCCCACCATAAGTGGTTCGTACGGGTATGAAATGGGCCGATTTAGTGAGTCGGTCTACTATGACCCATATGGAATCGTGTCCTTTCTGTGTTCGGGGTAGACCCACTACGAAGTCCATTCCTATTTCATCCCATTTCCAGACCGGGATAGGCAAGGGTTGCAATAATCCTGCCGGCTTTTGATGTTCGGCCTTGATCCTTTGGCAGGTATCACAATGTGCCACAAATCGTGCGATATCCGCTTTCATTCCATTCCACCAGTATTTTTGCCTTATGTCCATATACATTTTGGTGGATCCTGGGTGGATGGAGTAAGCCGAGTTATGGGCTTCATCCATGATTAATTGCCGGAAATCTCCATCCTGGGGTACGCAAATCCTATCCCTGTACCACAATGTCCCCTTATCGTCTACTCTGAAGCCCGGTGCTTTGTTTTCTCCGGTTTGTTTGCGGATCTTCATTAACTCCTGATCCGAGCTTTGAGCCTCTCTAATTCTATCCTCTAGTGTTGATTGGACACTTAGCACTTGGCTGGATCCTCGAGGAACAATGTGCACATTTAATCGTGCCATTTCCTCGCGCAGATTGTCATCCTTGGGTCCATAAGTTTTCCGGCTTAGGGCATCGGCTACCACGTTCGCTTTTCCAGGGTGATAATGAATTTCCAAATTATAGTCCTTGACTAGCTCTAACCATCTCCTTTGTCTTAAGTTCAAATCTGGCTGGGTGAAGATATACTTCAGACTCTTATGGTCAGTGTAAATTTCACACTTATTCCCAATCAAGTAATGCCTCCAAATCTTGAGGGCATGCACTACGGCTGCTAATTCCAAGTCATGGGTCGGATAATTCTGCTCGTGAGTCCTGAGTTGGCGGGAGGCATATGCAACGACTTTCCCGTCTTGCATTAGCACACACCCTAATCCTTGTCGGGATGCGTCACAGTAAATGACAAAATCCCGATGAATGTCCGGTAGGGTCAGCACTGGGGCGGTTGTCAACCTTTGCTTCAATTCTTGAAAACTTCTTTCGCAAGATTCCGTCCAGGCGAACCTCTTCTCCTTCTTAAGAAGTTCCGTCATGGGTCGGGCTATCTTGGAAAATCCCTCGATAAACCTTCGATAGTACCCAGCTAGACCAAGGAAGCTCCTGATTTCACTAACGTTAGTTGGTCGCTGCCAATTGGAAACGGCTTCGACCTTCTCTGGGTCCACGGCTACGCCTTCCGCGGTTAGGATGTGCCCAAGGAAAGCTACTCTCTCCAGCCAGAATTCGCACTTGCTGAACTTGGCATATAGCCTATGTGTCCTTAGCTTTTCCAATACTACCCGCAGATGTTGCTCATGTTCCTGAATACTCTTGGAGTAGATAAGTATGTCGTCGATAAAGACTACAACAAACTTATCCAGTTCGTCCATAAATACCTTGTTCATGAGGTTCATAAAATAGGCAGGGGCATTGGTTAGTCCGAAGGACATTACGGTGAACTCAAATTGCCCGTAGCGAGTGACAAAAGCTGTCTTAGGGATGTCACTTTCCCTAATCTTGAGTTGAAAATATCCTGACCTTAAATCGATCTTGGAAAAGTACTTGGCTCCTTTTAGCTGATCGAACAGGTCATCAATCCTGGGGAGGGGGTACTTATTCTTAATGGTAACTTCATTCAGTGCCCGGTAATCCACACACATCCTCATGCTCCCGTCTTTCTTTTTGACAAACAGAACCGGGGCTCCCCATGGCGACGAGCTTGGTCTGATAAAACCAATCCGTTGCAGTTCTTCTAGTTGTTTCTTTAATTCTGTCAATTCGGATGCCGCCATCCTATAGGGTCTTTTGGCTATAGGGGAGGTTCCAGGGATAAGGTCAATGACGAACTCTATATCCCTATCCGGTGGCATACCGGGAAGCTCTTCGGGGAAGACATCTGGGTATTCGTTTACTACCGGGACTCCTTCTAAGGGCTTGGCTTCCATGCTAAACACCATTGGGTCAAACTTACTATCCCGGGTATGACAGATCACTTGTATTCCTTCGGGGTTTGTTAGGTGTACCACTTTGTCGGTGCAACCTATGAGTCCATTGTGTCGACTTAACCAGTCCATTCCAAGGATTACGTCTATTCCCCCAGACTTAAGTACTACCAAATCTGCTAGAAATTCTACCCCACTTAAATTGATCCTTACCCATGGACAACCTAATTGACAATTGATGTCGCCTCCAGGCGTCCGGGTTAATAGGGGTGTTTTTAGTAGTACCGTGGGTATTTTGTGTTTTTTCACAAAGCTCGAGGATATGAATGAGTGCGATGCTCCAGAATCAAATAGTACTGTTGCCAGAGCTGAGTTGACTAGGTACTCACCGAGCACTACGCCCTGAGCTTCTTGAGCCTCCTGCGCGTCGATGTGATTGACGCGGGCTCGTCCAAAGGATTGCTGGGGCTGCTTTGTCTGCTGGCTGTTGTCGTTGTTGCGGACAGGCACTCGGTTGGCACCGGTCAGGGCTGGTCTGGGTCCATTCACCGAGTTGGAGAAGGCGGATGTGGCCGGCTTGTTCTTGGCATAAGGGCAATTGGCAATATAATGCCCTATCTCACGGCAGTTGAAGCAGGCCCTAACATTGTTGTTGTCGGGGGCGACCTGGCTTGTATTGCTCTGCGGGGCCCTTGTGGTATTCTGGCTCCTAGGTGGGGCCTGTGATCCTGTCACCTGAGACTGGGTCCTATACTGCATCGGGGCCTGTGATCTTGGTGTAGTGTAGCTGAAGTTTCTCGGCTTTTGGAAACGGTCCTGCTGGCGGGCCTTGCTTTCCAGGAATTTGCGTTTGTTGTCCTTTCTTTCTTCAGCCTTGGCCCTTTCCGTAAGGATGGCCTTGTTCATCAGAGTGTTGAAGTCAGGGTAGATCTGAGGGGTGAGCAAGGTCCGGAGTTCTGGGCTCAATCCTTTCTTAAACATATCTTGCTTTTTGTCGTCATCGTTCACCTCTTCCGGCGCGTACCGGGCTAATTCTATGAATCGGTGGGTGTATTCTTCCACCGACATGCTTCCCTGTTGTAGTGCGCGGAATTCATCCGCCTTGCGCTTCATGGTAGCCGAAGGAATGTGATAGCGGCGGAACTCCCTTACGAATTCTGCCCAGGTGATGGTAGAGGCATCTTCGGCTGCGGCACAATAATTTTCCCACCAGGATAACGCTGTTCCGGTGAGCTGGTGGGCTGCCAGAAGGACTTTATCCCGGTCCTGACATTCGAATGGTTCGAGCTTCCTCTGAATTACTCGCAACCAGTCGTCAGCATCCAACGGGTTGCAGGATCCGGCGAAGGTAGGTGGCTTGGTCCTTAGGAAGGCCGTCAGCTTGTCGTTCATATTCTGCCCTCGTGGCTGCCGGTTAATGAGGGCATTCGCCAGTGTCTCCAGAATGAGGGTCTGGTTATGGATGATCTGCGCCAGGTCTCCGAGAGGTGGGGGTGGTGGTAGTTGTTCTCCTTCTTGACTTCCCCCTCGGTTCTGGCTTACTTCCTGTTCTCCTTGGGGAAGATCTTGTTCAACGGGATGTGCTCCGACACTAGCAGCTACGGGGTTCCGGCCACGGGAGGCCCTCGCGACGTTCCGGGGGGTCACCTGTTGATTGGGTAAATCGGGGTTACGTTTATGTGATGTTTAAGTTGTTTAATTCGTATATATATATAAGGCAGAATCTACCTCCTGCCGGTACTCATATAAATAATCAGCACACAACAAACCAGCACACAACATCACAAACAACAAGCACAAACCATTTTATTACTGCAAAAGGGGGGTTACAACTTAAGGTAAGGCTAGGTATCGTACTACTTCGTCTGGGATCAGGTACCACAACAAAAGTGGCTGGGGACACATTACTAGGGTGGCGTCGGTCATTCTACTCGCGGGGAGTGCCTTCTTCTGGGGCGGAAAGCGTGAGGGATCCTTGGTCGCCATCCTCTGGATTTCCATCGGTCGAGGGTTGCGCCGCAGCATTTTCTTCAGCGGCAGCAGCGGAACTTTCAGGGTTCTCGGGTGGGGCTTGTGTGTTTCTGAAGAGTGTCCCCCATCCTATGACGGGTGTCCCGAGTAAAACATGGTCTTCCCCAATTGCCGGGACTGGTGTTCCACTTTGGGTCCAATCTTGCATACGCCGGTCTCGGGCCTGCCTGAGGCTCTCTTGGGCGACTGCTTCGCTACTGACCGCGGCTGCGGCTCTTGCCTCGGCATGGGCGGCTCGGATCTGCTGTATCCTCACCGCGAGCTCTGCTTGCTCGGCTCGATGGGTCTGCTCCCTTAGAAGGTTGGCTTGCTCATCAAAGAGTTGGTCCAGGGCGGCTAGGTAAGTGGCCACTTGGTACAGGGGGCCTTCTTCGTGGCGTCGTCGCTCCAGGTTTCTCATGCGTGCTTCCCAGACTGGGGTTCTGATGGCCGGCGGGAAGAACTTCGTTGGCGTGGGGGCGAGGTGTTCTTCAAAAATCCGGCACAAATAACGGAGTGCTTTTCTGATGGCCAGGGGGTAGGTATCTTGGTGTCTAAATCCTGTGGCGGTCGCTCGCCAAGGCTGGATGTCGGGGTAGCGGTTGCTCCTGGCGATGACCAGGATCACCCTGCAGCGGAGGGTACCATGGTGCTCGTACTCTCGGCTGTAGTACCTTGGACGCTCCGTAACGCCAAGGTCTTCCAGGGTGTTGATCAAGAGGCTGGGGAATCCAGGTGCAGCTTGGCAGTCGCCCTGGGTCCATCCTTCCTCAGCCATCTGAAACAGAAACAGGGTAAACAATCTGGTACAGGTGCAAAAGGGAGTAGATGTTATTTATTATTACAACAAGGGTGGTACAGTTTTTGTGGTCATTAGGGTAGGGTTCTAGTTCGGGGTGCTAATCCTATCATGGGGATTCTTCCTCGGTCCTGATAGAGCGCTTCCTTATTGGAAGGAACCGATCCATCTCGTTTTCGGTCTGCGTACCCTTATCCCAATGGGTCTCCATAGGCTCTTCTTCTTCTTCTTCTTCCTCTATCCATCCACCTATTCCGTTGCGGCTCTCGTACTCTTGCATCTGGGCTTGGAGGGCGGCTAAGGAATACTCGGCGTTTGCGGCTCTTGTCCGTTGTTCCTCCAGCTCCTGGGTTATCTTTTCAATCCCCTGGATTAGCTTCTTCAGTTGTGCCGACTGTTCGCGGTAGAGTGCATCCAAGCCAGTGAGGTAGATGGACAGGTGGGAGACCGTGTCTTCCAGGTCTTCTTCTTCTCGTCCAAGTCCCCTCATTCGGGCAATCCAAGTGCGCCCTCTTCCCTCAGCGGGTGGGAAAAATCCCATAGGAGTCCGCTGAAGGTGTTGCCTGTAGAGCACACGTAGTCGACGCAGGGCTTTACGGGCGGCCTTTTGGTAGGTGTCGGGGAATCGGAAGCCCTTTGTGGAGATGAACCACGGGTCCACTTCAGGGTAGCGGGTGCTTCGCTCCATAAAAATCATCATGTCGCACCGAAGGGTGCCACCGGAGATGTATTCTCGGTAGGCGTACTCCGGTGTTTCCACAACCCCAACGCGTTCCAGGCTGAGCAACAATAACTTAGGAAGGCCAGGCTCTGCGTAGCAGACTCCGTTGACCCATCCGTTGTCAGCCATCTGGAACAGGGTAAAAACCAGTGGTAAGTGTTAGTGCAAAAAGGTATCTAAGCTAGAACAAGTCCTAGGGTCTAAAAAGGGGTTTCGCTCCTAGGGTCACGTCCTACGGCCAGCCTACGGCTCTGATACCACCTGAAGCGTCCCCCCATCAGGAAAGACTTAAAAGTGTTGCTCTATCAGTCCCAGGAGGCTGATAACACTTTTATTACATCAGATGGTACATCACCGTACAACTCTACGCGGTAATGGGCAGTGAAGCGCCACTATCGCGAGGATTACAACCAAAACCCACACAACTATACTAGCTACGAACAAAGGATCATCAGAGTCTTGCGCCATGCGGAATCCAACGGTGGCCTCAACCACAGGCAAGACTGGGTGCAGGACGAAACCCTACTCGTTGTCTTCGGGGATGTAGTCTGGGTCTTCCACTGTAAAAGTAAGAGAGGGGTGAGTACAAACGTACTCAGCAAGTCCAATCACACCCACGGAAGGGGGTATAATAGAATTTAATGCACAGGATAATCCAAGGATAAGGTTATGGTTCATTTGCGGAAAACACAGTTATATGCAGGGGTTCGTTTTAAAAGCACTTTTCAAAACAGGTTTTCTTATACCAAGGAGCACACAGTGTTGATCCACACAGGATCCAAGTTCAAAAATGCTACCGGACTCCCCGTCCGCCGTAGCACACGGCACAACTGCCGGACACTTTCCAAACAACTCACACCAGCCCAATACATTCCCAGGGAGAAACACTAGTTATGTGACCACACCATAACTTGCCCAATACCGTGGGCACGGCTATTCAAATAGGTTTTAACTCTGCAGAGGTGTGCAACTTTACCCACAGGTGGGGTACCACAGCACGAACACCTTAGTGCCGGTGCAGATCCCATCAAAGCCATTACCCACCTTAGCTAGACCTGACTAGCCATCACGGGATCCATCAAGGGGTCATTCGACCTATCTCCGAGGTTTAACCGGGGCATAAGTCACACAGAGCTTATCCCGTCTCCTTGATCACCCGTTGCTCTCAGCTCTCCTGATGGCTATCAAGCTAACTAGTGGGATTTATGCTAAGCCGTTGCCCATACAACGGTCAAGTGGTTCGCACGACAAAAAGCTAGGTGAGATGTCACATCAACTCGGTCCTTAGGGGTGACAAGATGGATATCTCCCTTCCTCGCTCAACCACACAGGTACGAGCACACCAATCGGCAATTCACACGGAAATGCCATCCATCTCGTCTAACTCACTTTTCAAAATCACATTTTATCCCTTCCCACACACACGCACTTTCTTTATAAATCAGGCGGTCAAAGTATGGCTATTTCAAACAAGGGTGGCTATCCTACCAGGTTTCCAGCACACAAAACCATGCAATTTTATAAAACAGGCCATTGGGTTGTGTTTATAAAAACTAGGACAGAAACATGCATCAAAGGGCGGGATTGAACTTGCCATCGTCAAACTCTTGCGAGAAGTCCTGGTCGAAGCACTGTCCCTCGGGTTCGGGGTCGCAGTACTGATCCTCGTTTGCTTGGTCACGCTCGGGTCCTTCCTCGTTCACTCCGTGTCCTACGACGCAATCAAACAGGCACACAATCAAGCACAAGAAGTAAAAGCTTTTATCGTCGAGCTTGAATCAGAAATAATTTAGTTACGGAGGTCGGGGCAATATCTCTGGGTGGTTTCTTAATGGCATGGCTAGAACTATACTAGAAAGGGCGTGGTAAAGTTTCGGGTCGATCGGAGGTCGTTTCGCACATAAAATGACGCGCTAAAGGTGGTTTCAGGGCTCAAACGGGGGTCCAGGGGCTTATTCGTAACTATCAGAAAAGAGTAGGGATCTATTTGCGAATCTTAGAAATATTCTAGGCATGCTAAAAGGTTGTCAAGTATATCTAGATGTATGCATTGGAGGGTTTAAATTGAAATACAAAACAGGCGAGGTTTCTTTTGTAAAAAGGGAATGGATAAGGGTACTCTTAGAGAGAGGGGGGGGGTTTTCTTGGAGAAAACAGGAAAGCGCAGGGGGTTACGGGCAAAATGCCCTTTTCTTCCTCCTTCCTCCCGCATAGAGCAGAGGAGGGGAGGTGGGGCGCCGGCGCCCGGCCAATCCGGCGGCCTAGGGCCCGGGCGGCTCGGGGTGGAGGAGGGAAAGAGGGAGGGGGGGCGTGGGGAACCGGTTCCCGGCCTCACCTCGGCTTGGGGCGCGGTGAGGGAGTGGGCCCACGGTGGGGGGCGGGCGGCGGCAAGGCCACAGGCGGCGGCGGCGCTAGGGACAGGGGAGGAGGCAGGCGGCGGCGGTGGGAGTTGTGGGGGAGTGAGGGGCTGCGCGAGGGCCTATTTATAGGCGGGGAACAGCGGCGGCGGGTGGGATTGGGATGGGGCGGCCGGCGGGCGGTGCGGGCGCCATTAATGGCGCTCCGGCCGCACACGGCCGTCGCGACGCGGCGTGGCGGGGAGAACGCCGAGGCGTTGTAGGACACGTAGGGGGGGGAAGCTGTGCGAGCACAGGGCGGCGCGCGCGCGGGGTGCGGCAGGGAGCAGTGGCGGGCGGCACGGCTTGACGACGGGCGGCGCGGCTTGACGACGGGCGGCGCGGCCGCGTTTCGGGGGCGGGCACGCGCGTGCGCGCGCGGCGCGGAGTGGCGTGGGCCAGGGCAAGGACGCGGGCAACGAGCGGCGCGGCGCAGGGCGCGGTCACGCGGGGGCGAGCGCGGGCGTGCGCGTGCAGTGCGGCGGGCGGTGCGGCGTCACGGCGCCGGGCGCGAGCGTGTGCGCGCACGGCACGCGTGGCGCGGGCCAGGGCGAGGCGCGGCGCGGCGTGGCGTTCGTCCACGCGGGCGCGCGGGCGGGCGCGTGGCCGGGGTAGCGCGGGCGTGCGGACGCTCGGGAGCAGAGGCAGGGGAAAGAGAGGAGAGGAGAAGAGAGAAGGGAAAAGGAAGAAGGGAGGAAAAAGGGAAAAAGAAAGGGAAAAGGAAAAAGGGAGGAAAGGAAAGGAAAGAAAGAAAGAGAGAGAGATTGGAAAAAGAAAAGAAAAGAAAAGAAAAGGAAGAAAAGAGACAGAGGGGAAGGCGTGCCGGCGCCGGTCGCGGCGGCGACCGCGGCCGGTCGGCCACGCGCGCGCGGGGATTCGCGCGCGGCACGAGGAGCGCCGGCGCAGAACGCGGCGGGTGATCGCGTGCGGGTCGGCCACGCGTGCACGGCGTTCGCGCGCTGCGCGAGGAAAAAAGTCGCGCCAGCGCTATTCGCGGAAAGCTGTCTTGCGTGAGTGGTGCGGGATGGGACGGCGGTCAAGTCCGCTGTCGGTCGTCAAGGGTTAGGGTTAGGGTTTGACGACGAATGGTTTTTCATTGAAACACTTTAGCGCGTGATTTAATTTGGTAAATTTTCAGGGCGTCACAAGCACCCACTAAACTAGTGAACTATTGATCCAGTAAACAACTAAGGAACTAGAACTATTACTTAACTAAGAAGCTAAAGCACAAAAGAAATCATGAAGACTTACTTTGATTGATAAGCTTCCGTTGAGGTACAAGCTGGAGAAGAGTGCTGACAAACCCGACACTTCCCCGACTTCCCCTCACCCTCTCCCTATTTTCTAACGCCGCCTAGGTAGTGTCAGACTTGGGCCCACGGAACTGCGTACATAGCATGCTTTTTTTAGGATAAGTGATAGGACATGGCCCATGCCCTACATCTGTTGTAACTACCCGTAGCGTAGTAGGACTACTCATCACTAGTAAAACTAGTCGGAAACTATAGGAAACTGACCGAAAAGTACTCGGGTAGGACTCCTGAGTTTGTATCTGACTAGGATTTCCATGTAACCCTGTCCCCAAGACTATATAAGGGCCAAAGGGACCCCTACAAATAGGAGATCACCCAATCACCACCTAAGGTAATACAAACCACACAGGACGTAGCGCATTACGCTCTCGGCGGCCCGAACCTGTCTAAACTTTGTGTTCCTTGCACCTTCGAGTTCTTAATCTCGGTGACACCCTAGCTGCAAACTCACCACCTCGGGGGTATCCCTCGGTGGGCGTGGCGGTAAAACACCGACAGGTAGCGCTACACCTCTAGAATAAGCCTAGAGCTCGTGTATAAACTTGAGAGAGCAAGAGAGAACAATGTGAATGTATGTCCCATTTAGGACCCCCTCCCGTCATATTTATAGCTTTGTCCAAGGGTCCTATGGTCGGGAAAACTGCAGGGCCCTCCTTGAACCAACCTTGGGGACCAATGGAGAAGTGCCATGTGCAAGGATTAAGTCGGTGGGTGCAAACCTGGTTCGGCCGAACCAGTGGTTCGATCGACATAGCCAGGTAGCCCACCGCCTTATCCTTTGGCAGAGTTACTTCCAGGTGGGTCCCACTTGCAGGCCTGAGTGAATTGGTGCTGTCCTAAGTCAGTTTCCGGCTCTGGTGGGCCCTTTGATCGTGTGAGGCTAAACGGCGCGTTCCGATTGGTCGGGGAGGTGTTGCGTTGGATTGAGAGTGTGTTTAGGCGGTCATGTGGGTCCTTTAATCGTCGTGCTTGCTCCTGATTGGTCAGGTATTTTGTGCCTTGGATTCAAAGGTGTGTTTTCCCTCCATTTCTACTCAAATTCCTGCATAACACTATTTTTCAGGGGACATGTAGAATTGACATTATTTTGAATAAATATGTGTGCAAGAAATATTAGTTCTCTCAATTTTCTGATCAAATTGATGTTAGAAATCGGTCCGTAATAAGCTCAACAAGATCTTCCACACTTAGTCTTTGCTTGTCCTCGAGTAAAGGTTAGGACTAAGGTGGAACACCACTTTCGTTTGATATGATACTTGCATACAGATTATTCCGAGCTTCACCTTTTACTTGTGAATCTTGATGTGTCTACCATAATAGTTTGGGTAGTTGAAGAGTGGAATAGTATTGACTTGAGTATCCTCCAGTTCTCTGCTCTATGACTGGGTGGTTGAAAGATTTTTGAAAAGACCAACGATAGCTTTACTCCTCCATAGGATCTCTAAGTCACTTATTGTGTATGTATCCTTGCCATGGCAATGCCTGTTTCCATCCTACTTTTAATGATAGCTTATGTGGAGCTCATGATAGGAGATTTGGAAGTATGCACTTATTTCACATATATTGCAAAATCAAAGATTGGATCCATGGAGATGACATATCATATAAGTTGATCAAGATTGTGCATGTGTATGGATAGTGGATGATGAAAATAAAACACTTCTTTCATGAATCTCTCTCTCCTTTATTTGGAAAACATAAGGACATGGCAATATATATATATATATACATATATATATATATATATATTTCTTCTTGGACCTTCATGTGCCCATATGTTTTTTTATTCTTTTTTGAAAGCCCATGTCCCTTTTATAACAATACTAGAGAGAGAGGTCATTACACATGGAGTTTTATTCTGTGGATAGATGAAATGAAATAGCTAACTTCTAGTGTAGAAGTTTAGCATATGGAGTGTATGTGATCTTGATCAAGCAAGTATGAGAAGTATCTCACTAGGGTCACAAAGTTCGATGAAGCTCAATGAAACAACAAGGCACATAAGTCTATGGTTTCTTTCATGAAGATCGACATATGACTTTGGGAGGACAAACACAAGGAGTTTGTAAAGCTATGGAGGGTTCTCTTTTTGATAAAAAAAAATTCCCAGACATACAACCAGAGAAAGCGAGGATTCTCCCATCAAACCATATCTCAATTTTCAAAATAATTATGGGTTCCCTAAGATTTGATTCACAAGCTCAGGCTTAGCAAAGAATAAAATATATGCAAGCCAATCAAATGAAGCATGCATCGGCGGATAACCTTTAGTTTAATTTTAGTGATTAACAATGAACTTCATTTAAACTCATGGATCAGGGAGATTGGATGGGTAGAGTGCACAGACCGTCGTGATGGAGAACGAGCGGGGCCAGTGCTAGTTTGGTCAAACCTGGGGTTCCGCCAACCTAAGCTAGCACTTGTTTATCTTTCCTTTTGCGTGTTGGTTCATTTGGTGTTATGCATGTGTTGTGGGTGATCTCGGGCGTATGTGCATTAAAACTCTAAGAGATCTCCACCACACTTGTTCTTGTACCTGACTTTAGTCACAATATGGTGGAAACAAAACAATAGCTCTATGGTTTTAAGAACTAGGGAGCTCTAAACTTTATTCGAATTCAAATGTTTATTTTTTATTTTTTATGGAGCAAGATGCAAGAACCAACAACGTCTCCAAACCAAGATAAGAACTGGCATGAAAGGAACTTATTTAGGGTACTCACATACCTCCCCCACACTTGAAGTTTGCATTGCTGGGCAGCGCAACTCAAGTGTGTGGAGTTCCAGTTTCCTTCCATAATTGTTCCCTCACCAAGACATACCATGGTGTTGTAGTTGATGTAGCTTCCAAGTTCGTAGGCATTGTCTGTCCATTGTTCTTTTTATCTCCACGTGAAATGGTTAGTGACAAAAAATACCTGAAGTAAAACTTTACCCTAGAACATCATCTTGCTTTTATTCAAGGGGAAAATAAATTATAGTCTGGGCTATCTCCCAGTAGTGCTTTGTTTATGGTCACAAGCTCGGCCATGGGAACGTCCTCTTGCAGCTATCATTGGTGATGTGTTCCCATTTCACCACCAGTTGTTGATGTATTATTGAAGGTTTAGCTGCAAGGTTAGTGCCACAGTGCATCCACGAAATTTGCAATTCTTATGATAAACATATGCATCTACAACCAACCTCATAAAGATTTTACAAGAGAGAACCTTAAGGTGGTTGTAGTCCTCGTGCTTGCTCAGGGCATAAAATATGCTTGACTCTAGAGAGGCATTGAATGAGCATGATTCTTGTTGTATTTCAAGAATGAAGCTACCATGCTCATCTATGGAATCCTTTCCTTTGGACTTTAGAGTTGACGCCTCACAAAATTCTATGGCCCATGGATTCTCCATCTCAGGAGATTCATCGTGAGAGATCATGGTTGGATCTTGATCGTGGTCGAGAACAACATATTCCAGGCTAGTGGGAAGAGGCTCAAACTTGATCGAGGGTGATGATCGTTTGTCTTCATAAAGGTGAAGGATTTCTTCCGAGTTGTACTCTTCATGAGTGGCAGGTTTTGCAACCTCAAAGAGAACATGCTCGGATGATATGAACGGAGATACATGCATCATCCTCTCAAAGCGGGTTTTGCTTGGGAAGAGCCTTTGCCATAAGATTTTCTAACAAGAGGTAGCGGTGGCAGAAGCGATTTCCCTAAGCTTTTGATCTAGTCTCCCTTGAGATGCATCGAGAAGTTTTCATAGAGGGTAGCCTAGGGGGAGATCAAAATCGATGACATTATAGATATGGAAATCTAAGCGCACCTTGATTTTATCTATGGTGATTGGCACGTCCCTTGCGATCTCCTGACATTCAAAGAAGAGTTCTGAGGGACTTTGGAGGTATTTGTCAATCAGGGTTAGAGGCTTGTTACCCACAAGAGTGTCCACGAGATATTCGGATATGATACAAGCCTCAACAACAGGGTCATCAAGGGCTTCTACGGCATTTCCCCTCGTAGTGCAAGGGATGGTTGTGGTAGCTGAGCTAATCCGAATTACTTCAGAAATATGCTTTACCTCCTTTGACCAAACCACTATGGTTGCATGGTGTGTCAGACCTGGGACTACGGGACTATGTACATAACGTAGTTCATACAGGATTAGGGGATAGGACTTGTCCTATACCTTATCTGTGTTGTACTCTACTCATATGCGAAGTAGGACTAGTCGGTACAGAAGAAAACTACTCGAGTTGTACTCGAGTACGATTCCTTGTCTAGTATTGGACTAGGATTCATGTAACCCTGTCCTTCCGGATATATAAGGACAGGCAGGGACCCCCTCAAAACATAACATCAACACCCAAGGCAATACAAACCACCATATAGGACGTAGGGTATTACGCACATCGCGGCTCGAACCTGTCTAAACCTTGTGTTCCTTGCACCTTCGAGTTTCTAATCTCGGTGTCTCCCAACCTAAACTTACCACCTCGGGTATATCCCTTTGTGGGCAGCCGGTAAAACACCGACAGCTGGCGCGCCAGGTAGGGGAGCGCATCGAAGATTCACCGGAGAACTCGATGGCATCGTTCAAGTTCACCAGTGCTATGCCCCCTCAGGGCACGACGCTTGTTTTCGGCTCCTGGGTTTGCGTCGCAGATGGTGCGGGCAATTTTCGTCGATTCCTCATTGATATGAAGCTGAAAACTCCCGCGGCAAGTTTTGATAGCGACCTCGACGAGTTCGCCGATAATCTCGACGACTTGTCAATCCATGGTTCTGCTACGAAGACCGAGGAGGAGTCTGCTTTCGGTGCGACTCCATCCAGTGCTGCAGCAACCTTGCTCGGGTTGGACTCATTCCAATTCGAGGACTTGCGTAACCGATCGCGACTCGGTCTACGCAATTTGGCCACTAATCTTCAGGAGGCCAACAACTCCGAGTCCCTCTCCACATTGGAGAAGGACTTGGACTCTTTACTCCAACTCGAAAAGCCCGAAGCCACCGCATGTCGGGGGGCTACGGGTTGTTATGGTAACAACGGTCTGATGATCACCTCCACTCAAGAGGGGCGTTTCATGCATTGGAAGGGCATGAAACTCTCTGATCTACTCTAGGCCGAAGACCGACTGGTGGCACACCTTGAGTCCTTGCCTTTTCAGGAAGGCAGGCCATTAGCCACCGTGGCAGAAGAGTCGACCGAGCTAGTTGAAGCGAGCTCTGATGAGCTCATCTCACGCCAGGTGTCGATGGCGGAAGAGGGTGAGGATGATGGCGACTTGCCCATCGTCGAATTTGATGCGATATCTGAAGATGAGGCCACAGCCAACACCGGCGACGAAAATGACGCTGATCGTGAGGCACAGAGGGCCAGGAACAGAGCTCGCGCAGCCCGACGAAGGAGGGTCAATGAGCGCATGCGACCTATGCATCACGAGCTAGACGCCGAATTCGCTGCTGTAAGCGAGCGGGGCTTCAGGACTCCGGTGCCAACATCGCCAGGGTAACTACTATACTCGAGTGCAGTAATGATCCAAACCTACGTCAAGCACTTCGTTATGCGCAGAGGGCTTGGATTCAGCGTGATCAACAAAACCCGGCGTCCACCGTCAGGGAGGAGCGCGTGGGCGATAGCCGAAGCTAGGCTCATAGTCGAACGGCAGGCGGCCATCCTCGACCTCAGCGTAGCAACAACAACGATAATGCTCACTGGAGTCAGGCCTCTGGCGGGAGGCAGCAGCCACCTCCAGGAGGCAACTTGCAACAGGCCAATCATCGGCCTCCTCCAGAAGACCTGCGCCAGCGAATCAATGAAGGACGCGATGTGCAATCCATAATTGATTCCAGGCGCAGAGAGCGCGAGGTAGCCGAGACAAAGGGCACTGACTGCAGCGACCGTTTTCCAGCTTTCTCCGCATGGTGCAGCAGTTACAAGTACCCTGAGGGCTTCAAGCCGATTGGGATCACCAAGTATGATGGCAAGCAAGCTCCTCAGCAATGGCTACGTTGCTATTCCACAGCCATTGAAGTTGTAGGGGGCTCCTCAGCAAGGTCGTCTACTTCCCGATGGCTTTGGACCCTGTGAAGCTCACATGGTTGGAGAGCCTCAGCAACAACTCGATCGACTCCTGGGAGCGGCTCAAGAAGGTCTTCATCGACAACTTCCAGGGGGCGATCACTCGCGCAGGTACTCGTCACAATCTTGCTCAATGTAAACAGGAACGTAATGAGCTCCTACGGTCCTATACACGCCATTTCTTCGACGTCCGTGCTACCATTATGAATATCTCGGAGGAAGACATCATTGTCTGCTTCTATAACAGCATCACCGACCCAGGCATCTACAGAGACTTTAGGCGGAACAGACCGAAAACTGTTGTAGGGCTTCGTTCCATGATGCACGATTGGTCCGAGCAGGAGGAAAAGATGCGGGAGCGGTTCTCGAGGCACAGTGATAGCAACCTGAGGCATCCAAATGACAACCGTACTGACAAGAGCCAGCGCGACTACTCGGGTCAATCCCGAAAGCGCAAGCCATACGATCTCATCGCGGCTGTGGATCATCCCTCGCGAGGCAAGAAGACAACGACACAGGAGGAGTTCGAAAAGCTCCTGCAGAAGAAATGCCAATGGCATCCTGGTGCCAATCATGTGGCAATTGATTGCTACCACCTCCGGAGGACATTTAGCAATCCCGGTGGTGGCATGAAGAACAAGCCAGCGGACAAAGAACCCGAAGAGGATGACCAAGGGGACAAATCACACAACGCGAAGTTTTAGAATGCCTCAAAGACCATCAACGTCATCTTCGGGGGAGATGTAGACTTCGGTTCCAGGAGGGAATAGAAACTGCTTCTCTGGGAGATCATGCCTGTCGAGCCGGCGATACCATGACCACTCCGTTGGTCGGAGGTCCCCATCTCGTTCTCACGCGATGATCAATGGACAAGCTTCTTGGAGCCCGGTAAGATTCCCCTGGTCCTGGATCCGGTGGTTGCAGAAGTCAAGCTCACCAAAGTGCTCATCGACGGTGGGAGTGGTCTCAACCTCATCTTCGCATGGACATGCTTGTTCCAATCAAGTCTCCTTTCTACGGCATTGTCCCAACTAATGCGGCGCATCCACTTGGCACGGTGGTTCTTCCAGTCACCTTTAGTACGAGGGCGAACTATCGCACCAATTTCATTAAATTCGAAGTCGCCAACTTCGAATCTTCTTATCATGCCATACTGGGCCGACCGGCACTCGCCAAATTCATGGCAGTGCCGCATTATATTTATTTTCTTCTCAAGATGTCAGGCCGAAGTGGAGTACTCACTCTCCAAGGTGACTTGAAGAAGTCATATGATTGCAATCAGGAGGCGATCCAGTATGCTTCGACTACACGTGTGCCAGATGCTTCAGGGGAAGTACTCGCGGCCGTGCAGCAACTCTCCCAAGCTGGGCTGGAAATCCCTACGAGAAAGGCCAGCAAGTCGAGCATCCAGTCGACCGGCGATGTGGCCCTCAAGTCGATCCAGCTCCAGGAGGATGACTCATCCAAGACCGCTGTTATCGGCGCAGGCTTAGATGAGAAATAGGAACTCACGCTCGTTAGTTTCCTTCGGGCTAACCGAGACATATTCGCGTGGAAATCAGCGGATATGCCAGGGGTGCCCAGGGAACTGATCGAGCATAATCTGAATGTACACCCACAGGCTGTGCCCAAAAAGCAACGCCTTCGAAGGTTTGCTCACGACAAGCGTAAGGCAATTAAATGGGAAATAACTAAACTCCTCGCAGCTGGCTTCATTAAGGAAGTGATCCATCCAGAGTGGGTAGCTAATCCCGTCCTTGTAAGGAAAAAGAATAATGAATGGAGAATGTGCGTTGATTACACCGATCTCAACAAGCATTCCTCGAAGGATCACTTTGGGCTACCGCGCATTGATCAAGTCGTCGACTCAATGGCGGGTTGTGTACTCCTCTGCTTCCTTGATTGCTATTCGAGATATCACCAGATTGCGCTCAAGGAGGAAGATCAAATTAAAACTGCGTTCATCACCCCGTTCGGGACATACGCTTACAAAACTATGTCTTTTGGGTTGAAAAATGCAGGAGCAACCTATTACCGCGCGATTCAAATGTGTTTTGCTGATCAGCTGCATCAGAATGTTGGAGCCTACGTGGATGACATGGTCATCAAGACCAGGAATCCTGATGACCTAATTGCAGACTTGGAAGAGACGTTTAGCAGCCTACGCAGATTTCGGTGGAAGCTCAACCCAACTAAATGCATTTTCGGAGTACCATCAGGGAAATTGCTCGGGTTCATCGTCAGCAACCAGGGAATTGAAGCCAACCCTGTGAAGATTACGGCCATCACTGATATGGGGGCTCCGGCCACAATCAAAGATGTGTAGAAGCTAACAGGATGTATGGCAGCCCTGAACAGGTTCATCTCCTGACTCGGGGAGAGAGGACTACCGTTCTTCAAGCTCCTGAAACGCCAAGATAGGTTCCAGTGGACGGAGGAGGTTGAGTGGGCCCTGCAAGATCTGAAACATCACCTTCAGTCTCCCCCGGTCCCTACAGCACCGCTGCCGGAGAAGATCTACTACTCTACATTGCGGCGACAACTCATGTTGTTAGCAGTGCCATCGTAGTCGAGCACAGCGAGGAAAGCCATGCGTTTGGAGTGCGAGGCCCGTGTACTTCATCAGTGAGGTACTCTCCAAATCCAAGGTACGATACCCGACAGTCCAAAAACTTTTGTATGCTATACTGATTACATCGAGAAAGTTGCGCCATTACTTCGACGAGTACAAGATCACTGTGATTACGAATTTTCCGTTGGCGGATATTCTTCACAATCAAGATGCCACAGGGGTGTATATCAAAGTGGGCAGTGGAACTGGGGGCTTTGTCAATCGACTTCAGGCCACGCACTGCAATCAAGTCTCAAGCTCTAGTCGATTTTATGGCCAAGTGGTGAGAGAACCAAGTCCCAACTCCAGTCGACAAGCCAGAGCACTGGACCATGTACTTCGATGGGTCTCTTAAGCTCAACGGCGGCGGTGTTGGAGTCCTATTTATTTCTCCACCAGGCGAACAACTGAAGTATGTCCTCCGGATCTTTTGGGACGTATCCAATAATGAAGCCGAGTATGAAGCCTTGCTTCACGGGCTACGTTTGGTGATATCACTAGGCATCAAATGACTACTTGTATATGGCGATTCACTTCTTGTAATTCAGGAAGTCAACAAAGAGTGGGACTGCAAGAAGGAGACCATGGACGCGTATGTACAAGAAGTGCGCAAGCTGGAAAATAAATTTTTGGGCCTAGAGGTTCATCATGTGGTATGGGACCATAATGTTGGCGCAGATATACTATCCAAGCTAGGATCCACCCGCGCACAGGTTCCAGCAGGATTTTTCCTCCAGGAGCTGAAACAGCCATCCATCAAGTCCTTACCTCAGGTAACCACTGATACTGGCCTTCAACAGCCTGATCGGGAGGTTATGATGCTTGGAGAGGACTGGAGAGAGGCTTATATCGACTTCATCCGGGATCAAAGACTACCAGCTGGGATGGACGCAAGAAGCACAGAGGCAGCTCGTGTCATGCGCAGAAGTAAGGGTTTCGTCCTAGTTGACAGTAAACTCTACCGGTGTGGCGCACGATCAGGTGTGCTCATGAAGTGTGTCACGAGAGAAGACGGCTATGACATACTGCGGGAGATACATGAGGGCATTTGCGGCAACCACGCAGCTTCAAGAACGCTGGTGGGGAAAGCATACAGAGCTGGTTTCTGGTGGCCCACTGCAGTGTCCGATGCTGAGGACCTCATGCGGAGATGCCAAAACTGCCAATTCTTTGGCAAGCAATCTCACGTCCCAGCTCACAGTCTTATCACCATACCACCATCTTGGCCGTTTGCTTGCTGGAGCTTTGATATTATTGGGCCCTTCACAACGGTGCCAGGCTTTTTCACCCATATATTGGTGGCCATCGACAAGTTTACCAAGTGGATCGAGTACAAGCCGATAGCCAAAGTCACACCAGATCGAGTCGTTGATTTCATCTCCGATATCTTGCATCACTTCAGCTTTCCGAACACCATCATCACGGACCTGGGATCAAATTTCACGGCCAACCAGTTCTGAGAGTTCTGTAAAAATGCGTGCATCGAGGTCAAATATGTCTCTATTGCACACCCAAGGGCCAATGGTCAAGTTGAGAGGGCGAACGGCATGATAATCGATGGCCTCAAGAAAAGACTCTATGATGAAAACAGCAAGAAAGGAGAAAAATGGATACACGAGTTGCCACATGTTGTCTGGGGGCTCAGGACTCAGCCTTCCAAAGCCACAGGACAAACACCGTTCTTCCTTGTCTACGGCTCTGAAGCTATCTTACCGGCCGACATCATGTGGAAATCCCCAAGGGTTGAAATGTACAATGAAGGCGAGGCGGACGAAGCAAGGCAGTTAGAGCTTGACTCTGTCGAAGAGGCTCGCTGCACCACTCTTATTCAGTCAGCATGATACCTGCAGGGGATCCGACGATATGACAATTGCAACGTGAGAGAACGGTCGTTCAGTATAGGCGATTTGGTCCTATGCCCCATCCAAGATGAGTCCGGCTTACACAAGCTCAACTCGAGGTGGGAAGGACCGTTCATCGTCAAGCAGATTACAAGACCGGGGTCATATCGACTACAATACCCCGAGGGCCAAGATGTCTCAAATTCTTGGAATGTTCAGAACCTGCGCAAGTTCTACCCATGAGAAGACGTGTAGGGATAGCTATTCTTCGAGCGCCTAGGCGGCCTTTTCTTCCGATTCAATTTCAAGGCTATGTGTCACAGAATTCGGAATGAAATTTTTTTCTATCAACATACGGAGGCTGTAGCCATGTTCATGTTTTATATGAATCGACTTCTTGCCATGAGTTTTGACGGTCGTTAAATACGGAGTCTACGCCCATGTTCATATTTTATATGAATCAACTTCTTGCCATGAGCTTTGATGGTCATTTGCGACGTCAGTCGCGTTTTTCCCAACAGGTTAGATCCGTTCGATCGGATTATATCTAACTTGTTGGATGGGCTCACATGAGGAGCTATTTCGACTACGTCCAGAGTCATTGTACTCGGGGTAGTTTTGACATCTTGCCATAGGCACGGCAGTCACGCGATGATGCTCGCGTTCTTTCCTAACTGGTTAGACTCACTCGATCGGGTTATATCTAACTTGTTGGACGGGTTCCTATGCGGAGCTACTTCGACTACTTCCAGGGTCATTGCACCCGGGGTAGTATCTACTACTTAGCCTTTGAACATGGATGACAATCCAGAAGTCATAAGGCACATACAAGTGGAGACATCAATGATAGATATATACAAGGAGAAGAGAACTTGTTTTTTACAATATCTCAATCCTGTATTACACTTTCTACTATCTTTTTCGCGCGAATGCCTCCAGTCGAGCCTCCGACCAAAAGGATTTTACAAAGCTAAGTGCATGGCTGACACATGCGATGGGGGCTTCGGTGAGCTAACTGAGGACTTTCTGCGACGCTCCGAGGAGTCGCTCCAGCAAGGACCGCCCATCTGCTTCACCGCCTTCTCGTGGGTCCACCATGTCAACAAGCTTTTGGGCGGCTCCCTTGAGGTCGTCTAGCTCCTTCTGTTGCTGCTCCTTTTCTTCGCCCAGCGTCTTGATCTGCTGAAGGCAGTCGATGAACTGTTGTTCAGTATCGGCGATCACCTTTTGCAGCCTCTCGACGTCATCTGTATAGTGATACAGCATATTCTTCATGTTAGTAAGCAGCTCTTCTTTATATGTTAAGATTTTCCTAAGCTCTGCGGTGAAGATAGTTTTCAGAATTCAAGATAAATTGTTATGAGAAAGTACTCGAGGGAAGAAAGGGCTTGCCTTGGTGCGCCTTTTTCTATTCTTTGAGTTGTTCCTGGAGCTCAGAGTTGGCCTTCTCAAGGTTGTGGAGATCGTTCTTGAGGAGCCACGTTTCTCGCGTCCGCTCCAGCTTCAACTTGTCGAGCTCTCTCTGAAGATATATGTTTTTATTCTTCTCTTCTGATATGCGTTGATCCTTCGCTTGGAGTTCCTGGAGGCCACTCACCACTGCTTTCAGCTTTTCAGATTTTCGTTGGGAGAGTTTGGCCACATCCTGCATAAGGGGAAGGATTAAGACAAGCAACTCGACAGAGTTTAATGGCAGATGAGTAATTATGCCTTACCACGGTATATTGGTACATCTCTTTGGAGATCTTCTGGAAGTATCGCATGTTGTTGACCATCAGGAGTGGATCATCCACTAGATCTGTGGTGATGATGTTCTGATATCCACTCCCGGACACCAACAGATCTTCATGGTTCCTTTAGGTACCCGTAGCTTCTTTAGTTGGTGGTTGTGGGGTACCTGCAAGTCAAGACACATTCAGTACATGATTTTTGTGGTCTAAGCAGTTAACCATGGGTGGTCAGACACTTACTTGTGCCATCTGCAGGAGTGTCATCAGTGGCCTCGACTTGTTCTCCACCACCGGCACTGGCTTTGGGTTGCTGGGGCTCGGGGGGTGGTGAGTCGGGCAGTGTCGTGTCCTCCTCGGGGGCTGCAGTAGCCGAGACGGGCTTCGGCTTAAACCTCATGTCAGTGATAGACCTAATGAAGCAGAATCAATTATATTATTACACAAGTCGAAAAGAACAGGATGTGCATTATGCCAAAAGGATCTACACTTACAGCGAAGATTTCGTCATGACAGCTTTCTTTATTCTTAGGGCCCGTGGTATTTCAACCACGGTACTCGTTGCCGGTGGCGGGGTCACACCAGCTGGTTGTGTAGTGCCCGTCACGGCAATGGTTACCATCCCTGCTGAAGTAGTCGATGGGTCCGTCCCAGCAGTTTCTGCGGCATCATCTGTTGGGACATCCTTCCCAGCGAATTCGGTCCCGACCACCTTTTGGCGCTTGGGGTCGAGAGGAGAAGCAGAAGGACTGCAAAAAAGACAATGTCAGTATGCACTAACTCCAATATTTGACAATTCACCAGGGCAGCAACTTCATACTTAGGGGCTTCGACTACATGCGCACTCCGTTTGCGCACTACCCGGCGACCCCGAGGGACCAATAGCAAAGCTTCAGTCAACTCCACGGATGGTCCGGGGGAGTTGTTCCTTTTCGCCTTCCCTTCGGTTTCCCTTTCCGCCAGGGGGCTCTCGCTCTCGGTCATTTCATCTCTTAGCTGAGCTTCGGATGCTTGAGCCTTTTTTCCTTCTGCCGCAACACTGGGAAGAAGGTGGTCTGGTCAGGGGATGTCGGGTTGTGGTGGATAGCTCCAGCACAACTCTGTGTGTCCCTGCAGAGGATTTTCAGTTAGCGGTTGCAGCGCAACAGAATTTATTCCGAAACTAGTCGAACACTTACAAGCTTTGGAGGATTTTGTGCAGAAAAGAACTCCGGGACGTAGGGAACTGCGTTCACATCCAGCAGCACTCGCTTGACCCAGATGAGCGCAGCATCATCAGTTAGCTCCTCTGCGCACATTCGGGATGGATCTTCAGTGCCCATGTACTCGAAGCCTAGCGTATGGCGCTGTTGGATTGGCTAGATCCAGCGTTTGAAGGACAACATTACGGACGCGCCAGTCACTCCCATTTCCTTATGGGCTGCTATGGTGTCTAGTAACTCGTCGACTTGATCCATGTATCCCCTAGAGAGTTCGGTATTCCACTTCGGCCTTACAATAGGAGGTTTATTTGACCTTTCAGGGAGTTGGGGGGCATGGTTTCCGATGTAGAACCAATGATTTTTCCACCCAGGAATGTTGGAGGGGAATTTGTAGGAAATGTATCAATCGCCGGCTTGTTTTCTAAGCTGGATGCCGGCGCCCCCTACAACGGATGGATTTTTGGAGGTGGGTTGCGGCTTTACTCGAAAAAGAAAGCGGAAAAGATCCCAATGGGGTTCAATTCCAAGAAAAGCTTCACAAAAGTGAATGAAGATAGCAATGTGGCAGATCAAATTCGGGTTGAGGTGATGGAGCTCAACCCCGTAGAAGTAAAGAAGGCCCCGGAAGAAAGAGCAAGAGGGGAGGGCCAAACCCCGTTCAGCAAAATGGTAAAATAAGATGATTTCATCCAGATTTTCCATAGGAAGAGGTTCGTGAAAAGAGGGGTGCTAGTTAACAAGACTTTTCTCCTGAAGCAAACCCTCGGAAACAAAATTCATGAGTTCGTTGTTGGAGCACTTACTGTATGTCCACTCTCCAGATGGCGGCTGCGACTCCTTCCCCTTCCCATCCTTCTCGTGGGATCTCTTGGGTGCCATTTCCAAATCTGCTTGCCACAAGTTGCTCGGGGGCTGCGGAGAAAGGGGCGGAGAGATTTGGCTAGTTTGGGGGTTCTCCAAGGGGGTGAAGGTGGAGTGTGGATCTGTTTGGGGATTCGGAAATTTCTTGGCGGATTGAAGATTGGAAGCACGGATTTTACCTGGTGTTACCGCGGGGTTAAATAACCAGCTGTCGGATACAGGTTTACTGTTTCAAAGTTGAAGAGCATCTCAGGGAATATTCCGAAGATGAGCGGTCGTTTGGTGGATTTTTTAGATAAAGTATTCGATTAATCATTTTTCAGGGTTAATTGTCCCAAAAAAGGGGTTTTTCGAATTCCAAATCGAATTTTCGTCATCTGCACCATCACACCAATTATTTATCACGAGAACATTTTTTCATTGCATGCCATGACCTTTGGATCCTTATTTCCAAACCTGAGAGATTTGGATTCAAGGCTCGAGTGCTGCGGATACGTGGCATCGACTACTTATTTTTTGAATTTATTTGAAAAGTAAGTAAGGAAGATTCAAGACTAAGTGACTCTCAGCCTGATTCTCCGATTCAACCTAAGGCTCGGGGGCTACTCCATATGGAGTGCGATTTTTCAATCGCACACCATACCAAAGAAGTAATTCGGGGCATGAGCACCTCATAGCTTCGATGCAGCCAAGAAAGTACTTGAATAAGAACTTCAAGACTGAGCTTCAAAAGAAGCTGAAGACTACTTCGAAAGTACTCGAGGAGCCTGCAGAACTCAGCTACGAAGAGCTCGGGGGCTTGTCAGATCCGGCACTACGGGACTGTGTACATAACGTAGTTCATACAGGATTAGGGGATAGGACTTGTCCTATACCTTATCTGTGTTGTACTCTACTCGTATGCGAAGTAGGACTAGTCGGTACAGAAGGAAACTACTCAAGTTGTACTCGAGTATGATTCCTTGGCTAGTATTGGACTAGGATTCATGTAACCCTGTCCTCCCGGATATATAAGGGCGGGCAGGGACCCCATCAAAACATAACATTAACACCCAAGGCAATACAAACCACCATACAGGATGTAGGGTATTACGCACATCGCAGCCCGAACCTGTCTAAACCTTGTGTTCCTTGCACCTTCGAGTTCCTGATCTCGGTGTCTCCCAACCTAAACTTACCACCTCGGGTATATCCCTCGGTGGGCAGCCGGTAAAACACCGACATGGTGGAAAACTTCATTGAGGTCTCATAAAGACACAATAATGACGAGGCTTCTCATGCCTAAGATGATTCAAGGTGTTTCTAATGTTTCCCGAAGGATCATCCTCGAATCGGGAAGAGAACTCTGAAGTTTGAATTTCTTCTTCCTTCGGTGTTCGTGGTTCGGGAGAGGGCTCAACAGTCGAATCTTGGGATCTGAGAGGTGAAAGCTCAGATTTGGTTGTTGAGAGACTCTCATGCCTCGACTTGGATTCCTCTCGGCGGGGTTCATTAAGGTCGGTTAGGAATGAAGAGTTTTCTAAGAGGTGATCGAGGATCATTGCATGTTACTTGTAAGACCAATGATCATCGCATCCTACTAAGACATCGATGACTTCGCCGATAATCTTGGCGAAATTCAACTTTTTGATCTAATCAGAAACCACGAGGCTAAGTCCGGGTTCAACCCGGCTCCTATTCGTGATTGGTCGGGACTACAGCTCGCGCCAAGATGATGATATCGGCTCCACGGCTTGACTCAAGCTTGCATCGCGATGATGATCTCAACTACGCGCCTCAACTTCCACTCACGCCGCAACATCGATGCTCCACCACCAACCTTGCCTACTCATCTCGACTAGAAACTTGTCGGGAGAGACTTCACACCGTCAACAACTAGCCTGGGATAAGGTCTGACTAGTCGGCTTCATCAACAAACTGTCAAAGCTCCATCGACGACCGCTATGGTTTCATCAACAATCACCCACAAATCAAGATCGAGATTCGGCAACAATTCTCTAGTTCACTCGGCGTGTTTTCGGCGACTTGTTTGGCTCCCATGCTCGACAAGGCAATCGGCGTGCCTTCGACGACTCATCTAGCTTCTTAGCTCGAGGGCTGGGCACAAACAACTACTCGACATGGCTGCTACGGCTCACCTGGCTCATATGCTCGAGGGCTGGACGCCGCAAAACTACTCGAGAGACTCACAAAAGAACCTGATTTAAGAGGCTTTTGAGGATTTATCTCGGGAAGATAATTGTTTAACCATTATTTAAGGATTTTATTCCGAAATAAGGGGTTTTTCCAATTTTTAACCTAGAGGCCTTATCTAGCCATTAAATTACAGATAAGATTTGTTTTGAGTGGTAATTTAGGATCTCTTAGGGGAACTTATTTGTTTAACAATTTTGTAGGGATGTCATCCCCAAAAAAGAGATTTTTGAATTTTTGAAACCAATTTGCCTATATTTAACCATCAATTCAAATTCTTAACTTATTCTACGACTTTGAATATGAAAGTTGTAGAGAATTTAAAAATCTACAACTTTGGTTTTACACCAAAGTTAATTTGAGCTATAGTTTTAAAGTTATTTTGAATTTCCAAAAACCAGAAATTGAATAACTTGTCGTTTCATGTTCAAAATTTCAAATTTTCATCATGATCTCAACTAGACTTTGATTGAACATGACAAGTGGAAGGTGTCTAACCATTTTATTATGCACTATTGGTTTGATTTGAAGATTACAAAGAGGTACTTTGTACACACATACATATGCATATACACTCATACAAGGAATGCACTGTTTCATTGATTTATTTGTGCAAATTTCCATGTTCATAATCTTTGGTTTAGCATTTTAAACACCTAGGGTGTTACAGGGGAACACATCATAATGATAGCTGCAACAAGACGTTGCCATGGTTGAGCTTATGACCATAAACAAAGCACTGCCGGGAGATAGCCCGGATTATCCTTTCCCTTTCGAATAAAAGAAAGATCATGTCGTTAGGATAAACTCTCCTTCGGGTATTTTTGGTCACTAACCATTTCAGGTGGAGATTAAAAAAAAGAAGGATAGGTGACTGCTAAGAACATGAGAGTTACACCGACTACAACATCATGGTAATTCTTGGTAAGGGAACGATTATGAAGGGAAGCTTGAACACCACACAATTGAGTTGTGTTGCTTAGAAATGCAAACTCTAAGTGTGGTGGAGGTATGTAAGTATCCCAAGTAAGTTCCTTTCATGCCAAATCTTATCTTGGTTTAGACATGGTGCTAGTCCTTGCATCTTGCCCCACTTAAAAAACCAAAAATATTTGAGTTCGAATAAAGGCTCCCTGGTTCCCGAACCAGCAGAGTCCCCCTTTTGTTTCCACCTTTTTATTTTGAATATAGCACTAGGTACGAGCACAAGTGTGGAGGAGATCTCTAAAGTTCATCATTGACATATACACTCAAGATCTCCCACAATTGTGTCGCACAACATCAACTCGCCAACATGAGTAAGTCAGCCACCCCCGTGGTTTGGACAAATCACCACTGGTCTGCCTCGATTCCTATCTTCTTCAAGACCGATGGTATGCGCACTCTACCTCTCTATTCCCTAGTTCATGAGTTTAAATGAATCTCATCTCTGACCATTAAAAAAATTAAACTCAGAATTAAAATGAACCTTGGCTCAAAACATGATCTTAATGGTTGGCATACATGTGCTATATTCCGTGCTTGCACCTGTCTCCTTGTGAACCTAAATCTTTAGGAAAGCATGCTACCTAGGTTGTTGATGTTTGAGATATGGCATGATAAAATGAACCTCGCTCCGTTCTGTCCAAAGTACTTGGGATATTTATCTTGAAAAACAACGATCAAGCCAGCTCCTCAATCTTATGCCTCTATCCTACCAAAGCCATATGTCGATCTTTTTGAAAAATCTATACACATATGCTGCTTGCTATCATGTTGAGCTTTGCCCAATTGTTGTGAACCTTGTGGATACTCTACATACTTCCATGATCAAGATCACGTACACTCCACTTCCACAGACTAGACTTCTACACTAGAAGCTAGTAATATCCCATCCATCCACCAAATAAAACTCCACATGTGTTGTGACGTCTCTCTCTCCAAAAGTATCCTTGCAAAAGAGACATGCAATATACAAAAAAAGAAATAAAAAGAAATAAAGCCATGCTCAAAGCATGATGAAAAAAAGTACAGAAGAGAAAAAGGTAAAAAAAGATAGCCCATGTCCAAGATAAATAGAAAAAGGAGAGACATGAAATCATACAAAAGGAGTCCACATACCTTTCCATCATTTTCCATCAACAGTTGCACATCTTGATCAAATGGCATGACTTGTGTTCTTCTTGGATCCGGTCTTTGGCTTTGCAACATATGTGATGCAGTTATGTCTCATCTTTATCCCTACCTTGAGCTCCATATAAGCCTTATAGTAGGGTAAAGAAAGGCAAGCTAATGCCATGGTGAGGATTATACACATTAAGTGATCTGAGAGAATCATTTGAGGAGCTAGGTAAGGTTATCTTTTGAAAAAAATATATTGCCAAAAACCCAAGTTACTTGGATAGGAGTGGAGGGGATTTGAATTGAGACCGTTCTAGTCATCAATCGCCCAAGGTAACATGATAGACGCTCCAAAAAATTCACAAGTACAGGTATGACTTGGAATATCTTACATGTTTGCTCCTTACCATAAGAAGACATGTTCCACCTTAGTCCTTCACTCAAGGACGAGCAAAGGCCAAGTGTGGGGGTGTTGTTGATGGTGCTTAAGTGCCAAATCCATGCCATCAACTGTTGCACAAACACATGAAAGATAAGCATCAACATTAGTGGTAGGATTATTACTAAAAATGCCAAAAGTGTTGGTAAATATTTGTATGCAGGTCAATTAGACGAGAAAACAAATCTCAAGAGTAAGGAAACACACTCCTCAATCCAAGGCAAAAGGCGCCAACCAATCAGAGCACGCCATTCAGCCTCACATGGATTGAAGGGCCCACAACTGAGGTGAAACCGGCTTAACTTCACCCAAATCGCCCAGAACCGTCATGAGGGCCCACCTAGCAGTCACCCAGCCAAAGATGAGGCTAGTTGGGGCCTAAACCAGTTCGGCCGAATTGGTGGTTCAGCCGAACCAGTTTGGTCACCAACCGACTTAATCTTCCACGTGACGTCTCCACATCTCTCCCCAAGGTCGGTTCCAAGGAGCTTACACTATTTTGCCGGCCGAAAGCTGCTATGCCACACCTATAAATATGAGGGCATGGGGCTCAAATGAAGACAACTCACATTCCTCTCTTGTGCTTTCACTTCCATAGTTGAGCTTTAGGCTCATTCTAGAGGCTTAGTGCTGCCTAGGTAGTGCTTAGGAAATAGGGAGAGAGTGAGGGGTAGTTCGGGAGGAGTGCCGGGGTGTCGGCACTCTCCTCCCAGCTTGTACCTCTACGGATGTTGGCTTCCTTCGGAGTTAAGTAAGTTAGTATTTGTGACTCCTTCTTAGTTGCATGAATAGTCTTGTTCCGTTGCTATCGTAGTATAGGCTTGAGTGCCCTCATGTATCTCTATAGTAGTACTTATACCTAAGTGAGATCAGGTCTCTTTACTTGCGGGTTCATCGCTCTGTATTTACACGTAGTGCTGTAGTTTGCTATGGAAGCTCAGTCGCAGTTAGACTACAGTAGTAATCAATAGGGTAGACAAGGTGTCTAGGCTAGGGGTTATCCTTTGTTTTCCTTATATCCCACGGATTGCTAGAGGTAGGCCGTATGTGGTGACAGCCCTATCGATCCTTTGTAACCCTCCATGTTCAGATATAGCATAGAGCTGTTGGCCGGAGTCGCCTGGCAGACTAGGAGTAAACCGGTGCCCGAAGCGAGTATCTTTAATCGAGAAATCGATCCTTTAACTTATATCAAGTACTACAGGAATCATCTCTACCCCTTCTTTCGTATCCCGTGTGGTGTGTCCTTGGACCGACTAGAATAGAAGTTAGTGCACACACGTTCCCTCGGATTTGATAACCCTTGAAATACTCTAAGGTGAAAGCTACAACAGTATCCATGTGCTTGCAGATTTATTCACACATCACTAGCATACCCAACAGTGTGGCAAGTGAAGAAGACGTTGCCGTCCTCGACCTCCTCTCCAGGTATGAACGAATGGACCTCAAGTTAAATAGGTACGAAGAGGGTCCTGCTCATGGGACCTTAAACCAAGAGCTAGCTTGGGGGAGGATCTCCGCCAAGTGAATTGTATCTTTCCTACTTTCAATAAAAATGAAAGCCATAAAAATAATAAAAATATTTTCTGTTTAAATTTCCCTTCCATATGTGCGGTAAGAATGCTCTAGTTTTCCTAAGTTGAAAGGATGAATTTTTTGCTGCTCTCTTGCTCATTTGTTTGCCTAGTATCAAGCATAGTATTTTCCTGAGTTTGGGTTTGTTGGCTGTTTAAACCTTTGCCATGAACCTGAAACTTTTATGGGTTGCACATGCTTCATCCAAGTCTAGATTGTTGTGAGCATATATATGGGAGATAGAGCTTTACAATCTCTTTCTAAGTAACACATGATATCTAGAGTCTTTGTTTTCGAAACAAAAAGGAAAGACAAGTTCCTCAATGATGCTATAAGTCCTACTAGAGCCAAATGCCATATACATTGAAAACCATATACATATGCTGCTTGTTGTTTCATTGAGCTCTACCAAATTCTTGTGACTCTAGTGAGATGCTTTTCATATTCTCTTGATGAAGATCACGACACTCCACATCCGTCGCGAAATTCCTACACCAGGAATTAGTGCACTCCATGCATCCACCAAATAAATGCTTAATGTATCGTGTGATCTCTCTCCAAGTATTCCTAAAAAATGAAGATATGGTTATCACAAAAGAAAAAGAAAAGAAAGGCATGCCCAGAAGCATGACCCAAAAAAGAAAAAAACAAAAAAAGGAAAAGGGATAACCATACTCAAATTAAAATGAGATAGGGATATCAAACAAAAGGAGTAATCATACCATCATCCATCCACACACATGCACATCTTGATCTTGGTTTATGACTTGTTTCTCCATGGATCCATTCTTTGCCTTTGCAACATATGAGAGATAGGTACACCTCATCCTTCCTATACCTTCAGCCCTCCAAAAGCTTTAGATATGAGAAGGCGAGAAGTGCCCTGGTAAGGATCCATACACATTGAGTGATCTGAGAGATTTATTCGAGGAATTCGGTCTTGACAGTTCTAACTCTTAACAGCTCAAGACAAAGGAGAAGCTAATAAGCCCAACAGATGATTAAGATAACAAAGGCAAGGTACTCATGCCAATTTATTTAGCCTCATGGAGATCTTCTTAGCTGCAAGACATGGCACGACGACAGGTAATGAGTAGTAGCAATTTTCTGATCTACAACCTAAATGCATGACGACAGGTAATAAGTAGTAGCAATTTTCTGATCTACAACCTAAATGTCCTGCTTTACTCGGGATAAGCAAAGGACAGCTTGGGGGATCTTGTTGACGCTCGTTATGGACCAATTTCAACTGTCAATTTGATCAGAAAATTAGTGCTACGCAAGAATTTGAGCAGAATTGAAGTAAAAACACACCCTTAAATCCAAGGAAAAAAGCACTGACCAATCAGAATGCACCGTTCAGCCTCACATGAACCGCCTTAGGACAGCGCCAAGCCGTGCACCACTGACCTAAGGGCCCACCTGTCATCCACTCAGCAAAGGATGAGGCTGGTTGGAGCTAGGCCTAGTTCAGCCGAACCAAAACCAGCTCCACCGACTTACGTCTTCCAGGGGAGGGGGGTAGAATTAGAACACACCTCAAGTTGCTCATTCTTTCATTCCTATCTTGCTTAGTCCATAGGCTAGTGGAGTTTAGACTGAAGTAGATCTTCTTCGAGTTCCCGAGGTTGCCTAGGAGTATTCAGTATGGGTCTTGATCTTCCTCTCCTATGTACTTCTCGAATATCTTTAATAAGGTTATCTTCTAGATTTATATACTTGCATAGTTTATCTTCTGTAGTGTCAGACATGTATGCTATGATTAGTTTGTAAATCTAGTGCCACGGCAACGGTTCCGGTATTTGTATGTTTGCTCTAGTATGATGTTTGTCCATCCAGAGGGTGGGGGCTCCACACGGGATACTAGAGTATCGCTCATTAACGTAGGCATGGTGTCTGGGTTAATTAGTGTTGCTGGATGCGGTCCTATCCCATGGTTTGATGAGGTAGGTGGCAGGTGGTTACAGCCCTGTCCGTCTAGCATAACCCTCCCCGTTTGGTTAGTGGCTGCAGGAGGTCCATAAAGTAGCCGAGTTGGCTGGCGGCTCCTCTGCCAGACATGTGCGGTTCTCCCGGTACTGCCTAGGAGCCTGGAGCTGAGGATAATCATGTGTATGAGTATGAGTGTATAGAATGAACTGTATATCTAATCATATGTATGTGTGTGAGTGTATAGTATGAGTTTTATATCTAGATAGAAGAGCATGAGACCTGAAAAGCTAGCTTTCTACTTCCTTTCTCCCAGCCAAGGCCTTTCTTGAGTTCGACCTTGAGTAACTTGCGTGTCACACTACCTCATTATCCATATATTATTTTACCCCTGTTTATGCAATTGAATATCCAACCAAGATTTGATCATCAACTTACCTATTCTAAAACCGCCGCCTTCCCTATGGAAATATAAATACGACACCCAAGATTACTCACAGGTAAAATGCTACAACGTTGTTCCGTGCGCTTGCGGATTTATTCGTGACATAAGAAATGCCAACAAGTGCAAGTAGTCATGAGGAATGTGGTAATTGTTAGGGCTATAGGCTTCCATGTTGATTTGCTCTTGCTACCTGGCAATGATGATATTGCGAGCATCCCGGCCAATGTTGATGACATTGTGGAGATCGGTCGTAGAGAATTTGTAGATGTTGCCAAGCTGATGCTGCTCTGACGTGCGTTGCCTGCGCTTGGTGCATTTGGCATTCCTTTCTAATGTCATCTTCATCTTCTATCTTCACTGCATCTGTGGCGTCGAAGGCACGATCAAGTAGCTCGCCATTGTTGAAGTCGCCGGTCGTGGTCATGTTTGGACCAGATGTATCGGAAAGGTACTCATCTTGTCGATATAGTAATCATCCAGTTGGATATGCTCCGAGGCTTCTTCCTCTGTGTTCTGGATTTCTATGATGCGAACCATGAATACTACTCGTTCAAGCGCGTAGTCTCCTATTCTTGTTGTGGCTAGGCCTTCTTCTTTGTCGAAGGGAGCAAGAGGCCTACGGTCCTAGAACGAGAGTTCTTCGATATCAGTAGCGGAGCGGAGTAGGTTGAGGTCGAGAAATTTGGAGGATTTCGTGCCCTTCCGATGCCCGAGCTGTCCCGACGTAGTTGGAGTCATCATCGGACCCTGGTGACTACCTAGTAAGGTTGTAGCGTCGTTATTAGAATCCGAGAAGTAGTTGAAGAAGTGAGCCCCCCGGCACGCGGTGGGTTCTCCTTCTCCGAGTTGTAGTAGATGATCCAAATCTTCCTCCAATGTGGAGAGGGACATGGAGTTTTGCTTGGTTCCCCAACTAGGTCAGGAGACGGCACCTCGCCGAGTTGGTCGATGAAGTCATCAAAATTGCATTTGAATGCTGCAGTGGGCGCTTCTGGCTCCCTGGGATGAAGGGGTGTTTTTTGCAAGCTCGATGCACTCGGCGATGGATCGGTCAACCCGATCGATCGTGTAGAAGATGTCACCAGCACCGGCGAGAGGCCAACGAATAGTCTTAGAGTGTTTCCAGGTCAAGGGATCTGGGTCGCTGGGGTGTTGAAGAGTGGCTTCTGCAAGTCTGATGCATTTGGTGATGTTGCAGCCCACTTGGTCAATCCCGGTGAGTAGATTGTTGGAGTTGATCCGAAAATGGGGGACTGCTCTAAGACAACTTGCATGGTTCCCGATTAGATTGGAAAGTTGAATTTCGCCGAGTTCGTTGGCTAGAATACTGACGTTGTGACCGGAGACAGGTGACGGTGCCTCCGGCTCCCAAGGGTTGGTAAGATAGCTGCTGAAACCACCTCGACTATTGGCGACGCATATTCAGGAGCCAAAGATGAAGGTTGTACCCTCTGGAGGTACAGCAGTAGAGTCAAAAATTGCCATCGAGATCACCTGGTGATCGTCGATGATCACCCCAACCTGGCGCGCTAGCTATCAGTGTTTTACCGCCAAGCCCACCGAGGGATACCTCCGAAGTGGTAGGTTGTAGGTAGGGTGTCGCAGAGATCTAGAACTCGAAGGTGCAAGGAACATGAAACTTTAGATACGTTCGGGCCACCGAGAGCGTAATGCCCTGCATCTTGTGTGGTGGTTTGTATTACTTTAGATGTGGATTGGTTTGGAGGGGGTCCCTACCCGCCCTTATATAGTCTAGGTGGATAGGGTTATAGATATTCCAGCCAGATATGAGTTAGGAGTCCTACCCGAGTACTACACGGGTAGTTTCCTTCTGTTTCGACTAGTCCTACTCGTGGTCGAGTAGCCTACAACAGGTATAAGGTATGGGACATGCCCATCTCTTATTCTAGAAAATCTATGCCATGTGCGCAGCCCTGTGGCCCCGGGTCTGAAACATCCGTCGAGGTACAAGCTAGAGAAGAATGCCGACAAACCTGACACTTCCCAAACTTCCCCTTACTCTCTCCCTATTTTCTAACACCGCCTAGGCAATGCTACACCTATAGAATGAGCCTAGAGCTTATGTACGAACTTGAGAGAGCAAGAGAGAATCATGTGAATGTGTGTCTCATTTAGGAGCCCCTCCCCTCATATTTATAGCTTTGTTCAAGGGTACTACGACCGGGAAAATAGTAGGGGCCTCCTTGAACCGACCTTGTGGACCAATTGGGAAGTGCCACGTGCAAGGATTAAGTCGGTGGCTGCAAACCTGGTTCGGCCGGCCTAGCCAGGCAGCCCACCGCCTTATCCTTTGGCAGGGTAACTTCCAGGTGGGTTCCACTTGCAGGCCTGAGTAAATTGGTGCTGTCCTAAGTCAGTTTCCGGCTCTGGTGGGCCCTTTGATTCGTGTAAGGCTGAACGGTGCATTCTGATTGGTCGGAGAGGTGTTGCCTTGGATTGAGAGTGTGTTTAGGCTGTCATATGGGTCCTTCAATCCTCATGCTTGCTCGTGATTGGTCAGGTGATTTCTGCCTTGGATTCAAAGGTGTGTGTTCCCTCCATTTCTGCTCAAATTCCTGTATAGCACTATTTTCCAAGGGACATGTGGAATCGATATTATTTTGAATAAATATGTGTGCAAGAAATGTTAGTTCTCCTAATTTTTTGATCAAATTGATGTTCAAAATCGGTCCGTAGTGAGAGTTAACAACAGATTCAGGCCGCCAAGAGTGTAACACTCTACGTCATGTGTTCGGAGTTGTATTAAACGATTAGGGTTTCTATTTGGTGTTGGCTGATTGCATTGTTCTGTGTTTGATGGGTACCCCCATGGCCCCCTTATATAGCCTAGCTACCGTGGGTTACAAGGTAGCTTAAAATCTACTTGGGTTGTTTACAAGGAATCGGGTCGATTAAGATACACAATATCGAAGCTATCCGATTCGGCCCTGATACTGATCCCAAAGGACCCTTCCACTCATCTAGCCGAGTGCCTATCCATTGGGTCGTTAGGTGGAGTTGTTCCCCAAACAACAAGACCCCAGTCGGTAGGGAGGTACCTGGGTCTACCTCCGTCAAGCCCCTAAGCGCCAAGTTGTTTAATAGGTTCCCACCAAAGTCATGAAGTCGATCAGTGCTCATAATAAAAAAAAGCACCCGTCCAAATCCTTAGACTCCTATAGTGGTCTTGACATCGGTAAACTCCTATCGGATCTTCAGTCTTCAACGGGATGCGCCCCTAGGCACACCCATTGGGTGTAGCCCCGAGCCTCGGATGGGTTCCTAGAAGCAATTTGAGAGTCAATTGAAAAAATCCATCCTCTTTCTCTTTTTAACCAAGAGGTATTAGGGACCAATTGAGTCATCCTTCGGCGCCTAGCACTTGAGCAGGATCACTAGCAGAGTCACTGAGAAATGCCGAGTGGATTTGTGGCACCCAACCCCCGTACAGGGTCGCTGGCGGAGTCACGGAGACACGCCGAGCCAATATGCAACACCCAACCTCCAAGTAGGGTCACTGGCGGAGTCACGAAGACGCGCCGAGCCAATACGCAGCACCCAACCCTCGAGTAGGGTCGCTGGCAGAGTCACGGAGACAAGCCTAGTGGTAAGCGGTACCCAGCCCCAAAGCAGGGTCGCTGGCGGAGTCACGAAGACACGCTAAGTCAACATGCGGCGCCCAGCCCCCGAGTAGGGTTGTTGGCGGAGACACGAAGACACGGTGAGTGGTAAGCAGTGCCCAACACCTGAGCAGGGTCGCTGGTAGAGTCACAGATACATGCCGAGTGCTAAGCGGCGCCCAACCCTCAACAAGGGTCACCGGCAGAGTCATAGAGACAAGCCGAGCCAATAGGCGGCGCCCAACCCCCGAGTAGGGTCGCTGCCAGAGTCATGAAGACATGCCGAGTCATTATGCGGCACCCAGCCCCCGAATAGGATTGCTGGTGGAGTTACGGAGACACGCCGAGTCAATATGCGGCGCCCAACCCCCGAGCAGGGTCGCTGGCAGAGTCATAGAGACACGCTGAGTGGTAAGTAGTGCCCAGCCCCCAAGCAGGGTCGCTAGCGGAGTCACCGGGATATGCCAAGTGGTTTCGAATTTTATTTCCTTAGAAATATCCGAAAAATCAAGGATCAACAGACCCGAACTCATTTTGGGGGGGGGGGAACTTCCAGAGCACCACTTAATTACCTCCCCATCTTTCGCCTGATGCCGTCTCCCCCTTTTTACCATTGTCCCTCTCGGTGTAGACCGAGGTTTTTCCAGTTGGGGCTAACCGCTCCGTTTTGGTTTTTACCATTCCTCCGCTCCTTCCGGTGCACACCGCTCATCCGCCATTAGGGGCGATTTGAATTTCGAACGCAAAGCCGAACGAGCTGTAAAAGAGACTGACCCGGCCTATCCTTATCCACTCGCCCTTGCCTTCATCTTCTTTCTCCGCCACCGCAGATTCATTTCAGATCTCGCCAGCGCTCCTCAAAGCTTTCGACTTCTTCCCTATGCAGCCACCGCCACCTTTCCCAATGCACCAGCCTCGCCAAGCCTTGAAATGGCTAGCAACTCCTCTGCGCCTTCCTCACCATCGGCTACCGACCAAGGCGACATGCCGCTGCCGCCCAGCTAGTCATGGGTGTTGACATTTCGTAATGTCGCTACTAGGTTTGTGTTCCCCGGTAATGATGCCAAAAATATCATGTTGGTACGTCTTAACGTTTACAGAATAAATCTGCAAGCGCACGGATGTACCGTTGTAGCATTTCACCTAGAGAGTATTCGGGTATCGTTATTTATATTTTTCCAAAGGATGGCATGGGCAAAAGAGTTTACTAGGTACATAATTAGTACAATATGAATAAGCTATAGACTACATTTTATACAAGGGTAAGTTATAATAAATGATATGAATAAGGGTAATGTGACAAAGACACAAGCAAATCTCAAGAATAAAGAATAATGAATAATCAAAGGTTAGCGGGAGCATAGGCAAACAAACAAGGTCCTAAGGAATTTATCCAAGTTAGCAAGGGTTAAACAAAGCACATAGTTAGGACTAGACTAAAGCCTCCAGCAAACGGCAAGACAACCCAGAACTGGTCTGCCATCAAGCGAAGGTAGTAATTTAGCCTCCTAACCCATATCCAAACATGGGGGAGTGTGCCAACCATGCCTAAATGTGGCGGACGGACAGGGCTATCACCACCTGTCGCCTACCCCTACAACACAGTGGGATATGGTCATATTCAATGGATCTCGAGATATCCGAGTACCATGCTCGTGTATGCAGAACCTGCTCTAGTCCCCCCGGTTCTCCCACCCTGCGGATGGACAAGTAATGAACTAAAGCAAGCCCAAAGGGCACAACAAACTGCTGCTTTAGTATGGATTTATAGTCTAAGCATATGAATTGCATAACTTAAGGAAGCACTCATCATGGCATGACATACTACCAAGATAGCATAACAACCATGAAGATACTCTGAATTATAGATATATCCTGGATGAATCAAATATAAAGCCATACCAAAGGCCGAGGATTGCTCAATGACCTCGAGGATGACTTGGATTCGCTAAAGACAAGAACTAGTCTAGCTCCAATATCCTAAGGATTACAAGTCACGATAGTAGAGAGGGAGAGAGGCTTCAATGTGGTGTGTGTTGAATGAGAGGGCTCCTCCTCCTTTAGTAGCTTCCAAGGGCGGTTCTCGGCGGAGTTGAGTATGGAAACATTCGTAACGGACCTTGGGAGGATAAAATCGAATCCCCCGCCAAGCTTTACCTGGATAGGAGCTCGGCCAGGTTCGGCTGACCCTAGGGATCGGCCAACCCCCAGGTGGGCCCTCTGGCCACCGCCTTCGGGTCGATGGCTGGCAAGTGGGCCCTTGTGCTGATCTTCGGTGCTTTGCTCCTTGGTAAGGCAGTTTGCTCTGTTAGGTGGGCCCTCTTTCTAAGTGTGATGCTGAGTGCGATCTTCTATGTAATTCTGTTGCGTCTTCTGCATGTTTTCTTCTTATTCTAGACTTGCATCCCTAAAATGGCTTATTGTCCAAAACAACTATGGAACTGGGTTAGTAGTAAAAATATGTGAGTAAAGTGTATATCTTTTATTTATTTATGAGTATGGTTGATGGTTAGATTTTTCATCCAAGAACCGTCAAAAACTCCCCCAAGCTAGCCCTTCGCTTGTCCTGAGCGAAGTCTTAGACTTAGGTTGTTGAGTTGCTGCAAAGTTGCACTTCCAATTTATACCAAAGGCACAACTAGGTGTTCTTACCATGATTTTGAATAAGTTGGCTTTGATCTTACCCTTTACCTTACTCATGTGGGGCATATAGCTTCACCTCATATTTGGCGGTTGAGAGTTAGAATGGTTTCGTAGAGCACCAATTTTCTCTTTCCTTTTGTTCAACCGTCAGTCCGAAGGTTTTGTAGAGTTTTCAAAAGAAATTGTAAAGTTCCTTGGATGATCTCTTGGATCGCTCGAAGTGTTTCATTCATCACCAAGGCTTTTTATTGTGCCTTTCTTTCTCATACTCCTTAAGGCTTGCTTTTTGTGGAGCTGTAGGTATGGAGAATTTGAAGGCATATTTGCTTCCCATTATTTGCTAAGTCAAAAACTGGATCCAAAGGAGAGACAAGTCATAAATCTTGATCAAGATGTGCATGTGTGTGGATATTTTTGGTGGATGGTGTATGAACTCCTTTTTATGAATCATCTCTCTCAATTTTCCTTTTCTTTAGACATAGGCTATTTTCTTTCTTTCTTTTCTCTTCTTCTCTCTTTTTTTTTCTTATTATGCTTTCTTGAGCATGTCTTTTTATTTCTTTTTGCATAGCCCATATCCTTTTGGTAACTTTGGAGAAAGTGGTCATGAGACAACATGGAGTTTCATTTGTGGATGGATGAAGTGCTTGCTATCTTCTAGTGTAGAAGCATAGCATATGGTGGAGATGTGTGCGTGATCTTAATCATGGAAGTATGAAGTGTATCTCACAAAGGGTCAACACAATTTGACAAAGCTCAATGAGAAAACAAGTTGCATACGTGGAAGGTTTTCAATATGATCAACATATGGCTTTGGATAGAAATTTTCACATCATCGAGGAACTTTATTTGCTTTTATTTTTTTAAAAAATTAAATACTCTGTATATCAAGCGTCACTTAAGAGGCGATCATAGCAGCTCTACTTCAACCATATCATAGCTCCCAACAACCTAGATTTGGATCATGCTTTTGCTACACACAAGTTTCAATCTTAAGGTTTGAACATTTAGCCAACGAATTCAAAATTAGGCAAAGCACTAAGTTGTAACTAGGCATACGAAGGAAATTAACCGCGTAACTATTCATCATCTCAACAAGGAAAAACTGCACCATGCTTACTACACATAAGATAGCAAGTAAATATATTTGGTATTTTCCAAGTTTTGCAAATTTCTGTTTTGTTTCATGCATAAGGTTTGAAAACGGTAAAGATACAAGATACAAGGTACCTCTCATGGGGTTCCTCCCCCAAGCTAGCTTCAGGCTCACTGCTGCTGGTCGGGGTTGTACCCCCTCCAGCGGAAGTAAGCCCTCCACTCCTCTTGCTGCTGCAGCTGCCTTTGCTCCATAGCGTGGATTCTCTCGCTGGTGTGTCGCTGCAATGTCTGGCTAATCTAGATGTGTTGGTTCAGCAACTCCATGATGTCGTTGACCTGGACCTTGAGTTTGCCTAACTGCTGAGTGACAGAGCTGAAGTCTCGGGTTGAGGCCGTTCGTCGTCTGACGTGTGGGACCCCATTGGAGCTGGAGCTGGTAGACAGGTGCCCTGGGGCTTGCCGTGCCTATTCGCTGATGCTTGCGCTATGCCATGATGACCGTCCTGCTTCATGTGGATAAGATGGTTGAGGCTGTGGAGGTGGTGGAGTAGGTGGTGGTTCTCTTCTAGCCCTGCTCTGTGTCATCCTGCCAAGTAAAACAGAAACACTATGCCTACGGGCCTCCTCTTGTGGGACAAGAGGGATGGCTAGTGACTAGCAATTATACAAATGAAATCCTAGGTTTGGCAACGGAATCTCATTCGCATAGCTAAGAGAGAAGAAAATCAAATTTTCATTCGGGCCTTCTTGAGTGTGTGACCATAGATCAGGTAAGCCTCATCGATAAGAACACGGGGATCCTCAATGAAAGGAATAAAATTCCCGTCTAAGACCCCAATGCTCGAAACGATGCAAGTAATCAAAGAAGTGCACTCAATAGGACTGGTCATCTTGAAATTCATAAGCCATTGCTTAAACATAGCCTTCATGGGGGAGATTTTGATCTTGTTGACCATGGCATATAGGATCATCAACTCATCGTTGCACACAGTCCGAACATCATCTATTGGAAAGAGAGTGATGGCCAACAATTTGTGAATCAAGCGAAGAGTCGGGTTTTGAAAATCATTACACCGAGGTGCAAATTTATCATGAACAACTTGGCCTAAAATCAAACCCCAAAATTCATGACGATTAAAACCGCGGCAAGCTTGTTCAAGAGAAATTGGCAAGCGCGTGCCAAAACCAAGGTGACGACTCAAATTTTTCCATGTAAGATAGAACTCATTTCCAAAAGTCAAAAAAAAATTCCATCATCCACCTCCTGAAGAGTGTAAAGAAACTGGGTAGTGAGGAGACGATAACCATTCGCCTCAATGGACACAAAACCATCCCATCCAATTGCATGCCAAACTTGAGCGAAGTCTATGTGCATACCTATTTTCGCAAGGAGGTCCGGGTCGAAGGCTTTGGTGTGATCAAAGTCCCGACGCTTGAGGATGGCGTAGGCTTGCCTTTTGCAGTCATCCCACAAGTCAAGGTAGGGTGCGTCATCGTCGCCCATCTCCATGTTCTCGGCTTGTGGTTCGGCTTGCTCTTCAGTGTGTTATTCTTGTTCTTCTTCGTAGTCCATCATGCTCGGCTTGGTGTCGGTTCGGGAGTATGGCGGGAGCTTGATCCACCCCGAGAATGGGACGAGCTCGTGTCCGTCATCTTCTTTAACACACCAGAAAACTTCTGTCCTATGCCTTTCATGCTTTGAAGAACAAGTACGAACACGAACAACTCGAATTGGGTTATGTTAGTAAAATCAAAGTGAAACTTCTTACCCAAAAGTTGTTCCTCCAAGTTGTGTGGGCAATCTTGCAGCAAAGAAATGAGGGGGAGAGATTTCTTGCACTTGAGAATGAGCACAAAACCAACAAAACCCGAGAGCAAAGAGTGTGAGAGGGAGTGAGTGAGTGGAGTGTTGAAGGGATGCTCAACACCCTCCAATCGGCCCACCTAAACATTCGGGAATGGTCAGGCCACAACGGCTACTAGCCATTTGAAAAAGCTAGGCCCACCTAACGGCTCCCTAAGTTCGGCTGACCCCTGTGGCCCCCACTATTAGCTGCCTTTTTCCTTAAGGCCCCACAATAGCTATATGCTTGAATGCTTGGGTGCCTCGGTTAGGATTTGCTCCGAAAGATGTTAAAAAAAATATTTTTCAAAGAATTTTCATGCTCATAAATATTTTCAAGATTTTTGAAAAAAGTTTTGAAAAATTCTAGCATGCAAGAAAGGTTTGGAAAAATTCAAATATGCAATTGGACAAATTCAAATAAAGTGAGAAGCAAAATTTGGAAGAATCAAATATGAGATAAGTACCAATTTACCTTTGGAAAGGGCTCGTCATTTTAAGTCTGACGGGCAGGACTTTTTTCAAGCATGGTTACCACTTGTCATCCCATCTTGGAGAAGTAGATGACGACACACTTTTTACCTTTCGCCACATCTTCTTTGTCTTCTCTCTCTTTGTTTGTGTGGTCGGTGGAATTTGGGGCTGTGGTTCTCCCATACCCCGCTTCTGTCATGATCCTGATGAATCATGAAGGTTTGCTCTTCCCTGTATTGGAATTTAAAGAATATATTATCGACCCCGATGCGGGAACTGATTTCTCCGGTCCTGACATCTATCCTTGCCTTGACATCCCTCAGGAATGGTCACCCAAGGATAAGTTGTACACCTAAATTGCCCTCCATGTTGAGCACCATGAAGTTGGCGAGGACGAAGGAGTTCTTGACTTGCACCAATAAATTTTGACTATCCCTTCGGGATACCGGATAGTTGAATTGGCGAGCTGCACGTACATTAGGGTAGGGGAGAGAATAGGATATTGCAGTTGTTCAAATATCACCTTGGGCATAATGTTTATGCTCGCCCTATGGTCATAGAGGGCCTAATCGTAGTGGCAATCGTAGATCGAACAGCTGATCATTGGGACCCCTAGATCTCCTTGCATTGCTCCTGTCAGTCCTCCCCACGCGTTCCTCCTTTTCCGCATAGGTCTTCCCTACATGGTTAGTGCGGGATGGCCTCCAGGATGGGTTACCCCATCCGGTGGCCACCATGCTAACATTTTCAAAGGGAGCTTCAGGTTGCCCAGAATTTTCCCAGAGTCTACCGCAGGGACAACCGTAGCAATTTGATCTAATTGAGTTTCAATCATTTTATTAAAACTTAGATGATTTTTAAGAGCAAAGGATACAGTTTCATTTTTTATGTTTATACTTTCTAAAGTTTTATCATTGGCCGCAAGCTTTTTAGTTAAAGATTCGTTACTTTTATCTTGGCCAAGCACAAGATCTTTCAAGGAGGGTTGATTTGAATTGAAATTCAAATTTAAATTGGAAGTTGTAGTTATTGCCACCTTAATATGGTGGGCGCGACTGGTTCCACCCTTGGCCTCCTTGTGGACGGTACCCGTTGTTGTTGTTGTTGTTGACGAATGCAACATCTTCTAGGTTCTCGGGGCAGTCGTTCCCCAAGTGTCCACCATTTCCGTAGACTTCGCATGCGGAGGATGCGTCTACGGCTTGAGCGTAGTTGTTCATGTGTTCTTTGAATTTCGTCTTTTCGTCTAGGCGTTTCAAAAGGAGGTCCATCTTTGTGGCGAGCATGTCCATCTCTTTGACGGTGTGCATGCCCTTGGTACGAGGTTGGAGATGTTCTATGCTCCACCCTTGGTTGGACACCATCTTCTTGACCAACGCAGTTGCCTTGCCAATTAGGTCGAGTAAGGCTCCTCCAGCAGCAGCATCGATGTGGGCTCTTGATGTAGGCGTCAGCCCATTGTAGAAGCTTTGGAGGATGATCCATTCGTCCATCCCATGATGAGGACAGGTGAGGATGTATTCTAGCAGCCTCTCCCAAGATTCAGTGATTGACTCCATCCCTAACTGCTGTAAAATTGATATCTTCCCATGTAGGATGTTTGTTTTGCCCAGCGGAAAGAACTTTGCGAGGAACACCGTGGAATATTTATTTCACGTGTTGACGACTTTCTTGTCCTTGTAGAACCATTATTTCGCCTTCCCCAGGAGGGAGAAAGGGAACAGAAGGAGCGTGATTATGGCAGCTGCGATCCCCCGTATCACTACGGTTTCACACAGCTCAAGCAAGTTCTGGAGATGTGCATTGGCATCCTCGTTAGGCTTGCCATAGAAAGGGCTAGCCTGCACCATGTTGATAAGACTAAGTTTCAGCTCAAAATTCACGTCCCGGACGTCGACGTTGGGTCCGGTGGCCACATTAGTGTTGATGGTCCTTAAGTTACAAATCCGACCATCAACCTCTACTTCATTCAAAGATAAATAATCACCAAAACCTAGAGATAGGGGTTTAACTCTAATCATTTCCACAAGCTTTGGGGAATAATTACAGGACACCGTGTCTGCATACGGAGGAAAAACATGCTCAAACAAACGAAAAAGTACATTACGGAGCATTCTATGTGAGCACGAAAATTGGAGGTCCCACATCCTGAAGCAAGTAAACCTAAGAGGCCAAGAGTTGGTGGCCGAGGGGACAGAAAAGTCATGAAGAGTCTTTTCGGCCATAGGCTCAGGCGCAAATGGTGCTTGAATGACTGGTTCGGTTGCTGAGAGAATGATTTGCGGAGGGACGACGCAAGATCGGATCCTTCTGACAAGCTTCTCTGGATTTTCAATGAAGTTTGTCGGAGAGAAACCGGTCATACACTACCTTATTTTCATCCATCAGAAGAAAATAAATCTTTTAACCAATATCATTCTAGCAACGACGCCAGAAATACTTGTTAACATTTCGTAATGTCCCTACCAGGTTTCTGTTCCCTAGCAATAGCGTCAGAAGTTTATGTTCCGTAGCAATGGCATCAGAAATACTGTGTTGGTATGTCTTAATGTTTACAGAATAAATCCGCAAGCGCACAGATATACCGTTGCATCAGTACATATCCTATAGTATCAGAAAATAATATTATAGCTAAAGTGTTACAGGCCGGTTTCCGTGGGTCAGGGGTCATAGGAGTTGCGCGTACCTAGCTATGAGCCTATGACCGTGGGTAACTCAGCTGTTTGTCCAATTAACCATGAGAAGACACGACGAAATTCTCTCTCTTTCAGATTGAACTACACACAAGAAGCTCTGTATATTCGGAAAGTGCTGGGAGTGCTAGATTGCGGAAATCCGCTTCGCGCAGCCACCACACCTTCTCTTAGACTTGTCTTGTAATGTTTCCTACCACGCCAAGCTAATTTAATCCAAACATGTACCTTCCAAATTTCTTTGTTCGGCCAACCATTAAGTTAGATCAGCTGATATTTCTCTGCATCAAGGTGACGCTGGTCACGTGTGCACGCATTTGCCGTGCCTTCTCATCTCTCAAGCTAGCAACTTTGCCTGCAGGTTGACTTTAGAGTTTAGAGAGGCGTTCAGGCTGGACGCTAACCTCGATCAGATAAGCTGCTCGCAGAAAACAATTAGCAAAGCTATCGCGCACGCACGATGCTAGCGGAGTCGTGCAGAGCTGCGGTTTCTAAGGTGGGTAAAAACGTATTTTAGGGGTGGATGCGGTATCCGCTGCTACTTCTTGCAGCTACAAATGTTATTTTTAGGGGCGGTAACGCGTTGGTTCTTGAAAATCGATTTCTTAGGGCGGGTCATGCCATGACCAGCCCTACAAATCTATTTCCAAAAAATAAAAAAATCGAAAACACGGTTTGAACCACATACCTCAATCCTCGCGTGTACTCTTCACCACACTACACAATCATTTATGACTTTATAGGGTATGCTATTCTTTTATACTAACTCTGAAATTGATTTGTAGAGGTTGGTGGTGGTGATGCTAGGGGCTGGTGATGCTAACACCCGCCCATAAAAATATTTTTAGTTTTATTGTAAAATTCATTTAAATCTTTATATATAGCAAAATAACAAAAAAGTGAAATTTCTACACTATTATTATTATGAACTATAGATAAATAAAAAAAATATGGCAAATATATTTCAGTGTATATAAAGCTTAAGATTATGGAACCTCAAAGTATGACTTGAGTTGTACGAGATACTACGTAGTCATAACCATATATAGGGTACAATTATTAAATTATCTTGTTATTCTAAAATATCTTAAATAAATTTTAGATCTTATCATTGTAACTTTGATATGGAGCTACTCTATATCCGATGTTGTTCGAAAAAATCGAAACTTCTAGATTTTAAAACTAGAAAAATTATAATAATTTTTTGGACCATTAAATGACCTTAAATGAAAATGTTATAAACTATAAAACTAAGTTCTCATCATTCTCTACAATTTTGATATAAAGTTTAGCTTCATCCGAGATATTATGAAAAATTTAATAATTTTTTTTGTGTGGGACCATTTCTAGGGATGGGTCTTGCTATCACCCGATGTTAGAAATGCCATTGAACGGTAATGCCATCACCAGCCTCAGAAAATGGAGCCCATTTGTAAGGGCAGGTAATAGCGTCACGCACACCTAAAACTACTTTTCTAGAGGCGGGTTGGATACCACAGTAACCGCGCTCCATTTGTAAGAGCGGATTACTTTTTGATTAAAAAACGGAGCATCCCTGCATATCGATTTTATAGTAGTGTTTATCTCCTTGATGGTACAGGCTGAGGACGGCATGCTTTACAAAATTTGTTGGGACACTGATCGAAGAAAGGGCGGTATAAGAAAAGGAGCGGAATTATAAAATTTATTTGGCACAAACTAGGTAAACTGCCGGGGCCAGAAGCTCACAACCTGGCCAAACTGAAACCGCTCTAGCCTCCACCCTCCAGGCACTCCGCACCGTCCGTGAAGGGAGATCACGATCTGCACACTTCCGCCGCCTGTCCCGCCACCGTCGTGTCTCCAGGCCGCTGCCTATTCCCGTAACACCCTAGGTGTTTAAAATTATAATTAAGAAAACTTAAATAGCATCATGCATAATCACTTTAATTATTAGAATAATGCATTTAATTGTATGTGTGCATATGCATATGCATATATGCATGTTTGTGCATGTGTATGTATGTGTGAATATACGGTTTTTCATAATTATGTTCATAACCATACATGCTTAACTTGTCAAACGAATGTAGCATAAAAACATTCACATTTTAGTACCATGCAAGTTTATTTCAAAGATCATTTGCAAATTCAAATTTTAACCCCATAAAACGACTAGGAATTCAAATCTTAGTAGTCGTAAATTTAAATTAACTTTCAGACCGTTGCTCAAATGAACTTTTGCCTCGAACAAAAGTGGTAAGAGTTTTCAATTCTCTACAACTTTTGTGTTGAAAGTTTTTCACGGTTCCACATAAAAATTTAAGAAAAATTCAATCAAATCCCGACTCTTTCTCTCTTTATCTCTCTTCTCTCTCATCTCTCCCCTTTCCCTGTTTCTTCTCCGACCATGGTAGAACAAAGCAGCCACCTGGCCGGCAATGCCTGATCGGCCACGCCGCGCCAAAGGGTAGTACCTGACTAGCTGCGGCCGCGCCACCTTCCTTCCCCACAAAGTCTCCCCCTGCCCAGCTCAGGCTCGCCACGCGGCAGCCGATTTCCAGTCAGCGCTCGACGACGAGGCCGCGGCCCTGCACGCCTGTTCCCATCCGGCCGCCCCCAGTGCAGCGCGTCCCGGCCGCACACTCCCCTCCGCTAGGCCTCTCTCCCCTCCTCCCTCTCCCTGCTGCTATAAAGCCACCGTGGACTCCCCTGTGCCACGCGCCCGAGCAAGCTCTGCCGCTCGCCATGGCCGCCACCTAAACCTCCACGCTACGCCCCCACCTCTGGCCCTTTTCCGCCCGAGCTAACTCCCAGAACCGCTTCCCCTCGGCCCTCTGAAACTCCCCCGCCCGACCTCGCTCACCCACCTCGCCGGAGCGCTGCCAGCTCGGCCCCTGAAACAACACGGCCTGACCTCGCTCGCCCACCTCGCCGAAGCGCCGTCGTGCACAGCCGTCGCCACCACCACCTCAACTACTGTCTGCCGCCAGCGACTACCCTCCACCCTCTCCAAGCCTCAACCAAGCACACCAAAAGGTTGCCCACGTTGCCCTCAAGCTTCCCCACCCGTTTCCCCTCGCCGCCGGCGAGGATTTCGGCCGGGAGCCGCCCCACTCCGGCCAAGGACCACATTGCAAGCCCCCTATTATTTTTAGTGTTCTTTCTGCAAAAACCCGAGGGCCTACCTATGAACCTTAGTTTCAAGTTTTGTTCTCAAATCGATGAACTTATAAAATTCGCTAACAATTGTAGAAACATCCTAAAAATTCAAACTAAAATTTTCTAACTTCCTTATGATGAGCTCTACAACTTTTGTAAAGGATGTTGGCCATTTTCAAAATAAAGCTTGTTATAGAATAAATATTAGTTGTATTAGCTTTTATTTGTATTTTGTGTTCTAGGGCAGTGCTGATGGTGATTTTTGGACAGTAGGTTAGTTTCTTAATGATTAGCCATGTGTGAAAAGTTCATCACCAGATCAGATCTCTAACTATAGTTACTATTAAATCTTGATCTATGCATTAGTGTAGTAGATTCATTTGTACATGTTGTTCTGTAGTTATGCTAGGGTTGAAACTTTTACAGTAGTTTTACCTTGATGCGTAGATGCTAGGGAAAAGTTTGAAACTTTATGCTTCTGTAGAACTTGCTCATATATTTTTAGTTAAAAAACTACATTAAATCAAAGTAAATAGTGTATGTGCTTAGCAAATTATGATATCTTTACCAAAGGATATATTTGGGTAGTTGGTCATGCTAGAAAAGTTTGGAGTTCAAAATCTCAGTAGATCTGTCAGTAAAAATGAATCTTGAATATTGTAGATGTATTTTGCTGTACTTGCTATGCTCTGTTAGTTGCGTAATAAAATCTAAAAATTTTACAGTAGATTCACTATAGATGTGAGAGTACTTTGTAAACTTTTGAGAACCAGTTCCTGCCTGGTTTGATCTATATAAATGAATCTAGATTCTAGCAGTATCTGTTTACTTTGTTTGTCATGATTAATCTACTGCATAAAAGTAGCTGAAAGTCTTACAGTAATTTTCTCACTAAGAAATGTGCTCAGTATAAAATTTTCACTTCCAGAATCTTTCTCTAAGTATCTGATAGGAGTACTACATGTTTGCCTTGTGCTTGCTTTTGAAAGATGGAATTTCTGCATACTAAGAAATCACCAAAAACCCTCACTTACTTAATGAAGTAAGTTAAGTTAGTTTGCTACTGGATTAATGACTACCCAAGGAATGTAAATAAAATCATTGATAACTTAACCTTGAGTTTGGTTGGATTGCAACTATATCGTGAAATGTTTATTTATCTTTTACATCACTACAACTCATGTATGTGCATGTCATATAGACTCGACTACTCTCGCCGACAAATACGAGCTGATTCTCGAGTCCGAGAGTGAGCAGTGTGAAGCCCAAGTTAATCTAACTGAAGTTATCAAAGATCTGAATCAATATTCGGAAGAGCCCAAGGTTAGCTTTACCTAGAAGGCAAGCCCCGGAGCATAACCAATATTTTTTAAACTTATACAACTTTTTATTTATATATGGTATCGTGCATTAAGTTTGCAGAAGTTGATTGAAATCCTAGTTGCATGATCCTAGGTACATATGCTATGAATACTAGTTTGTGTCAGTCACTAGATTGCCATGCTAATAAGGATCTGGTAAAAGTCGAGTGATTGTCGGTCGCTCGCGAGATACAGGAGTTACTTGTTTACTTATGCTGGAATCATAAGATCGCCAGGCGGGGCTTGGTACCATATTCATATTGATGATTGATGCCCCGTCTGTGTAGCATAAATGGCTAAGGTCGAAGTGTGTGGTAGTGGTGGTCAAATTTTTAATATACTAACCACATGCTGAGAATATGATAATTGGTAAACTTAGTACCGGATTGACACGGTATGTGAACCTTTCCCCACTCTGTTGACATGTTTCCATGCGGCCGCATGGCGAGTGCCAACCGACCGCGGCCCGGCATCGTTCCGAGGACTATGGGCTCTGTACTCAAAGGGAGTGGGTTCTGTTCAAAAACCGAGGATCAAAGGGAACCGTTGCACGTGTGACTCTGGGAGTAGCCACGTGACGTATGTTTAGATCTGTTTCTCACGGTTATGAGACTGCTTGATCCCTTTACCACATAGAGTAAGAAGAGAAACAATGATGATGATGAATAATATTGTTGTATGTTCAAAATTAATTCTTCCACCAAGTGTGATGATGGATAGTTGCTTACTTAAAATGGTTAATCAAACTAGAACTTGAAGATAAAACTTAAAAGTAAGGACTTACTCTTTGTTGCTTTTTGGTAAAAACAAGCCCTTCAAGCCAAAAGCTTTGCATGTCTAGGAGTCGGCTAAGTATATTCCAATAGTCGGGTAAGCCTTGCTAAGTATTAGTATACTCAGCCTTACTTGTGGCTTTATTTTCAGGCGAGATTTTTGAGGATATGGTTGCTGGTTTGACTTGGCCATGTACTCTTCCTCCTGGTTGGTCGGTGGAATGGGATGCATCTCCGACCAATGATGATCGCGCTAAATGATGTTGTGTAGAGGCTTTATCATGACATCTTATATCGTCTGTAACTTTATTTCCGCTGCACTGTTGAAATCTGAAAGTAATTGTTTTATGAATTCGAACTTGATTTGTAATAATAATTCTTCATGTTGAACTCTGTGATGTAAAATTGTGGATTGTTGTAATCTCTGGGCTCACTTTCGTGTGGGTAGTATGTATACTTTGTTTCGGCCGAAAAACCAGTGGTTGCATTAGGATGTTACGCGACAGACCGACGTTTTACTCCATTTTAAGTGCGTGTTAGCCTGATTTGCCTTTATGGTGATGGTTAATGTACCTAAGCTAGATTAATTTGGGTGGCTCTGCCACAGCTAGTATCCAAGCCGAAAAGCATACACCAGAGAGTATGACAAGCCTTAAAAACTTGTTTTCTAAAAAATTTGACCACAATAGTGCATTTGCAAGAAGGCCTTGCTTCGTTAAGGATGACACCTTATTCGTAAAGCCCTAGGGGATTATGGGAGTATAACTAGGTGGCTATCTAATATATGTTTATACAAGTGACTTCCAGCACATTTACTTTCAGCAATTTTAAGTTCCGCAACGACGCACCTAGGGCTAAGGTAAGAAGGTAAGGATCCTTAGTCAACTGAAAGAGCTTGACCCTCATGTCGGTGATGCGATGCGAACCGAACGCTGCCCTCAAGCAGTGGCTTACTTAAGGTGCTGCCAATATACCAACTACTCGTTGATTACATTGCCAGTAAAATATGTTGCATGTATGGTGGCTTCAACGTACGTACATCCTATAAGACGATTTATATGGAAAGTGAATATGTTACCACGGTAGCTTATAAAGCGCTGTTCATGTAGAGTTGGATGCATGGATGCCGCTACTACGGTGAGAGGTAATGTATGGGGATACTTTCATAAGTGCTAGTATGAAAGGTTCAATGTATATTTTCTGAATGATTTTCTGCAGGCACTAACCGCTATTATGATAAGAACAGTTAGAAAAATTCGTCTAGTTAATATAGGGAGAGATGGATTATGTATGCCACCGAAATTAACCACGTAAGACCAAAACTATTTGGCAATTATTTTATTTTATGAGGACGAATAAGCCGTGAATGCATCATTATCATGTCTGAAATTAAATAATAATGGATGTGCATTAGTTGGGAGTAATGAAGTTTTAACCTACGCACGGTTTCACTCACTCAAGGTCTATCTAGAAATCTGCCTCTTCTGCCATATCTAGATAGATGAATTAATTAAAGTAAGAAAATAACCTTATCACTAGAAAAGTTAAATAAGAAAGTTTCTCCAAATTTTTTCTCCCACCTTCATTTAAATTTTGGAAATTTTTGGACAAATACTCAGTGAACAACGTTAGAAACTTCTACACAACAGTTTTCTACCTACCCGGAGCAATTTTGTTGCAAAAATCTTTTGACCTTCCTAGTAAATTTTTCTGCAGAGGTGTTCCATATAAAGTTTTTGAAAATTTGATCAATCAACAACTGTAAAAATTTGGTAATTTTTGGAATAGTAGATTTTCTTTGGTGACCAAAACGCTAGCCGGCTGTCCACTGTGATTTCTAGGTAGACAGCAAGGGAAAACATTAAGAAAATAACCATCTTAGAGCCTGTTCTAGCCAAAGTGATGAATGTAAAATTTGTCAGGTATTTTATGATCTAAATGTTCACAAATTATCAGCACCATTCGATGATCATAGCTAGAGTTATAGGCAAAACACTATAGCTCGGTCTGCCGAAAAACCAGCCAACACAGAGAGGCACAGAATGAATTTTTAGACCATCTTAACCATCTATTTAGTCTCTGAGTTGAATACCAAAGTTGTAGCTCTCTAAAGTTGCTAGTCACTTCTAAAAGATGAGAAATTGCGAATGAAAATACTGAGAGTTATGAATTTTCTTGTAAAGAGGAGTATTCTGTCTACAGCATATCTATGATCTTTTGAGTTCTAAATCTTTCCGCACTTATCCTATTAAGCCTTGGAAGCATCATGGATCGCCGAATCACTCTGCCAGCTTGTCCAGGGGCAGTAGGCATTTTAGCAATTTCAGCAGCCATAGCAGCATCAGCGGGGTGGGTACAATGTCCACCGACCTCAGGTTGCGGGCTATACGGAGTTTCTAAACACTCAGCCCCCTCTGTTTAATCGAATGGAGGAGCCTTTGGACACAAACCTTTGGATTCGCACCATTGAATCCAAGTTTTCTTTATTTGTTACCTTGTACTGATGAGAATAAGGCCCATTTCACCGAGCAGCAACTTCGCGGTACCGCATGTCTTTGGTGGGATAACTATTTCACCATGCTCCCGGCCAATCATGTTGTCACTTGGGATGAATTCAAGAATGCCTTCAGAGCCCACCATATTCCAGAAGGGCTTATGGAAAGGAAGCTGAATGAGTTTCTGACTCTTACCCAGGGCACTCGCATTGTACTCCAGTATGCTCAGGCCTTCAACAAATTATGTCAGTACGTGGCCTACCATGCTGACACTTATGCTAAGAAGCGGGATCGCTTTCGCAGAGGCCTGAGTACCAAGCTCAAAGATCATCTGAACCCCATCAAGGTAGATACTTATAATGAGCTGGTCAACTTGGCTATCACGCAGGAGGATTGTATCATGGCTCATCGGGCTGAAAAGAAGAGGAAGGCACCAACTGGACCCTCTAGTGCACTACGCCAGAAGCCCTAATCTGAGACGCGCCCTAGGCAAAATGCTAGACGCGCAGGGGTCGCGTCCCGCATTACCTCATCGCAGATTAAAAAGTAATCTGAGACGGGCCTCACACGCATCTCAGATTACCAAAATGCAAGACGCGCCTCTCTTACGGCGCGTCTCGCCTTGGTTTCACACAGGCGCCCCTGGGAGCCAAATGCGAGACGAGCTCTAGTTTAGACGCGTCTCGCATTAGTCACAGATGGGAGACGGGCCTCACTTACGGCGCGTCTCGCCTTGGCTTCACACAGGCGCTCCTGGGAGCCAAATGCGAGACGCGCTCTAGGCTAGGCGGGTCTCGCATTAGTCACAGATGAGAGATGCGCCTCACTTATGGCTCGTCTCGCCTTGGCTTCACACAGGCGCCCCTGGGAGCCGAATGAGAGTCGCGCCCTAAGAGAGGCGCGTCTTGCATTAGTCTACCCCCAACAGGGGCCTTTTTTCCCCAGCTGCATCCTGGAACTAGCCAGGATTTGGCAGCTGCAATCAAATACCTGCAAAAGATTTCAATTCACAGAATTCACCGCAACCATCGCACGCATCCATACAATTCACACAGTGCGATACACACAAGCAAAGATAGTATTATATAACACATGTACAATCAATTAGCCTCGTCCAAAACTCAAAACAAGGCTCAACCTAACTCAAAACAACAATGATTGATAAGAACAATAGAGTACATGCAAAGCAAGTCTGTCAATCTAGCTCAATGTCGCCTGCCGTGCTATGATAAATGGAACTCCCCCTTTGGGTTGATCACCTCCATCGTGAGGAATCCCGCTAGCCTCTCTCGGATATCCTTTACGTTATCAAGCGTCGTTTGATTGAAATAATCATCTTCATCCTTCGAAATATAATTACAAGCAGTTAGAATACAAGATGAAGACATATATTTTTTAATTAGAACACGTGAGAATTCTTACCATGAAATCCGGTTTCTCTGCAACTAGAAGCATGTTGTGGCAAACATAGAACCCACATGAGTTACCCGAGGGTTGCCGTGTGCACTACATGTCAAAGATAGATAGAAATTAGCATTTTGCGACACTTAGAACCAAGAAAACATCGTAACAGTAAAGCGATTTAGTTATAGTAGTTACCGTCCACGCGGTGTGATGTGTAAACGCAACTTGACGTTGCTCTTTGTATCCTTCTGAGGCCCTAAGATGCCTGTCAAGAGACCTAAACACAGACATCCGGATGTTATATTACAAATGCTTCTTAAATGGGCAAATGATAAAAAACTAAAGCAAACAACAAACTTACTCGTCAAGGATTGAGATAACTAGAGAATAATCACGTATCTGAGGCGCGCCCGACTCATCTGATGGAATGCTCGAGTCAAGGTAGAAGACTTGCTTGCTCCTGACATTGATGATGAGTGTAACCCAATGGTTGCCTGGGTTGTACGGCACCACAATGTGCTCCTTGTCAGTATATACTCGCATGCACTTCACCATGTACCTAACCAAGTTGAAATGGAAACAAGCGGTTACATGTGTTAAATGGAAACAAGTGACTACATGTGGCTACAAGTTGAAATGAAAACAAGTTTAATTGTTGAATGTGCGAACCTGACCAAGCTATCTGTATCTGAATTCATAAATGTCACCGTCATCATCTGTGGGTCAATGTACCCACACTTCTTTCCGGTTCGACGCCTTGTCTCTTGTTGCATGTGCCTACACGATCCATATGAATTGAAATAGAAACGACTTAAATTGTTGAACGTATATCAAATGCATTGAAATGGAAACAAGTCTTAATCGACTTACAATGCAAAGCACCGAATGAGAGAAAGATCCAAAGCGTCAAGGTTGAAAAGGTCGAACAAATCGCTCCAGGCAACAATAAAGATGTTGCCTGTGCCCTCAAGCTGCAGAAAGTGCCGCTCTTCGTATGACACTATGATTTCCTCGTCTTGATTGACTTTGCGCATGTAGTAGTTGTGCAGGTCCACACAATATCGACCTGCTGCCCGAAGCTCAGAGACACTAAGCAAGGACTTTCCAACCCTGTACTTTGGATTCTCAGAAGTGTAAGCCCTTGTGACCGGTTGTTTTATCAGCTCCACATTTTTCTTACCCTCTGAGATCTCCCGCTTCGTCGCCATCGGCCTACTCTGCTTCTTCCTCACAGGATTAGCCTTGCTTGGCTTCTTGGGAGCGGTAGCTGGCTCTGTCGGAACAGGTGGAGGGGGGGTAATCTGAGGCTGAGTAGGGACAGGAGGATGCGGATCCGGTAACGCTTCCCATGTATCCGGCAGCTGTGGGCATGGCTCAGAAAATGCCGGTGGCACTGCAGGACTCTGTGGCTGAGGTTGAGTGGTCGGTACTGAATCTGCATCTGCTAGATCAATATGAATACCAGCTCTCCGCCACTGAACCCTTCTCGCAACTGCATCCCGCAAAGTGGTGGTCGTGTCATCTGGTGGGAATTCCAGCTTGATATTCTTAGCAAACTCATGCACGTAGTCAATCTTGACCACAGCACAATAAGCCCTGACCTGCAGCAACAACAACAACAAAGCCTTTAAATCTCAAGCAAGTTGTACATACCAAAACAAAAAAAAAACAAAAAGAAATAGGAGAAAAGAAAAGAGAGGCAAAGACCAATGCACTGACCTGGACACCTTCAAGCTGGGACATACCGGGATACACAAGCCCGTTCCCGACCTCCAATCGAGATGAATCTCCGACCAGTTGCACGAGAAGACTGCATCGGGTCGGACGAGCCAAGCCATCTATCGTATCCGGCTCCACTGATGTAGGCACAATTGCCCTCTCTGTCCCTCTACTCTGAGAAGCACCCGCTGCAGTACAAGCGAAGCTGTCCCTTCTTTCTTCACTCATCGTACTCCCCAGCAAATCAGGGAATGACAATCCCTGAGACTCGAAGATGGTCTTTAGCTCTCCAAACATCTCCATCTTCACCTGCTTTTTTATCTCATCTATGTCAACCTTTGATGAGGAGTCTCGAGTCCGCTTCCGGTATCTGCCTTTGTGTTCAGGGAACCCCTCCTTCCAGGTCAACTGACTGGAAACACCACGGACACGACCCCGTTGCTCACGGGTTCCCAAAGCCCTGGTGAGCGCATCAAACTCCCTCACTCCTTCATTTGAACCTTGGCTGCTCTCCATCAAAGCCCTTTGAGCAACTTCCTCAGCGCTCGTGCTGTAGAAATTGATATTGCCATCCTCCGTGAGCTTTGACCTAGCACGCATAAATGGTGCCAGCCGTCCCTCAAACGAATCATAGGGATTCTCAATGCCCCTCTCTGCCAGCATCTCATCCTCCTGCTCCCACTTGCGTTGCTTTCCAGCATATCCCGCTGAGCCAAGGTGGTGGTCAAGCTCGTTCCGCGCTCGGAGACCCCGAAAATACTCACTTGACTGTTGGAACTCGGGAGTATTCCACTTTTGAACAAGCTCGTCCCAGGCTTCTTTGGTCAAGTCCGCATACTTGTCAAAAGGGTTCTCTTTCTTCTTCCAACACTTTAAAAGCCTGCACGACAAAACAATAAATCTGCATAAGTGACAGTAGATAATGAAAAAATGTTAGTAAATGACAATAGTAAGTGACAACACTTTACTTGTTCTTGTAGCTCCTCCAGGCTTTAGAGATGATCTTCATAGCATGCTTCGTAGCCTTATCGTGCAACTCTATCGGATATTCAACATAGGGTTGAATATTGTTTTCGAAGATTCTCTTTTTGTCATCCCAAGACAAGTCATCGAAATGTTCCAAGGTGAGTGGCACCCTTTGCCGGGTAGTGAGGCCACAAACCCGTGCTAATCTCACCAAGATTGACGGGTCTTCGGGTGCTGCCTCAGAATTGAGCCGGCCACAAATTTTCACATCTGATGGCCACGTTGTCTGTGACCTTTTCTTTCTGCCAGCACCAGACGTGCTAGCTCCTGACTGTGACCATGCCGGCCGTCCTGATGATGCTCTGTCATCTGTAGGTTGCTGCACACTGTCCTCACCGCCTGCAGCTTGCTGCACACTGTCCGGACCACTGGACATCATGCTACACGAGAAAGAAAACAAAACCAGATACAACCATAGAGTAAACGCACCGAATCAGATACAACCATAGAGTAACCGCATGAATCCCATACCTAGGCCTAGACATGCTTAATGCTTTAGTGATACATATTCTCGCAAAGTAATCTTTGGTCATTAACCGCTCTTTTTTTTTAAATTTGGCTAGGTTGGTTTCTTTTTGCTCTTGATAATTTGATTTGTTTTCAATTCTGTGTAGCAAAACATATTATGTGTGTCCATGGAAGATGTTTCTTGCCTCATACATCCATATGTAGGGTATGAACACTGACTAATTAGAAAGGGGGAAAGCTCACCTACGGCGGCAGTGGACGACGCTACGGTGGCTTGGGGCGGCGCCGCAGGGCCGGGGACGACGGCGCGACGGCTCGGGGAAGGCTCGACGGCAGCGGCACTCGCGGGGACGGGAGCTCGGGCCCGGGGGGCGCCGATAGCGCGGAGCGGCGCCGCGGGGCCGGGGACGACGGCGCGACGGCTCGGGGAAGGCTCGACGGCGGCGGCACTCGCGGGGACGGGAGCTCGGGCCCGGGGGGCGCCGATAGCGCGGAGCGGCGCTGCGGGGCCGGGGACGACGGCCACGAGGGAGTGACGGTCTGGCTCAACGACGACGGGCGGCGCGAGAGGACGGCGCGGCGGCGGGGAGCAGAGAACGGGTGTGAACGATTTGAAAATTTGACCTAAGTCCCAAGACGGCCGAGCGGCGCGTTCTAAATGCGCGACGTGCTCCCGTGCCTAAGGCACGTCGCGCATCTCCATGCGCGACACGCCGTAGATAACGCGTGTCTCGCCTTTGATGCCCCCGAGATGGTTGCCTGATCAGGCGCGCGTTGGGAGGGGATTTTGTCCCACCTCGCCAACGCAAGGCGAGTGCGTCCAGCTTATAACCTTGGGCGGTCTTTGCCGTTTCGAAATTACAATACATGTACCTTTGAGCCGCAGTTTCCACTCCTTGCCCATGCTGGTGGTGTGGGTCTGGGGCCCGAGGGCTCCCTTGCCGGTCGAACCCGTTCAATCTGTTCGTGGTACCCTACGGGTTGAGCCCGGTGGCCCCGGACCCCCAACCGGGGTAACTTTTTTTTGTTTTCTCTCTTTAGGCACAAGTGTTTTTTACATCATGGACCGCACGGTCCCTGGGTTCCGCCCGGACCCTCTAGGTTCTGCCCGGACCCCCTTAGAACCGGAAAAAATAATTGCAGACACCGGGGAATGCGCGACGCGCGGTACCCACGGCCCGTCGCGCATTGGTGTGGGACTGGGCCCCGAGGGCTCCATGCGGGTCAAACCCGTTCAATCTGTTCGTGGTATTATGCGCGACCCGCGTTACCTACGGCGCGTCGCGCATGTTGTTATGGGCGACGCGCCGTAGGTAACGCGCGTCTCGCCTTTGATGCCCCCGAGATGGTTGCCTGATCAGGCGCGAGTTGGGAGGGGATTTTGTCCCACCTCGCCAACGCAGGGCGAGTGCGTCCAGCTTATAAGCTTGGGCGGTCTTTGCCGTTTCGAAATTACAATACATGTGGCTTTGAGCTGCAGTTTCCTCTCCTAGCCCATGCTGGCTGTGTGTGGGTCTGGGGCCCGAGGGCTCCCTTGCCGGTCGAACCCGTTCAATCTGTTCGTGGTACCCTGCGGGTTGAGCCCGGTGGCCCCGGACCCCCAACCGGGGTAACTTTTTTTTGTTTTCTCTCTTTAGGCACAAGTGTTTTTTACATCATGGACCGCACGGTCCCTGGGTTCTGCCCGGAGCCTCTAGGTTTATAGGGAATGCACGACGCGTGTTACCTACGGCTCGTCGCGCATTATATGAGCGACGCGCCGTAGGTAACGCGCGTCTTGCCTTTCTTGTTCAGTTCCAGAACTGAATGTTCCAGAACAATTAAAGTCACAACCATTCAGTTCTGGAACTGAAAATTCACACATATTCATATCTCACAAATATGAATTCGTACTTCACAAATATTCACACATTATCATATCTCACAAAGGCACAATTAAAGTCACACTTTTACCATATTTCACAAAGGAACAATTAAAGTCACACAATTCCCATACTTGACAAAGGAACAATTAATATACATTGTGTGCCCAATCATTTCGCTACTTTCCGTTGTTCCCTTGGTTTTTTGAAATTCTTGACTTTTTCTTTATGGTCGTTGCGCAAGTAGGGAGTTTCGTTGGCCGATGGTATTCTTGGCTTGATCATTGAGGTGGCGAAAGGAGGTATCTCATCAAACTGATCAAACTCTTCCTCGTCGACCGCATTCTCAACACCGACGATCCGCCGTTTTCCAGGTATAACCACCTTGAGTCTTTTGTTTGTGGTGTCAGAAACATAGAACACTTGAGCCACATGTTGTGCGAGGACGAAAGGGTCCGTCTTGTATCCGTGACGGCTAAGATCGACACTAACGAACCCGTACTTGTCTTTTTGTACACCTCTATTTGCATCAACCCAATTGCAACGGAAAAGAGCAATTTTAAAACCGTGAAAGTCAAGCTCCCATATCTCTTGTATTTGACCATAGTACGCAGTTTTGTCCTCTCTGTTAACATCGTAAGCATCAACACGTACACCACTATTCTGATACATGCTTTTCTTATCTTGTCGTTCGGTGTAGAACGTGTATCCATTTATGTCATACCCTTGGTATGTCATAACGGTGAATATAGGACCAAGAGCCAAAATTTTGAGTTGTTCACTTATAGGAGTATCTGATCGTGAAATTCGATTCCGGAGCCAACCACAGAATTTGTTCATGTGTTCCTTTGCTAACCATGATTCACTGTGTCCAGGATTATCTCTAAGCAACAGCTCCTTGTGCTCATCAAAGTACTCAGACACAATGTCCATTTGTTGCAACACGTGGAAATGAGCCCTATGAAATAAATCTCGATCTGGAATTATAGCCTTCTTCCCGATCGTCCCCGTGCCTGTGAGCCTCCCCTCATGACGAGACTTGGGAACACCAACCGGGTTACTCGGGTCAGCGTAGTTTAGAGCCCACTCAATGGCTTCCTCTGTACAATATCCTTGTACCATGCTGCCCTCGGGGAAAGCTCGATTTCTTACTAGTGACTTCAAGATGCCGTTGAATCTCTCGTACGCATACATCTGGTGAAGGAACATAGGACCAAGTAGCTTTATCTCCTTGATAAGATGGCCCGTGAAATGAAGGCTGATATCGAAAAAGGCAGGTGGAAAATACATCTCAAGAACGCACAAAGTTTCATAGTGCTTGTTTTCCAATGACTCAAGATCTTCTTCACTTAGAACCTTTTGACCAATTGCATTAAAGAAAAAGCAATGGTTCATAATAGCTTCCCGAACATTGACCGGTAGGATATTCCGAATTCCTACGGCAATCATCTGCGTCAGCAATACATGGTAATCATGAGACTTTATGCCGGGAGATAGCTTTAGATCAGGCATTGATACAAGCTTCGAGACGTTGGTTGAGTAGCCAGTTGGAACTTTCACACTTTTCAAGAACTCGCAAAACTCCTTCTTCTCATTCTTTGAAAGGGTGATGCATGATGTGGGCAGCTCCATTCCTTTAACGGAGTCATCATTGAGCCACAACTCTTCTCTAATTTTCATTTTCTTCAGATCAGCTCGTGCATGTGCGTGATCTTTCGTTTTTCTGTCCATGTTAAGCAATGTGCCGAGAAGGCTCTCACAGACATTCTTCTCCACGTGCATCACATCAATAGAGTGACGGACGTCTAAGTCCTTCCAATACGGTAGCTCCCAGAAAATCGACTGCTTCTTCCACATGTCATCTTCTTCAACAACGACCTTCTTGCCCCTCTTGCCTTTCTTCTCTCCTTTCCGCTTACCGAGGACAACATGGACATTCTTAACCATTTCGTAGACATCATGACCTGAGAAATGCGAAGGAGGACGCCTCTTCTCGGCCTTACCGTTGAAGTGATCACACATGTTCCGGAACGGGTGTTTCAATCCAAGGTAGCGTCTATGTCCCATGTACACTATTTTTTTTGACTCACTCAAGTACTCAGAGTCTGTCTCTCTCAAACAATGTGGCCACCCGCAACCTACTTTCTTGCTCTGTCCGGACAAGTTCCGTGCCGCTGGAGAGTCACTGATAGTCGCGAACAAAATGGCTCGAAGCTGAAAGTACTCACGCTTGTACTCATCCCAGACCTCCACTCCTTCACACCACAGCAACTTCAGATCGTCAACCAAAGGACGGAAATAAGTGTCGATGTCATTCCCAGGTTGATGTGGCCCCGGTATCAAGCCTGACAGCATAATGTACTTCCGTTTGTTACACAACCAAGGCGGAAGGTTGTATATCGTCAGAACAATTGGCCAGGTGCTATGTGTGCTATTGTTCATGAATGGGTTCATGCCATCTGTGCTCATTGCAATCCTAATATTCCTCGGATCTTCCGCAAATTTAGGATATCGCAAATCTATGTTCCGCCATTATGTGGCATCAGCAGGATGTCTTATCAACCCGTCCACCTTATGCTTCTCCTTGTGCCATCGCAACAATTCTGACTCCTTTTTGTTTGCAAACCAGCGCACCAATCGTGGAACAATTGGAAAGTACCAAAACACCTTTTTAGGTCCGCCCTTTGTTCTGTTGCAGTCCGCATCATCACCACCATCTTTTCTACAGTTGAATCGATCGAGTCCACAAACAGGGCACTTCTCAAGGTCCTGATAATTCGAGCCACGATAGAGAATGCAATCATTCTTGCACGCATGGATCTTTTCCACCTCCAATCCCAACGGGCAGATAATCTGTTTGGCCTCATAAACGGTCTCAGGGACGGTGTTGCCTTGTGGAAGCATGTCCTTAAGGAGTGCTAACAACTCCTTGAAACTGCCATCACTCCATCCGTGGATTGCTTTCAACTGGAAAAGCTTCACCATTGCAAATAGCCTTGAGTATTTCAATCCACAACCAGGATAGAAAGGTTTCTTAGAGTCTTCGATCATCCTCTTGTACTTTCCGAATTCGCCTCCTTTGAACTCATCGTCGCCGTGTCTATCAGCATTGCAAACCATCTCCTCTATGTTATCAACCTGTCAAGCCAGACATGAAAAGTCATATTAGCACGACCTTATTATACTAATTGTAAGCTGTATTATGGGGCCGGGTTTGATTACTACCTGTTCCATGATGTCGGCATTGCTCAACCCTAGTATATCCGCCTCATCCACATCGTCGTCCTCTTCTTCGACAACGCTATGGACCTCCCTCTCCACATAGGAATCCCTACTCTCTGCTTTATTAAGTCCTTCTTCACCATGTTTATTCCAACATCGATAATCCTCCATGAATCCACGTTTGATCAAGTGTGATTTCAACACGTGCTCTTGAAGATATCGATTCTCATTTTTGCAATTTTTGCATGGGCAATAGAGATACTGTATACCATTGTCCACCATATCTTTCTTCGCGTTCTTAATGAAGGCTTCAACACCACCCATAAACTCCTTGCAAAGGCGTGGACCATACATCCAACGCCGATACGACATCAATATAGAATATGAAATCAAAACGTTAGGATTCTCATAGTTTGAGGCCATGCACAACTAGTGTTTAAGTTCAAATATTGTTAGATGGCAAATGACATGATATCATGTGCTAGAAAAAATATTTTAAGATTTTCATCTTTACTTTTCATGCTATATGATTTATCTCGGATTAATTTAGTATTAGATGCTCTTAACGTCTGAAGACAATCATGAAAAAATCTTGGTGTATTTTCGAACATAAGTTATAATGCCCTATTCTAGCCATAAAAGTTTCAACTTAGAACTTAATTATTACATGGTGAACCAAAAGAATCGATATCATGTCGGAGGTACCTTGCCACTGCCCCCGCGACACACGACGGCAAGAAGAGGCTCGATCGTGCTCCAGCCGCCCGCCGCGACACGCTCCCCACGAGATCTCCACCGCCCGCCGTGGCAGATCCACCCAGCCGCACATCCGCCAGCACCACTTTCCCCAGATCCACCCAGCCGCACCACCAAAGTATCAGACTGCAAGTTCGGACAGCTTGTTCGGACCTCCAGACCCCAAGGCGGGTTATGTCTGAGGCCCACGACGCAATCTGAGACGAGCCATCCAGTGGCGCGTCTCCCATCCGTATGATCTGAGACGCTCCATCCAGTGGCGCGTCTCACATCCACATGATCTGAGACGCGCCATACATTGACGCGTCTCCCATTTGTAAATGGCGCGTCTCCCATCCGCATGATCTGAGACGCGCCGTTCAGTGGCTCGTCTCCCATTTGTAAAGCGAGACGCGTCCCGGCTATTTAACGAAAGAAAATAGTCGCGAGATGTACCGCTGAACGAGATGAGCACGGCTGAAATCCCCCTCCCCAGCGTCCCGGAGACCGAGGAGCTCGCCACCACCAAAATCCCCCTCCCCAGCGTGCCGGAGACCGCGGCGCTCGGCATCACCCTCCTCGGCGCATCCTCCGAGACCCCGCGCTCCCGGAGTGCACCGCTTCGGAGATCACGGCGGTCGCCACCGGCAGATCTGCGGCGCCTCCTCCAGCCGGCTTCTCCACCACCAGCCGCAGATCTGCGACACGGGGACCACAGCTCCCTTCACCACCAACATCCCCGGGGTTCTCCACCACCAGCTGCAGATCTGCGACACGGGGACCACAACGCCCTTCACCACCAACATCCCCCGCGCATAAGGATCGGGTACCCCCCATTGTTGCATGTATTTGTTGGAATCGTCGCATTCTGCCTGAATCTGCATCAAACCCATGAAACCCACGGAGGAAGCTTCTCTTTGTTTGCTTTAGTGGTAGTACTCTATCGATTTCTATTGTCTCACGAAACCCACGAAACACGAGCTGGTCCAGGATGAAATTTCCGAGCTAGTCGAAGCTGTTTAGCTGCTTCGGCGGCTGCCTCCCCTGCAGCGACTGTTCAACCAATGTCACCCTAAACTGCTGTAGCTCGGGGAACAACAACGCTTACAGGGGGCCGGACGATGATTCAGCTCGCGAAGCTGCTAGCGCTCGTAAGCCAGCGCCATTGCCTGATTTAATTTCTATGTAATAATTAATATCAATTTAATAATAATTGCTGGATTTAGCTAGATATTGTAATGTATTGTGAGATTATTTGTATTTGAGACATTGTAATGTATTGCTGGATTTACTAATATGTAATGTAAGCCGGTTCGTTCGGTTTCAAGGGATTGATTCCATAATGTAATGTAATATGTATATTGTACGCTACAGACGCGCACCCCCGCCCCCCCCCCCCACCCCCCGATATTTGCGAGACGCGCCTTACTAAGGCTCGTCTCGCATTACTTTCAAGCCCTCCCACGGCGCATTGAGGTGGGAATAAATGCGAGACGAGCCACGTTAAGGCTCATCTCAGATCTCAAAATGATCGAAGACGTGCCCTCCCACGGCGCGTCTCGCATTTGTCTCTTACCCTCCCCCACCCCACGCAGCGCCGCGCCCGCATTTTTAGCGCGTCTCTCTTTCTGTAATCTGAGACGTGCCCTTAGAGGCTTGTCTCAGATTGCTTGCTCCTATTTGCTGTTTTGGCGTAGTGGTGCTCCACCATAGAGATATCGTTCAATGTAGAATGCTACACCTAAAGTTCCTTAGAAGATCCCTCAGCAAGGGCGTTGGGTGTTTAGGCCCCGACAGCAGCAGGGCGTTGCACATCCCCCTACTCCTCAGAAGACTGGCCCAAGGCCGAATGCTCCACCACCCCTTCATCTGAGCACGCCAATTGTTGCTTTAATTGTGGGAGTTCCACTCACTTTGCTCGGGACTGCCCCCAGGCCGGGCAGCCAAATCAAGGCCACGGTTCTAGCCAGAACAACAAGAACAAGGGCAAGAGGCAGACTATCCAGGTCAGGCAAGGGAGGATTACTTACACTACACATGCAGAGCTTCCCAAGGGTGCACTAGTGATGTCGGGTATATTTTCTATCCACCACAAGCATGTAGTTATATTATTTGATTCCGGTGCATCACATAGCTTCGTTAGTGCAAAATTCGGTGCAAAAATATGTTTTGATTTCAGTCACACAAAATAGTCATATATGATATCAACACCAGGCGGTAGAATTGCTTCCAACCAGATCATGCGGCACGTACCAGTATAGTTGGATAGTAAAATCATCAAAACTGATCTTATACTCTTGGCTTGAAGGCATAGATACTATTTTGAGAATGGATTGGATCACTCAACATGGAGTAATGTTAGATATTCCTTCAAGGACCGTTAAAGTCAACTCCCCAACCCATGGAGCCTCTACTCTTTATTTGCCATTCCAAGAGTGCACAAATTCATGTGCCATTATCAAGATCGAATCTAAGCTAGAGGAAATTCCTGTGGTATGCGAGTATGCCGATGTTTTTTCGGATGACTTGTCAGGAATGCCACCAGATAGGGACAGTGAATTCGTTAGTGAATTGCAACCAGACACTGCACCTATCACAAAAAAACACTATATAGTGCCACCTAAAGAGTTGGCCAAATTAAAAATACAATTCCAAGAACTTTTAGATAAAGGATTTATTCCTCCAAGTGCATCATCTTGGGGTTGTCCGGCCCTCTTTGTGAAGAAAAAGGAGGAGGCTTGAGGTTTTATATGGACTACCGACCTCTCAATGCGGTGACAATTAAAAATAAATATCTACTTTCCCACATTGATGTTCTCTTTGATCAACTAGCTGGATCCAGAGTCTTCTAAAAAATCGATCTTCGCTCTGGATATCATCAAATTAAAATCTGTCCAAGTGACATTCCAAAGACCGCCTTTCGGCTCACAAATGTTCCTGCCTACTTCTTGTATCTCATGAATTCAGTATTTATGCCCGAACTTGACAACTTCGTTGTGGTCTTTATTGATGGCATCCTTATTTATTCCAAGAATGAGGAAGAACATGCTGAGCACCTGCATATTGTTTTCCAACATCTTAGAAACCATCAGCTCTATGCTAAGTTTTCCAAGTATGAATTCTGCCTGGTTAGTGTAAAGTTCTTGGGCCACACTATCTCCAGCGAAGACATATCCGTTGATCCTAGCAAAGTACAAGAGGTGATGGATTGGAAACCTCCAACATCAGTTCATCAGATTTGCAGTTTTCTTGGGTTAGCATTGGAACATTGAGTAGCGATTCTATCATAAAAAATTGAAGAGCGTAAAAAGACTTTTTATTATATATTTTTTTTCGTGCGAATGGATAGGTTTTAATTTAAAGAGAACAGGGGATTTTACTATTAGCTTGTCACGCTGTTCGTATCTCAACCGGTACGGACTTTCACTGCGGCTTCCAACGACTACTAAGGAAATCTACTCACGGTCCGGCGATGAAGGTTTATCACCATCGGCTTATGCTCAACCGGCGGTCGTAGGGTGTTGGGGATGACCATATCTGTAGTAATGTATACACTTTATTTTTAAAATTATATATTTAAAAATGTAGGGAGTATTTTTCATCAATCTATACTATTTATTATACACCAACAATGGTCAATATTATAAATATCTTACCAGTAGAAAGAACTGGGTGATGTACATCCATTATAGAGCATGGGTTCACCAAAGTACATGCTATGCTTCTCTCGCACCAGCTTCCACATTCAAATCTTAAACTGACCAGCATGTTCTACAACAAAAGAACCGGCACACACGCGGTCTCCAATTCTCAGGCAGCATCAGCACCTAGCCCACTCACCGTAGCTGGAGCTGAACGTCCCCCCGCCGTGCCGCTGTGCAAACTCCACGACGGCCCTCCGTACGGAGGCATCCCACGCCCTTGCAATGTCCAGGACAGACATGGGCTCTGGGAGTCCGTAGAGGGCCTGCCGGAAGGCTACGTCCACCGTGCCAGAAATGTCACTGAAGCTCTTCCTGCAGCAAGTCGAGCTGCATCTTAGCAATGAACAACAACATGCTGACGATACACTATTAGTTTTTGAGAACTGAGCTGCCTGAACTCACCTCATTTGCTCATCACCCTGATCACAGACAAGCATAGGAGAGCTTCTTGGATAATCCGCGGGCACCAAGAGCTTCACGGGCATGACGATACACTGCGCAGATAAAGTCTATCAATATCACAGAAATTTTATGCAATGTGTCGTAATCTTAAGGCAGTAGACTTGACGGCAAAGTACCATTCCAGGTGTTGCAACGAGCGATACAAGGTCTGATGCGAGTGATGTGGCAGTGTAGGAAAGCTTGATCAGTGTCCCACCACTGCTAGAGGAGATCCCATCTGTGCCATTGTCACTAGCGATGCTGATAAAGGTATCTAATAGCATGCTGTTTGCAGAGTTTATTTCATCTAACAGAGTATCCTTAGCATTCTGCAATAGAAAGTTTGAGAAAAGTGAGACTGCCCATGTTGTTGATAGAAATATGTTGCAATTCATAAGAGAACAGAAATTGCCTCATTAACAGATTCAGAAAATAAAGATAATGTGCTTCAGAAAAATGGGAAAGGAAAACAATGATCCCTCATGCTACCTGTGTTTTTCGCCTCCTAGCACCACATTCTGCACTATATTCAGCCTCGGAGCCAGTGCAATCAAATGGTGCTGATTCAGAATACAATGATGTACTTTCCAAAACACGCTTCATTTTGTTCGCAGTGCTAGATCCACACTGCTCTGAAAAGAATGCCCAATCCTCAAATGTATCCATTTCGCTCTGTTGTACCCAATCGTTCATTTTGAAGACTGAGCAGACAGAATTAGCTGCGCTGCAAAGCATTGCCGGTGATGAAGTCCGCACCTGAAGATAAGTCAAATAATAAGTAAAAGAATTCCAAATATCAATTGTTAACAATATGATCAACGTTGCATGCTTACCGCATGAAGTAGGCGATCGATGGGCTTCTTAGCCACTGGTATTTCATTTCCAGGGTGCTCGTTATCCTCTGCTTGATGATCTACTGTCTCTGCCAGAAGTGGTGAGGCTGGCATGATTGGTTTAGTGGTAGTGACCTGTTTAATACAATTTTCTGCATTTGTTGCTATTCCTCCTACCACTGTCTGTGCACTAGTAGTGGCCGAGATGTCTTGTAGTAGTAAGGCGTAAAACCTCTCAAAGTTGTCAGATGATGTAGGGTGCACTGAAGGACATGGCAAAGAAACTGGATCAGACCCTGAATTGGTAACGGATGAAGTGGCTTCTATAACACCAGACATGGCAAAGGGTGATGATGGAAATGTTGATTTTGCAGAAGCACACGGAGAAACAGCTTGTATAGAAGCAGATTCGGCAAAAGATGATGGCAACATAGAGTTTACTGAAGCACATGACGAGGCAACTTTTACAACACCTGGCTTGGCAACTGGTGATGACAATGTGGACTTCACACAAACAGAGGATGAGGCTTTAGCTTTTGCAGCACTCGGCGTAGTAATGGGTGATGGGGATGTGCACACCAGAGAAGCAGAGGGTGAAGAGACTTTTACAATGCCTGACTTGATAACATGTGAAAGTGTCTGTGTGCAACACTCCTGAAGCTTATCGATTGCCAAAGGCTGCAATGATCCTCGTGTCTTTTCTGGGAAACAAGAGCTTCCCACTCCTAACAAGCTGTTGCTATTGATTTCATGATAAGCTGCTGGTGTTGTAATGATAATATCCTTCGTCAACTGGGAATTTACAAGTTTCTCTTGCTGATTTCGATGGCTACAATACGGAAAAATACACAAAGGAATTGTATAAATTTGTCTTATAAAAATAATGATAACCAAGCTGAATCATTCAGGAAGTTGATAATTTAAAAAAATTCGTAAAGGAGATTTAAATAATAAATGGTCACACATCATCAGGAACGTTCACAATAGTTTTTTAAAAAAATATTAAAGGCAAGTAGCATTTTATACCAACCTTGTACCGCCACTGGATGGAGCCTGATCACCAATAAGATTGATTATTTTAGGCTGCCCATTAGAAATCTGGTACTTATTTCTTGCATCCATCGTTAGATTTTTACTTCTCCTGTAGAAACCTAGCAAATCCTGTATGGACTTCAGAAACGTGGAGAGCTGCCCCCTATAGTTGTCAGGGATGCTGCTTTTTTCTACCAGTAAGAATTTCAGGATCAGTTTTGTTTTCTGCTTCAAGTGTACTCTATATCTGTATTGTTCAGCTCTGTCATTGGGTAATAACTCAAACTGCTTCTGTACAGAGATGGATCAAAGGAATGTGAGAGATTTTGGTGCATTAAGAATATCAATAGATGAACATTCATAAGGTTCAAAGTTTTAATATGAAAAAAATAGAGGACCTGTGAAAGTTTTGGAACAAAAATGACTTTATCCAATTCCATGAGCTCTGAAAGGTAAGCATCCTTTAGTGGCTTGATCTGAAATCCATGTAAACAGTTTAGTGCAACATGATTATATGAATTATTCCCATTCAACACTATGTAGCAATGCTTATATTATTAAAAGGCAAGACAATGGTATATACAGATCTGATATGTGAGCAACAAAACTACAGTGATCATAAATTCTTGTGGCAGCATGATATATACTTTATAGATATAAATGAGTATGACTGACAGATAAAAAAGCTGCTAGAAAAATAAGGACTTGATAGAAAATCCTTCTCTTTTTTTCTCGAACAGAAAATCCTTGTCTCAGCCTGAATATATGGTATGTCAAAAAGACTATTCCCACCTTCTGAAAAATTTCCTCTCTCCAATCAACTTCTCCAGCACTTCCCATAGTTGCTGAAAATGACAAACAAGATGTGAACATCTGTGATGAGTTAACAAAGAAAAATGAGGAATTGACCCAGCATCATTTTATACACAATTTATTACTCATAAAGCAGCTGGAAAAACCTAAAGTCTTTTTTGAAGAAGCTGGGAAAACCTAAAGTTTGAGGGATCGTACAGAACAAGATGTTTTGCTGACTGGCGGTGATCAGCTGTTGAGGTAGGGCCATAGGCTGAGGTTCCATTTCAATATGTTCATTGAGTGCCCCTTGTTCACGCATCCTCGACGCTGACCGTAATCCAACTGTTGCCCCAGGTTGACTATTCCGTGCTCCAGGATGGCCATTGTGCACCTTAGTGATGTTGGCCTGTTGCGCCACCCGCATTTGGTACTTTTCCCTGTCCGTCCGTTGTTGGTTGAACCCCAAACCTTTTTGATTCACCATCATGAGTTCCTTCGGCAGCATACCATTTTTCCCGAAGGGATTCTGCTGCACATTTGGTTGAACAAGTGGCTGTCCTTGTGGTTGTGTAATGCTTATTGAGTTGCATCCTGAAAAGTCTGAGGGCTGCATTTGCAAGGCCAGTTGCTTCAACTTTTCAGATGCTACTGGTTGTACCATCTGCTGACTGAGTTGGACACTTGGTGCCGATGGAGTTGTTGATGCTTGTCGCGAGTTAAGAGTCTGACCCGGCTTTCTTGTAACCTCTATATGTTCTTGCTTAACATTGGCATGCGTGTTTGGTGCTAAAGGATAAGCCATGTTCTGGTTTGGCACTAGGCCCGAAACTAAAGATGTCATAGGAAGGCTTTGCAGCTGAGAAGATTGCCTTCCGTGAGTAGAAATCGATGGCACTTGTGCAGTAATTGATGAATTGCCTCCATTGATTGCATGAACTGAATTAACCGGACGCATATGGCTTCCCATTTGTACCTGGTGATGATGGATTGAAGGAGCACGCTGCAAAAGTTTTTGCTTTTGTTTTAGCTCCAGAGTGACCAACCTGTAAGATACTCTCCTAAGATAATCTCCCTGGAAAAATGATGAAACTACATTACACTCCATGGTATGAGATAAAACAGATGAAACGGGAACCAGAGAAAGAAAACACATAGCTGACAGTTTTATTTCATTTTCTGTCATATACTACCTGCATTCACCAGTTAGTTTTAGTACAGATATGCAAACGACTGCATAGCTAACGTAGTAGATCTGAACCTCAGATGCACACGAAGCGTGCCATAAAAATGATACTCTACCAGGGGACAAAAAGATTACCTTACTGTTAGCCTCATGGAATACCTTGTTTTCAAATCTGGCAGCAACCCTGTTAAGGTCCTCGGTAGAATCGAACTGTCCATGGTAAACTTGGGCCAATGTCCTCACTCTGATTGAGTTGAACAGGTAAATTTAGGGAAAATATAAATGGAACATGAGACATATCTAGTCTGTAGAGTATTACGATAAAAGCATGCTTAACTTAAAATATGTGACTGATGAGCAATGCATCAGTTGATCGTCATAGACAGACATAGATGATAACCCAAATGATCTTCATATTGCAGAAAAAATGTGTCCAAGACACAAAAGAACCCGATTTTAGAAAGAATCACAGCATTTTCCAAACCAAAATGCCTAAACACCACATCACATTGAATCTGGAAGGACGGAGGCCTCTCGCGAACAGTGCCAACGACTATCATTTAGCATGTACATGTCATCTTATGACCTATGTGGTGGAAAAAGAAGGGAGAAAACAATGAAGCCATCTCCTTTTCCACGCTAGTCTCATTCAGAAAACGAGGCCACAAGACCAAACATAATCATCGGCTGCTTGTTTATTTAGGAAGTCATCTTCTATACGCGTCGAGCCATTAAAAGCTATAACAGATACCTTGGAGATAGTTTGTAGGACAACTAGCTTTAGTAATATCTCTTAGATGACATCTCTAGCCTTAAGGCCAGAGCTATCTCTAAGCATTGTAGATATTGGTCCAATACGCATCTAATCAAGCTAAACATTGATCATTGCAACATACAAAAAGAAATTTCTTTTTCGGGAATATAGAAGGAAACTTAATATGTAAGCAATCCTCTTAACCCCCAGATTGTCACACTGAGGAAACAAATCTTGGTAGGTAGCTAAGGCACAAACAAAATCTTTGCATCAATTCTAGAAAAATTAAATCCAGAGCAGCAATCCAAAATCAAGCAGATATGTGGAATCAATAAAGTGTATCCACAAATCTGAATATGGCATTGCAGCAGCTTGGGGGGGGTGGGGGGGGGGGGGAGTGCCAAGTGAGAAACTATCCACGCGTCCTCAAATCCTCCCGCTCCCATGCGTGGACCACCGAAAGATGGGGTGGTGTTCTATGGTCTAGTCCCATCAAGCAAAACAAGACAACCAAAACCCTAACAAAAATCTAAGGGCGACAACGGTGAGGATAGGGGAGGGAGCGGAATGGAGTAGAGAACATACATCTTCTCCAACACCTGGGGGCACAAGAGCGGATCTAGGTCTTGGCTCCATGGATGCGGGCCCTCGGCGGCGGAGTCCTGCATCACACCAAGGAGGAAAAATAGCTGAGGAGTTGGATACTAAAAAGGAAAGGCTTCGTGAGGAAGCCACGGAAAGGAGGGCGTTGATGACCGGACGCGGTCGCTCTCTAGACTCATGGGTATTTATACCACCGTGCCACGGCATCTGGGCTGCACACAGGTGGGCAGCCCACAGAACTGGGTCATGTGGGTTTCGGCTCGAACATTAAAGTTGTTTGTCTTTACACATCACACATCCTAATGTAGTAAATTTTGGGCATATCCTAGGGAATAGCTGCTTAGGATTTTTCTACCATGAAGGTATTGTTCGTCGAACAATCAAAAAGTAAAAAGTAAAAAAATATCAAATTGATTAGCTTGTTTCAAATGTCATATATTTAAAAATGAGGGGAGTATATCTGGAAAATTCAGAACGGGAAGTGACACTCAACTTATGGATGCACATAGAATCCAAGTGGCATATGCTGATGCTCTTCTACCTGACGTGTACAGAATTTATGTGTTTCATTTACACCTCACAAAAGCTAAAGATACGGGGAAATTTTGTTCCAACTCATGCATACAGAGGAAACATAAATGCAAGCCATAACTAGCCGATTTACCAGGTATTGCGAATAAGACAGAAGCACCCACAGACCAACTGACGTTTTTGTCGCTATAACGATGTGCAACGGAAGGGAAAAAACAGCTTACACCACTACTAGAAATACGGTCTTCCGTCCACCTTAAAGATTGTACAAGATCCAATTCAAACTGTTATTTTTGGATGGACAAAAGGTCCTGAAGGCCTTTAGTACCGGTTGTTGTACTCATGCCGATACTTACATTACTAATTGTTGTTAACTCGATCTGAACGATAAGTACAAAGGATTCTCCACTGGTGTATTTAAAAGGAAAGTATCTCACATTAAACTGGATCTGTTGCATAGGTGATATGGAAAGCAAGCTAGGCACGAGACAAGATGTTTTGAGTTTGAATTCTACGCAACATACACGCGCATATTTCGAAACACGTAACTTGTACCTCGTTACTCGCAGCGCGTGTGGGGAAGCCTTCTTTACTAAACGGTCATTTTAGTACGGTCATGAATGTTCTAAAGGTATATTTTCTAGTGGTGCAGGACTTTTCCAATAAGACTATTTTCTTGGATGGTTTTTGTTTGTACATTAAACATAGCACCATTCCCAACAAAGTGCTCCGGAATTACAAGATTATATCTAAAGTCACTAGGGAAAATTAATATTGCTAAGTTAGAACGGATGTATGACAAGCTGTAATATAAAACTAGTCAAGCTTAGATGGCAGTCTGTCCTCTATTGTAAGATGATGATGATAAAAACAAGATAGCAAGCGATCGTAAGTACTCTTAGTTTGGTTTGATCCTGCAACCCTCGACGCACATAGATGTGATGGGAGCCGTCAAAGAGTCGACGAGATTAGATGGATTATTGTATATTGGCAATAATTTTGGCAAATATTATATTAAGCCAGAGACGTGCATAGGGTACTGTGCCATGGTGCACCTACTCTTTTCACCAAATGATTGATTACCATAGGTCCATAGCTGAGGAAGTTTATTTATTTTTTCTCTGATCTACTCTCTTTTTATTTTACTTGAAAGCACGCCCCCAAACATTTAAGAAGTTTAACTTGTAAAACTACCGTCAATTTGGTTATATATAGTAAAATTATAAATTTATATTTGTTATAGTATATAGTAATATAGAGATAAAAATGATTATCAGCCAAAGTGTCTCCATATAAAAAGTAAATAACATCGGACGACAAAACTAGAGGGAAGCGGCAACAAGATCTTGTTCAGTCTGGTACATGGTTGAAGGGAATTTTCTAGAAGTGACCCATGACGTGAGGTTGTCTACATGGATCAGAGACCCGTGTTTGACCATTACATGGAGCCATTGCATTCCTACAAAGAGGGACTTCCAATACATAAATATATATGAAAGAGTAATTGCCTTAATAGTGGACTGAACTATCACTACTAAAAAAGTAGTATTTGTACAGACGGTCAAAATATATTTGTGCTAGCGATCATCCACCAACAATCTTATGCTAGCACAAACCAATATTTGAGCTGGCGGGTGCACGACCGCCGGCACAAATGCATTTATGCTGGCGGTCGTCTTAAGCGTCCGCCAACACAAATCAATTTCAATCATTTTGAAACTTTAAAATGTAAAAATAAAAAGAGAAATATTTTCACATTTTAGTAGGCATCTGCACCCAACCGCCCATCATTTGACAAGGTCTGTGTTTTTTCAATATTTTTTCAAGCATATGCGGTATACGTGATTCTATCCCAAAACCTCTCGCTTCGCGCGTTTCTTCCTTATCATCTTACCTACGCATTACTTCTTATCTTTCCAAGGTACGTTATTCTTTCGATATCACTCTTCCAAATCTTATATTGTATCTTTGATACTCTAAACGATCTTAAATTAAAAAAATTCAACTATAAAGTTTTAGGTGTCGAGCGCTAAAACTTTGGTATAAAGTTCATCTTCATCCGAGGTTGTTTAAAGAATTTGAAAATTCAAATTTTCATTTTTTTAAATTAGATTTTAGAAATGGTAATGAATATTTGACATGTAAATAATCTTGAATGAAAAATTTATCAACTACCAAATTTTAGATCTCATCGAACTCTATAACTTGAATATAAGGTTTGTTTTCATCTTAGATTTCATCTTAGGTTGTCTATAATTTGGGTATAAGGTTTACAATTTGATTTCAGAAATGGTAATGAATATTTAGCCCAGTAAATGATCTTGAACAAAAATATTATCAACTATAAAGTTTTAGATCTGGTTGAGCTCTATAACTTTCATATAAAATTTATCTTCATCCGACTTCATATGAAATAATTATTTAATTTTTCTGAAGAAAAATGGTTCGTGCTGGCGGTCGTTTAAGACAACCGCCAGGACAAATCAATTTGTGCTAGCGTTCCCTTATGCCGACCGCCAGCACAAAAAATTTAAGGTGTCGGTATAATTACTTTCTGTACTAGTGTATGTTTGTTGCGACAGAGATCTCCTAATAGTGGAGTGAACTTGGTTGAACACATCCAAAAAGTTGTATGTTTTAGTGTACTATATGGTTTTCTTTATGACTCTACTCTCTACCACCATTTGGTGCGTCTGATTGGACCGAATCAGTTGTCCGACAAGGTGATTCGAGATTGATGATAAAGATGGTGTCATGTATTGGTGAACATTAAGCTACCTCATGTGAAGCTATTATATATATAATTTCAAATGATTTTGTGAAAAGCTAGTAGACTATCATCTGTTTGCTGGAACTGAAAGGAATAATTAATAGCACAATCATGTTTTCATGGTTATTGCGAGGTACACCCAAAGTGGATGGAAAGGTAAATTTAGAAAAGGCAGGAAATTATTGTTTTGCAGGTATTGGCGATTAATGGAGAAAAGATTGAATTGCAAGAATAGAATAATGTCATTGTACAATGACGGGTTCTGTGACAGATCATGTATTTGTAAACTAGATATATTTTGTTAGTGTGAAATATGTGTTTATTTGTATAAAGTTAAGTGTGTTTATGTGAAGCTTTTGAAAAATTTAAAGTGCAAGTAAAAAGGGTATTTTTGTAATTACAGAAAAACCTAGGGTTGTTTTTGCAAAATGTGTTGTATGGGAGGTAATTTCGAAATAAGGGAAGGGTGATTTTGCAAAGGTGTTTTTCTTATTCTATCCCCTGTAAAAATTCTGTAATTATCCGAAAGTTTCATTTGAAATGTGTGTGTTGAAGTGTGTAAAATTTTTGGGTAAAATGGTGAAAATAAGGGTGTTTATATAATTTTATAAAAGTACAAGCCCTTTTATGTAAAGTAATTGATTTACAAAAGTAACTTTCAAAATTACTTAGGACTAAAGTGCAAAAGATGCAAGTCATCATGACACGTCTATCCAATCATTATGACGATTCTATCCCGTCATTATGACGTGTCATAAATGCTTGCATTTAGGTCCTGAATTTTATAAAATTTCGTTCTTTAGGACAAACACAATACAAATCCAACTTTTATTCAAAACTTCACGTGTAAAAATACAAATTTTGAGTTTTTGAACTTAAGCCCTAAAGCAATGTTGTAGAGCTTGAAAAACTCTCCAACTTTCGTTTTGGGCATTTCTTCATTTGGGTTTTAAATCAACGGGAAATTTTATTTTACAGTCAGGCCCTCGCAGTTTTCTGTTTTTACGCATAAGCCCTTGGGGAAAACCAATCCCCTTTCTCCTCTGTTTCCTTATCTCTGGCGCCTTATCTCCTTCCACGGCAGCAGCTCAGTTCAATCCCTTTTTCCCCTTCCTCTCTTCTCCATGCCGCAGTAGGGCACTCGGGCAGCAAGGACGGCCGGGCGCCTGGCGCCGGGGGCTAGCGGCGCGAGCAGCGCCGGCCCAGGCGGCGCGCGCGCTAGGCGCAGAGGGCGGCGGCGCCCCCACGCGGGCGCTTGGGAGGCGAGCGTCTCCCGGCGGCGGGCGACTTCTGGCCCCGAGCGGCGCAGGCAGATGGGCCCAGGGCGGCGGCCGCATGAGCCAGGCGCGCGCGGGCGGCTGCAGCTCGCGGCGGCGCTGGCTCGGCCGGGCGGCAGCAGGCGCCAAGGCAGTGGCGGCACAGGCCGAGGCAGTGGCGAGCCGGCGGCGCGCGGCAGCGCGCTGGGCGAGCGGCCCACGCGGGGCGCGGGCTCAGGCGCGGTGCGCGGCTCGGCTGGCGAGACAGCGCGCGTGAGCCGCGGCAGGCGGGCGGCGCTGGTGGCGCAGGGCAGCTGGTGGCGCGGCTTGGCGGGCGTGCTGGCGCGTGCGTGCGCGGGAGGCCTGGGCGCTGCGCGAGAGCGGCTCGGCGCGGCTCCGGTGGCGCGCAGGAGCGGAGCAGGCGTGCGCCGTGGGTGCGCGAGCGCAGGCGCGCGGGCTGGCCGGCCCAAGCAGGGCACAGGAGGGCGAGTGGCAGTAAGGGAGCAGGTGAGCGGCAAAGGCACCAGGTGCGGCGCACAGGCAGGGATGACCGACGTGGGCCCCGAACGGCGGGCGGCACGGCGAAGACGACGCGCGCACGGTGTGTATGGGCGTGACGTGCACGGGTGAGCGGCGCCAGAGCGGAAACGGCGGCCGCAACAGGCACGTGCGCGGGTGGAACAGAGCGCCAGCGGCTCCAGGCGGCACGCGTGAGTGGGCAAGCGCAGGTACTGGAGCGGCAGGAATGTGAGCGGCACCGAGCGAGTGGCGCGAGTGTGCGCGCGATGGCGTGCGGGAGTTGGCGGTGTGGGCAGCTGTTGAGCGGCCGGAGCGAAGCGCGGGCCCAGCAACAGAGGAAGGAGGTGGAGCTATGCAAAGCATTGACGAGCAGAGCAACGACATGCAGAGCGGCAACGTGCAACGCATGGCAGTGTTCCCGCTGGGCGAGCTCAGGCCACGACCAAGTTGAGTGCAGGAGGGTCGCGCGTGATGGATATTAGGGGCCGTCGAGGAAAAGGCAGCGGAAGACACGGCCCTAATATAGACAGACCACGGTCCTCGCGAAGGCGGAGGTGTGAGTATGGCATGGCGAATCGGAAAGAAAAGCTACGGAGCGAAGGCGATGACTGGGCGTAACAAGCTCGGAGGAGCCACGGAGTAGCCAGACACGACGAGCTCCCTCCACCCATGCAGAGGTCGAAACGGAAGCAGCACATAGAAGATGCGGCCAAGCACGGTGATCCTACCGGAGGCTACGCGAGTGTGCGGACCATGTTTCTGCAGCACACGTGCGTGAACAGTGGAGGCTTGGCCGTGAGCAAGGAAACCCTGAGGCTTGTGGAAGAGTCAACCTAACGAACCAATCCGGCTCCATTGTCTTGTCCCATGATCCACGACACTCAGCAACTTCTACTCTTCGTCACCGTCGAGCTCTTCTCCTCGCTAATCTTGTTCGCCACGGGAATTCACTTTCCGTCTGCTATTCTCCACAACCAAGGTTTACCCTAATTCACTAAATCTCCTTAATACCGGTGATTTCTTTACTGAAATATCGTCGTTAACTTCCTGTTATCTATTCTCCCGGACTAGGGACTTGATTGCTATATTTTGGAAAGTTCTAGGGTGTTCTTTGTAAAATTTCAAAAGCTTCCTGTATTTCAAATCGATGACCTCTACATTTCATAGATTTTCATAGGAAGTTCATAAAAATGTAAAATCAGTTTCGTTTGAAACCCTAAGTCAAACTCTACAAGTTTTATGTTATGATCTTGAGTTGAGATCTTTGATGTGTGGTCTAGGTCAAATGTTAGGGAATGAATGTTTTATTGTGCTTTATATTGTATGCTTGTATTACAGCTAAAGCGTAAGCTATAGAAGTTATGGCATAAGTAGAGATATGCGATATCTAGTTAATCCTTTCCCACGAAGTGCTCATATCCTTACCGTTAAGATGTTATCCTTGTTTTGATTGCCGTTTTCTTAAGATCCTTTTCGTAAAAGGATCCCTGTTAGTTTATGTACTTTTGTTGCTTAGCTTATACACCTCTACGGCTATGCTTCAACGTCGACTATCAGTTCAACCGCTAAACATTCATTTCCTTTGAGTTTAGAATATTTTTGCGTAACAGCTGTCAGCCGATATATTTCTTGTGATATGCTTCTACTATCGGCTGGTTAACTGATACGATTGTTACCTTTCAAGTATCGACTACTGCCGATACAAGTCTGTTGTTCTGTCCTACATCGACTACACAGAGTCGATGTATCGAAGAGACACACACGATCTTAGGGTTCTTGCTATCGGCCGACCCAAGCCGATTTTGGTTGCCTTGCCATATCGGTCAAACACGGCCGATCAATCTTAGTTTTCCTATCTCCATTCCACACACCTCTATCAGCCGATTTATCGACTGAGAGATCGGCTATCTATATCTATCAGTCATATATCCTCAATCACACTCCAATCGACTGTACGTCACTCAATAGTTGTGCTGACGTAATCGAGTCGATACAACCACACTTAGTTACCTAGAATAACACTTAAGCACATCTCAGTTAAGACAACTGTTTTAGGAATCATCCCTCTGCTAAAGTGATCGATGTTTTCATCGATCAATCAGGAAACCGGTGTACCTATCAATCTTCTACACAAACCAAAGTACACAACCCTAGATCAATAAGATCGCACATTAGACACGCCTCTGTTAGGCACGACCTAAGCACATCAATCAGCTAAACCCCCGTTGTTTCCAATCGGCTCTGTTGTAACTCTCAACAAGTAGCTAATTCTAGTTAGTTGTCCCCCTAAAGCTCTATCTAGGTTTAGTTCAGATCTTTTGGTTGTTATATGAATAGTGTGTTATATAAGTGCTGGATTGCAATTTTGCTGTGAAATAAAATAGTTTTGTGTGCACGCTTGAATGTAATGTTGCATTACATGTAGATACGACTACTTCAGCAACGGTACCTACGAGATCTCCCCAGAGTCTACGGGGGATATTCCTGAAGATCAAGTAAATGTCACCAGGGGAATATCGGAAGCCCCGAACCAAAGTTCGGAAGATATTAACATTTCTGACTTCAGACCCACCAGTAAAGGCAAGCCCCGGACATAACCTACTATTTTATTACACTGCAATCTATATCTATTTACGTATTCTATGCATTAAGTTCTTAGGAATTGCTTGAAAACCCTAGTTGCATTTTCCCTAGGAACCAATGTGATGAATACTAGCACTTGAGTCCGACTAGCTGCTATGCTAATAGGACCGGTAGAAGTCGGGTGATTTCCTGTCACTCGCGCGATATAGGAATTGTAATGTTTATATTCCTGCAATCACTATAAGGATGACGGACGGGAGTTTTATGAGGTATCATGGTTGAGGTGATACCCCGTCTGTGTTGTTGAATCTGTTAAGGTCGCAGCGTGTGGAAGTGCGGGTTAAGTGTTTGAAAGTACTAACCACATGCCGCGAAATATGGTAAGCGGTAAGCCTAGTAGCCAATCGGCCCGAGGAGTGGACATACCTCCCACCACTCGTCTTGCTTCTTCTGGTTACTTAGTTCGACGTGTAGGCATACGTGTTGCTGGGCAACCAGGAGTACGGGTTTTGTAGTCGCGCTACAGACGTACGTCCTGCACTTTGGAAGTGCGTATGACCTGCAGTCGCTTGTGGTGGCTCTGATCCACGAGTCGGAATGAAAGGTAAACGGTTGCTTCGGAACGACCCTGTGGTGTTCCAAGCGTGTGAGTTAGGTTTACCTTGCAAGGTTGAATCTCGATTCAGGAATCGTCCGCCTCTCACGATGAAATGAGACTGCTTATCCCCTTTTCCACATAGAGTAACAAGAGCAATATTATGGTTATCAAAGATGATGCTTGACCAAAGATTATACCATGCTTGCTTAGATATAGGTGCTTACTTAGAATGGATAATTAACTAGAATCTGAAAGCTAAAACTTGAAATTAAGGATCTACTCTTTGTTGCTTTTCAGCTGAAACTAAACCCAGAACCATTACAAGCTCTCATAAGTCTAGTTATGGGCTAAGTATACCCAATCCCGGGTAAGCCTTGCTGAGTATTAGTATACTCAGCCTTGCTAGTTAAATGTTTTGCAGGTGATGTCTTGAAGACCCTACTCTTTCCTTGCCTTGGTCCTGTGCTCTTCCAGATGATTGGTCCGAGGAATGGGATCCGTCCCCGACCAATACTGATGATCTCGAGTGATGTCGTGTCTGGGCTTAGCATGACATCCGTCTTATCGACGAGTTGTAATCATCGTGTATGTTTTTCCGCTGCTAAAGATCATAGCTTAAACAGTTGTATTGTTTTCTCTAAGTTTGAAACTTTGTACTACTTTTATAAACTCTTGTAATGTAATTCCCTGTTATGTAAAATGTGATGGTGATTGTATCTCTGGACTCACCTTCGTGTGAGGTAACCTTATTTGATCCTGTGTATCGGTGGTTTATCGGGACGTTACCCGACAGGCCAAGGGATTATACCGTTTGAAGCACGTTGGAGCCCTCGGAAGTGGACTCGCGTACTTGAGCCGGTATAATTCAGGTTGGTTCTGCCACAGGTTCTATTTGACCATGCGTTGGCAAGTACAATCTTGGAGTTACATACTCTCCTCGGACCAGTTCTGGTGTTTGGAAATTTGTTTGCAAATGGTTGACGTCGATGCATTGTGTTCGACCTTATGGCGTGACTATGCTTTGAGCTGAGCTGATGTGTTTGAGATGAAGCAATTCATTGTGACGCATATATAGCATAAGCTTTCTGAAGAATCTAAGATCAGCTGAAATGAACTTCATAGTAAAATTATTATGGTCATTTGGAGTGTTGTATCTTGGTTGTACTAAAAAGTATGTGGTGGTAAATGTTCACCTAAAATCTAAATGCTGAAAGTGGATCATCTATACTCGATTATCGGGCATAACAACCATTTAATTAATTTGTAAATGGCTGTTTGGGTGGGGACAACTAGCTACTACCCCTCCATCCCAACTATGTATCTAAAAAGCTAAAACCAATTATAATTTGGAACGGAGGGAGTATTTACCATTTAACCAGCTTAAATAGAATTTTTAGGTGAACTATAGTTCTAAGCACAATAAGGACGGGTCTGACTTTTGGAGCTCTCCAAGAATTGTTCTTGACTAGAAAAGTGGTGGTCGGACCAGTGGAGTCAACGGTTTAACTGAACTAATATAATTGTCTGAACAAGGCCATGATTACAGTGGCAGTTTAATTGGTTTTGGATTATGGTTTGACTGCAGGATGGATTTAGGGAGTTCTTAGGCATCTTAGGAATAATGGCTTGCTATGAAGACGTGGCCTGTAAATATATCATTTCTAGTAATTTTGATACAATCACCTTTGAGCTAGAGAATGTGCTCATGCACTTCCTTATGCACGTTACATATAAGAGAGTTCACATTTGCATTATAAGGTTGAGCTTTTGGGGTCTTTGCGGTTGTCAGCCCCTCATAATAAGCGTTTGAAGTTGGTCAAAGTCAGTGAGCCCCTCAAGAAGAAAGTGAAGCGGAGAAAAAGAAAATAAAAATAAGGAAGGAAGGATTACATGGCTGCCATTTTTTACCTCTGTGGCCCAGGCCCACGTTCAGTATTTGCTTACCCTAACCTCCCGTCGTCTCCTAGCATTATTCTCAGCACGCGGCCGCCGCCTCTTGTGGTGCTTTTCTCCCTTCCACAACCAGCGACGCGGCAGCCACCGCAATTTGCCAGCTGCCGGCCAACCACATCTATCCGTGTTGTGTGCAGCGCCGCCGTTCCGCAATCTGGGGAGGCGCGCGACTGAAGGGCTGCCTGCCGTGGTGCCGTCGCCGGAGCAGAGGTTGTGGAGGTCAGTGATGGCGCCGGAAAAGGGAGCAAACGCGCGGCAAACGAGGCGGATACTCTAGATGTCATCGGGCGGGATGGTCTGCTATATTTGCCGATCCAGTGGCGCGATATTGCGGTGTACAGGGTTGGCGAGACCGATCGATGGAATGACTGGTGGAGACCTGTTCTCGTGTGATGGCGAGGTAGATGGCGATGGCGAGCATGATAGCTCCTGATTTCTCTATTTTTTCCATACATAACATGACCATTTTTAATTTATTGATCGTGACAAATTTGCTAAAACGTCATGGTGTTATGGGCTGAATTGTGACAAATTTAACAAAACGTCACTATGCTTTGGGCTTGAATATCCAACAATGCGCATCCATGACGGAAAATAGAAAAAAAAGGTCATAGATGCAGTGCCGTTCGTGACATTCTCTAAAAACGTCATAAAAATATGTCACAGATTAAATAGTTTCTCGTAGTATTGGCTTGGCTTCTTCCTAACAGATCACTATTTGTTCCACTTTATATTTTAGAGAGGATTACATACAAGTTCCGTATCTTTTGGGTCATTATATCAATCAAAAATCTGCTAAAATAAATACGAATAGCACGCCTCCTAACTAATTTAGGTGAAATAAATGAATGGGCATACAATGCAATTAATTGATTCTATTGGGCAACATACATTATATTGCATCCTTACTAATGCCTGCAGATCCATCTGTAGAGCATGAATTCACCAAATCAAACCACTAGTATATGCTTCTCTTGCACCTGTTTCCCATAACCAACATCTTTGATTCACCAACATGCAGTATCTTTTTCTGACCCAAAAAAACATGCAATATCTTCTTTTTTTCCTGCTCTACAACAAAACAAACAGCACAAGGCTGTCTCCATTTCTCAGGGACCGTCATCAGAACCTCTCCCACTGGCCGTACGTCGAGCTGAACGTCCCTCCGCCTAGCCGTTTTGCAAACTCCACGATAGTCCTGCGTACTGATGCATCCCACGCCTTTGCCATGTCTGTGACCGTCATGGGTTCTGGGAGTCCGTTGAGGGCGTGCCGGAATGCTGCATCCGCCGTGCTTGAAATGCCGCTCAGCCTCTTCCTGCAGGTCGAAGACGTACGTGATGATGAACAGTTCTAATGACGGTAGGTTCGTAGTGAGCTGGCGTAAGCTGACTGAACTCACCACAGTTCTTCATTCCCCTGGTCACATACAAGCACAGGAGAGCTCCTTGGGTAATCCGCGGGGACCAATAGCTTCACGGGCATGACAATAGGCTGCATCAATTGGTCAGGGAGTCTGTCAATACCATGGAACTTTACCCAACATGTCGTCATATGCAATAGGTTTCTGAAAGTTGCGTACCATTTCAGCATTTCAGATTCTGCGAAGAGCGATTTCAGGTCTGGCGCCAATGACATGGCAGTGTAGGAGAATTTGATCATTGTCATACCATTGCTAGGGGTGATCACAGCTGTGCCTTTGTCATCAACAATGCTGATAATGGTATCAAACAGCATGCTGTTGACAGAGCTTATCTCGTCTAGCAGTACACCGTTATTATCATTCTGCGATGGAGAGGTTTAACGAAATGAGACTATATTTCAACAGATAAGAGATGTGATAGCACCGGATCGGCTTCAAAAAACAGTGATAGTTCTGTTTCGGAAAATAATAAAGAAAATAATGATCCCTCATGCTACCTGTGTTCTCTGCCTCTTAGCATTGTGTTCAGCATTTGATTCAACCTCTGAGGCACCATGATCACATGCCATCCAAATTCCATCCATGCTTTCCAATGTTTGTGCTTTAGAACACGAAGATGTACCTTCAAGAATACGCTTAATTTTGTTTAGGGTGCTAGATCCTCCCTGCTCTGAGAAGAATGCCCAATCTTGAAACACATCATTTTCCCTATGGGGAGCCTGGTAGCTCATGTCGAGGACTGAGCAAATAGAATTAGCTGAGTGACAAAGCATTGCCGGTGATGAAGTCCTCACCTGATGATAAGTTAAGTAATAAGTAAGAGAATTAGATATACAGAATTAATTATTGCCAAGATGAGTGATCTTGCATGCTTACTGCATCAATTAAGCGATTGATGATGGGCTTCTTAGCCACCTGTTTTTCAGCTCCACCATGTTCGTCATTCGCTGTTGAATGATATGTTGTCTCTGCCTGAAACGCTGATGCTGGCTTGATTGGATAAGTGGTAGTCACCAGTTTAGAATCATTTGCTGCTTCTGCTGCTGTTCCGCCTACCGCGTCCTGTGCAGTGATGGCGGCTGAGTTGTCTTCTAGTAGTAAGGCAGAAAAGCTTTCAACGTTCTCTGATGATGTAGGCTGCACTGAAGGAGAGGGCAAAGTAACTGGAGCACAACCTGAATTGGTAACTAATGAGGTAGTTTCTATAACACCAGACATGGAGAAGTGTAATGGCAATGTTGATTTTTCTGAAGCACATGGTGAAGCTACATGTATAGCGGCAGAGATGGGAAGTGGTGTGGGTTTCTGTTGATACTCTGTTGAACGAACTGGTATCTCTACAGGCGGAAATGGCAAGATTGGCATAGTCGGTTTTGTGGGAGTGACCTGTTTACATTCATTTGCTGCTGTTGTTGCTACTCCTGCTGCTGACTCTGTAGCAGCACCTGCTGCTGCTAAACTGTCCGGTAGCTGCGAGGCAGAAATACTGTTAATAGTCTCTGATGATGTGACCTTAGCTGAAGCAATCAGATCAACCCCTGAATCCGAAACTGGTGATGACAGTGTTGATTTTGGTGGAGCATAGGGTGAAGCAATTTCTATAACAGCAGACATGGAAATCGATGATGGCAATGTTGATTTCACTGAAGTACAATGTGAACCAGCATGTATAGCAGCAGAGTCACGAAGTGGTGTGGCTAGTTGGTGATCCTCTGTCGGATGTTCTGGTTTCTCTGTCTGAACTGGCGAGACTAGCATAATTGGTTTAGGAAGAGTGACCAGTTTAGACTCATTTGCTGCTTGTGTTACTGCTTCTCCTGCTATTGACTCTACAGCAGCAGCCGTCGCCGCTAATATATCTGCGTCCTGTAGCGCTGTGAGGCAGAAACACACTTAACATTCTGTGATGATGTGACCTTCAGCAAAGCAGAGGATGATGCAACTTTTACATCACCTATCTTGGCAACAAGTGATGGCAATGTGGCCAAAATAGAGGTCGAGTCTGCGAATTTTACAGCATCTGGCTCCGCAATGGGTGATGGCGATTTAGACTTCTGAGAATTAGGGAGCGAGGAAATTCTTACTAGGCCTGGCTTGGTAACAGGCAATAGTGTACAGAACTCCTGATGATTTTTGGTTGGTAGGGACCACAATGATCCTGGTGATTTTTCTGGGAGACAAGAGCTAGCTGCTCCAAGCAAATGCTTGCTATTATTTTGTTGGGGACATGCTGCTGTTGTGCTGAGAATGTTCTGCCTCAACTGGGACTCCAAAAGTTGGTCTTCCTGATTGTGATGGCTACTACAAGGAAGAAAACAAAAAGGAATTTCATGAATTTGTCTTATATAAAAAATAGGGAATATGCAAGCTGAAACGTTCAAGAAGTTGCTAATCGAAAATATTAAAAAGATATTCAAAATGGTAAGTGCAAATGAGAAGGTATAGAATGCAGCCCAGAACATCATTTGTAGTTTTTTGGTCTGATTGAGGCTCATGGTCACATACTATCAGCTACCTGTACTTCTCAATAGTTTGTTTAAACTCCTAAAAGGCATGTAGAACTTATACCAACCTTGCAACACCTCCGGAATGATCGGGATCACCACTTAGATTCATGTTTTGAGGGTGCCCGCGACAAATATGAGGCTTATGTCTTGCATCCATCTCTGCATTTAGATCTTTACTTTTCCTGTACGAACCTAGCAAAGCGTGTATGATCTTCACTAAAACAGAGAGCTTACCCCTCAAGTTTTCAGGGATGTTGCTTTTTTCTAACAGTAAGAATTTGAGCACCATTTCGATGTTGTGCTTCATGTCTACTTTAAATCTGTATTTTTCAGCTACGTCTTGGGGTAATGACTCCAACTGTTTCGGTACAGAGATGGAAGAACAGAGGAATGTAAGTGATTGAGACGCACTACAAATATCAATTGATGAAGATTCATAAGAAATAAGGGACAAAGTTTTAATAGAAAATTATGGATGACCTGCGGAATGTCTGGAAGAAGAAATACTTGATCTAATTCCATGATCTCTGAAAGGTAAGCATCCTTTAGTGTCTTGATCTGCAATCCACGGAAACAGTTTAGAGCAACAGGATTACATGAGGATTTTTTGCATTTCTACACTAATAGTAATGCTTGTGCTTTTTTTTATAAAAAGGCCATGGTATACACGGATCCTACATGTGAGCAATAACACCACAATAATCTTAAATTTCTGTGGCAGCATTATATACTTTAAAGATACAAATGCGCATGGCCAACAGGGACAAAGGCTTAGAAAAATAAAATTTCAGAGTAAATACTTGTCTCAGCCTGAACATATGATATTTCAAAACTTCCAAAAAGAGAATTGTCACCAGCTGAAACGTTTCCTCCCTCCAATTATCTATTCCAGCATTTCTTGTCATTGCTGAAAATTAAAAACAAGATATGAACATCATGGTTACTGAACAAAGCAAAATAAAAAAAATTGAGACAGGATTGTGACATGCACAATTAATTTCTCTTAAAATAACTCTGATAAAGGAACAAACCGAAAGTTTGAGGCGTCGCACTGAGCGAACTGTTTTGCATTAGGAGATGATTCTTCAGCCCATCTGGTTGAATAACCGGCTGCCCTTGTGAATGTGCAATGCTTGTCTGATTGCATATTAAAAAATTTGGGTCGTGCATTTGCGTAGCTTGTGGTTGCTTCTGATTCTGAGTTGCTATCATCGGTTGACTGGGCTGGACACCTGGTGCTAATGGAGTCACTGATGCAGGCTGAGAGTTAAGACTATGGCCCGGCATTCCCATAACCTCAGACTGCTCTTGCTTAACCTTGATGTGCATGTTTGGTTCAAAAGGATACCCCGTATGCTGGAGGGGAACTGGATCCGAAGCTTGATGTGTCATAGGTAGGCTTTGCAGCTGAGAAAGTCGCCTTCGATGACTAGACACTGTCGATGCCACCAGCGACATTGAAGTAACTGAAGAATTACCTCCATGGGTTGCTTGAACTGCATCAACGGGCTCCACACGGCACCCCATTTGTATCTGTTGCTGAACGCCAGGAGCAGCACATTGTAATTGTTTTTGTTCTTGGTCCAAACTGGTCACCTTGAGAGATATTTTCGTAATATATTCTTCCTGGAAAATGAAAGAAACTAAATGACATTTCCAGCATATATATGAGATAGAACAGATGAAACTGGAACCAGAGGAAGAAACATGTAACTGCCAACTTTATTTTATTTTTCTGTCACATTTGTATTGCTACCATGCATTCATCGGATATTTAATTATTACCACAGATATGTAAACGGAAGCGCAGGCTTCTCCTGATCTGAAGCTGAAATGCACACAATGCTTTAGATGCAAATGATACATCTCGATCGACCAGAGGGGAAAAAAAAGATTACCTTACTGTTAGCCTCATGGAATACCTTGTTCTCGAATTTGACAGCAAGCTTTTTGAGGTCCTGGGCAGAGTCAAGCTGTCCGTGGTAAGCTTGGGCCAATTTCCTCACACTGATTGAATTGAACACAGTTTGGGGAAAAAATTGATGGAACGTGAGACGTATCAAATCTGTACGAGTATTACAGCAGCATGTTGTACTGATTAGTGAGTAATACATTAGTTAATCCGTGGGAATAAATCTTGCGGACAAAACAAAAAATCCTTGTGGCCGAACCGCTACACCGAATGAAATATGGAGGAGCGAGACAAATCAAATTAAAAGCATGTTTGGAGGGCTTATTGTGGCATGAGCTTCATCTACATTGCGCAAATTGAGATGTTTTGTAATCTCGTGCTAAAATAAACTATGAGTCAGGTGAAGCTAGATTTTTTTGCTTCACTGACTTTAGTTTCACTGATGAAAGCCATATTGGAAGATTCCCTCCCAAACGGCTCAATTCAGAAATATCCATCACTACAATACCATCAAAAAAGCCATCACTATAACCAGTTTGTGGAACATATATACTGGATGAATGTTCATAGGTAAGCAATTCCTCCACCCTCTAGTGAACTGACCAAACCCCTAGTTGCTCATATTGACAAACTGCATAGGATCAACTCTGGTGCATTCTCCAGATTTAAACAAATGGAGATGCTACTGTCCAGATGACTGGTTTTTGCTTACTTCACCATCGACGCATGGGACCCGTCTGATTCGACTCAAACGGACAACCTTAGCGAAAATTTTGGTGTATCTCCCACGTGAAATTTCAGTCCCCGCCAAACGGTGATGCCTGCTTCGTTTCACGCCCCACCCAACCCCTCACGTCTGCAGCAGCCCAGCCACCCGAGGACCCCACCCCGGCTCTTTGCATCTGGTAGTCAGGCCCGGCTGGTGGCAGAGTCGAGCAAACCCTGTCTTCACGCAACCTCCTCCATGGGCCCAAGACGCACGGACACTCACTCGAACCAAACCCATGATGAGTGGTGACACAAACTTAAAAAAAATTCCCAAAACTCCCCAGCACTGCCTTGAGCGGTGTAGCAAGTGAACCAAAACCGCAACCCTAAAAATCAAGTGATGAGGTGGGTGACAGTGAAAGAGGAGGGAAAGAAAGAGGAGTGGAGCATGTACATCTTATTGAGCATCCGGAGGCGCATAAGCGGATCCAGATCCTCATGCCACAGGTGTGGGCCTCTATCATGTTCCGGCATCGGAATCAAAACGAAGTTAGGAGGAAATGGAAAGGGAAGGCTTTGTAGGGTGGGGGAGGGATTGGTAAAGGGAAGTCACAGGTGCCTACCTACACCATGCGACACAGAATTCTACATTTGAGTCACCCAAAATAAGAATGTCAAAACATGAAAACATGAACATTCCAGCTCTCGAATAGCGAGCAAAAATAAATGCAGGCGACAAGTGGCAGTTTGTTCTAGAGTAAGGTAGGACGGCCACGCAGCCATTTAAGCACTAACATTCTATGCTAGTTGGAACCCGTGCACAAGTGATGCCAGCATACAATAATGTGGCGTGAAAAGGAAAAGATCTCGGCTACAATGATATACATTAGTATATGCAATCTAAGGCATGGCAAGATATATCTGGCTGCTATGACCAAACTTTATTATACCATCGCATAAATACTTTCAAAATATAGAACATATAGGACAACCTAATTACTTCAATATTAAAAAATAGAGGACAGCCTTTACCTACCATTGTGTGTGAAGTAATTATTTATCTCACCATCACGGTAAGATAATATTGGTGGAAGATATGTTCCTTCACGAACACCAAGCAAAATTAAATGCAAGTGACAAAGTGGCATCCTTTCTAGAATAAGGTATGGTCACCTTGCAGACCATGTAAACATAAATATCTTAGCTGGAGCCACCGCGCAGGGCCAAATTGTAATAATATATATTTCTGTAAATACAAATTATGCATGCTCCCTCCATGTAAACATAAATATCTTAGCTGGAGCCACCGTGCAGGGTCAAATTGTAACAACACATGTTTTTGGTGGACCAATTTTTTTTATGAATTTAGAACAATTTTGTTATGAACTGGGACCAATTATTCCAGTGTAATAAAGAAATTATTCCACTTTCAGCGACCGATCACCTCCAGTCGCGTGCACAACCTCGATTATTTACGGAGATTTAGATATTCATAAGAATATATAGATTATTTACGGAGATTTAGATATTCATAAGAATATATATATATATTGATAACCTAACCTGATTATGCGTTTGTATGGCATAGGGTATGATATCATAAAAATCCAATGAATGTAATTATCTGATAATTAGAAACAAATTATCTGATATATCATTTATCTAATTGTTCTTAGTTTTTTCATTATTCTTAATTAATTTTAGTTTGAAATCTCAACATTTTCGTAGTCCTGTGTTTCGTTTGTCCTTATTCGTATGTAGTCTTTTAGATCTATCTGAATGCGTGGGTTAAACTAATGGAGAGAATATTTTCTTTTGTTATCATTTTTTTATGGTTTTCTCTTTTATTTTACTTAGACTCAAAGTTGATATGCCTTCAGCAGGTTTGTAGTCACGTCTGTATTGTCCCGTGCGTTTCTTTTTATCCACTATCTTTTGAATTTTTTCCCGTGGTTCCAGCTTCTTTTTTCAGTCAATTTTTCTTATTGTCCCCGTGTCATTTTCGACTAGTTTTGCTACCCATCAAAATTATCTTCGGCCCCTACCACTGCTATGTGCCACTTTGTGAATAGTAAAAAATTCAACTGACACCCAAACGAAAAATAGACGAGTGTTATCCTTATTCCTAAGGAATCAAAAGCCAGAACTCCTAAAAGGTTTAGGTATATCAGTCTTTTGAACTATAGCTTCAAAATTTTCTCTAAAGCCATGAAAAATAGGTTGGTTAAGGTCTATGTTAGGCTGACTGCCACAAATCATTCTACTTTTATTAAAGGTAGATATATCCTGGAAAGCATGGTGACCGCCCATGAATTAATTCATGAGGCTGTGAGCAAGAAGGAAATTGGAATTATCCTTAAATTGGATTATGAGAAAGCACATGCCAGAGTTAGTTGGGATTTTCCTAGATGAGCTCCTAACATCTAGAGGGTTTGGCTATAAATGGAGGATGTGGGTTCAGAAAGTAGTTATAAGAGATGGGTTTATGCTTCAGCATTAATAACGAAAATAGTAACTACTTCAAAACTTGGAAAGGCCTGAGACCGGGCGGTGCTCTATTCCCCGCTCTTGTTTAACCTAGTAGCAGATGTGTTTACGAGAATGCTAGTTAAAGCAGCAGACCATGGCCTTATCTCTGGCTTATTTCCAGAGGTGGAGCTGGGGCACATTATCAGTTTGCAGTATGATATGACACCTTGCTTTTCTTGCAAAATGACCTTGATCAAGCTAGAAATTTTAAATGGTTACTTGCCTCCTCTGTGTTGGTGATGTGCCCAAGAGGCAATCATGTGTGGGCCGGGTATTGATCCGAGTAGGATTAGAACCCTAATAGGGTTTCAGCGTGAAGGCCCATTAAGTGGGGTCTATATAATGAGGGGCAGGGCTGTGGTCGGCCAACACTCTTGCGCCACAAACCCTAGCTGTCGTCGCCCCTCTTCTCCACGCAACCCTAGGCGAGCATGCGGTGCTAGCACACCGATGATCGGCGTTCCCGCCCTGTACGTGTGGACTTTGAGGAGGCGCTGCTGAGTCGCTGTGGTGCTGATCGGCGGGACAAGGAGGAGGAGCTGCGAGACGTGATCTACTTTCTCTTCACCGACGCGCGACTACATTGGGGCGAGCTACCCCAACTCTACTTCCGCTGTGTGCGCTTCTAGTGGTAATGATCCATGATCATTAGCTTACATGAGATCCTTGTTGGACGCGGTAGCTAGCGTAGTGTCCCCGTTTCCTCTCACTCTGAGTAGTTGTTGAGCATGAAAATTAACTACTATAAAAGTGACATGATGAACGTGCAGTTATTAGATGAAGATGAAATTGATAATTCTGCTAGACTCTTCGATTATAAGATTGGGTCTTTTCTTTTCAAATACCTGAGAGTTGCTCTCCACTACTCTAAGCTAAGAAGAGAGGACATCCAACCCATCATGGATAAGATTGTGAAAAGGGTAGCTAGTTAGAGAGGGAAGCTTTTTCCTTATGGAGCAAGGTTGACCAAGTTGAAATCTTGCCTAGCCAGCATTCCCATCTACCATATGTCAGTAATTAAATTTCCTAAATGGGTGTAACACCCTAAAGTATTTAATTTTAAGATGTGAGTATCTTTCAGAATGTGTTTAACCATCTTTAGGGCTTTTCGAGAATTTTCCAGATTTTTCTGGCGATTATTCTCTTTTCCGTAGAGCAAAATCTATTTACTGGAAAGTTCTAAAAATCAATCTCTCGAATTCCAAGTATTTTATTTGGATTCCTCGTATCCCAAATTACCTCCCGAGTTTTCCTCGAAATTTTTGGGACTCTTCTAGATATATTTTTCGTGGTTTAAAATATTTATCTGGACTCTTCTAGATTTATTTTAAGCTTGAGAATATGTTCTGGAGAATGAATTCGTTTTCTTTTCATCTCGAGCTGGATTCAACTCGTTCTGCGTCTAATCCGCCTTAAATCCTAGAATCGTGCCACGCGTAAGCTTGAGCTCGACCACCGCTTTGATCTCGTCGTGTTTCGAGTTCCGCCATCAAAACGTAGACTTCCTTTCCGAAGTTCAAATTCTTATCATAGTCAGACCAATTCGTTTCCTCAGTATCCGTCATTTTTCCTTCATCCTATCTGAGGCCATTAGATGTCCCATCGTGGTACCCATCCTCTGACCTTTCTTCTCGATCAAACCTCGTTCGAAACGGAGTCGTAGCCCGACTTCGGTATTTTTCGATGATGTCTATTGTTTCGTAAGTGCCAGCTCTGGCGACCTGCATCGCCGTTGCAAGATCCGATCTGACCGCGAACAACCTAGCCCGGTCCTCCTCTCTCTTTATGTATATCTTTTTTTTCGTGCTCTCGAATAACCCGTTCTTGTTCTATCTACAATCGATCCTCTCTCTCAACCGGCCCGTTGGTTTGCGCCGATGCGGTTCCACCTCCCCGTCTTTCTTCTTTCCGTGGCCCAGTTCAGCATTCTAGGCCAGCACCAAACGAACCTGCTCGGCCAGCCCAGGTTCAGCTCTCGGCCCATGGCCGAAACTGTTTCGGCCCATAACCGAGACCCTCGGCCTCGTGCCCTCCTGCTTGTCGAATCTCAGGCCTCCGCATCCCTATAAATCCTACACGTAACCCTAGGCTCGTAGCCGGCCCTAGCCTCCCCCTCAGTCCCTATAAATCCTGCTCGCGTAACCCTAAGATCCCACCGTGTTTTTCCTCCTGCGCATCCTCCCAGCATCGCCACCTGCAGCGCCGCCGTCCTCCTGCTGCTGTGCCACCAGGAGCGTCATCACCCTTTTGTGCGTCTCCTGCTGCAGCGCTGCCGCCTCATGCCGGCCTCCTCGTCGCTCCTGCCCAGCTCCCTACTGCGCGTGCCGCCCCTGTGCTGTACGCCAGCCACCATGGGACGCCATCTGCAGAACCAGGACAAACAGAGGCGCCGCCGTGCGCACGAAACAGAACCGCAGCCAGCACCGCCACCGCCGTCGCGCCCTTCTTCCCCTGGCCCCTGCCCCCGTGCGCCTCCTCCTCCACGCCCTGCCCAGGCCGCCCCTGCCCCTAGGCGCCGCCAGCAGCTGCTGCTGCAGCCGTTCCCTCCCCCCCCCCAATCCTCCTCCTGCACGGCCCCTGCATCACCGTCGCCGTGCCCCTGTGACCTGCCGCCGCCCCTGTACCTGCGCGCCACCAGGCCAGCAGCGCCCTCCTGGCCTTGCCCAGCGCCGCCCCTGCACATCCTTGTCCTGTGCAGAGCTGCCATGAACAGAGGCGTAGCCTAGGAACGGAACATGCATGAACAGACCCGCCGCCGCGACTTCCTCCGCGAAATTCGATCTCTACGATGCATCCCCGTGGTAAGTTAGGTATGGAATTGAATCCTCTCGTCATCCTCTTTCATTTGCACCGCTCCTTGCGCTCTCCCATGCCCTAAATCGACGGGAATTTGAGAAATTGCAGCCGCCGGCCACCAAATGGTGGTTGTTTCAAGCTTTTTGCAGATTGGTCCCTGGAAGATTCTATAATTATCGTGTCAATTTCTATGTCTAGCGAAAATTGCAGAAAACCCCCTAGATCTTTTCCATCTTTTCAATCCAGCCCCACCACGGAATTTTTCAGATCTAACCCTAATCTTTTCTGTATTTGTGAGCCCAATTTTTCTGTGTCTTGTTTTTCTTTTCAGCTAACCCTTGAAGTCTATAGTTAATTGCGTATAGGTCCTTGCAGCCTTGTTTTATGCGTAGTTTCCGCATTTTAGATCCATTTTGATCGGTTCTTTTTGCGTTAGTCTTCTAAAACCCTAAGCTATCGTTTAGTAGCGTTGTTGTGCCGTAATTCCTATTTTTTAAAATTAAATATAGATTTAATTTGATTAATATCCTCTTATCTAGTATTTCCAATTAAAATCTAATTAAGTCTGTTCTCCGGTTTTCATAAGTAATGTTAACTCAATTAATATGAACTTAAATGTGTTTGTAATTTAATTTGTTTAGTTCAACACGAATCATAAAGTTCGACGTTTAGATGTTCTCACCAGTTACTTTTCTAATTAATTATTTAATTAGTGTAATTTGTACATAGAGAATTGTATATAAAATTTGACTAAGTTCTACTTCATCTTTATAAATGCAAATATAATATGAGTTAATTATAATTAGGGATATTCTCTTTTGAATACCTTTTACATTAGTTTTCTGGATTAAAATAAATGAAAGCCTATAGTTCTTTTATTTCTTTCATAACATAAGTCTTCCGATAGCTGTTTCTTTTCAACCCTAGCTCCATTTTCCACGTTTCTTGCACTCTCGTGACCGTAGCAACGAGCCTTATCCTTTAGTTCGCTCTTTTAAAGCTTTCCTTTTGTTTGTTGTATCTGTTCTTAGTTATTCTTGTTTGTTTGCTTGCTTGTATGCTTCGGTCGGATGCTTGTGTGATGTTAGAAGAAGCGCGATCCAAGAGCTTTGAAGATCTAGAGTCTCAAGAACAAGAGTTGAAGACTCTAAGCAGCTATTCTCTAAAAGAAAGGCAAGTGTTTCCTTGATCATGCTTTTGTCCTAATAATCACAATAAATATAACTTTTTCTTTATGCATGCATGTGTCCTAATTTTGATGGATGCTAATTAAGGATATGCCTAGTCTTTATGATCATTCCTTGTCAACCTGGGTTTTATCTTTATTGTTGGGTAGCTATTGCTTAGTTGCTTCAACTGGTTATGGTTTTGGAATAATATATAATCATGATGACAACAATAATGATGTTACACCTATTTTATCCATGTTCATACTCTTTGTGTTGTTGATCACAAGATCATATATTTTAATCGGAACATGGAGAACCACCTAGGAAAACAGTGCAACCACAATACTATATGGCTTTGGTCTTGGCTAATTAATTAGAAACTCTAGCTTGTGATGATCTTACCGAAAGGGCAAGAGGGGAGTGCGTTGATGGGGTATAGCCCGGTCCTCTTGAGGCGTAGATATGTTCCTGGTTAAGACGTCTTCCTCATTAGGGAGGGTTATGACCACTGCGGCCTGAAACCTTAGCGGATTGTCATAAGTTAGGGAATCTTTGTAAAGGCCTCGTAGTGAATCCCTTGCCACTCACCTCGGAAGTGTTTAAGAGGCTAGCTACCTCGGGCAAATCAGGAGACATGAATTGTGGGTAAAGTGTACAACCTCTGCAGAGTGAAAACTGATATATCAGCCGTGCTCACGGTTAAGAGCGGCTTGGACCCTCACATGATAATTGAACTTGAAGATGAAATAAATCGTGGACCATGGTTATGGTTATGGTTATGGTTATCCTGGACCATGTTTATGTTTATGGTTATGCTTATGCTATATCTCTTCTATTTCTTTTAAAGTGGGTTTTGGTATGAACTTATACCTTAGTAATCAGGTGCTAATAAAATTTGACCAACTAAAATTGCTTATCGCAGTAAGCCAGTCAGCCTTTCCTTGATTTTAGCCTTTATGTCATATAATTTCCAACACTTGCTGAGTACCAACCGTAAGTGTACTCACGCTTGTTATAATTGCTGCTCAGAGGAGAAAGTGATGTAAAGTCTTTTGAAGATGATGCTGAGTTCTAGGCCTGCGCAACCCCCGGTCGATTGCCTGTGAAGTTTGGAGTCTACGTTTTCAGGATAAGCTGTATAACTCTGATAATCTTTATAGTCTTTTAATTCTTTTTTTGTGATACTGTTGCTGATTATTCACTGATGAAGTCACTATATGTATGGAACTTGATCCTGACATACATATAGTTATGCATTCGGTTTTGTTCTTAAAACTGGGTGTGACAATGGGCCATAGAGCTCATTGACTCTCAAATGGCTCATTTTCTTTGGAATAATCAGGAAGGAAATGGGAAATATCATTTGGCTAATTGGCCAATGGTTGCTCAAAAGAAAAATTTTGGGGATTTAGGTATTCCAATCCTACAATATATGAATTTGTGCCTTTTGGCCTCATGGATCTCTAGATATCACTTTAGTGATAATGTGTTGTGGAAAAAATAGTTGATCATAAGTATAGGATCCAAGATCTCAATATGTTCTGCTGCCCAAATATAGCTTTTGGAAAGGGGTCCTATGGGCTAGCAAAGCTGCTCAAATGGGTTACTCTTGGCAGATTGGGGTTGGCAGAAATGTGAAGTTTTGGGAGGATCAGTGGTTTGGCAGTTCTAGTCTGGTTGTCCAACTGGCCTCTGTACTGCATAATAAATGAATAAGGCATTTTGCAGATGCTTGGGATGGGGTTAACATGAAGCTGACTTTTAGGAGAACTGTTTTCCCTCAGGTTATGGAACTTTGGCATCAGATAGTTGGTATTGCTGAATCTATTGCTTTGACTGATGAACTGATTCTGTCATTTGGAAATTTAATTCCTATGCCATTTATTCAGTACAAACCCTTAATGCAGTGGTGAACTTTAGAAGTGTCAAGCAGGTTTACAGCCGTGCTGTTTGGAAAATTTGTATCCCAGCAAGGGTGCAAATCTTGTTTTGGGTTTTAAACAACAATAAAGTGCTAACTAGAGATAATCTGAGTAAGAGAAGATATGTGAAGGATAAAACTTGTGTGTTCTGTTCAGACTTAGAGCCTGTCAACCATTTATTCTTCTCCTGCTCTGTGGCTACTAATGTTTGGAACATGTGATCTGAGATCTATGGGACTACTGTGGGTGTTAATTTTGAATCTGTATCCACAAGTCATGGATATTCCAAAGAAAACAATCTATTTTGAATGTGGTGCACATTTTCATGACAAAAAAATGGGAATCGGCATGGATGGTGCACAGTTTATGACTTTTTCTGAATCCATCACAAATAATGGATTAAGAGATTTGTTGTAGTTATGGATGGTCCTGGTGGTCTCTGAAAAAGATGTAATATACTTGTAGTTGTAAGTTTCTTCGTGTACGATGTGGTTTGCGTGTGGTGTGCGTGTGTAGGGTTTGTGTGTGTTTTGTGCATGAGCAGATACTATAGTTGTACTCAGATGAGAAGTATTAAAAATATATTTTTATATTTTTTATGTTTTGGTTGTTTCTTCTATCTTTTTTGATGCTTGTACTAGTGATATATAATATGGTAGAGAACCCAACCCAAGGATCGACCATGGTTCCATTGGTATTCCCTCAAAGAGGACCACCACTGCCATATATATGAGCCGATCATAACTTGGAGCGGCACGGTCGTCCATCCTATTGGAACTTTGTATTTATCGATAACTAACAGGTTGCGCCTTGATAATAGCATGATACATGAGAGATGATTTACAATTTATAAAATATATATAAAGGGATAACAATAATTATGTTGCTCCTCTTTGCACAATTGTGAGACTTTGATGAAAACACAGCCCCCCTCTACAAATCTGTTATGAAGAAATTAGAATTAATCATCAATTTCTATAATTAATTAATCAGTTAGTGATTAATGACATCATTAAATTACTTACTATTTACGAAAGGCCCTTCAGCTCTTGGCTCCTTGGGCATGTATAAAATGAGTGGTCCCCCATCAATGAAATACAAAGTCAGTTTTATGCACTTTGCTCTCTACTCACTACGAGTAAAAGGAACAATACCACGAGACCTAAACAGAATGAACTCTGTCAGGGGCCCCTAGCAGCGCCCGTCACTGCTGCCCCTCACAGGCGTTGGAGACGATGAACTGGGAGCCAAAAAACACAGGCGAACTGGACATAGACTCAGAGTATACAGTCAATCGATCCGTGTTTTCTGTAATTGCAATTGCTATATGTAGGGAAAACAAAACAGAGCCTCACCGGCCACTACGCCCGAGCATTTCGGCATGGATTTCCATCACGAAGTGCCATCCCACCTCGCTGTTTCATGCCGCAAGACCCAGGCGCCAAAACAGAAAAACAGAGCGAACCACATGCGAACGCAGCGCACGTCGGGTTGCAGACTCAACGGTCCAGAGCTCCTACAGCTTGGACATCTACGTTATTTGCTAAAGAATAAACATGCTAAAGAACTAATCATGCACCTGGATTATCAACATTCTCCCCCTAATTCTAGTGCTTGATCACTGGAGCTTGATGACGCCAATCTTCTCACGAAGTTTCTGGAAGCGCTCCTTCGCCAGTGGCTTTGTCAGAATATCCGCGAGTTGCTCCTGAGTCCCCACGAACTTCAAGTCGATGTCCCGTTGCCGACACATTCACAGATGAAATGAAACTTCACATCAATATGTTTGCTTCGATCATGGAACACCGGATTCTTGCTTAGTTCAATAGCGGACTGATTGTCCATCTTGAGCTTGGGCGTGGAGATCTTGACGCCCAGCACATCTCCAAGCAGTCTCTTCAACCACACTGCCTGGCACGCTGCTGCAGCCCCTGCTATGTATTCTGCTTCACACGATGACAGTCCCACTACCTTCTGTTTCTGGGATTGCCAAGACACAGGATTTCCTCCCAAGAAGAAAATCACACCCGAGGTGCTCTTTCTGCCATCCATATCTCCTGACATCCCACTGTCACTGTAACCCAGTAGATCAAGTTCTCCCCCATTATTTGTATACAGCAGCCCATAGTATATTGTTCCTGCAATATATCTCAGCAAATGTGTTACTGCTGCTCTGTGATCCTCCTTGGGTTCTTCCATGAATCTGCTCAAGTACCCCACACTGTAAGCAAGTTCAGGTCTTGTATTCAGTAAGTACCTCAGGCTCCCAATCAGACTGCGGTAACTGGTTACATCTACTGCTGGTTTGAGCCTGAATTTTGAAAGCTCCAGTCTGGTCTCCATTGGTGTTGCATTTGAGTTGCAGGCTCCCAGCCCTGCCTTCTCCAGTACCTTCTTGGCATATGTTGCTTGTGAAAGCTCAATGCCACGCCTCCCTTTTCTGACCTCAATGCCCAGGTAATACGTAAGAGCACCCAAAGCACTCATACGGAACAGCATTTTCATTTCCTCCTTAAAGGCTGTGATCTCCTTGGTAGACTCCCCCGTGATGATGAGATCGTCCACATAAATCCCAACAATCAGCCTTGAAGAATTGAGGCACCTTGTGTACAGCCCGTGCTCATACTCACTCTTGCTGAAACCCAGTTCCTGCAGGCTTGCATCCAGTTTGGCATTCCATGCCCTTGGCGCCTGCTTCAGTCCATAGAGTGCCTTGTGCAGCTTCAAAACCTTCCTCTCATGTCCTGCAGCAATAAACCCTGGAGGCTGCACGACATAGACTTCTTCTGCTAGCTCCCCATTGAGGAACACCGATTTGACGTCCATATGATGAACCGCCCAACCACTGTGAGCAGCCACTGCTAGCAGGATCCTCACCGACTCCATTCTTGCAACTGGAGCAAACACTTCTTCATAATCAATTCCCTAACGCTGCACATACCCTTTAGCTACCAGGCGCGCTTTGAACTTGGAGATGTTCCCATGTTCATCATGTTGGATTGATCTTCCAGAGACCCACTCGGACCCCAACGGGCCCAATGGGCCTCCTCTCTCACGCGCCCTGATCGGGGGCGCTCCAGCCCGTTGGTAGCTGGTGGGCCCCCAATCGCACAGCGCTATAAAGAGGAGGTGGGTCCAGCGGCACACAACACGAGGTTCACCGTGCCGCCGCCACACCACCGACAGACCAAAACCCTAGCCGATCTAGAGCAAGCGCAGGAGCGGCGGAAAGACTCACCGCCACCTTCATTGATGACGCCACATGGTCCCCGCATTTTCCCGTGGCGACCCGAAGGACGCCGAGGCCTACACCGAGCCTCGACTACCTCAAGCATCACTGTCACCTGAGATGATGGCGGGTCCCTCCGCTGCTCCCGCAATGCAGGGCCACGACGGTATGATCACCAGTGCCCCTTCTGCTCTCTCCCTCATGTTATCTCGACTTGTTTAGATCCACGCGACATCACCCGATCCTATCACGCAGTAGTCGATCCATGGATGTAAGTAGTCGATCCACGAGTTTAACACATCACGCTTCAGCTTGAACACCCATTTCAAGCCAATTGCTCTCTGACCAGCTGGCAAATCCACCAAGGACCAAGTCTTGTTCTTCTCAATTGATGCCATCTCTTCGAGCATTGCATTCTTCCACTCCTTGAACTACTTGGCCTCCTCCGCTGTAGCTGGTTCATCATCAATCGCCACCATGAGCTCCTGAAGTAGCCCCCGCTCAGCCAGCCCTGGCGGCGAGGCAGGACCGAGGACATTGTCCATGGCCCTAAAGCGAAGGGGTGCATCATCGCCGTGGTCCTCATCTAGGTCGACATCACCTGCCGGTGGTGACGTGAATGGGATGCCAGGCGCCTACATGGTCGCCGGCGGTGTGCAAGGCTCATACCCGCACGTGGGTGTCACCACTCCCCCGGATCCTGGTGCAGGTGTGGCCGGCCTGGGCATCGTTGAGGCCGTGGCTGGGTGTGTCAGTGCGCCACCAGACTATCGTGGCCCGGCGATGGAGACAAACTCGATGTAGAACAGCTCCCGTTCGTCGTCAGGTCTGGCTCCCTTCTTTGTGCCCCAATCCCAGGCGCGTTCTTCCTCAAACACCGCGTCCCGTGACACGTGCACGCGCCGCGACACCGGCTCGTAGAAGTGTCATGCCTTGGTCTCCTGCTCGTAGCCGATGAACACCATGGGCTTGCTCTGGTCTTCTAGCTTGGTGAGGTACTTGCTCCCAGCCTTCACGTGTACCACGCACCCGAACGTGCGAAAGAAGTGTACAGGAGGCTTCCGCCCATGCCATACCTCGAATGGCGTCTTGCCTTCCACGCTCCGGGTAGGTGATCGGTTCAGGATGAACATGGCCATGGTCACCACCACCCCCCAGAACTAGCCCGGGATCACCATTGCCTTCATCATGCTCCTGGCCATCCCCATGACCGTCTGGTTCCTCCTCTCCACCACGCCGTTTTGCTGGTCGTGTACAGCGCGGTGAAGTGCCACTGGACACCCTCCTTGGCGCAGTGGTCGATGAAGGTGCGTGCCGTGAACTCGCCCCCGCGGTCAGTGCGGAGCGTGCCCAAACGCCTCCCTACCTCAGCTTTGGCTCGCTGCTGGAATGTGACTAACGCCACCGCTGTCTGGTCCTTGGCTTCCAGGAGTATCAGCCACATGTAGCGGCTAAGGTCGTCGACGAGGAGCTTGAACATCTTCTTCCTGCTTGGCATCGCTGGTGTCACCGGGCCGCACAGGTCGCCGTGCACGAATTCCAGCTTGTGCGCCGCGTGGTATGCAGCCTCCGACGGGAACGCCAGGCGCCTCTGCTTCCCAGTGAGGTAGCTGTCGCAGACTTGCTCGATGTGGGTAATCCATGGCAGCCCCCGAACAATCTCCTCCTGGGCAAGTCGACGTAGTCCGCTAAAATTGAGATGCCCATACCTTGCGAGCCATTGCCATGTCATGCTCGTCCCTTGCACCGCCAAGCACACCGGCTTGCTGATGTCGAGGTTGAGCTTGTACAGTCGGTTTGCCGACTGCGGTACCTTGGCTACCAGCCGGTTTGTCGAGGTTGTGCTTGTACAGCCAGTTTGCCGATCGTGGCACCTTGGCTCCCAGATCCGCAAGAAGCCATCTTCGAGCAGGATCTTGAAGCCATCTTCTTTGAGTTGACCAAGGCTGATGATGTTCATCATGAGGTGCGGGATATGGTAGACCTCGGTGAGCGCCTGGTGCTCACTGCTCTTGCAGTTGAAGAGGACGGTCCTGCGCCCCTCGATGCCGGCAACAGAGCTGTCCCCAAACTTGACGGTGCCATGGATCCCGGAGTCGAGCTCGGAGAAGGCCGACCTCGCACTCATCATGTGATTCATCGCCCCGGTGTCAACAATCCATCGGGTGCTCTCTCTCTCCCTCGCGCCCATCCCCGAGCTAGACGAAGAGCTTGTCTTCGTTGAGGTGGATTGCTGGCAGAGACGGGAGAGGGAAGTCGCCTGCCGCCGCACGAGTTGGGGATTGAGCCGGCTGCGCGTTGACTGACGCAGTGGCCACCAAGAGTGTGGGCTCCCCTTCTTCTTCAGCTTGGGCCGCATGGGCCTGCTCATCTTGGTTCTTCTTGCGCCATTCCCGGGCCCAATGCCCTTTCTTGCCACAGTATCGGCATTCGTCCCTCGCTGCGTTCCCGCCGTCGCAGCTAGAGTTCCCATCGAAGTTGCCACCATCGCATCCGCCGCGACCGCGGCTACACCCCCTCTTCTAGCCTAATGCAGGCTCCTTGCCATGCTCCGAGACGGCTTCGCTGCACCCGCGTTCTGAGCCACCTCCACAGGAGCCACCCCCACCCCCACCGGACAGCTGAAGCCGAGATGACAGTCGCGCGACCAGCTCGTCCTCAATGAGGTTCAGGCTCGCGATGGAGTTCGCGCTGTCATGGTTGTGCCACTCCTCTGTGGCCTTCAGTAGGCCAATTAGCTCCTCCACCGAGATGTCGCTGAGGTCAAGAAGCGTCTCTATTGAGGACGCGATCTGCTCGAACCTCGCCGGAAGGGCCTGCAAGAATTTGCGAACTACCACTTCCTCCTTGATGCCGTCGCCGAGCATCACGAGCTGGTTGATGATGCGGTTGATCCTGATGCCCAAGTCATCCACCGATTCCCCGTCGTGGAACTTGAGCGCATCAAATTCCCGCCAGAGCGTGCCCGCCTTCACCTTACGAACGCGCTCGACGCCGATGTTCATGACCTTGATCACGTCCCAGGCGATCTTGGCCGTTGGCTTGCTGGCTATTGTACCCATCATCTCCACGGGAATGGCTTTGGTGAGAACTTCAAGCGCCATCCAATACTCTGTGACGTCACGCGTCCCGAGCATCACCGCGAGCCACAAGCCCCTCACCTGCAGCATCACGCACATCAACGCAGCCCAATCGTAGTACTTCGTCTTCGTGAGCACGGGGTAGTTCCCCGAGCCCGCCACCGCCTTCTCGATGACGCGCTCGACGATGACCCCGCATGTCCGCGGCCTGCATGGCGGAGAGCGTCCACAGCGTGGCGGCGTCACCGAGCGCTGCGGCGATGTCCTCGACATGGCCTCCCCCGGATGCTAACCTGGCTCTGATACCAATTGTCAGGGGCCCCTAGCAGCGCCCATCGCTGCTGCCCCTCACCGGCGTTGGAGACGATGAACTGGGAGCGAAAAAGCACACGCGAACTGGACACAGACTCAGAGTATTTTGTACGGTCAATCGATCCGCGTTTTCTGTAATTGCAATTGTTATATGTAGGGAAAATAAAACAGAGCCTCACCGGCCACTATGCCCGAGCATTTTGGCATGGATTTCCATCACGAAGTGCCATCCCACCTCGCTCTTTCATGCCACAAGACTCGGGCGCCAAAACAGAAAAACAGAGCGAACCCATGCGAACGCAGCGCATGTCAGGTTGCAGACTCAACGGTCCAGAGCTCCTATAGCTTGGACATCTACGTTATTTGCTAAAGAATAAACATGCTAAAGATTTGATCATGCACCTGGATTATCAACAAACTCTATTCATCTTCGTTTCTTTACAACCCAAGGAGGATTCGTTGTTTTTCCTCTCCACGGCCAGCAAATGGAACACTCGGCATTGTTTCTGCATGCATCATGGTCATGGTAATCGCTTCCCTGTCGCCATGGAGGTCGTCCCTTCGCTACGATGACGACAGCCGGCATCGCCGACTTAGGCCCACAGGCCGGACCTCCTTGCGGTGGCCATCAGGCCACCATAACTACATTCACCGCTACATCGGACTTCGTCTGGCACACTATGGTGATGCACCCGAGCTTCACCATCAAACAATGGCTGCACGCCGGGGCGCACCGACGTTCTTCAACAATGAGCATCCGCGCCTATACAGCCACCCTCGACGGCGGCGCCCTCGGCACCCACTTCTCCTCCACCAGGAATGGCGCCCACGACACCCGCTCCTCCACCCGTAGCACCAACCTCGGCAGCCGCTCCTCCTCCACCGTGACAGCTGCTTTTTCCCCTCGCTCGGTGGTTCCCGCAGCAGCGGCCCCATCTCCATCATCGACGGTTGGCCCTCCTCCACTGGCAGCCCCAGCCTCCACGCCCACCCGTGGTCACGCACCGTAGGCCGGGTGTGCGGTGCGGCTAATGGAGCCCAGCAACGCTAGGCTTCTCCGACGGGCCATAGGCTGCCGGCGGTGCCGGCACCACCGGCGAACAGGGGGAGGAGAATAGGGAGAGCGAGGCAAGCAGACACGACGGCCCACGTGGATCGCGGCGGCGCGACACACTCGGTACTAGGCAGTGGCATCAAATGGGAGGTGGTGGGTTAGGGTCCCTACGCCCTCTTATCCAGGCCGACCTCAGCCATCGGGCTGGGCCGCTCACGGGCTGCAAACAGCCCGCAGGCCAAGCCCGACAGCAAGCCAAGCCACTTGCAGGCCGTGGTTGACAGCAAGCCAAGCCGGGCCGCTGGTAGGCCATCCGAGCCAGGCCACCAGCTGAACCGAGCCGAGCCCCCCCCCCCCTCTCCCCCCCCCCAATGCAATTTTATAAAAAGGCCCCCAGACCTTTATCTATTTACACATTTTAAACTATCCAGTTCTGCATGTTTATATTTATGGCCCTAGATTGTTCTGGTTTAGTCCTCACACTATTCTAGATTTGCATAATTATTGCAAATAGCTATGTTGACCATCAGGCTTGTAAGATTAGCACCAATGTAATATGGATATTATAATTACTGCAATAATTATCCATTATATGATCCACATATCTCTCATTGGTTATACAAATATTATTTTATAATAGTCATGTAGTAAAATGCAAAATTAAAACTAAGGTATATAAATCTGAACTTTTTGGAATAACACAAGGTGATGGAGACCTAGGAACTGGCTGCAATAAGTTCTTTAAGAAATTATTTGCTCTGAGACCGTGCTTTTAGGCAGTTGTTGGCATTTCTTAGCGTCATCACGAGGATTCTTAGTCCTTAGCGATCGCACCTGTTTAAATTCTATATCATGTAGTAAAATGCAAAATTAAAATTAAGGTATATAAATCTGAACTTTTTGGAATAACATAAGGCGATGGAGACCTAGGCACTGGCTGCAATAAGTTCTTTAAGAAATTATTTGCTCTGAGACCATGCTTTTAGGCAGTTGTTGGATTTCTTAGTGTCATCACGAGGATTCTTAGTCCTTAGCGATCGCACCTGTTTCAATTCTACATCATGTAGTAAAATGCAAAATTAAAATTAAGGTATATAAATCTGAACTTTTTAGAATAACATAAGGTGATGGAGGCTGTGGCAGAACCAACCTGAATTACACCGGCTCAAGTACGCAAATTCTCTCTTAAGGGCTCCAATCGTACTTCAAACGGTGTAACCCCTTGGGCTGTCGGGTAATGTCCCGATAAACCACCGAAAGCAGGATCAAACAAGGTACCTCGCACGAAGGCGAGTCCAGAGATACAATCGCCATCATATTTTACATCACAGGCATTTATATTACAAGAGTTTCCAAAAGTAGTATAAGTTCCAAACTGATAGAAATTATTACAAACCAGTTTAATTTTCAAGTTCACGGCAGCGGAATTTAAAATACGACAACTATACACGTCGTCAGTACGGACATCATGCTAAGCCCTGGCATGTCATCACTCGGTATGATCAGTGTTGGCCGAGGACGGATCTCATTCCACGGGCCAACCATCGGGCAGAGCATAAGGCCATGGCACAGGCAGAGTAGAGTCCTCAGGGGGATTACCTGGAACAAAAGTTACAATGCAAGGCTGAGTATTCTAATACTCAGCAAGGCTTACCCGTTTCATGGTATACTCAGCCATGTAACTAGGCTATGAAGGCTTTAAATGGTTCTGGGTTTGGTTTTCAGCTGAAAAGCAACAAAGAGTAGATCCTTACTTTCAAATTTTAGCTTTCAAGTTCTAGTTGATTATCCATTCTAGGTAAGCAACTATAACTATTCAAACATGGTAAAATCTTTTAAACAAACATCATCTTTGATAACCATAAGGTTGCTCTTGTTACTCTATGTGGCAAAGGGATCAAGCAGTCTCAATCTCCGCGAGAAACGGACGATTCTGAATCGAATTTCATAACCTTGCAAGGGCAAACCTAACTCACACGCTTGGAACATCCAACGATTGTTCCGAAGCAACCGTTTGCTTTTCATTCCGACTCGTGGATCAGATCCACCACAAGCGATTGCAGGACCATACGCACATCCAATGTGCAGGACGTACATCTGTAGCGCGACTACATGACCGTACTCCTGGTTGCCCTGCAACACGTATTCCTACACATCGAAGCGAGTAACCAGAAAAATCAAATACGAGTGGTAGGAGGTATGTCCACTTGCCAGGCCGATTGGTTACTAGGCTTACCGCTTACCATATTTCACGGCATGTGGCTAGTACTTTCAAACGCTTAACCACCGCTACCACACACTACGACCTTAGCCAAATTCATCAACACAGACGGGGTATCATCGCAACCATGATACTTCACATAGATCCCGTCCATCATCCTTATAGTGATTACAGGAATGTAAACACTACAATTCCTATAAAGCTCGCGAGTGACAAGCAATCACTCGACTTCTACCGATCCTATTAGCATAACAGTTATTCGGACTCAAGCTCTAGTATTCAGTACATTGGTTCCTAGGAATATGCAACTAGGATTTTCAGACAACTCCTAAGAACTTAATGCACAAGTATATATATATATATAAATGTAGATTGCAGTGTAAATAAAGTAGCGGGTTTATGTCCGGAGCTTGCCTTCTTGAGTGGGGCTGGGGGCAGGAGTGTCAAAGTTTTCCGAACTTTGGTTCGGAGCTTCAGTTAGATTTTCGACGACGTTCCCGGGGTCTTCAGAAATTTCTACTTCGGGTTCCAGGATCAATTCGTAGTCTCCGTCGGCGAGAGTGGTTGAGTCTATATGATATGCAAAGACGTGGTTTAATGGATGCATACATTTTCTTTTCACTTCATGATAAAGTTGCAATCCAATAAAAACAGAGTTCACTCATCAAACATATCATTTACTCTTCTACTGGGCAGTCATTTATCGAGCATAAACTAACCTAGTTAACTACACTAAACAACATGTTTAAATTGAATGAATTTCATAGAGCAACGTACTTCAATATTGAAGCTACCAAATTAGCTAAGCATTGCTTTTAGTATAATTACATTTACTGTAAATTTATCTAATTTTTATTTCTACAGGAATAGTGCTACAAAAATAATCAATCATAACACTACTATATCAAGTTCTATTTATCCTGGCTGTTCTACAAATGATCGTAGGTTGAAAATTTGTGGACATGCCACACTACTCAAAGGCATCATTCTACTTTATTTTCATAATTTTTCATGAGCTAGAATTATTTTTCATGGATTTCCTTTGAATCTAAGCTTAAATTCATTACTAAAGCTACACTAGAGTGCTGACTCTCAAACTTTTATCTTGGATTATACATACTGAAACAAAGATAAGGTAAAATGTTCAGCTATAAACATGAAGAGATGCTTGTGGAATTAAATTATGAAACTTTTATCAACATAAAGCAAAGTTATCTAAACATCATAGCTAGAGGGCTGTTCTGAGCTTCCAAATTTTACACAGTTCTACTTATGGCACATACATCTCATGTTTCAAATCTGAGCCTCAGAACTGCTATGGATCAAAAGATCTAATTAAAGTACCCATCATCTACTAATTAAATTGCAGCACAAAATATACATATTCATCTTATGACCATAATACAAAAGTTGTAGTATTTAATACAAGGATTCAAACCCAACTAGTTTAATATTTTTCTGAATTTTCTACAATTTTCTACATATTTTAGAAGTTTACTGATTTGAATTTGGGGGACGGACTGGAAATTTACAGACAGAACCCTAGAAAGATTGAAATCAGAGCAATTGGGTCCTTGCTCATCGGGGAAGAAGGGGCAGGGACATCGCCGGCCAAATTCCAGCGAGGGGCGGTGTCGGGGGTGGAGCATCAGGAGCTCAAGGCGCGTCCAGGGGTGGGCTTTGGAGGAAGAGGAGGTGACCGGAGGTGGGTTTCCCACGGCGGCCGAGGCGGCGGCGGAGAGGAGCTCGTCGGCGAGAGGTTTCCCGGTGAGGAGGGCGGTCAAGTTCTGGTCCAGCAGCTGCAGCTGGAGAAGAGGAAGCTACTGGGGTGGTTGGATCGGTCGGAGGAGGGGTGGAAGGATGGGTTCGACGGGAACAGAAGCTCACCGGCGAGGAGGTAGCGACGGCGAGGTGGTTCCGGTGGCTGGGGTGCTGAAGGGCGGTGAAGAAGCTGCTGGGAAGCTTCTGCGGGGTGATGTAGTGCTGCTGGTGCCCTTGGGGAGGGCTAAGGGGCTCTGTCGCGGTGAGTTGACGGTGAGGCCGAGCGGCGGCGGAGCTTGAGCTTGTCGGTGCTGTGGGAGACGATGCTCGGGTGCGGGAGAGTGAAATTGGATGGGTCAGTGAGCTGCAGGGAGTCGCGGCGGTGCTACTGGAGCACTAGATCGCAGGTGGGAGGTGGCGTGGGCGGCTGACGACGGCGGCCAGAGGCTGCAGCGGCGCTCCGGCAAGGGGCTACGCTCGGGGAAAGGAAATGCCGTGGAAGAGAAGTGCGTGAGTGAGTAAAGAGGATCGTGGAGCAGTTGTTGAGCATGTTTTAAGGCCGAGAGAGGTGCTGCACGCGCGAGCAGGAGCTGGCAACGGCGGTGGCATGCGTGGCGGCCGGCAGTGAGCTCTGGTGGTCGTGGCATTCGCGGAGGAGGACAGCAGGGGAGAGGAGCAGGACTGGGGAAGGGGGAGAGCGACGCGTGGAGTCCGCCCGAGCAGGAGGTGGAGCTGGGGAGGAGCTGGAACGGCGGTGGGCGGCGCTGGCAGTCGGCGGCAGAGGGGAGCAGAGGAGCAGAGCAGGGTGCCAGAGGAAGAAGAAGAGGGGGGGTCCGAGGGACTCATTTGCAAAAACATAAAGTCCAACGACCTCACTGTAAAGTAAGATTTCCCACTGATCCAGAACCCTAATGAGAAAATGATCAAAATAGAAGTTGTAGAATTTTTCAAACCCTACAAATTGCTTTAGGGTTCAAGTTCCAAAACCCAAAGTACAAAGCTTTAATTTTAAATTTTGAACTAAAATCAAACTTGATAAGGTTTTATCCTTATTAAGGTAAATTTTATGCAGTTTTGGACATAATTGCAAGTTTTCATGTAATGTCATGATGACTTACATTCTTACACTTTGGTCCTAAGTAAACTTTGAAAGTTACTTTTGTACTTCAAATATTTTGCATAAAAGGACTCATACTTTTGCAAAAATTACACATAAGTCCTTATTTTCACATAAACACCCAAATTTTATATAATTCAACATATTTATGACAATTTCTTTCCTAGTGTGATACAAATTTGACACCTAGGGTGTCACGGAGACCTAGGCACTGGCTACAATAAGTTCTTTAAGAAATTATTTGCTCTAAGACCGTGCTTTTAGGCAGCTGTTGGCATTTCTTAGCGTCATCACGAGGATTCTTAGTCCTTAGCGATGGCACTAAGAAACGCCCTGGTGGTATGTTTTAATGATTATAGATTGGATCTGCAAGCACACGGATATACTGTTGTAACATTTCACCCGGAGAGTATTCGAGTATCGTTATTTATATTTTCCCGTAGGATGGCATGGTGAGGTACATAACCAGGATAAAATGAATAAGCTATAGACTATATTTCATACAGGGGTAAGTCATGATAAATTAAATGAATAAGGCTAATATGACACACACAAGCCAATCTCAAGATAAAGAATAACACATAAACAAAAGGTTAGCGGGAGCATAGGCATACAAAGAATGTTCTAAAAGCATCTATTCATATACGCAAGGGTTACACAAGATACTTGGTTAGGGCTCAAAGCTAAGGCTCCAGATATCAGGGAGAATGTGCCACACCCGTGTGCAACCAGTCCCGTTACATCTTTCGAAACTCCTACACCATACCTGAACGTGGGGGACTACACTAACCACGGCAATTCTGCCGTAGCGGACCGACAGGGATGTCACCACCTGCCTTCTACCCCTACAACACCGTGGAGCATGGTCATATCCGAGGGATCCCGCATACTCGGGCACCATGCCCGTGTATGAGGTCACTACCCTAGCGCCCCCGGGTCTCCCACCCTTCGGATGGAAAAGTAAAGTGCTAAGGCAAGCACAAAGGCACAATGAACCGATATTCTTACTTAGAACATCTGGCCTAACCACATATAAAGAATAATTTATGGACGAACAAGGCATGGTATGATAAACTATCAAGATAGCATAGCAACCATGACTAAGCTCTGCATTATGAATAGGATACTAACAAGTCGAATACAAAGCCATACCGGAGACCGAGGATTGCTCAACGACTTCAAGGACGACTGGATTCGCTAAAGAGAAGTTCTAGCCTAGCTCCACTAGCCTAAGGAGTACAAGTCACAAAGTGAGAGAGGGGGAGAGGCTTCTAATGTGTGGTGTGTGTGAATAGGGGGGAGGCCTCCTTTTATAGTCTTTGAGGGCGGTTTCCACTATCTCTATGTATGGAACCACCATCCACCGCCCTTGAGGAGATAAGGATGATCTTCCCGCCAAAGATCTGGCAGCCGGGAAGCTGTTCAGGTTCGGCCGAACCTAGGGTTGGCCGAACCCAGATGGTGCTCCCTCGGGTCTGCCTTCCTCTGGACAGCTGACAGGTGGGCCCTGGTGTTGATCACCGGTGATTCGTGTCTTGGCGCGCCCGTTTGGTCTGATTGGGGTCCCTTCAATCCTGTATGGCGCAGCAGACGATCTTCTGTGCATTTGTGCTGCATCTTCTTCATGTTTTCTTCTTATTTCAGACTTGCATTCGTGAAATGGCTAGATAGACAATACAACTATGGAACTAGGTTAGTGATACAATTATGTGAGTAAGAGTTATGGTTTTCCTTTATTTGTGAGTATAGTTGATAGTCAGATTTCGCATTTAAGGACCGTCAACAGCAGCAAATTACTTGCCCATTACCGAGAGGTCCACATCTTATGATGATTACCTACAATGTGTATATCCAAAATATTCTATACAATGAAATTTGTATAAAATATGATTATCAAGTCACTAATTCTCGCAGGAATGCAAATAAAATAGTTGCATTGTTCAGTTCAAAATACCTTAAGTTATGTTGCAAGAATCATCTTGACTTCATTATTTTGCTAGCTAGACAAAGCGCGACTCCAACAAAACGTCATTGGACAGGAGTTGAGAATATCTTCAGATATCTCCAAGGTGCACAAGATCTTGGCTTATTCTATCAGTTTGACCAAGTTAAAGCTATAATTGGATACACAAATGCTGGCTATCTATCTGATCCCACAAGATCAGATCTCAAACATGTTTTGTATTCTTACATGGTGGAACGGATATATCATTGAAATTAGCCAAACAAACTCTATTAGCCACATCCACTAATTATTCTAGAATAATCGTATTATACGAAGCTTCAAGTGAATGTGTATGGCTTCGCAGAATGATCAATCACATACAACAATCATGTGATATTGGTTCAATCACGAAACAAACAATTATCTATGAAGATAATTCTGCTTGCATTGCACAAATCGATGCAGATTATATAAAGAGCAATATCACAAAACACATTGCTCCCAAATTATTCTATCCTCGTGAGCTAAAAAAATGGAGAGATAGAAATCTTGCAAACTAAGTTATGTGATAATCTTGCAGATTTATTCACAAAGTTCTTACCTACATCATTATCTCATAAATATATTTTTGGAATTGGTACGTGATGATTTAAGGATTTGCAAGTACCATGGTGAGTAAACCTTTGATATAATATATTTATAATCTTCTGATTATAAAATTGCACTCTTTTTCTAATGAGTTTTTCCTATCAAGGTTTTCTCATACGTAGGTTTTTAATAAGGCAATATGCTATCAAGCAATCATATATGTCATATCAATATTTTCTTCTATTTTTGCAAAAGGGTTTTAAAGGAGTTTTCCTATGACATATCCGTACATCTCCTTATTTTTCCCACAAGATTTTCAAAAAGATTATTCCATTGTTTACGAGACCACAAGAAGAACAAATTGATCAAGGGGAGTGTTATGAAGAAATTAGAATTAGTGATCAATTTGTTAGTGATTAATGACATCATTAAATTGCTTACTATTCATGAAAGGGTCAATCTGAAGAGGTGTGTCCCTTTAGCCCTTGGCCCCTTAGGCATGTATAAAAGGAGTGGTCCCCAATCAATAGAATATACAAGTCACTTTCACTCTCAACAAAATCCAATGCATCATGCCCTCAAAATAAATACTAGTCTGACCCCATTCATTTATGCCATTAGCTTGATCGGCATCATCCGTACGAAATAACCTAACTCGGTATGGTTCACACGAGGAGCCACGCTCGCCGAAGTCCATTACTTGTGTATGGCTAGGAGGTCTAGGACCAGCCGCAATCTGGGCCGCAGCTCTCAGCTGTCAGGTTTATGTATCTCCACGCCATGGTCGTCAGTCAACGGTTAGCCAGTAGTCTCGATATGGCGACGACGAGTGCACGAGCGCATGCTCTTTTTGAGAAAGAAAAAAAATCATTTACTACTATTTATACATTCTTTCCCTTTTCTTTTACGGTTTTTCTATTAACTTTTCCTCTATTAGGTCGGGAGAGAGACGTCTTTATAATACAGAGTGCCAGAGCAGAGATGCTAATTGTTTTGCCTGACCTTCATTACTGCTGATTGTTTTGTTTATCGAAGGACGAACTATAGTTTGGTCGTTTGGACATGCGGCTGTCACCTTCGGTGCTCGTGGTCTGCAATTCTCCACGCCAGGGTCAGCTCACTACCAGCTGCCTCCAACTGTCTCACTCTCGCAGTTATACCATACACTTGTACGTCTATACGTACATCAAGACAGTATTTTAATATTCAAATTAATTCGATAGGAGTATAACATGTTCTTAGTTCTTTGATAAGTTATCGCTTTAATCACTCACAAAAAAATATTTTTTTAAAAAAATATCACCAAAGGAAATAAGATTTCACGTTCAATGCATATTTTTCACGTGTCGGGAAGTGATATATAGCCGCGTTCTTTAATTTGCCTGTGTGAGCAAATGGATTGGACCACCGGCCAACCCGACGCACACTGTCCGGCGTGGTGTCACCTTTATTTTTTTGCATGCAATATTTTAACTTAAAACATAACACAAAGTAGTGTGTTGCTGTTTAACAAAACACAAAGCACACGTACACTTAAACTTTTGGGGAACAGAATGTGTGCACCCATAATTTTCTTTATTTTTCTAGATTACTTGAATACGACGACAGATTTAAAATGGACGTCTTTTGTTTTTCATGAAGGATGAAAGCAAGGCTTAATACAGCTAGTATATAACTAGATGTATGCCTGTGCGTTGCTACGGATAAAATAAAAATACAAAAAATCCATCCTACCTTAAGGTCGCCATTATATTCAACAAGCACCAAGCATTGCCCTATCTCATGTTGAGCAACTGATATCGTTTTGCTGTAGTGAAGTATACTCAAGCATATTGGCTAAGCATTGGCTTAGCATATTACCAGCCACAGACCAAGATTTGTCAAGCTGCACGAACACACGTACCATGGTTGCAATCAATACTTGTCGAATAACCAGGAAATTGAAAGGATGTTAATTCTTCATTCTTTGTGATTCATGGTTGTGATGAAAACATGAAAAGGCAAGGAGGTTAGTATAGACAATCACACAACAGAAATCTCGACCTGCAAACTGCTTGTGAACCGGTAGTGCCTCCATTAGCTACCAGGTTGACAGTGCAAACTGCTTGTGTCAGCTGCCAGGTTCATCAGTATTCACTCCCTTTGGACCCTTACCTGCCAGAAACAAAATTGATCAAGAAAGAACCATGTTTACACAAGAAATCAAGCAAAAGCATGGGGCATGTCACCTGTCTTAAATGTCCAACACCTGTCTAAAATTTTGTTCACCTGTTTTAAATGTCCAACACCTAGAAAATTAGGCTCAAACAAAGACCTACAAGTATATAAAACAATTAGAATCAATTCGGAATAAGGATTATGTACTAAAACATAGAAAAAACATACTAACCCATCTCCATTCTGTGTGATCACGCACTTTTCTTCTTCTCGTGGAGGTTTAGGCGGCTGAATCCAACCAATCTTCGATCGCCGCCTACGTGTCCGACCCTACCCTCCAGATCCTCCAGCTTCTGACCCTCCAGCCCCAGCCCCAGCCTCTCCAACTCCTGCCCCTTCATCACCAGCTACTGTCCCCGCATCACCAGCACTAGTCTCTCCAGCTCTTGACCCTCCAACTCTTGACCCTTGACCTGCCGGCCCTCCACCTGCAGATCCTTCAGACCATCAATCCCAACCATCTAAGTCATTCTCCCGGCCCGCCTCGTTTGACTCCTTGCTACTTGTCTCCTCGTCCGTCTCCTCTTCACTCTACAAAATACATAAAATATTTTAGTAATTATATTGAATCTCAAAATTAGAATAAACATATGAACATTACATATATACCTCATCTCTCTAGAACGCAATCTGCCCCTGCATCTCTGGAGGTAAGTGTTCCAGCAATTGTCTACACCTTGAAGCTCTCACGGAAGTGCCCGCAAACAGATCGTCATCTTGTCTCTTTGATAGCTTAGTGCTTTTCACGAAACTCTTTGCTAGGTTTTTTAGCCTTTTTGACATCCTGTTAAAAAAAGAAGTTAGTACATCAATACGCGGGGGGCCGGGCGGCGGGGCCGCGCGGCGCGGCCAGGCGGAAGCGCGGTCGGGCAGCGGCGGGGCCGGGCGGCGCGGCGGGGACGGGCGGCAGCGCGGCCCGGGGGGCGGCGGGGTGGCAGGTGGGGCGAACTAGGGCCGGCGCAGCGGGAGATGGGGAAAAGAAAACGGAATTGAGAAAACGCGAGCCCGGTCGGAGGGTAACGGCGTACCGCTCAACTTCCGACGGCCCGCGCTAGGCCGTCGGAAGTTACTTAACTTCCGTCGAAAATAACTTCCAACGGCTCTCTCCTCGGCCGTCGGAAGTGAAGTATTTTCCGACGGGGCCGTCGAAAGTTTGTTTTAGCCGTCGGAAGTTTGCTGTTTTCTTGTAGTGATACGGATGAAATGAGGCCTCTTATTAGACAGACTTTTAGTATCATGACCCACAATCATCTCAACTATATAGGAGTGGAGTTTCAGAACAACTGGAAAGATTATCAAAGTATATTGATTCAAATATATATATTATCATATACTACCTCCATCCTAAATTATTAGTCATTTTGACTTTTCTAGATACGTAGATTTTACGATGCATTTAGATATATATTATTCTACATGCATAGCAAAATCTATGTATTTAGAAAAGCCAAAACGACTAATAATTCGGGACGGAGGGAGTATCAGTCATTGGGCCATCGAAGTTAGCCGGTTCAATGCATAGTAACAAGTTTTAGGTTGGCTAATCTAGTTGGCACCTTTTGTATGTACACATGAAGCCATGCATCCCTGTTATATTAATGTGTTATTTTGATCATATTTTCTGCTAAATCGTGAAGCAACAACAAACTGAGCACACAAATAACCAAAGGAACATCTTGTTGCAGACTACCTTCAATACTACAATAGTAGCAAATGAGGTTACATGTTTCATGTTTGGGGCAAACACCATGGTTATGTTTATCATTCATCTTGTTCAGATCCCACCCTTTGACAATGCCAGACATTATGAGAGTGCCACTGTAGTCGGATGCAACAACCTCACAAGCTTGAGGAATTTCCATTTAGAAATGCATTATTGCAGGAGTTTCTTGGAGCCTCCAATATCTGAACCATGCATGCTTTTCCAATCCAAATGCATAGAAGTTTCAACTCTTTCCCCGTTCTGCAATATCTTGGAATAAAGCAATGCACATGCCTTCTGTTAGAAGTAGCAGTTAGTGAAGAAGGCTCAGAATTCAGAATAAAAAAAACATTTGGACAACAGTTGTGCGATGAATCTTACATGCCTTCATGCACTAAATGTGGAAAATTACAGTTCACCCATTGTTAGGTGGATAAGAAACAAGTGTAAATTCTATCCTAGTATTTGGAAAAGAAAAAATTAGTACTGAAAGCAGACAAACAGAAAAGGAAAACAAATTAAGAAAATTTACTGTTTTCCATTCTATTCGCTTTTGTATATATTGCTATCCACCTCCAAGACTCAAATATGCCATGAACTACAAAACTGTAAACTCATGATAGCATAGAGACACCAGAATCAACGGAGAGCACAAGGTAAGTAATTGAAGCATTTCATCGAATATGTAGATAGCATTTCATCGAATATGTAGATAGCATATGCCACCTCAGAGAGGTGTGGGCATGTTACCATTGTTGCTGGCATCTCATAAATTGCAGGAGTGCAGAAATCCAAAAGGAGCTATGTGCTAGCTATAGTGCAATACTGACAACAAAAGTGCAAAATTTCACACTGTTCTCTCAACCGCAACCAGCAAAAAATGCTATATTCTGCTAGAGTTCTGGGGGAATCTCTGAAAAGCTTGATGAAATTTATCAGAGCAGTAATTATCACACTTTGAAATTAAGAGTCACGTCAAATTCTTGCAAGGCATGCATCATCTATTTTTATAACTAAAATACTGATTGGAGTGATTAACAAATACTACTACATTGTGAGGTAGCTGGCCATGCTCTTCATTTTACATAATACATGCTGCTGATAATGCAATATGATTACAACTAAAAGTAAAAGAAGTGTTGATCGCTGACACACCTTGCAGGCTGCCACTTGCGATGCCTGTGCTGCCGCCACCCTACCCCACCGAAGTTCGGAGTTTAGTTTGCAATCTCGCCATTCTATTCCTCCAATATAATCATTGATGGCAGCAGTTAAAGACTCCACTAATTACTTCCGCTGAAAATAAATGCTGACAATAATGTATAAAAATCCAAGTTCTGGTTGGGCCATAGCATCAGTAAACTTCTAATTTGGCAAGAATTCAGATAACTTATATACTGACCTGCCAGTTGTTGGAACAGGCCCTCGCTCATCACAATCATCAGATAATACATGGCAATTCCTCCCTCGCTCAGAAGGGCCCTGACAGAAGCATACAGGAAAAAAATACATCAAATAAAAACTTTATGTGCATATATGGAAGACTGAAATTAGAAGCAGCATTTCAGAGTGAGTATGGCAGGGAATGAAGCTCTTTTTCCAGTATATAGTCCCATTGACATAATCTGTACATTCGAGGAAAACATACTGAGGTGGCATTTGTACCAAAACAAATAATAGTGACCGAGAATTAATCTTATTTTTCAGAATTCCAATTATAATTGCATCAAGTACATTAATCTACAGCGATAGATCAAGCATTGCCAATGCAGTGAATGTTGGAGGAGGGGTCTGAATTGAAACTAATATGTGTTTGACTGAAGTGGGTGAACAACAATTTCTCACGGGCTTCACAAACCTGTATTATGCCTCCTGATAGCATCTATCCCTTGCTTGAAGCAATGGACAAGTGATATTCATCTTAACAGAAGAGAAATCCATTAGTAGCCATAAAGGAGATTTTATAATCAGAAAAACACATTCACTTAGGAGTAATCTGCTTTTTATAACCAAAACGAGAAGTCATATGAAAACAACCATTTTTTCTTCTAACAGGTTGGCAGGCATGGGGGAGAACGAGAAGAGAGGTCTTAAAGTCAGAGAGTGCTTATGGAGAAGGGTCTTCTCAGCATCCTTACTGACTTATGCAATCACAAGCATTTCTGAGAAGCCTAGCACCACACTGGTCTAGTATTGTTCATCCCCACATTCACAAGTCTAGCTGTATCCCTTGCACTATGAAGAATTTTTCTTGGATGGCCGTTCTACTACTCTCCTGTTCAACAGATCAATGAAGTGGTGGTGCCGGCTCCTGCGCCTGGAGGCGGAGCGCGGGGGCGGATGGAGGAGGTCCGGGCGCGAGTGGCGGAGGAGGTAGGCGGCGGTGTGCGGGGCGGGGCAGTTTTGGCGGGATTTGGGGATGCGGATTAGGAGGACCTGATGCAACGGCCGAGCAATCAGACGGTGGGAGTTTATTAGCGGCTGGACGAAAGCGATCAGTGCGGGATCGCACCTGATGACACACGACGGAAGATTTCATCCCTCTTAATTGTTTTTTTATAGAAGATTTTAGTAGATAGATTTGTGGAGTCGTATTGTATATTTTTTTATAACATAGTACAAACATAGACGCTCATAAATACACACGTACAGTCACAAAATCACCACTGGCGTCTCATTGTCGACGGGTACGTTGTCTATCATTGAAAGAATAGCGCCAGTTAAATCCTAAAATAAATTAAAAAAATACGAACACTTAGGTCTAGAACTCGAAACCGGTGAATAGGTTCCACCACAAGAAACGTTACAGTTAAACACGCTCATTTCGCTCCTTATTATACCTTAAATCTTAACAAATACCTCATTCAATCATAAATAGTGATGTTTTCCTGCAAAATGTCTATTAAATATAGAAACATTATATTTCAAGACAAATCTACTTGTATTATTAATTCCAAATATCCAATAAACTCAATGCTTATAAAGTAATATACGATCAAAGTTTCAAATGGTTGGCTTACGACAACCTCAAAATGCTACTTATGGTTGGAATGAGTATACGGGCCATTTGGAAATTTTACAGGTCTCGTGATTAATTGCTAAAATTGCCAAGCCAAATTAGATATTTAATTATTATTATTTTAATATTGATAATTTTATTGTAGTTTGCACACATCGTTGGCGTAAATAATACTTTTCTTTATTTGCGTAGTCATATATATTTAAAATTTAGCACTCCATATGGTTGGGCAACTTAAATACCCGCCACATACGTGTAGATATAATATAAAAATAAGACACACCTGAACATATGCCCATGTAATCTTACAGCAATGCGCCAGAAGGACACATAATTTTCATAAAACTTGGTATCCGTTATAAAAAGAATGGCCCATGTATGAAAATCTACACTTGCTTAAGTTGGGGAGATCAAACCTTCAAATATTTTGTTCTCTTATTTATGACGTGTGAAACTAAATGTGTGGCTTTTTTACACACTTTCTGAAAATATGTGTTTTAAATAAAATGTTTGCTAAGTCTATAGTCTACATACATGTCTTGATAAAAAAATTTTAGTTTATTATACATGATCTTAAATATTGCAGGTTTATACGCATATGTTAAAAAACATAGTTTTTATATAAAAAAATACACCTCTCTATAGCGTAAAATCGGATGCTCAAGCGCCACACCCTTAAGGAATCCATGATTAGTTAGAAGAGCATCTCTAAGAGTCTTTGTAAAATAAGTTGACTAGCTAAAATAGCAAAACTGGATAAAAATCGATCGAATCTAACAGTCTCTCCAAAATCCTCTCCTCGTTATCTAGCTTGGTATCCAGCCTCCTCCGCTAGCCATCTTTCGGGAGCCCCGTCCGCTCGCCATCCTCTCGTCCCGCGCGCTTCGTCCTCCTCCCGCGCGCCCTCCCCGCCCCGGCCCCTCCCTGCCGGCGGGGCTTGTCCCCGCCACGACTCCCATGCTGGCGTGGCCCATACCCGCCGCACCTCCCCCGCCGAGGCGCCTTGTATAGGCGGAGCACCAGGAACTTGTTGCGCTGCTCCTCGGTCTCTGCTGTTGGTGGGTCATCGCCGAGGCGGCCGAGCGACTCCTCCTCCTCCTCCAGCTTAGTAGACGCCGCCAGCCCCTCCGATTCTGGTCTAGGTCTGGTTTGGGGCTTGCTTCAATCTCTTAATTTGTTGCCTTGCCCTTGTTGCTTGTTGTTTGTTTGTTGGGGAATCCAATTGGAGGAGGAGGACGAGGTGTCGTAGTTGACGAGCGAGGTGCTGTTGCGAGCGCTGTGGGAGAGCAGGGAGGACTTGAGATTGGACAGCACGTACAAATCTCTCTCTGGCAAGGCTCCTGCGGAGATGGCTGTCACGGTGAGGAGCGGCGGCTGGAGGTGGTGTATCCACGGATGGATATGAATATGAAGAGTGATTTGGCTAGTCTGTTGGAGTTTATCAAAATATGGAGAAAGGATATTGGCTAAATGGATAGCTAAAATAGAAATGTAGAGAGTGAGATTTGACTAGGTTTTTGGAGATGTTTTTAAAAAGGATCTTGAAGATAATGTACCTGGGGGAGGAGGCGGTTGCAAGCGAAGCGGGGTGCCATTGCCGAAATCTACAGATGACATCTAGTGGGCGGCGATGGTGGTGGTGGGGAACACACAAAATGGCGTGTTTAGGATTTGGAGAGGATGGTTGTCATTTCTGTAGCGACGGGCAAGCCACATAGGATCATTGGTCGAGGGCAGTAGTGTTCCACGTGCCTTGGTATCGAGTCAAGTCGATAGCCCGACGCCTCTCGCCTTGCATCCTGTGAATTTTGGTCTCCTCCTTCCGTTGCCACCAGGTAATACATCTGCTCCTCTTCTAGTGCTTGTCTTGAGTACTCTGCCTCTGCCTATATCCTTGATTTGTTACTATCACTATGTTGTACGAAATTTGCACATGTATTTTCAGTTTATATATTTGGAAAAATATATATTTTTCATACTTCAAGTATTGCAAAAGTACGATATTCGTCCCTCATATTTCATTTGGTACAAATCAACTCCTTAACTAACTAAACTGGTGCATTTATCATCTCCACCTTAATTTAGTAAAAGTTTAGTCATATAATATTGGTTTAGATCATGACTGTGTAGCCAGATCTAATATTGAGTCAATCGCTATAACAATTCGGTGTGAAAATCCGTTAAATTTTTCAGTAAAATTTTTATGGATACCCAATTTAGAGGATTTACTAAATTTTTTACGGACTTTATATCTTCGACTCAGCATTTTACATTGCTAAGTTGGGATTAGTAAGATGATTGAGTGGCGTAAGCTGTTATTAGATGGTATTAAACTATTGTTAAACTAAGATGTGGATGATAAATGCACTAATTTAATTAATTAGTTAAGAGGTTGATTTGCACCAAATGAAATATAAAGTATGAATATGGTACTTTTGGAGTACATGATGGATGAAAAAAGGTACACTTTTTCCTATATATTTTAATGATTGTAAATCAGGAGATAATTTGTACAATAAGTTATATATATTATGGCTTTTATCGTTTAGTCCATGGCACTTTGGAATACCCGTGGAATTTTTTATGCGCAATATGCTTGTGTACTCGTAGGTGTGCAATGTGCTCTTTCGCAGGGACGGGCTCTTAAAAGTGTTGAATCTGTTGGCAGATGCCGGCGCTCCAGCTTGAATTCTCTTCTGCGGTGGCTGCCGTCGTTCGTCGCACCCGCACGCGGCGGCGGCCTGGGTCTCTCCACGCCGCGCTCGTGCCCAGCCATCACGCGGTCCGGCGGTCAGCCGTCTGAAACGACCCTCGCTTTCCCTGACCACTCCAACATGGAAAACGAGGAAGGTAGTAGACGAAACCGAGTGATGGGGCGGACCACCGTCCACCGCAAAAAACCACGAGGACCTCGCGACTCCACCCACTCTCACAGACCACAGCTATATGAGCTCCGCCCCCACCCCCCTCCCCTCCCCGGCCTTGTCTTCTTCCTCCTCCCTCCCGATTCGTTTTCCTTCCCGCTGCCTGCGAAATCTCGCCGTCTTTTTTTGTGTTGGCGCGGCCCTCAGGCCAGAGGACTCCAATCCTTATCCCCCACACGCATCCCCCGCCTCGCCTCAGCCACACGTTCCGCGCCTCCGCCTCTCGAACCATCACCACTCGTCTCTCTGGATTTTTCCCTTCCTGCGCAGGGCTTCCTTGTAGGCTCACTGGGTGGTACTCCGTGAGCCTCCAACAAGGGACTGAGCCCGTTCGCGTTTCCCATTACCGGCCACTGGCGAGAGAGATTTTGGTGTGACCCAAGAGAGTCCCCAATCTTGTACCCAAAACTCTTCTCTTGCATCTTCCCTTCCCTTCCGCCGGAATCGATTTTTGCGGGGTGAATTCGTCGGGAGTATCGGGCAATTCCGAGTTCGCGCGGCGGATTGCTGCGGAAAGACCGCGTTTCCGCGGACTCCGTGGCGAAAGATTGGATCTTTGATTGATTTTCTGAGGATTCTTCGGCGGCGGAATCCAGTTGCCCAGCGGAGATGTCGGCGCTCCTCGATCTGTTGATGGGGATCTTCCGCCAGCAGACCCTCGGCGGCGCCGCCCTCGAGCTTGCCGCGCTGGCCGCCCCGCTCTGGGTCGCCGTGCTCGTCGGCCTGCTCATCGGCTGGGCGTGGCGCCCGAGGTGGGCGGGGGTCGTCGTCGGCGACAACGCCCAGCAGGCGGCGCAGCTTCCCGCGCCGCCTCCGCCCGCGCGCGCCACCGCCACCGCCGAGGCCTCCCGCCTCGACTCGCCGGCCGTCGTACCAAGGTGAGGCGTTCGTTCATTCGTTGGATACCCTCCTGGTTGAGGTTGTACTACCCTGAATTGTCAGTAAAGGATGGTGCTGCGTTCATGTCTGCAGGACCGTGGTGGCTCCCGTGGCGCCGGAGGAAGAGCAATTGCCCGTCAACACCGGTGACTTGATGCAACTCTGGCGGCTCGTCGAGGAGAAGGACGGTGGCCCATCTTGGATTCACATGATGGAGCGCACTCTGCCGACCATGAGATATCAGGCTTGGCGGAGAGACCCACCGGTATGTACTACTCTTTCTTCAATCATTCAGCTAGAGGTCTTGCAAGACTTGAATAAGTTTACAACTGAAGAATTTTAGCTGTTAGCTATTAAGAAATTGAATTTTACTTAAGGGTTACATGAGCTTGAAGACTTAAGAACGGTCGTCTTCATAAAATTTTCCTTCCACATTAGTGTCGGGCAAATTTTAAATATAATCAGCTCTACTTCGAACAGATATGGACGCGTTCTACTTCTACTACTGTATTAGGTGTACGGGGAGATGCTACAACTGAGAATTTATATGTTTTTTGTGGTTTGTTTCATTACAGAATGGTCCACCGCAGTACCGCAGTAGCACTATCTTTGAGGATGCATCGCCAGAGGTTGTGAGGGATTTCTTCTGGGACGATGAGTTCCGGATTAAGGACAGTTGGGACGACATGCTTCTTCAGCATGAGACACTGGAGGAGTGCACCAAGACTGGAACCATGGTTGTCCGGTGGGTCAGGAAGGTGAGTTCTTTGCATTACATCTCCAGTCCTAATTGTTGAGGTGAAACCATGGCAAGTTGCTTTAAAGAGGGCGGTTCTCTTGTGCAGTTCCCATTCTTCTGCAGCGACAGAGAGTACATCATCGGTCGCAGGATATGGGCATCTGGAAAGACATTTTACTGTGTGACCAAGGTATGGGACAAAATATCTTAATCTGTTAAAATATGCTTATCCAAACAAAATTATGTTACCTGTGATTGTGTTTACGCCCATATCTAGTTATTCTTGGACTCAGTAATGATTTTAAGCTCTCACTACATGTGCACCAATCATTTAGGTTAGTGACGCTTTTTATAGTTGAGTATGAGTATAATGCAGGATGGCATCACTTATATGCTGTCGGAAGCTTGTGTATCTGAGCCACCAAGTCATTTGCAGTAGGGTGAACAAAACAGCTTTGAGCCTTGGTATCTAGGTTATCCTATGTTCCCAAACCATTCCACACCACTGGTCGAGATGCTTGTCCCACTAGGAAAATTATTAAATTGCACTTTCGATCTTTTTTTAAAAAAGGGAAAGAATCACTTTTCGATGCTCTGTTTCTGCCCACAGATTGCATACTATAGGTGCACATGAAAATGCCATGGTTTTATCTTTTTCTGAATTTATAGTTGAGTGCAAGCTACCTTTTCTTTTCTGTCCTCCACGCTCCACCTATTGCTTAATGGAAAAGCACTACAGATTCTTTTTGGATTTTATTGTTCGATCTAGAATCTCTCATGGGCATCTTTTGCCATCTCAAGTATACTGGTTGCAATTTCATGATAAAATTTTTTCTTTAAGGCTGCAACTAGGTTAAACGAGGCGATTAAACCTCTTATCATTTTTCAGGGTGTGCCTCGTCCCTCTGTTCCAAGACAAAACAAACCTCGTCGTGTGGACTTGTACTACTCTAGCTGGTGCATCCGTCCAGGTGCCACAGTAGTCTCATAACAGTTATTTTCCACATTTTTAGGATACCAAATAATTCAAGGGCATTAACTCAACTTATCTTTTTTTATATATCAGTTGAGTCAAGAAAAGGTGATGGTGCTATGACTGCATGTGAAGTGCTCTTATTCCATCATGAAGATATGGGGATTCCGTGGGAAATCGCAAAACTTGGCGTCCGGCAGGGGATGTGGGGCTGTGTCAAAAAGATTGAGCCTGGCCTTCGGGCATACCAAGTTGCAAGGACCGCAGGAGAGCCTGTTTCAAAATGCGCTGCCATGGCACATGTCACCACCAAATTCAATGCTGATGAGCTCGTCCCAGAAGGCAACACCGAGTCCAGTTCATCCAACAACAATACAGAGATTGAGAAGCCAAAGCACTGGACAAACAACATACCCAAGGTTCTCATGATAGGTGGTGCCGTCGCCCTGGCTTGCACCTTTGACGGTGGATTATTGACCAAGGCTGTCATATTCGGCACGGCAAGAAGGTTTGCAGGGCCAGGAAGGCGGTAGGAGGATGAAGTTGATCACCATAGAGCGATAACATGCTTATCATGTAGCGAAGCTATGTGTGGGAGTGTCCTATAAAATCTTTTTCCGTAGCAACGCATAACAGAGGATAGGATGCAAGTCATACTTTATTTTGTTCCGTCTAGATATCCTCATGCTGCAGATAAGGTGGTCTGCTCATGTTAGGTCAGTTGAGAAAATAGATCTAGCATTCAGAAAAGGAAGAGAAGGAAAAGATCTAGTGCTACAAAGAAGTATCTTTATCAGATCGACTAGGGCATACTTCTGTTGCTGCAGTTTCTGAGGCTTAGAGCCAGCTGGTTAGGTTAGAACTATAGAATTATGAGACAGTGTGAAGAGTTGGGAAAGAAAACAATTGTATGATGTACAAGGTTCATTTCAGAGGTGCTATAAAATACAGTGCTATTTATTTAGCAGTTAATAACCAGAAATCTTGCTTTTGTCGCTGTGGCACCATCTATATTGTTTTCCGCTATGGATCCTGGAGGTTGACATATTGACATTTGCTGCTGAATTTTCTCCATAGAAATATGTATCCGATCTGAATAAAGTCTGAACTACAAAGTATTTTTCTAACTTATTTCTTCAAAGCAGTCAAAGTTCAAAGTATTGATCGATAAATTCGTCATGACTTCTCCATATCACATGATAGGAATGGTGGGTACTTGACGTGTTCTCCCCAAACAACTTTTTAGCAAGAGCTCGCAGCCAGTCCATCCTTTCTGAAGCTGACCAAAAAGCAGGCCTCGAATTGGGAAATGGCCATTGCTTCACAGCATGTGATGCTGCCGCCTGAAATTTCGCTTGGCTCACAAAATGAACTTGCTTTAGAGACGGCATCAGCTCCCATGCTATTTTTCAAGGTGTGAAAAAAGTGATGATGTGACGCTGCTTGTAACTGAATACAAAAAAGGTGAATGTTTGGCGGTGTCATGCGTGTGATAGATGACCATTTTCTCAAGGAACGCACTCTTTGGTACGGCGTGGAGAAGACCTGTTCGGAGCGTTCGGCAGTGCAGGATTGACGGTGATGGCATGTAGGAACAGGGGAAGCTTGAGTTGACACGGTTGTTGTTCTTTCCAATAAATGTTGCTTCCGAGAAGGCATCCAGGACAGGTTACTTTCAGTATGAACTGGTCAGATAACTGAAAAGTTGTACTTTGATATATCAGTGTTAACCGGTCATAGTATTCTCCATCCATGTTGAAGAATCCGTTCCCTCAAGTTCAGGGAGGTGTCGAGGGAAATTTTTTTAACGTTATTTCTTTACGACTGAAGGGGACTATGCAAAAAAAAAAAAAAAATTGTGCAACCTCGGCGTATGAATGAATCTAGCAGACTGCCCAGCAATTGAATTCGGCAGTGTCAAGTTCAGACTTGTTGGACCAACCATTGCAAAACCTTTTGACCCGGTACTCAGTAGCATCACAAAGAAACGTCAATTTGGGCAAGCTAAATTATATTAACCATGTGCTCAGGTGTTATTTTACATAACAAAGTTGAATTAAGTAGATGAACATTTACAAAATTTGCGTTAATCTGAAGGAACTGATGCAAATATAACTTTGTTATGTATCAATGAAGAAAATTAAGAAGCCATAGGGATTATTACTACTGATTTCAAACTCAAAACTCAAAACACAGGCAATTTTGCCCTCTGATTGAAGGAAAGGAAGACAATAACTTCCTGTTGATGAGCCTAGCCCAACAACCAAAATAAAACATGGGCCTTAGATATTATTTCAAGTTGCCTAAAATAGAGCGCCTAGAAAAGCCTAAACAACAAAACTGTTGAACTATTAATACTGTTTGTTTTTCTAGAATGGTTCCATGATTGGTTTTTGCCATATTGGCACCCTCATAACTAATTGGTATTATGTGGTGTGTGGTCTCATCCTAACTAGGAGTGCATCAAGAGTCGAAGTTATGACATGCTCCTAACTACACGTATATACTATATCAATCAGCTGTTGAAAAGAAACATTATAGTCCATTAACTTTGTGGTCTGTAAAACTAGCAAGGTGACCCAAGCAAATAGCACGTGAGCCTAGTTTTTCCCCCCAATATTTGGATTTTTTTCACTTCAAAAGAATTGAATGCAAATATTTTTATTTAGTTGTATCTTTGTAATTGTTTTGTCCTAATGGTCTAGACACAGGTGCAATATTTATTTTTTATTGTATTTTGCGGTGTATTTTTGGATAATAGTTTAGGAGAAAATAAATGCTTTATAACAAAATACATCATTTGGGTATTTTCTAAAAGTAACTGAATATTTATATATTTATTTTGATAGCAATATTATTTTTTAAAAAATACTTGCGATGTACAATTTTTTAGTATTCTAGTTACCGTGCATGATAATAAATTATTCCTAGACTTGTAGAAGAAACTTTAGATAAAGGGTGAATATATATACCACCAGAAGTATAATATACTTTATTTTCATTATCCTTCAATCCCCATTGATATAACCCTTTAATGCATGCTCTCATATTATCTTAGATATAGCTATCTCCATTATGCTCCCAAAAATCTTTGCCCGTTATACCACATTAATCGAATATGCATCGTTAATAGTGCACCTCATTACTTTTCGTTGAACACTACCCGTGGCTTGATATTGATCTTACGTAAACTATTTTGGGGCAACAAATAGATATACACTTTAACATGCCAATTGTTATAATGTACATGTCTTTTTTTCTTTTTGGTGCACGGGCAAGATGATGCGACCAAATTAGACTCCTTTGTCATGATGCTCGAGAAATTCATAGACATGGTTATAAAAATGTTATAGATGGACGGCCAGATGTTTTTGGTTAATATGGGAACATGGAAATCCAGGTTGAGCAAGACACTTATTGAGTTAGGAAAGGAAAACACATTCTTTTATTAGTTGTATTTGATATAGGATTTTTGAATCAGTTTAGACTATTAGATTTTCATAAATCCAATGATCTATATTTTTCGCCTTTTAGATTAATATGTAATTTCTAGACTCTCTCGGCCAACGTGATGACTCCTTCTAACACTTTAAAATTTTTTTTGAAACGAACCAGATAGGAGAGCTGTCAATTATATTAATAAGAAGAATAAGCCGAGACCGTGAAATAACGAGAAAACAACTCCAGCCGGTTGGAATGGATCCTCAACCTACGTCGTACAACATCAACGCACTACTCAAACTCTACTCAAACACATGACATCGGCCGGTCGGATTGGGACCTCGACACGAGCCTCAACAAAACTCCGCCCGATTGGATTGGGACATCGATCCAAGCCTTAGCGAGAACTCTGCTCGGCTGGATTGGGTCATCGATACGAGCCTCTACAAACTTTGCCCGGTCGGATTGGGACGTCGATACGAGCCACTACACAATCACCACCACCAACTGAAACTCCCCCCTTTTTCTAAGAGAGAGAGAAGAAAGAAAGAAAAAACGGAAGAGAAGAAATCCTCGTGGAAGTAACCACTGCCGAAGCGAATCCTTCCTGCTAGAGTTGCCTGACATCGTCTTCAGAAAGGTCACAACGCCAAGGACCCTGGCGGTGCTGGCCCATGCTGGGATGGGTTTTCACCTGCCATATCCGGCAAGGAAGGCGAGCATCCATGCTCGTCGATGATAGACAGAAGCCAAGGTCCGTGGTAGAGATGCCTGACGCCGCCTTCAGGAAGAACACGATGCCAAAGGTGCCGTCGACGCCATTCCAAGAGGGTTGGGTTTTCATCTGCATCTTCGCAGTGGTGCAAGACGACCGGCGCCACCCACCCCACCACCATGGTGGTGCATACGCATCCTCGCGCATGCCACCATGGCAACACTGGTGAGCGCCCGAGCAAGCCACCGTCGACCACGTCACCACGCCGCCGCCGACCCATTGTCGCACAAATCCAGAATGTCGGCGCTGTCCATCGTAGCGCGTCTGCAAGTAGCTGAGGCCAAGTCGCGTCGCGACAGCCACCCGGTGTTGTTGGTCGCGCACGGTGCTGCTCCTATCAAGCCGTGGGTGCCTCCGCTGCTGAGCCATGCGCACCGCCGCCGCCGCATGTGCCGTTGCTGCCGGGCCGCGTGCTCCACCGCCGCGGCCGAGCTGAGCGCCTCCATGCCGCATGCCGCCGCCGCCTTCACGGCGACCGTGTCGAGTGCCCTGCCGTGTGCTGCTGTAGTTGCCATGGCCATGGCCGCCGCCGCCATGGCAGTCGATGCAGCGGCTGAAACGCGCCGCAGTGCCGCACGCATGTTCCGCAGGGGGCCGCCGCAACCCGGCCATAGGCCCGCCCGCCGCTGTCGAGGCTGAAGGTGGCCATCACCGGAACCAGCCCGGAACAGCCGGTGGAGCATGGGTCCAACCCACCAGCGCGCAGATCCGGCCTCCACAAGAGCGTATCTAGTCGCCGGCCATGTCCAAGGCACAAGGAGGAAGGAAGAACGGAGGGAATGAAAGAATGGAGAGAGAGAGAGAGAGAGAGAGAGAGAGATAGGGAACGAGGGGGAATGATGGAGAAGACGATGGCCCCACCACCGCCCTCCTCGCTACTTGCTGGACTTCCGACGGGCAGCTTCGGCAGCGGTGGAGGCAGACAACGGCGGCGGGGTAGGGTAGGGCGGCGCGACGGGGGGAGCCACCCCGCCTAGGAAGACGACGCGGGGACTGTTTTGATTGATATACAAATTAACAACTAATTTGATTAGTTTTAATCCTAGATTTAATGATCTATTAATTATATTTGATGTGAAATGTTTGTGAACTTGCAGTCCCTTTTTCTAACTCCAATTCGGTTTTTTATTATTTATATTTGATCTATATTATTTATTTAGCTATTTTCCTTCCTAATTTTCTTATTATCACTACACAAATCAACTACTAATTTTTTATATTTTAATTCTTGCATTTATCTATTTATTAGCCCTTTTTGATTTGGTCAACTGCTAACTTTCTTATATTTTTAATTCCAAATTTAGCTATTTTGCTAATAGTAACTCTTTTTTTGTAAATGTTAATACTAATTTCCTTATTTCTATAGTCCCTAGTTTAGTTATTTACTATTTGTATTCAACATGGACTCTTTGGCTAATTTCTAATTTTTCATATTTTTCTAATTTTGAATTTAGCTATTTACTAATCATATTCGGGATGGAGCTATTTACTAAGTGTATTCGACATGGACTCTTTGATTAAGTCCTAATTTTTCTTATTTTTCTAATGCTAAATTTAGCTATTTACTAATCGTATTCGGGATGGACCCTTTGGTCATATCCTAATTTTTCTTAATTTTTAAATCCAAAATTAGCTATGTACTAATCATATTTTAGACCGTTAGATCTTCGTAAAATATAGCAGTGCAAATTTTTCTCTATTTTAGATTAATATGAGAATTTCTAGCACCTCTCGGCGAACGTGGTAGCTTTTTTAACACTCTTTTATTACTATATTAGATTTAACTTATGAACAAGAAAATTAACTTTGTGGTCCTAAAATTTAACTTCTGAATCAGCTATTGAAAAGTATCTTTGTGATCCGAGCCTGTATTAAGAAAATTAACTTTGTACTCCGTTAAAGCTAATGAAAAGAAACATTATAGTTTATTAACTTTGTGGTCCATAAATTTAAGTTATGAACAGGAAAATTAACTTTGTAATTCATGAACACCAAATATTTATTTTACATCTTTTCTAGGTTTTAAAAAGTACGTCCATGCCACGTGTGCACTCTACTGGTAGGAGCTAAAAGAAGGTAAAATTTACTGGTTCTGAGAGATTCTTATAAAGCAAAATAAGATCGTTGGCAATTTGCTTCAAGTTGACAACCTCCCATCCAAAACAATGTCGTTCTAGAGCAGCATTAATTTGAATTAAGGAGTTGCCATATAAACCTTGAAATGCATACTTGTGTCCCTAACCTACAGAAGAGAGATGGCTACGTTGTTCACGATTGATGGGCAGTGGCTGATGGGGTTTAGTAACAAACTTAAACCTTTAATTATACTTGGAGCAATGACTACATGTCGATCTTTGTGGATGTGTCGTAATGCTTTGATATTTGAAAACAAATCGTGACCAACGTAGTGGGCACCAACGGCTACATGTTGGTCTTTGTGTATGTGTCATAATGCTTTGATATTTTTCTTCCCTACGGCGTGGTGCCCACCAATTGTCCCATCAGCCATAGGGAATTAAAGGTGTTCAAATTTTAGATTATAAAGTCTTATAAGCTATTAGTAAATAAACATTACTGTCATATCCCTAAAAAACATTTATTTCTTTGAGTTCTTGTTACATTTTGTGTCTTGTGTGTGTGTTCTATTTATTGGAACAAAACATCTGGTTGAAGTAGTCAATCAATTTCACAGTATTCGTTTGCAGTTCTTCAATCACTGGTCGTGAACCAACAGAAAATCACACTTGTATGGATGGATGCATATCTGTATGGACAAAACTAATTAGCAGGGGGAATTTGCAACAAAAACCCACAAGGAATCGATCAAAAATTCCAGTGAATAGAGTCATCGATCGATCAGCGAGGGACTAGTCTCGAAGCAGTTGAGCCCGTCCAATTCCAGGGCGAACCGCGGCTTCAGCTGCTGCTGTTTGGTAGCGATCTTCATGGCAGTACCGCTGGTGAGCTCCACCTGCTGCTTGTATATGCAGGTATACTACTGCTAGTGCAGGGCTCGCCAAGAACTGCAATCAAATGGCAAAATAATACAGAACTGTTTAGACTTCAGATCAGGGTGCAAGCTAGAGAATGTTTCAGATCTTGTGGTAGAATTAGAAATTTAGAAAACCTTGCTCTTGAAGACATCGCTGGCCACTGGCGAAGACAACATGACATCTGTAGACAATATGACATCTGTATGTGTAAGGCAAGCTAACAATGAAGTACTGAGTCACTACTGTTGCCTTGTAATTTCACCGGCAGCTCTATTACCGCACAATTTTCGACATATAATACAAACAACATAACAGTGGCCTCTCTCAGGGGCGGACCCACAGGGTGGGCAATGGGGGCGGTCGCCCCACCTCAATTTCGGCCCAGCACGCAATGGCCGGCCTAGCCAGCCTCTTCCCAGCCTCCTAACGCGCCCCCTCCCAGGTCCCAGCCTCCTGACGCGCCCCCTCCCAGTCCCAGCCTCCCAGCCTCCTGACGCGCCGCCTCTGCCTCCAGCTCCAGCCCTCCACCCAGGCGCCCCTCGCCCCCTCCCTACGGCTCGCTGACTCGCTCTCCCGGTCTCCCCTGGTGGCCTGGTCGATCCCCCTCCCAGCGACCCAGCTCCCTCGCGGCTCGCGGGCTCCGGCGGTCCGGCCTCTGGCGGCCTGGCCGTGCCCGTGCGGCCGTGCCCGGCCAGGCCTCTCGCGCACCGTCCCCTCGCCGGCTCGCCGCCCCAGCTGTGTGCGCGCCCGCTGCCTGCTGCCCTGCTTTGTCCTCGTCCCCGAATCTCGCCCCAGCAGGCCAGCACTCCAGCAGGCCACCACCGCCCGGAAGAACAGGAGCCTTCGCAGATCTGTTCCTCTCCCGCAGTCCCGCTCCGACAGGTCAATCTCTTATCTCTCTCTCTCTAACTCCCTCGTTCAGTTCTACTCTTAGCCTCTTAGGGAGTTAGGGTTTAGGGTTTAGATAATTAAAATTTATTTCTCGTTGTACAGATTAACAGATAAATGAGGAGGTTTTTTCAACCAGTTGCAAGAGGACGAGGATCCACCACTGGTGGTGTCGGTGACAATAATGTGCAAGCAGAACCTTCAAGAATAGCGGCTTCAGAACAATCAAATGTTGGAAGACCGTTTAATCCGGATGAAATAGTTGTTGATCCTGCATTAAGAAGACAGATTCAAGAATATGATAAAAATGTCCAAGATGAAGTGAGAAGGGCCTATATTCTGAAAGGTCCGTGCCAACCAAAAGGTTTAGATTTTGCTCGCAGGCCATATCGTCAAGGTTCAAGACCTTTTAAAGAAGAATGGTATGAAAAATATGATTGGTTGGAGTATAGTGAGTCAAAAGATGCATCCTATTGCTTTTATTGCTTTCTTTTTAAGCAACCAGGCAAAGGTGATAAATATGAAGCTTTCACCAAACATGGGTATAATAACTGGAAAGATGTAGTTGAAAGGTTCAAATCTCATGTTGGTGGTGTTAATAGTATCCACAATAATGCTAGGTTGCATTTTGATGATTTTAATAACCAAAGACAAAGCATTGATACTGTCATGTCTAATGTTAGTCGTGAGGCTGAGGAGCTCTATAAAATTCGTTTGACTTCTGCATTGGCTTGTGCAAGATTTTTATTGATGCAAGGCTTAGCTTTTCGTGGTCATGATGAGTCATCTACTTCCTTAAATAAGGGAAATTTTCGGGAGTTGATTGATTGGGTGAAGGATAAAATTAAGGAAGTGATGGATGCTTTCAATCGTGCTCCAAGAAATTGCATTATGATATCTCCACATATTCAAAAGGATCTTGCCAAAAGTTGTGCTCAAGAGATCACAGAGACCATCATAGGAGAAATTGGAGATAGGAACTTCTCTATTCTTATTGATGAATCACGTGATATTTCTGTTAAAGAACAAATGGCAGTGATATTGAGGTAATTATATTTGCAACATGGATGATAATGTATATTTATATTGTTTTGCCTATCTAACTATATTTTCTTGTAATGTAGATATGTGAATAATCAAGGTCATGTGGTCGAACGATTCCTTGCTCTCAAGCATGTCAAGGATACTACGTCGGATGCCCTAAAGGAAGCTCTTTTGACTCTTCTAGATCATCATGGCTTATCTACATCCAAGATTAGGGGACAACGATATGATGGAGCATCAAATATGAGAGGTGAATTCAATGGCTTGCAGAAAAGAATTTTGGATATTAATCCACATGCGTATTATGTTCATTGTTTCGCACATCAACTTCAACTCGTAGTAGTTTCTGTTGCTAGTAGTGCCTGCTGTCAATCATTTCATGATTTTTTTAAGGATATTCAGAGAATTGTAAGCACCACAAGCTCATCTTGCAAGAGAAGAGATGCTCTAAAAACAAAACAACGTGAAAGTATTTTAGAGAAACTAGAAAGGGGTGAAATTTTTACTGGAAAAGGTATTCATCAAGAAACTAACCTTGCTAGACCTGGTGACACAAGATGGGGTTCTCATTATTTAACCTTGATTCGTTTAGAAACTATGTGGGAATCAGTATTACATGTTCTTGCCATTGTGCATGAAGATGGTCGTATACCGACACAAGCAGCAGGATTGATAGAAAAAATGGAGACTTTCAAATTTGCGTTTATTCTAAAATTGATGTTGAAGGTGCTTGCAGTCACAAATGAGCTTTCACAAATATTGCAAAGAAAGAATGTCGATATTGTTATTGCTATGGAGTTACTTGATGTTGTTAAAGCTAGAATGGCTATGATGAGGACAGACAGTGGATGGGAGTCATTCTTTGAAGATCTGAAGCTTTTTTGTGCTGAAAAGCATATTCCTGTGGTAGATATGGATGCAGAAGTACCCATTAGAGGTCGATCAAGGCGAGATGGATTCAGAGTGACAAACCTTCATTACTACCGTACCGAGATATTTTTTGTTGTTCTTGACAAAATCAATACAGAGTTATGCCATCGATTTAGTGCGGTTTCAAGTGAGTTGCTAGTTAATTTTTCTTGCCTGGATCCAAAGAACTCCTTTTGCATGTTCAATTTAGATAAGCTTGTTAAGCTTGGTGAGTTATATGATCAAGATTTCACAATTGTTGATCGTGCAATATTAAGAGAGCAACTCGAGACATATATTGTCCATGTCAGATTGCATTCTGCTTTTAGTACTTGTGAAGATATTGCATCTCTTGCTATTAAGATGGTTCAAACCGGGAAGCATGTTGTCTTTCCTCTAGTCTACAAGCTAATTGAGTTGGCCTCGTTATTACCGGTGTCAACAGCAAGTGTTGAGAGATCATTTTCAGCTATGAATATCATTAAGAGAGAATTGCGCAACAAAATTGAAGATGATTGGATGAATGATCTAATGGTTTGCTATACTGAGAAAGAGATCTTCAAATCTCTTGATGATGAGATAATTATTCGACGATTTCAGCGTATCAAAACTAGAAGGGTGCAGTTGCCTCGGTCATCGAGAACTTAGCGGTATGTTTTTTTCTTTTATTCATATAGTTTCCTTCTTTGAACTTATATGGTGTATTGATATGTAGCTTAAATTCTATATGGCATTGCTTTATGATCTTGTTTAATTTTATCGTACGGTCTTCTTTGCCCCACCTAGATTCTCGTCCTGCGTTCGCCACTGGCCTCTCTATATATAAGCAAGCTTTCCATTCTAGATAGAATATAATGGAAAGAGAGGAAGTGTTGTTTCAATGGCTAGCTTAAGATGAGGATAGGGCTATCTTCAGTATAAGAGCCTTGGTGTCATTCACTCCACGTAGCTGGCCCTATGAGATTTTGTATTATGGCAAAAAGGCAAGGTGATAGCACTGTTGGATCTTCTTATCCTCTTGAAGGGCTTGTGCACTTTTTCCTGATGTCATGGAGATGATATATAGATGGTGATGCATGGCAAATGGTGAGTAAGTATTCAGATAAGACAAGTTTAGAATATAGGTACTCTTTGTATTTTGCTCGTGAATTCTTTCGGATACATCACTTACACATAAAAATAAAAAGAGTAAATTTCGCCGGCGGTCCTTAAACTTGTCCCGAGTTCTCATTCTAGTCCCGGTACTCTTAAAATGCAATAATGGTCCTTAAACTTGTCCCGCGCTATATGGATCCTAGAATGCAATATGGATCCTAGTTCTCATTCATGTCATGCTAGTTTCATGATTTTGTGATCCGTCCTAGTGAGCTTCAAAATGGTATCATCATTGATATCATCTTATATGGATCATGATTCATGGAGCTAACTCCCTAGGCTGCTAACTCTTCCCTTTGAGCTATATTGTTTTACTAGGCCCTTTTAGGTGATTTGATTCCAAAAGGGGAGAAGTGTGGAATCAAAGCAATTATTGGCAAATATGGGAGAGAAATAGTGATCAAGCAAGGTACAAGAAATTCAACAAATAAACCCAATACCAAATTCAAAATTTTAGGAGAAGCAAAGGGGGAAACCATTGACTTAGGAGAGGCCAAGTTCAAGATTAGATGGTGGTGAGCATCCAAGCAAGTGTAAGTGGTTCAATTTATCAATTCTTGCCAATTTATGCTTGCTTTGATTGTGTTGTCATCAATCACCAAAAAGGAGGGAGATTGTAAGAAACATGGCCCTATTAGGCTATAATTGTGAGTTTGGTGATTGTGTGACAACGTAGTCAATGGTACAAACAAGTTTATGAGCTTAAGTTCATAGGGTTCCTAGATCCCATGGATGGAGTCCAATCCATATACAAGACAATCCAAATTGCAGTCAAGATGCCCAAGTTGTAGTGAAAATGCAGAGATGCTCAAATGGCCGCAGCGATGAATTGGACAAGGTGCAGTAGAAATCAGGCGACTAGTTTAACCGACGCCTCTAGTTTTGAACTGACCCGTGCATTGGAGAATTGCTACTATGATCAAGTTAGTAGCACCGATTGAACCGATGCTATAAGAAGGGAGGCATCGGTGCGATGAGGAGAAGGCATGGCAATCAAGTGGAAAAATGCCAGAGGCACTGGTTGAACCGACACCCTTGAGTTAAGCGTCGGTGCATCAGTAGTTTACTAATATAGAAGCGTTTGGAGTTGGAGAAGCCTGAAGGTCTTCAGCACCGGTTGAACCAACACCCGTCGGTACAAGACGTCGGTGCAATGATGTTAGCAAAAGAAGACAGTTGGAGTTCAACGGCTAGCAGGCAGGGTCAGTGTGACCGGTTAAATCGATGGTGGCTACTAGTTTAACCGACGCTTTATGCTTTTCTAGCTAAAAGCAAGCAATGGCTATGAGCTGCCCTCTAGCCTATATAAGGCCTCACCCGGGTCATTTGAGGCTGCTGGAATTTGTGAGAAGCTACCTAATCTCTGCTGAAGTTCTTCAAGCCAACCAAAGAGCTCATTGATCAAATCCTTAGGTTTAGCACAAGCTTAGTGAGGTGTAGTGCTAGGCTAGCTCTAGAGAGAGTGAGAGTGCAAGGTGTTGTGACCTTGTGATGGTTCTTGAGTGAACCTCAAGCTTTTACCTCGGTGTGCCGGCCCCTTGGAGTCTTCGTGGCTTGTCAACAAGTCATCGACCCTCAGGTTTGGTGTGAAAGTGGTGACGATGGCTTTGTGCGGGGGACGAGGAGACTCCTCCTTCGTAGGAAGCTCTGTAGTCAAGGCGGCATCAAGGTGACCGGGGGACTTGGTGTGAGCCTTAGTGGCCTAACCTTTGTGGCAAGTCAAGTGGAGTACCGGAAGAGACTTGGTGACCAGGAAGCAATACTCTTTGTGAGTGCTTCAACAACGTGGACTAGACGTGGCTTAGTGACTACCGATACCACGGAAGAAATCCTTGCGTGAAGAGTTTACTTTCTCTCATCCCCTCCTTTATGTTTTCACATTTTCTACTTGCAACTTGTATGCCTTTACTTTCTTAGTGTAGTATCTTGCTAGGATTGGTTATAAGATGCAAAATTCTTTGGGATGAGGGTTTCATACTAGTTGAATCTTAGTTGCACATCTAGATAGCATGATCTAGTTTATATTTTTGTGCAAACTAGCTTGAGCCATAGGTTAGGATTTTAGAATTGCCTAATTCACTCTCTCCCCCTCTTAGACTACGAGCACCGATTCCTTTCAACGTAGCGTGCCACCATGGAATTGGTGGGAGTTTTGCCACACAACATGTTGCGTATATAAATTTAGCCCCTAGGAGGATTGGTCAAAGCCAAATCCTACCCACTTATACATTCAGGCTGAGGAGTATCGTCTCCCCGGCCCCCACATCCAATTTGCTAGAGCCCTAGCCCCTCTCTGCTATTGTCGTTCTCCCTTGCTAGCCTCCCACCCAAACCCTAGGAACTCCAGGCGCTTGGATCCTTCAATTCTAAGTGGATAGCAAGGGATTTAGCCTCCTTGTCGTTGCTCATGCACAAAGAGAGGGGGAAGCCGCTGCTCATCGTATGCCTGGATTGCAAATGTCGAAGGGTGATTGAGCTGAAGTAGATGAAGTTGTGGTAAAAAAAGCAAGTCTTCTACACCTGCCCTAATCACCAAGTGAGTTGAAAGAGTTGTTCACACATTGCAGTTGGTGGAGTTTTCCATTTTGATATGATTTGTTAGTTAGCCTTTTGTGCAGAGTGATGGATCTGGATGTCCATTTTGGCATTCGGTGAACAATTACTTCCAGTATCTAGAGGGCATGGTGAGGAATTGGTGATGCAAGCCTCTAATGGTGTCATGGTCAATGCTCAAGTGAGGCGTGGACAAAAGATGCTGGATGGAGCAAGCAACTGTTGAAATGTCAGTTTTGATAGGCTTATGATGTCATCAAGCATATATCACGCCACCTGAAATTGGTATTATTGTGCCTTGTTGTTGTAGTTGTTCTTTGGATGTTGCTGCTTGTGCATATGAACAAATGATGCATTATGTGTGGTTACTAAAATGATTTGTCAAATTTATAGATTCTGGTATGAAACACTGAAATTGATCACATGAAATTGAGAAAATGAACATGGTCTCTGAAAGTGGTCATTGAATCTAATAATTGAAAATGATGAGCCAAATTGATGGAAACTAATAACAAATATTGGTCACCATCCATCGGCATACACATGGAATTGATGAAAACAAAAAAAAAATATTACATCATCCAATGACTGTAAGCCATAGAGTTTGCCAAACCTATCCCCATATATTAATATTCAAACGGCAACAATCTATCATTCACAAAAGGAAACCATGCCATTCACAAAATGAAAATTAATTGCTAGTTCATGCATTCTTCTTGGCAGGAGCAGCCTTCTTGGCTACACCAGTCTTCTCGGCAACAATTTTTTCTTGAGTTGTTAATGCCTTCTTTGCAGTCTTAGCTCTTCCTACCTTTGTAGCAGTTGTGGGTGGTACTGATCTTGAGGTTGGCTAGTTGGACTGGATGAAGGCACAATCAGGCATTGGTCTTGATGTCGGCCACCGCGCGAGCTTGTCATAGCCACATTGTCGCTAGTCACACCATGCCATGCCAGGGTACGAGGGAAGACTGGAAGAGAGGGAAGCGAGAGAAGATTGAGGAGACAAGAGAGAACAATAGAGTGCGGATGTGACAAAGAAAGGATGGGATGGGGAGAAGAGAAGGGCGAGAGATGTCAGACTTGGGGCACGGGACTGCGCACATGGCATAGAATATTCTAGAATAAGGAATATGGCATGTCCCATACCTTATATCTGTTGTAAAGTACTCGGATACGAGTAGGACTAGTCGGTTCGGAAGGAAACTACCCGAGTAGTACTCGGGTAGGATCTTAGTATCGGTCTAGGATTCCATGTAACTCTGTCCCCCAGAGTATATAAGGGCAGGCAGGGACCCCTTCAAGGGACAATCACACCAATAACCAATTCAAGGCAATACAAATCACCATACAGGACGTAGGTATTATGCACATTGTGGCATGAACCTGTCTAAACTTTGTGTTGCTTGCACCTTCGAGTTTCTGATCTCGGCAACACCCCGCCTACAAGTCTACTACCTTAGGGTATACTTAGGTAGGCTTGCCGGTAAAACACCGACAAGAGAGGTTCAAAATAGCCTGCCAAAATTTTTGGCAGTCTGTGGAATTTTTCGTCCGTAATTCATTTTCCCTACAATTCTGATGATGTTTTTAGGGATACATACCACCTTAACGTCTATGTGGCACAATTTGAGACCACCTTAGCGGTCCCTAGAAAACTAATAAGAATCATAGAGAAAGTTATAGATTTCCCTATGGTTTTGAAATAGCACTCTAGGGAAGGAAACTTTCCCTACAATATTTTGATATTTTCTAGGGGAAAAAGATAACCATAGGAAAACTATCCAATTTGAATAGTATATGTTGCTCCATCATCGTCTTCTTTGCTTGAGCTGCTCCATCATCATCCACATCCTCATCAACATTATCAACGAATCGTTCGTCATCCCCTTCATCTTGCTCATACTCCACAAAGTCTGAATCTTCACTACCATCAATACCCACATCAGTTCCTGTGCCATCATGAGTAAAAGGCCCCACTCTATCTTGATCATCATAAGCCCCCCCATTCCTGATATTTGTGTAAAACTCATTTCTGACCCATATTCTTATTTCTACCTATTTTTAAAGAGATGACCGTTTCTTTGATCCGTCGGTGACTTTAGTTTATAGGTTGAAGCAACAAATCATTTCCAATCCGACTCCTACTACAATATGAAAAATCATTGTATCCAAACCTTGAAAACACATAGTTTTCTAATTTCTTCTATAGTGCACAAACAATCACCAAGATTGTGCAGCTTTTATTGTGTAAAGCACAACTCAATTGTGGTCCATTTGAATTAGTTTGAGTTCAAAAACACTTACAGATTTGGAAGTAATTCGCCAAAGTTGGCTACTCCTCTTTTTAGATCTTTTAGGAATTATTATGGCATCACGATAATTTACATAAATCTTGACAAATAGTGATTATTGTTTATATGTAATGCACTTTTTTATTATCCAATATATGTTTTTTATAGACAAAGGCGAAGGTAGTATAGGAAATTTCCATAAAAATCTTCCATTCTTAAAGCCGGATTCAGCATGTTAGTTGAACACCTTTATTATCAACTCCGTGGCAGACATCCTATACCTCAGAAAGGATAGGCATTTGATGCTAAAAGATATGGCACAATGAGTGACAAACAATTTAGACTCTGGTCCATTGTCGGGAAGTGTCGAGTCCGTTTGGGAGTCAGGATACCTCCGACGCCCACCTTTTGCTACTGCCTAGGGCTGGCTGTCACACCCCAAAATTTCAATTTTGGGTTATGAATGCCTTTTCGAATAAATTTACCCATCATTCAAATTTTCTTGAGAATTTTCCAGATTTTGGTTGCATTTATTCTCTATTTTCTTGAGCTTTCTCTATTTTTTAGGTGAAGGAAAACCCTATTTTCCTTTTCCCTAATCCTTTTTCCTTTTCCTTAATTCTTTTTTTCCTTCACCCGTGTCTTCCCCTTCTCTCTCCCTGTCACACGCCACCAACAGGCGGGCCCTGCTTGTCGGGCTCGCCTCCTCTGGCTCGGTGTCCGACCGAATTGGACCCGAGCCGCACCCGAACCGGGCACGAACGCCCAGACCAGCTGGACCCTTCTTGAACCGAGCGCACGCGTCAGGGTGCCCTACCCCCGCACCCTCCTGCCGCCAGCACTGCCTCACCCTCTCGCTCGTGCAACGCACCGCTGACGCTGTGAAGCTGCTCAGCCAAACCTACCGCCGCTGCCACAGTCGTTGACTGCGCGATTCTAGCCGCCTCGAGCCACGCCGGAGCAAGTCGCCACCAGCACGGGCATCTCCTAGTCGCGCCGCACCCCGTCCGCCCCTACTCGTCGACATTCTACCACAAGATGACCTTGGCCACGGAACGCCCGAAGGGCCTGCACGAGCAGAAAGCTGTCGCAACCCTCCGACTCCGATTTGCCGCGACCGTCAGGTGAGCAAGCGAATCGACGTGACATAGGCTTCTCCTCGCCGAACAGCACCTTCCCCGCACTATCTCATCATCGTCCCATCGCTGAGTGTCACCGCCCATGGAGCAGACCGGGCTGCTGCTTCCTTCCTCCTGTTTCCGACCAAAATCGGCAAGCTCCATCCCCATACGCCATGGGTAAGCCCTCAAAAGAGTTTCCCTCCTCCCTCTCTCTCTCTTTTCCCCATATTGCCATGGCCTCCCGTGTGCTCAAACTCCAGGAACAATAGCCGCCAGGAGCCCTGTCCGCCATGGCAAGGAGCTCTACGAGCTTTCGCAAAGAACCCCCTATAGAAATTTGTAATTTCTATAGGTTTTCTTATGTCTTGATGTTTTCGCCGATAACCCCCTAGACCTATTAGAGATCTGCACATAATTCAAAGCCGAACCCTTTCTCAGATCTGACCCTCAGCTTTATCCTTTTTGCGAGCACTATTTATAGTGTCTTACAACTCTTCCCTGGTAGCCCTTCTCGGTTTTGGTTAATCGCAAATAGATTCCTGCAGCCTTGTTTCTTCCACAGTTTTCACGTTTGAGCTCCGTTTTAGTTCGTTCTTGTTGCTGCATTACTTTGTTTTAGCGTGTGTCAGACCCAGGCGCACGGGACTACTCACATAGCCTACATCTTATAGGATAAGAGGTGGGACATGGCCCACACTTTACACAAGTTATAACTACTCGTAGCGTAGTAGAACTACTCATGCAGTAGTAAAAGTAGTCGGAGATAGTAGAAAAATAACCCGAAAAGTACTTGGGTAGGACTCCTGCGCTTGTATCCAATTAGGATTTCCATGTAACTCTATCCCCCCAGACTATATAAGAGCGGACAGGGACCCCCTCCAAACAGGATATCACCCGATTACCACCTAAGGCAATACAAACCACACAGGACGTAGGGTATTATGCTCTCGGCGGCCCGAACCTGTCTAAACTTTGTGTTCCTTGCACCTTCGAGTTTCTGATCTCGGTGACACCCTACCTACAAACTCACCACCTCGGAGTATCCCTCGGTGGGCGTGGCGGTAAAACACCGATAGCTGGCGTACCAGGTAGTGGTGTTCATCAAGCATCCACCGGAGAACTTGATGGCATCTCTCAGCTTCACCAGCACCGTGCTCGACGAGGGCACAACTTTCATCTTTGGCTCCTAGATCTGCGTGGCTTCAACAGCCACCTAGCCGACTCCAAGAAGCCGGAGGCCTCTACACCAACTCGACGCAGCGACCTTGACGAGTTTATCGACAACCTTGATGAGTTGCTGCCCCCTGATCACGTCGGGGAGATCGAGACGACGTCCGCTTTCGACGTGACTTCAACTTGTGCTGCACGAGGACTACTTAGATCGGACTAAAACTGATCTGAGGAGGCTACACAATCCAAGTCCCTCTTCGACTTGGAGCAGGACTTGGGCCGTATTCTCAAGATTTGAGATGAGGGAGCCACCGCTTGCTGGTGGGTCCCTATTTTCGACAACTACTCAGACTCAGACGCAAAGTATTCATTGACTGGTACCACACCATCAAGTCAGAGCTGAGGAGAATTCAAGGACAAGGGAGCCACCACTTGTTGGGAGGCCCCTATTCTCGACAACCACCAGCAACCAGATGATTACCCCGAATCGTTTGGGGTAATCACATGGGTTTGACCATAACGTCTATGCCACAAGGCCGTTTCCTGTGCTGGAAGGGTCCAGAGCCCTCCAAGTTACTCGAATACGACTCCCGCCTTGTGGCAAAATCCACCCTTCGGCGTATCAACCCCAGGGAGTCGGAAGATTTTGACTACTCTGCTCAACTTTAGCTCGTGTCACAACATTGACGCGCTGCAGCAACGACCTCGACTACTCAACTCGCGTTGCAGTTACGACTGCTTCAACAAATCGGCAACGCCAATGACTACTTCAACTACTCGTCTCGACTAGAAACTAGTTGGCGATGAGTCTTAAACTACTCGGCGACTAGCTCCGCCTGGTCAACAACTAGTCTGAATTAGTTCCGACTAGTCGGCTTCATCGAGAAATCGCCCACGGATTAAAGCTACCCTTCGCCGCCTACTTTTTGCGCAACGCACACTCTTTGCATCGGCAAACTTGAAACCCCCAAGCCATGTCCGGTTTGGTCTGACGCGGTTCAACCCAGGACCCTCTACGCATTGGAAGAGGATTTGGATCATCTACTACCACTTGGAGAAGGAGAAGCCACCACGCGTCGGGGGGTATTGTTTCCGAGAACTAGTCGGATTCAGCTACTCATATGACCCGGGGTCTGGTAAGGGGATCAGATTGGTTGGGCAGGTTTGGGAATCGGAAGGGCATGAAACCCTCCAGGTTTCTCAAATCAAGTCCACTACGATCCATTAACACACTCGGCGAACTCCCTTTTCAAGAAGGCAGACCTCTCTCTCCTTCCGGTGACGAAGACGAGGGCCAGTAATGCGAACGCTTCGCCCCCAATCGAGAAGTGTTCATGATTCACGTCGGTGAGGACTGTGAAGGCTAAGAGCGGGTCCAGGTAGATGACTACGACGACTACCTCGTTGATCCACTCGACGAAGATGTAGACGTAACACTGGACAGTGAATTCCCATACAACATAAAGGTAGAAGGTGCAGATGACATCCAGAAGGAACGTCGTAGGCTCATCAATGCAAACCGCGCAAAACGGAGGCACCACATGGTCGAGACGAACCAGCAGGGGAGCGGCAACCTCTAGACTCATCCACGGACGACCTCCGCACTATCATCAACGCTGGCCGGGACACCCGCAATGTCATCATTGCCAGGCAGCAGGAGCGCGAAGAAGTGGAAGCCTACAGCCCCACCCACTATCAACTCCCTCTCGACTACCTGGAGACAACTCGGAAGTGCAAGCAAGAAGTCGGAGAACAATCCACATGTAGAAAGAAGACTCTCAGCTCGAAGGAATGATTCGAGGAAGCCCTCCACGGGCGATGCCCGTGGCACCTGGAGAGCAAGCATTCCACGTTTGAATGTTAAACCCTTCGGAGGGCCCTGGGAGCTTCGCCAAAATTACGAAGAAAGGCAACGGGACTACCCAAATAATGATTTATTCATAAATTAAGTACCAAATTTAAGGAGGTTTTCTAAGGATCTTTCAGGTGTTTTGTTTGTTTAAACCATTATTTTGGGTCCATATCTCGAAACAAAGGGTTCTGTACACCTAAAAGCACCCCTTTTACCACTTAGTTGGGGTCGCCATTTATGTTTATTATTTGGGTTAATCATTGTTTCCTCGCTATACTACTCTGAGACGTGCCCAATGAACGTCCAGGCTAATTAGTGCAACCTTTTTCCAGCCGATCTCTTGTTACCTATTCCTCATGTCACGAGCCTTTTTTACCAACGCTTGGGGGGCTAAGGATAGAGCCAGTGGGGATGGGCTCGAGAAAGAAGAAAATGATTCAATTTCTTCAAGGCTAAGCTCAAGGAACCCTGTCACAGCCGAGCCAGGCGACTGCCACAAGGGGTCGCCTTGTTTGGCAATGACTAATGGACTCGTTAATTACCCAAATAAAACAACTACATGATTATCTATCAAATACTACCAGTAACCCTCACATTACTAGTTACCGACTAGTTTTCTATGTTACTGAAGGGGCCTTGCTCCCAAACTTCCAGTAAGACTCCGTTTACTAGTTTCCGACTAGTATTACACGTAGTTTACTAAAGGGGCCTTGCTGTCATACGACCTCGCCAACGGTCTCGGCGGAAATCAATTTTCCGACCAGAAGTAGCCTGAAGCACCAGTACCACCCGCATGGATATCAACCATGCAATCGATGACTTGATCGACAACCTGGAACCCCTCGAACCGAATCCGCCTTGGTCCGAGGTCCTGTACCACAAGTTCTTCTCTTAGTTGGTGGAGGATTTGAATTGTCTACCACAAGTTGGAGAAGGATTTGGATCATCTACCACAAGTTGCAAGAGGATTTGGATCGTCTACCACAAGTCGGGAGCAGGACTCACTCCATCAAGGACTAGTCAGAATTGATTCTGACTAATCGGGTCTCATCAACAAACTGTCGCGGCTCCACCAATGAGCAATATGGCTTCATCGGCAATCACCCACGAATCAAGATCGACAACTATCCACGCTCGTTGGGTTTCTATGCTCGGGGACTGGGCGCAACAAGGCGGCTGCCCATGAAGACTGAGACCCGAGTCAAGGAGGTTTTATGAATATCTTTAGGGAACTTATTTAACCATTGTCCTGAGTTTTATCTTGAAACAAAGGGTTTTTTTCCCAAAGAATTCATTCAACCACTCAATCAAGGAATCAAGGAATTTACTCAAGACAGGGCTTTTGTCCGTTCATCCACATTTCAGCGCCTTCTTGGCCCGCCCAAGGAATTCCTTCGGGCTAACCAAGAGATCTTCGCTTGGCAACATATGACTTGTCTTGGTACGCCCAAGGAATTGATCAAGATCAAGTGAAGGACCTCATCGTCACTTCCTTTGGGCCAACCTAGACATCTTCGCATGGCAACATACAACTTGTCTTGGTCCGCCTAAGGAACTGATCACCCCACGTGAAGGACCTCGTCATCAATTCCTTCGGGCCAACCGTGACGTGTTCGCATGGTAACATGTGAATTCTTATGGTCCGCCCAAGGAATCGACTGAATCTACCAGTAAGATTTATTTCTCCCTTGCTAATTGACTTCCAGTCTCCTTTACATACTTCCAGTAACACTCCGTTTGCTAGTTCGCAACTGGTACTACGTGTAGTTTACTGCATGGGCGCTCCCATACTTCCAGCAACACTCTGTTTACCGATTCATGACTGGTACTGTATGCAAGTTTACTGAAGGGACCTCGCTCCCATACTCCCAGTAACACTCCATTTATCGGTTCACAACTGGTACTATGTGCAAGTTTACTAAAGGGCCTTGCTCCCATACTTCCAGTAATGCTCAGACTACTAGTTTCCGACTAGTATTCTATATTACTGAAGGGACCTCGTTCCATACTCCTAGTAACACTCCGTCTACTGGTTCACGACTGGTACTACATGGAGTTAACTGCATGGGCCTCTCTCCCATACTTCTAGTATTACTCCGTCTACTGGTTCACGACTGATACTACGTGAACTTTATTGCATGGGTCTCGGTCCCATACTTCCACTACTACCCCATTTACTAGTTCATGACTAGTACTACATGGAGTTTACTGCATGGGCCTCGCTCCCATACTTCTAGTACTATACCGTTTACTGGTTCCCGACTAGTACTATGTGCAGCTTACTGCAAGTGCTTTGTACCCACGCTTCTAGTACTACTCTATTTACTGGCTCACACTGGTACTACGTGCAGTTTACTGCAAGGGCATCGCTCCCATACTGCCAGTACTGCTCAGTTTACAGGTTCACGACTAGTACTACGTGTAGTTTCTTGCAAGGGCTTTATACCCACACTTCCAGTACTACTCCGTTTACTGGTTTACGACTGGTATTACGTGCAGTTACTGAAAGGGCTTCGTACCATACTACCAGTACTACTCTATTTACTAGTTCACAACTAGTACTACGTGGAGTTTACTGAAGGGGCCTCGCTCCCATAATTCCAGTACTACTCCATTTACTGGTTCACGACTAGTACTACGTGCGGTTTACTGAAGGGGCCTCACTCCCATGACACTGTGTTTACTAGTTCCCGACTAGTTTTACGCGTGTTGGACTACTTCGACTACTCATCTCGCCTACAAAACTAGTCGGAATTGACTCCGACTAGTGGGCATCATTGCCAGTTCAAGATCCAATAGCAACTTGGCCAATCCCTAGGCTCGGGGGTTGGCGCCACCAATTACTAGGTGTATCTTGTGTGACTCATCTAGCTCCCAGGCTCAGGGGCTGGATACGATACGGCTCTCAGCGAACAAGGTTTGATTTGAGTGGTAGTTTAGGGTGTCGGTGTTTAACCGGCTGCCCACCGAGGAATATACCCAAGGTGGTAAGTTTTGGGTGAGGAGACGCCGATATTAGGAACTCGAAGGTACAAGGAACACAAAACTTAGACAGGTTCGGGCCGCAAGATGCGTAACACCCTACAACCTGTATGGTGGTTTGTATTGTCTTTGGTGTAGAATGACCTAATGATCCTCCTTTGAGAGGGGTCCCTGACCTCCCTTATATATCCGAGAGGCCAGAGTTACAAAGATGCTAACCAACCTCCGCTGAGGGATCATACCAGAACATATCTCGAGTAGATCCCCTCCGTGTTGGTTAGCTCTATCTCCTATTTAAACGGAATAAACAAGAGATAAACAAAATGAATAAGAGATAAGATGGACTTAATCTCTTAGACCTCTTTAAACTACGTTATGTGCCCAGCCCGGTGGCCCCGGGTCTGACAAGCCCCCGAGCTCTTCGTAGCTGAGTACTGCAGGCTTATCGAGTACTTTCGAAGCAGTCTTCGACTTCTTCTGGAGCTTCGTCTTGAAGTCCCTCTTTGAGTACTTGCTTGGCTGCATCGAAGCTATGAGGTGCTCATGCCCCGAATTTTTGTTATGGTGTGCGATTTAAAAATCGCACTCCATATGGAGTAGCCCCCGAGCCTTAGGTTGAATCGGAGAATCAGGCTGAGGGTCCCATTTGTCTGTAATCCTCCTTATTCATCAAAGAAATTTGAAAAATAAGTAGTCGATGCCACGTACCCCACAGCCCCCGAGCCTTAAATCCAAATTCCACGAATAGGGAGTTAAGGATCTAAAACCGTGGCGTGCAGGTTAAAAATGATAACTTGAAAAAGTACCAAAATGATGATACAAATGATAGAAGCTAGATCACCAATTCGAAAAATCCCTTCTTTCGAGCTAACTAGCCCTGAAAAAATGATTAATCGAATATTTAATCCAAACAGTCCACCAAATGACCTCTCATCTTTGGAATATTCCAAAAAATGACCCTTCGACTTCGGAACAGTAACCTTTCCCCACCCCGCTGGTTATTTAACCCCGCGATAACAGTGGAAAAGACTGTGCTTTCAATCTGCATTTTGCCAAGAACCGCCAAAATTCCCAATCGAGACCAAGCGCCGCCACCATCCCCCAAAGAAATCCTCCCGCTCCGACCTCCCCGCCCCTCTCCCCGCAGCCCCCGAGCATCTCGTGGCCAGCGAATCAGAAATGGCGTCCAAGAAGTCAGAGATCGAGGAAAAGAAGAAAGAGGCGCAGCCATCGACCGCGGAGTGGACACATAGTAAGTGCTCCCTCAACAATCTGAACAAACTAGTTTCCGAGGGGTTGCTGCAAGAAAAGAACCTTGTCAATTGGCACCCCTCTTATCGTGAACCTTTCCCCATGGAAAATGTCGACGAAATCGTCACATTCCTCCATTTTGCCGAACGGGGATTGGCCCTCCCCACTTCTTTCTTCTTTCGTGGCCTTCTTTATTATTACGGGCTTGAGCTCCATCACCTCAACCCTAGTTCCGTTTGCCATATTTCCATTTTCATCCACTTCTGTGAAGCCTTTCTCGGAATCGAACCCCACTAGGATCTATTCCGCTTCCTCTTCCGCGTCAAACCCCAGCCTACCACAAAGAAAAAACTTTCTGTTGTAGGGGGCGCCGGCATCCAACTGCGACAGCAGGCCGGCGAAAGATACCTTTCATACAAATTCCCCTCAAACCTCCCTGGTTGGAAGAACCATTGGTTCTACATTGAAATTCATGCTCCCCAGCTCCCTGGGAAAACAAACAGACCACCTGTGGTGAGGCCAGAGTGGAATCGTGAACTGACCAGAGGAGACCTAGATCAAGTCGAGGAGCTTTTAACAATCAAAGAAGCACTCAAGACGACGGGAGTGACCGGCGCGTCCGTTATGTTCTCCTTCTTCAAATGCCGAGTCCAACCGATCCAACAACACCACAGTTTTGGATTTGAGTATTTAGGTGCTGAAGTTTCCTCTCGCATGTGCGCAGAGGAGTTGTCCGACGAAGCCGCACTCCATCGAGTTCAGCGGGTGCTGATGGACGTGGACGCCGTGCCATACATGCCAACATTATTTTCAGCACGAAATCCGCCCAAACCAGTAAGTATTTGACTTCTTTTGTTGAAGACAACCTCTGTTGCTACATTACTTAACTGAAGAACCTCCTGCAGGGACACATGGAGCTGTACCATAGCTACCCGCCGCGACCGGACATCCCCCGACAAGACCACCTCCTCCCCAGTGCCGCCGTTGAGGCCAAGAGAGCTCGCATTGCTGCAGCTCAATGCAGCAGCGGGTCCACCGAGGATGTGAGCTCTCGGGCATGGGAGGAAGCCGAAGGAGAGGCGCGTCGTGACAACTTCTCCGAGCAAAGCGTGGAGCTGACCGGCGCATTACCACTGGTGCCAAAGGGCCATCGACTGGTGCGCAAACACAAGGCGCAAGAAGTCGAGTCCTCCAGGTACTGATTTGCTATTTTGATGAGTTGCCAAGTATCAATAGCATTGTATACTGACAGTATCCACTTGTAGTCTTCCTGCTCTGCCACCCGGGACCGAACCCGAAGAGGTGGAAACAGGCCCATCCGCCGTCGCGGCAGTGACCATTGCCGTGGCGGGGACCGCTCAATCGGCTGATCAAACCTCGCCGCCAGCAACAGGGATTCCGCGACGGGCCTTGCGGGTGAAAAAGGCCGCCAAAAAGAAGTCTACACTGTGAGTTTACCTCCGTTCGCATAAAAATCTTGCTCTTGCCAGCTTGTATAACAACGACGTCGACATCATCAGGGCTGCAAGCGTGGTGCAGCTTCAGCTGCACCCGGGCACGGCTACTGCAGCCCCAGAGCCATCAACCTGGACTGATCCTTCCGGTGCGGAACCGGCCCCAGCTGCTGCAGCCTCCGAGCCATCAGTGCCTGGAGAACCAGTACCCACGGAGCTGGCCCCTGAAGCAGATGCGACGCTCCCCGACTTGCCGCCTCCCGAGCCCCGACAAGACGAAACCGAAGCTGGTGGCGGAGAACAAGTCAAAACCCCTGATGCCGCTCCTACTGATGGCACAAGTACGCGCTTATCTGCCCGCAGCTGGCTACCGAGATCTGGGCGCAATATATTGAAAACATTGTGTACTTGCAGGTGTCCAGCAACCACCGCCCGAAGATATCACCGGGTCCTCGAGGAATCCCCGCGAGATACTAAGGGCCGGGCCGGGGTACAAGAACGTCATCACCACCGACCTGGTGGACGACCCCCTGTTGATGGCAGAAAATTTAAAGACCTTCAAGAGCACCTTCAAGGAGTTATACGATTTTTCCATGGTAATACTTGGGTAATGTTCCGTTGTGCATATTGATGAGCTGTTTTGACTCAATCTCCGCCTTTTGCGCAGCATGTAATCACTAAATCCCAGAAAAAATCGGAGAAGCTCAGCGCGGTTGTGAGTGATGCGCGAGAGTTAGCTGCCCTGGACAAGCGCGTCTCCGAAGAAATTACGAAGAATTGCTATCTGCAGCGAGAGCTGGATATACTGAAGCAGGAAAGAACTCGAGAGACTTGGCTACTCAAGAATGACCTGAAAAACCTTGAGAAGGCCAACTCTGAGCTCCAAAAATAGCTCAAGGAGCAACAAGCGGAGTACCAGGAGCAGCTCAAGGAAGAGAAGAAAGCGCATCAAGGTAGGCCCTCGCTTACCTCGAGTACTTTTCCTTAGTAATTTCCCTGAGTTGCTGAAGTATCTTCACCGCAGAGCTTAGGAAAATAATAAAACACAAAGAGGAGCTGCTTACTGACGTGAAGAATATGCCGTATCGTCCTACAGATGATGTCGAAAGGCTGCAGAAGGTGATCGGCAATACTGAACGACAGTTCGTCGACTGCCTTCAGCAAATCAAAACGCTGGACGAGAAGGACGAGCAGCAGCGGAAGGAGCTGGAGGACCTCAGCGGGGCCGCCCAGGAGCTGGTGGACATGGTGGATCCCCCAGAAGAAGGCGAAGCGAGCCTGCGGCCTCTGCTGGGGCGACTCCGCGAAGCCCCGAAGAAAGTGCTCAAATTCCTGTCTGAGGCTCCAGTCGCATGCATTAGCAATGCCCTCGCGTATGTGAAATCCTTATTGCCAAACGCGCAGCTAGACATTTTTGCGCAGGGGGTGGCGGCGGACTGCACGGATGAGCGATTCGACGAGTACCTGCGAGAGGCCCAACCTGTAGCCGAACAAATTGTACACAGTGTACTGCAGGATTAGGGTGTGAGAGATAAGTAGTCATTCCCTTATGTAAATACTTCACTTGATATCTCTACTTGTTTGCGTGCCTTAGCTGAATTTGGATCCAGGCTTACAAGGCTCAAGTAGTAGACGCGTCCCTGGGTGCAACGACCCGAAGGGTAGTTACTACTCGTCTAACAGATTAGCCATAACTCGATCGAGCGGGTCTATGCTTGTTAGGAAAGAACGCGAGCATCGTCGCGGGATTGCCGAGCGCAGGGCAGAAAAACAAGACTACCCCGAGTGCGGCGACTCTGAGCGTAGCCGAAAGTCGCTCATGCTGTGAGCGTGCTCCGTAAGCTAGGTAGGACCCGGACGGACAGATCGAGTTTGCGAGGAGCAGGTGCGGGTGTTGCCGCGGGTTTGCCGTTCTTTTGGCAGAAACAAGACTGTTCTGAGTGCAGCCACTCAGGTTGTAGTCGAGATAGCTCTTTATGCGAGCCTTTCCAACGTACTGGGTGTAAGCCAGTCGAACGGATCGACCATGTTGGAAAAAATGCGACTACTGTCGCGTGCGACCATCCATGGTCGCGGCGGGACTCGATATGTAGAGGAGTTGGACGGAGCCGGTGGTTCCATCAGGAACTGAAGTCATAAGGGGATGATCGTGGCCGTAGCCCCCGCATCATTCACGATGAGAAGTCGATTTATATATGTGTTTGCACGTGACCATGGCTGTCGTGCAAGTAAGAAGGAATGTACAAACCGAGTCATGTGGCTCATAGCCTCCAAATTGATTCGGGGAAAAGAGATCTTCTGAGCCCACGGGGATTCAGCGATCACCGGGCCTCGACTTAAGGGTAGAACTTGCGTAGGTTCTGAACGTTCCAGGAGTTCGGGACATCCTGACCCTCAGGATATTGTAGTCGATAAGACCCTGGCCTTGTAACCTGCTTGACGACGAACGGGCCCTCCCACCTTGAGTTGAGCTTGTGTAGGCCAGATTCGTCCTGAATACGACGCAAGACCAATTCGCCAACATTGAATGACCGCTCCCTGACGTTGCGATCATGATATCGCCGGATCCCCTGCAGGTACCGAGCTGACTGAACAAGAGCGGTGCAATGAGCTTCTTCCATAGAATCAAGCTCTAACTGCCGCGCCTCGTCCGCCTCGCCTTCATTGTACATTTTGACCCTTGGAGACTTCCACATGATATCGGCTGGTAGAATAGCTTCAGATCCATATACAAGGAAGAAAGGTGTTTGACCTGTGGCTTTGGATGCCTGAGTCCGAAGCCCCCAGACGACGTGTGGTAGCTCATGCGCCCATTTGCCTCCCTTCTTGCTGTTTTCATCATAAAGTCTCTTCTTGAGGCCGTCAATGATCAAGCCGTTCGCCCTTTCGACTTGTCCATTGGCCCTTGGGTGTGCAACCGAGACGTATTTAACTTCGATGCAAGCGTTCTCGCAGAACTCCCAGAACTGGTTTGCCGTGAAGTTTGATCCTAAGTCCGTGATGATGGTGTTGGGGAAGCCGAAACGATGCAAAATATCTAAGATGAAGTCGACGACCCGATCTGGCGTGAGCTTGGCTATCGGCTTGTACTCGATCCACTTAGTAAACTTGTCGATAGCCACCAGAACATGGGTAAAACCGCCTGGTGCCGTCGTGAAGGGCCCGATCATGTCGAGACTCCAACAAGAAAAGGGCCAAGATGGCGGTATAGTGATGAGGCTATGAGCTGGAACGTGAGTCTGTATGCCGAAGAATTGACAATTTTGGCACCTGCGCACGAGATCTTCCACGTCGGTCACTGCAGTGGGCCACCAGAAACCGGCCCTATATGCTTTCCCCACCAGCGTTCTTGAAGCCGCATGGTTTCCGCAAACGCCCTCGTGGATCTCCCGCAGTATGTTGTAACCGTCTTCCTTTGTGACGCACTTCATGAGAACTCCTGACTGAGCGCCACGCCGATAGAGTTTGCCGTCGACCAGGATGAAGCCCTTGCTTCTTCGCAAGACGCGTGCCGCCTCCGCGCTCTTGGCGTCGATCCCTGCTGGTAGCCGCTGATCTCGAATGAAGTCGATAAAAGCCTCTCACCAGTCCTCCCCCAGCACCATAACCTCTCGATCGGGTTGTTGGGGACCCGCGTCGATGGTTACCTGCGGAGAAGACTTGATGGATGGCTGCTTGAGCTCCTGGACAAAGACTCCCGGCGGAACCTGAGCATGCGTGGACCCCAGTTTGGACAGGATATGCGCGCCAACGTTGTGCTCCCGCAATACGTGATGAACCTCCAAGCCAGAGAAATTGCTTTCCAGCTTGCGCACTTCCTGTACATAAGCGTCCATCGTCTCCTTGTTGCAGTCCCATTCCTTGTTGACCTGCTGAACAACAAGAAGAGAATCGCCATATACAAGTAGTCGCTTGATCCCTAGTGATATCGCCAAACGAAGGCCGTGAAGTAAGGCTTCATACTCGGCTTCGTTGTTGGATACCGCCCACAGGATCTGAAGGACATATTTCAATTGTTCATCTCGTGGAGAAATAAACAGAACATCGGCGCCGCCGCCGTCGAGCTTGAGGGACCCATCAAAATACATGGTCCAGTGCTCTAGCTGTCCACTGGAGTTGGGACTTGATTCTCCCTCCATTCAGCCATGAAGTCGACTAGAGCCTGTGACTTAATTGCCGTGCGTGGCTTGAAGTCGATTGACAAAGCCCCCAGTTCCACGGCGCACTTGGATATGCGCCCCGTGGCATCTTGATTATGAAGAATATCCCCCAACGGGAAAACCGTGACCACAGTAATCTTGTACTCGTTGAAGTAATGGTGTAGCTTTCTTGATGTGATTAAGATTGCGTATAAAAGTTTTGAACAGCTAGATACTGTATCTTGGATTCGGAGAGGACTTCGCTGACGAAGTAGACAGGCCTCTGCACTCCAAACGCATGGCCTTCCTCGCCTCGCTCGACTACAATAGCACTGCTGACAACATGAATTGTTGCCGCGATGTAAAGTAGTAGATCCTCCCCTGGCAACGGTGCTATAAGGATCGGAGGTGACTGAAGATGATGTTTCAGATCCTGCAAGACCCGCACAGCCTCCTCCGTCCATTGGAACTTATCTTGGCATTTCAGGAGCTTGAAGAAAGGTAGTCCTCTCTTCCCGAGTCGGGAGATGAACCTGTTCAGGGCCGCCATACAACCTGTTAACTTCTGCACATCCTTGATTGTGGCCGGAGCCTCCATATCAGAGATGGCCGTGATCTTTACAGGGTTTGCTTCAATGCCTCGGTTGCTGATGATGAACCCGAGCAATTTCCCTGAAGGTACTCCGAAGACGCACTTGGTGGGATTGAGTTTCCACCGAAATCTGCGCAGGCTGCTAAATGTTTCCTCCAAATCCGCAATTAAGTCGCTGGACGTCCTGGTCTTGATGATGATGTCATCCACATAAGCTTCAACATTCTAGTGCAGCTGATCCGTGAAACACATCTGGATCGCACGCTGATAGGTTGCTCCTGCGTTCTTCAACCCGAAGGATATTGTTTGTAGGCGTAAGTCCCGTACGGGGTGATGAAAGCAGTCTTAATTTGGTCCTCCTCCTTGAACACGATCTGATGATATCCTGAGTAACAATCAAGAAAACAAAGAAGGACACAACCAGTCGTCGAATCGACAACTTGGTCAATGCGCGGTAGCCCAAAATGATCTTTTGGGCAGTGCTTGTTGAGATCAGTGTAGTCGACACACATTCTCCATTCATTGTTCTTTTTCTTTACAAAAACGGGATTCGCTACCCACTCCGGATGGATTACTTCTTTAATGAATCCAGCCGCGAGAAGTTTAGCGATCTCCCGTTTAATACCCTCACGTTTGTCGTGGGCAAACCTTCGCAGGCGTTGCTTTTTGGGCGTAGCCTGCGGGTGTACATTCAAAGCATGCTCGATCAACTCCCTGGGCACCCCTAGCATATCCGCTGGTTTCCATGCGAATATGTCTCGGTTAGCCCGAAGGAAGCTGACGAGCACGAGTTCCTATTTGTCACCTAAGCCCGCACCGATGACAGCGGTCTTAGATGAATCTCCCTCCTGAAGCTGGATCGTCTTGAGGGCCACATCATCAGTTGACTGGATGCTCGACTTGCTGGCCTTCTTGGAAGGAATCTCTAGCCCAGACTGGGAGAGCTGCTGCACGGCCGCGAGTACTTCTCCCGAAACATCTGGCACGCGAGTAGTCGAAGCGTATTGGATCGCCTCCTGATTGCAGTCGTAGGATTTCTTCAAGTCGCCACGGAGGGTGAGTACTCCGCTGAGTCCTGGCATCTTAAGAAGCAGATAGACGTAATGCGGCACTGCCATGAACTTGGCAAGTGCCGGACAACCAAATATGGCATGATAAGAAGATTCGAAGTTAGCTACTTCGAATTTGATGAACTCGGTACGATAGTTCTCCCGCGTGCCGAAGGTGACTGGGAGGACCACCGTACCCAGCGGATGTGCCGCGTTACCTGGGATGATGCCGTAAAAGGGAGACTTGCTGGGAACCAGCATATCCTTGAAATCCAGGCCCATTTTCTTCAAAGTGCTGACGAAGATGAGATTGAGCCCACTCCCACCATCGATGAGGACCTTGGTGAGCTTGACCTCCGCCACCACAGGATCCAGGACCAAGGGGAACTTACCGAGCTCCGAAAAGCTTGTCCACTGGTCGTCACGGGAGAACGAGATGGGGACCTCCGACCAACGGAGTGGTCGTGGTACCGCCGGCTTGATGGACAAAATCTCCCGGAGAAGCAGCTTCTGATCCCGCCTGGAACCGAAATCCTCGTCTCCCCCGAAGATGACGTTGACAACCTTTGAAGCGTCTTGAAACTTCGGGTTGCGCCCGTGATCCACTTGATCATCATCCTCAGGTTCTTTGTCAGCAGGCTTCTTGTTCTTCTTTCCGCCACCGGAGTTGCTGAACGTCCTCCGAAGGTGATAGCAGTCGATGGCGGCGTGGCTGGCGCCCGGATGCCATGGGCACTTCTTCTGCAGGAGCTTCTCGAACTCCTCCTGTGTCGTCGACTTCTTGCCCCGCGAAGGACGATCGATAGCCGCGATGACATCATCTGGCTTTCGTTTCCGGGGTGGACCCGAAAAGTCCCGCTGGCCTTTGTCGTTGCGGTTGTCATTTGGGCGCCGCAGATTGCTATCTTGACGCCACGGGAACCGCTCCCGCATCTTCTCCTCCTGTTCGGACCAATCGTGCATCATATCACGGAGGCCTGCAACAGTTTTCGGACTGTTCTACCTGAAATCCCTGCAGATGCCCGGGTCGGTGATGCCGTCGTAGAAACAATTGATGATGTCATCCTCCGAGATGTTGGCGATGGTGGCGCGAACGTCGAAGAAACGACGTGTGTAGGACCGCAAAAGCTCATTACGTTCTTGCTTACACTGAGCAAGATCATGACGAGTACCTGCACGAGCAATTGCTCCCTGGAAGTTGTCGATGAAGACTTTCTTGAGGCGTTCCCAGGAGTTGATGGAGTTGCTGTCGAGGCTTTCCAGCCATGTGAGTGGCGCAGGGTCCAAAGCCATCGGAAAATAGATGACTTTGGTAATGTTCGAACCCCCTGCGACCTCAATGGCCGTGGAGTAGCAACGGAGCCACTGCTGAGGGGCTTGCTTGCCGTCGTACTTGGTAATGCCAATCGGTTTGAAGCCCTCTGGATACTTGTAGCTGCTGAAACGAGCAGAAAAAGCAGGGAACCGGTCGCTACAGTCAGTACCTTCAGTTTCGACTTCTTCGCGGACCTTGCGCCTGGAGGAGATCACGGTCCGCGCGTCGCGACCTTCATTGATGTGCTGGCGCAAGTCCTCTGGAGGAAGTCAATGATTGGCCTGTCGCGGATGACCCCCTTGCGGTGGCTGCCGCCTCCCGCCAGGGGCCTGGCTCCCGCGAGCATTGTCGTTACTGAGCTGGTGTCGAGGACGGCCGCCAGCCGTTCGGCTGTGAACCTGGCTCCGTCTCTCACCCACGCGCTCCTCCCTGATGGTGGACGCCGGGTTGTGCTGATCCAGCTGGATCCAGGCCCTCTGTGCATAAAGGAGCGCCTGACGCACCTCCGGATCATGGCTGCGCTCGAGGATGGCCGTCACCCTGGCGATGTTGGCCACCGGAGTCCTGAAACCCCGCTCGCTTACGGCGGCAAACTCAGGGTCGAGCTCGCGATGCATAGATTGCCTTCCTTCGTTAGCCCTCCTCCGCCGGATTGCGCGGGCCCTGTTCCTGGCCCTCCGCGCCTCACGATCGGCGTCGTTCTCGTCACCGGCGTTGGCCGTGATCTCATCTTCGGAGATCGCTTCAAAGTTGACGATGGGAAGGTCCCCACCGTCCTCGCCTTCTTCGGCCATTAGCACCTAGCGGGAGGAAAGCTCATGAGAGCTTTCGTCGACTAGTTCAGTTGACCCCTCCGCCGCGGTGGCCAATGGCCTGCCTTCTTGAAAGGGCAAGGGCTCGAGGTGAGCCACAAGTTGACCCTCTGCCTCGAGTAGATTGGAGAGCATCATGCTCCTCCAGTGCACAACGCACCCTTCCGGCAAAGAGATGACCACCAGATCACCGGTGCCGGAACAACCCGAAGCCCTCCGACACGCGGTGGCTTCAGGCTTTCCGTCCTGGAGCAGCAAGTCCAGGTCCTTCTCTAACATGGAGAGGGACCCAGAGATGTTAGCCTCCTGAAGATCAGTGGCCGATTCGCACAAGCCGAGCTGAGATCGGTTATGCAGACCCCTAGATTGGAACAAGTCCAAACCAGAGGAAGTTGTCGCAACACCAGAAGAAGTCGAAACTAGAGCAGACTCCATCTCGTTCTGTGCTGCAGAGGCATGAAGCGGCAAGTTGTCGAGCCCATCGACGAACTTGTCAAGGTTGTTGCGGAGATCCGCAACGGGAGTCTTTGGCTTCATGTCGACGAGGAATCGCCGAAAATTGCCCACACCATCTGCGATGCAGACCCATGAACCAAAGACGAATGTCGTACCCTAGGAGGGAACCGACCTGACGAATTTGAACGATGCCATCGAGCTCGCCAGTGGATCTTCGACGCGCACCCCTACCTGGCGCGCCAGCTGTCGGTGTTTAACCTACTGCCCACCGAGGGATATACCCAAGGTGGTAAGTTTTGGGTGAGGAGACGCTGAGATCAGAAACTCGAAGGTACAAGGAACACAAAACTTAGACAGGTTCGGGCCGCAAGATGCGTAACACCCTACATCCTGTATGGTGGTTTGTATTGCCTTTGGTGTAGAATGACCTAATGATTCTCCTTTGAGAGGGGTCCCTGACCTCCCTTATATATCCGAGAGGCCAGAGTTACAAAGATACTAACCAACCTCCGCTGAGGGATCATACCAGAACATATCTCGAGTAGATCCCCTCCGTGTTGGTTAGCTCTATCTCCTATTTAAACGGGATAAACAAGAGATAAACAAAATGGATAAGAGATAAGACGGACTTAATCTCTTAGACCTCTTTAAACTACGTTATGTGCCCAGCCCGGTGGCCCCGGGTCTGACATAGGGTGCTTTTTGGAGAGGTGATTTGTTTAACCATTTTTTTAGGGAATTTATCCCCAAAAAGTGGTTTTCAGATTTCTGAACCAATTTGCCCATCTTATAACCATCAAATCTTTATCGTCATATATTGCATGCAATAATTATTTGGATCCTTTATTCCAAACCTTGGGGATTTGAATTCAAGGCTCGGGGCCGTGGGACACATGTCATCGGTGACTTATTTTTCAAATCTTTTAAAAGATAAGGATAGAAGATTCAAGACTAAATTAACCCTCAGCCTGATTCTACGAGTCAATCTAAGGCTTGGGGGCTACTCCATATGGAGTGCGAGTTCAATCGCACCCCATATAGAAAAAGACTTGACAACTACTCCGGGCATGAGCACCTCACAGCCTCGATGCAGCCAAAAAAGTACTCGGAAGACACCTTCAAGACGGAGTTCGGGAGAACTTGAAGACGCCTTCAGAAGTACTCGAAAGCCTGCAGTACTCGACTATGAAGAGCTCATGGGCTCGTCACACCCGGATCCACGGGACTACGCACATGGCCTACATCTTACAGGATAAGGGGCGGGATATGGCCCACATTCTAAATCAGTTGTAACTACTCGTAGTATAGTAGAACTACTCATACAGTAGTAAAACTAGTCGGAGACAATAGGAAACTACCCGAAAAGTACTCGGATAGGACTTCTAGGCTCGTATCCGACTAGGAATTCCATGTAATTGTGTCCCTCCAGACTATATAAGGGCGGACAAGGACTCTCTCCAAACAGGAGATCATCCGATCACCTCCTAAGACAATACAAACCACACAAGACGTAGGTATTACGCTCTCGGCGGCCCGAACCTGTCTTGTCTAAACTTTGTGTTCCTTGTACCTTCGAGTTCCTGATCTTGGCAACATCGTACCTACAAACTCACCACCTCGAGGTATCCCTCGGTGGGCGTGACGGTTAAACACTGACAGCGTGAGCTATAATTTTGTAGCGCTGTTGTATCATAGTTCCTATTTTATAATTAAATTTAGAATTAATTTGATTAATACCTATTTCAACTAGCTTTTCGAATTAAAAGCTAATTAGGGTTCTAACTCGGTTTTCATAATTAATATTAAATTGGTATGTTTTTTAATAACTTGTTTAGCTCAAACTCGGATGATAAGTTTTACGCTAGATGCTCTCACATGTTTTATTTGCTAGTTAAATAATTAATTGACATAATTTATAGTGAAACTTAGTAAATAAAATATGACTAAGTTTATCTCATGTTTTACAAATATAAATTAATAGGAGTTAATTGTAATATGGGTGTTTCTTTAGAATATCCTTCGCATGTGTCTTTCTTAATTAAAATGAATTCAGCTTACAGATTTCTTTTCTGTTATAATGCAAATTTTTCAATAGTTGTATCTTTTCGACCGTAACTCCATTTTCGGTGTTTCTTGCGCTCTCACGATCGTAGCTTCAAGCTCTATCTTTTAGTGTGCTCTTTTAATTTTTTTGTTTGATGCTCTGTTCATAGTTGTGCTTGTTTGCTTGTTTGTTATATGTTTGCGCCGATACTTGTTGCGAGTAGAAACAACGCAGTTAGAGAGCTCTGAAGATGAAGAGTTGCAAGAGTAAGAATTGAAGACTCTGAGCAGCTATTATTTAGAATAAAGGTAAGTATATTCCTTGATTATATTTTATTCTAACAACTTTTATTTATTTGCACGCCTACATAATTTGACGAGTTCCTATTTGTCCATATTGATTATCCATATCCTTGAAAGCCAGGTTATGTATTTAATTGTTGGCATGATTTACCTCTTTTGGAACCATGAGATGAATTGATATTAATGACTATTAATTTAAAACTATATAGCGATCACTTAAGAAAACAGTTCAACCACAAGAACTATATGGCTCTGATCTTGGCTAATTATTTAGATTTCTCTAGCTTCTAACTTGTTAGAGCTTATCGAAAGACGTAAGAGGGGGACTAGGTTCAAGAGAGATACTCGGCCAGCCAAAGGGGTTGGTACGCCTACCTGGTACACTCGCTTTGGGGGAGGGTGCACTCGCATAGCGGCTTAAACTTTAGCGGGCTACTACTTGTCAGGGAGGCTTTGTAAAGGTCTCATAGTGTACCCATGCAGTCATACCTTGGAAATGTGATGATAGTGCTTGATCAACACTGATCAGGCACTGCGTGACGGCTAACGCTAACTTGTAGGTAAAGTGTGCGACTTTTGTAGAGTGTAAAACTGATATATCAGCCGTGCTCACGGTTAAGAGCGGTCTGGACCCTCACATGACTTAACTAAATTGAATCTATGACATAATTCAGTTGTTCAATATTCCAAATTTATTTATTACTCAGTTATTCCTTTATTTAAAAAATATGGGCAATATTCATTTATGGCTTGATAAATAGGTTGTTAATATTCAACTGTTTATTTAAAATGCTTACGCCTTATTCAGCCAATCTTTATCCTTATTTATGCTTTGCATATCATTATTTTCTAATATACTTGCTGAGTATCAACCATAAGTGTACTCACACTTGCTAAAATAGCTGTTCAGAAGAGAAAGTTGCTGCGAAGTTTTCTGGAAGATGTTGTTGATTTCTAGGCGTATGTAACCCCGGTCGATTGCCTGTGATGTGTGGAGCCGTCGTTTTCATGGTAAGCTATGTATTTCTGATAGACTTTTTAGTCGATGTAAGTCTCTTTCTAGTGATATTGTTGCTCATATTCTATTATGATGTTACTGCTCTAGACATCATATAATTATGCATTCGGTTTTATTTTAAAAAGCGGATGTGACACTGGCGGCTACCGCTACCTCGCCGACCACTGCCCCCTCCTCGCCCCGTCCTACCCTGACCAAGTTGATGCTTGCCCCTGCCGTCTGCCCTTCACAATGGATGCCTTCCACTGCTCGACCAGCGGCGCTCTGGCACCCACAACCTGCAGCCGCCGTCAAACCAACCCTTTGTCCCGGCCATCCCCCTGACCCCAAACATGAACTCTCTGAATCCCGAGGGCAGACGCTGCGGAGGAAGAAAAAACATTAGAGGGGGGAGGGGGTGGAACCCATTGTAAGTCTGTAGGAGAGAGAGAGAAAAGGGGTGGACGGAGGAGGCACGTTTGGAGACGGAGGAGGCACGTTTGGAGACGAATGAGCGGATCATAGCTTCAGCGTCCATTGTCACTCCGATCGGGAAAGATTCTCATATTTCGAAACGGGCCTAGTCGGGGCATCCGTGTGGCAAAACAAAATCCAGCCCATCCTGATTACTAAGCCCACCGACCCAACAGGTTACATAGCCGAAAAAGAGCGCATCGTCTCTCTCGAACCCTAGCCGCCTCTCTCCCTCTTCTCCCTCTCGTCCGCGCGGCGACGACGCAGGTATTGCTCTCTCCTGCCCCTAGGATTCCCGAGTTCCCCATCGAATCCTTCGTTGCTCGCCGGCGCCCTTAGCCCCAGGACTGATCCACCTTGCGCCCATGCTTTCCGTTTCGGTTTGTTTGTAGGGTTTTCTGTCGGGGGATTTGTTCGTCGCCGACTCGCTGGCGGTCAAGATGAGGCCGGTGTTCGTGGGGAACCTGGACTATGACACCCGCCACTCGGAGCTCGACCAACTCTTCTACCGCTACGGCAGGATCGAGCGCATCGACATGAAGTCAGGTCTGCCTTTCCCCCTTCCCTCCTTTTGCCCACCCTGTATATCTCGTCGTCTTCGATTTCTGCTCGATTTGAGCTCCTTGTGTCCCTCGCCAGTGTGGCGAGTTTCAATGAATAGAAGAAAAAGGAGAAAAATTCCACTCAAAGAAATATAGAGAGGAGGGAATGAGAAAGTTCCTACTTAAAATTGTTTTTTATGAGATTCATCCTCTGCTGCCAGTTCTTCTTGGTCGATTAGTTAATGTACTTTTTGAATTAATTCGTTTGTTACTATGTTTTTATGTTTTTGATTCATATTATGTCAAAGAACAAAATTCTTGCTGCCTGTTGGACAAATATGCTTTTAATCTGGGACTGAAATTGAAGCTAATAGGATGTTAACCTACTCTGATATTTTGCTTTTGTACTGTACTTGTGTAACATCTACATTGTAGAGCACAAAATTGCACATATGTCGTGCCCTGTGCAATGTATCCGCAGTTGCATTGTGTGTATGCTAGGCAGAGATGTTTAAATGTTTACTGTGCGCAGGAACTACCAGGGCAAACATAGCTCCACCGGGGCTCCTCAACTCCTGAAATGCCTTCCATTCACTCACCTGGCCATCATTTCCTTCGCTTGAAACCATCTGTTCATGTGCACTGCTGTACACCGTTACTACTGCTCAAGCATGTTTAGCGGGACTCTGTGATTTGTGCCATGCCATCAGTACCATCACGCCATGCCATGCCATGACTAGAAGTATCCCAACATGACAACGTGCTACGTGTACTGTATTGATAAGCAAGAGTTCCATTTACGGCGAAGCATGTTCAATGTCACCAGTCATTATTTCTTACTTTGGATATAAGTTGTTCAACTCCATGCTTAGCTCTGATCATGAATGGAATCTACCTCTCTAGTGCTCTTCATACCATCAGAACTATGCAGGTGCAGTACCTTTCTGATTCTTTTAGGTTTGGATATACTGACGAGTTGTTATTGTAAAGCAGTTGTAATTTTCTTCTGTGTTTGTTGGGACATTGGTTATTCAATTTCTACCCCTCTGACTTGAATTTTTACATTTGTAGGATTTGCTTTCGTTTACTTTGAGGATGAGCATGATGGTGATGATGCCATACGGGCTCTTGATGGTTATCCCTTTGGCCCTGGGAGACGCAGGCTTTCAGTGGAGTGGTCAAGGGTAATCTCTTCTAATGTTCTTGTGAACCCCCTACTGATCCCTGTTGTACTTGTGTAGCTAATGTTTGTTCCATGTCATGCAGTTGTCAGATCACACTAACTTTTGTTTTGTTATTTCTAATAGGGTGATCGAGCTGCTAGACGTGATGGCGACAAACCAGCAGCAAACACTAAGCCCACTAAGACGTTGTTTGTCATTAACTTTGACCCAATCAACACAAGAGTCAGTGATATCGAAAGGCACTTTGCACCATTTGGGAATATATCAAATGTTCGGATAAGGAGGAACTTTGCTTTTGTCCAGTTTGGAACACTTGAAGAAGCCAGAAAAGCTCTTGAAGCTACTCATGCTACGTAAGCATCCTTCCCAAAGTTTTTCTATGCAGTGATTTTCACTGTTGCCAAGTTATCAACTCAGCAAGATTTGACTCTCACTGACTCAGTATTTGGGGAATGTTTTATCTCTTCTATAAATTGTAAAGAAAATTTTAAGTATTCCATTGACGAAAAAGTCCATTTTACTACCCTCACCAATTCACTTTGTCCATGTGACCCCCTAAACAAAATTTAGGCTCGATTTACTCCCCTAAATTATTTGACCTAGTCCAATCTACCGCCTAATGAGATTTGTCTTTTTTTGTTTCTCCCTGTATAAGTTGAATTTTGAGTTAAAATTTTGTGAGCAGATAAAGAACATGATGCCTTATGTTAGAAAAATACATTAAAATTTCTCACAGTTATTTTCATAGGTTAGGGACATTTAATGCAAAATTGATCTTAAAAGATACAAAACTGCATGAAAAGTAATTGTGGAAATTTTCTAATATATTTTTCTAACATAGAGAATTAGGTTTCAAGTCACCTTGTAAAATTTGAACCTAAAAATCAATTAGTACATGGAGAAACAAAAAAGAAAAATCTCATTAGGGGGTAGATTGGACTAATTAAAAGTTTGGGGGAATAAATCAAGCCTAAATTATTTTCAGGGGGTTTGTTGAACAAGGTGCATTGGTGAGGGTAGTAAAATGGTTTTCTTCTTCCATTAATAGTGTAATTTATTGAAGAATGACACTTTTTTAGAACTTGCTGTTGATTTTTCAACTACGAGTTTTGTACAGAGATGCTATTTAATAGAAATCACTAATTGCATGTTATTATATATCTTTGGTGTATGTCATTTCTTTTCAAGGAAGCCTTTTCTTTGTGCTCTTTCACACTGCTTGTATGTAATGCTTATGAATCCACTGCTCTTTTTTTGCAGCACGCTTTTGGACAGAGTGATTTCTGTGGAGTATGCCTTTAGAGATGATGGTGAAAGAAGTGATAGATATGACAGCCCTAGAAGAGGTGGTGGCTATGGTAGGCGTGGGGATAGCCCGTATCGCCGTTCTATTAGCCCAGTGTACCGGTCACGACCTAGTCCTGACTATGGTCGCCCACCAAGTCCTGTGTATGGTTCGTATGGCAGGAGCAGAAGTCCTGTTCGTGATCGCTATCGGAGGTAACACCCTTTGATTGTTTTCATTATTGTGCATGCTTGTCTTGTTTGTCCATGTCATGACTGCAGCATGACTTCTGGAGCCCTCTTCACACGTGTTCTTATGAGTAGATTTGGATAGTTGCTTGTGTTCTATCATCTAGTTAAGTGATCAGTATGTGCACACTTCTTATTCAGCATCCATAACCCCTCATATTTCATGACGGAGGTAGTAGTTGTATTTACTTATGAATTCAAGGTTTGGTCATTGCCCTGAAAATTTTTGAATGCTGAATGCAAGAGGTTTCATTGATCTAACCTGGTATTCGTATAGTCTCCTACTTATGAAATTCCATGTCTGCATGCTTTCAGCATTTCGAGGGTTGTCCTGTTATCTGATGAAAGCACATTTGTATCTGCTGCAGATCTCCTGGTTACCGATCAAGATCCCCGCCTGCCAAAAGAAGAGCTTATGACTAATTCAGAACTCTTTGCTATAGTAGTTGGGGCTGGCAGCTTGTATCCGCTCTTTCCTAGTGCTATCAACTAGTAGCAAGAATTTTGTGTCTGTGTTTCGAAGTGGACCTGTTAAGCTATGTGCCTATGTCAGAGATTTTAGTTTACTCAGTATTGTCATCTGGCTGTTATCGATTGGTCTCTAGCTCTCTTTTGCACTACTGTAATATTGTCATGTGGCTTAGAAACAAGCGACAGCTCTCGGCAGAGCCTCCTGGTAGGGAGGCTGGCCAGTTAGGGCGCGTTTGGTTCTTTCCCAGGCTACCCTGGCTTGTATATGTGAGATAGGCTGAGCTCAGCTAGGCTAAGTGCATGCAAGACACTATGTTTGGTTGATTGTATCTGTTAAGCCTGGTTGAGAAGAGATGTTGGTTGCCTGCGTGACTCGCACGAGACAAAAAAGCATTAAATAATCATCACCATATTTATTTTACGTACTTGTACTATAGTAGTCTTTTAGGGGCAACAGTTTGCACGTGTAAGTTACAGTGTTGATTAGCCACTTGAAACTTTTTTACTGCCAGGTAGGGTTCAGCTGGTGTTAATGCGAACTTCTAGATTTCCGTAGGAAGCATTCAAAACCTGGTGTACGTTTCATGGTGTAGCAGAGTGAGCTAAGCAGTTTAGTATGCACTGTAACAATATGCTATTTTCAGCATTAACAATATCCGCTCTGATGAGATGTTCATCTTCCGTTGCTGCTTCAGTGAATCCGACCTGATGCCACGCCAGAACCGGTTGCACATTTTGTAACAGACGCTGTTTTGCTTATAAGCGTGTGTTATATTGATTCGGTAACAAACGTCTGGACCACCGTCTATACAAATTATGCTTGAAGCCATTTTGTGCTGGAGGCCTCGAAGCTACCATGCTTGGAATAAAGATACAAGAGCATATGCATTGCTTCGTTGCTAGTTGAAAGAAAAGAGTGTTGTGGGCCCATGTTTCTCAAGAAACAAGAAGAGGAGAATTAGACGGAATTCAGATTGGTCCTATTTTGCAGAAACATCGTGATGCTAACCTCTATATCGAAATAAGAAAATTGTATAAGGGCAATCCCGATCATAACTAAAAAAACTACGTAGCAGTGTTTATGATATGTCATGTCACGTAGCTAGACTCCACCTAAAAAACTATAGCTCCCAATGCACAATATATAATTGTGATCAAAAAATAAATTATTGCAATGATATTTCTCCTCTCCCTACCAATCCCCTTCTTCCTACTCTTAATTCTATCTTAGTATTTATTATATCCATTCCGATGAATTTCATGTAATTTTTTTAAACTTTAGTTTTTTGCAAGAAACTATTTCTTGTATGAGACTCAATTTCTTGACATTTCCATCTACCTTCTCTTCAGTTGCATTACCAAATCAGCAAAATATCCCACATAATAGTATATTAAATGATATTTTAGTCATAGCATTAGGATTGCCCTAATACTCTTGAATGGCGAACCGATGATGTCAATTTTTTCACCACATAAATACTTGTGGGTATTCTAAAAGTCTAATAGAATACATAGTTTTCTTTTACCCCAAAACTAATACCTCACCTTTTTCATTTGCTTGTCGGCTGTGGGGGCCTTGCCTAGTCTTATCTTAATGCCTTAACCCTGTCCGAGGCCACGCACCAGGTTCCGCACTGCGTCCTATATGTACACACGTTCCCCATGAGTATGCTTTGCATTGTATTGCGAGCATCCATGCTCCAATGTATCAAGCGATAAGCTCGGCTCGTGTCCGCTCGTCTTGTGGATCATCATCAATCACTTCTCCGCTTCTCTAGACATCAGATATATGTAATTAAACTGTTCCATATTACTCTATCTGTTTTAAAATTTATGATGCTTTCGTACATGTATATGCATATATTTCTCTATGGATTTTCGTATTGGCTGAAGTATCACTACTACAGAACATTTTTAGGGATGGGTAAAACAGCATTCCTGCTCGTTGCAGCAAAAAATAGCTATCTACAGGGATGGGTACATAGCCCGCCCCTGAAAACCCATTTCTAGGAGCAGATTGTGACATTCAGCTATTTAGGGTTAAAACACTAGATTCTAGTATAAAGTTTGTATGTTTGATTTTATGTATGTGTGCTAAAACTTTAATGCAAAGGCAAAAGGATCTTTTAGTAATTTTGGAAAATTTAGGTCCCTAGGTGTAAAATAGGAGAGAATGAGAGGTAAAATCAAAATATATGAAGGTTGTTCTGCAAAAAAGCAAGAACTTACTTTTAAACCATAAATAGAGGTGAAACTACCCTAAGGATTCAAGTGGAGTGTAGATTTTAAATAGGATTTCTCCGAAATTTAAAACTTTGCCAAGTTTTAAATTAGATTCGAATCCTTAACTCTTTTGAAATTGAACCCTAAAGCAAATTTGTAGATCTTGCTAAGCTCTACATTTTTGCTTTTGGGCAAATTTTCATTTGAGCTATGGTTTGAAAGTTAACTCAGCTTTACAGTGGAGTCCCTGCACTTTTGGAGAATTACAGATTAGTCCCCTCGTCTACCTCCAGCTCCCTCCTCTCTCTGTTTTCTCTCTGCCCGATCCCGCCGCCCTTGCCGGCCATGTGCCGAGCCTCAGCTGCCCCCGCGCCGCCTCTCTTCGCGCCACGTGCAGCTCCAGCACCCTGCCCGCCGCTTCCCGGCCCACGCTGGCCCTCTCCGCGCTCCTCCACGTCGTGCTGCCGCCGCCCGAGCCTCCACGCGCGCCGCCGAGCTTGACAGCACCTGCTCTCGCCCGCCGTGCCTCTTTCTCAACTTGAAGCACATACTGGAGTTCCCCACGGACTCACTCTTGCACTCACGTACTTGCATTTCCACTGCCTTTCTCTTTCCCGAGCTCCACACCTCGCCGGAGCCCCACCGCTGCCTCGGCTCACCGTCGATAGCCGCCTCTGTCGCTTCCCACCCTTGATCCAGTGCTCCAGCAGCACCCCTGCCACCCACTGATGCTCGCAAGCCTGCCTAATTTCGCTCTCCTGCACCAGAACGACCGGACCACTATGCCGGTGAGCTCGAGCTTCCGCCGCCGCTCGGCCTCGCCGTCGTCCCGACGCTCCGCCGCCCCTTAGCCTCAGTCAAGCACACCATCAGCACCACATCATTGCGAGGAAGCTTCCTAGCTACTTCCCCGCTGCCCTCCTGCCCTCCGGCCACCGGAACGCCGTCGCCGTCCCTCGGAGCCCCGCCGCCCGCCCCTGTTCGCCGTCGACCCGCCGCCTCGGTCCCTCTCTTTCCCAACACCGGCCACCCCCGTGACCGCCGTGAGCTCCTGAACCTGTTCCCCCACTTCCCCCTCGCCGCCGGTGAGCCCCCTCGCCGGAATTTGGTCGCCACCGATCGGCATCCCTGTGTAGCCCGGCTAAGGACCCGATTGCAAAGATTTAAATCTTTCCAGGGGCCTTTCTGTAGAAAATCAGAACTCCCCCAATTCAAATCGGCCAACTTGGAAAGTCCATAGGAAATTGTAGAAAAATCCAAAAATTACCAAACCAATTTTGTTGTACTCCAGAAGTTTAGATCTACAACTTTTATTATTAAAGTGCAGTTTGAAACAAAATGGTTTTAGAGTTATTTTAAAGATTAACAAAAGGGTATCTTGAGTATAAATTTTGCATGTTAGCTCTATTGCCTGTGATTTTTGGTGTGTAGCCTGTTTAGGGTATGAATAAGCTTGTGTAAAAGGTTCACCTACTGTACTGAACCCTAGCTTGAATTAATTAAAACTTATGAAAATCAAGCTTGAATTGGTTAAAATTTATTTAAACATGCTACTAAGGTTTCCATGCTTAGATCTTTTTATCATATGATTCTCTGTCATTATATAGTTCATAGTAAATTTTTCAAGAATTTATAGCACTATTTTGCCTAAGAATTAAATGTAAACTTGCAATTTGAACTTAGTTCAAATGCTTTAGTTTCTATTTTCAGAAAATTATGATAAATTCATAGTAAACTTCTCTGTTAGAAACAATTTTACCCACAAAAATTCAAGGCCATAACCTTTATATATTTCAAAATAGAAATCAATCTTGTTAATCTCATTCAATTAATCCCATTGGTTAGGATAATTGAATTGAGATACAAATAGTAGGTTTGAATTCAAATTTCTTGTTTTATGATGTTGTGTTTATCAAATTTTTGGATTGCAACTTTATCGTGAAGTAAAATTCTCAACTCAAGAACCACCTAATTCAAATCATTGCATATCATGTAGAGTCAGCGACACTCGACGACGGAGACTACGAACTAGTCGTGGAAAATGAGCAAGGGTTTTCTGAAGATCCTGCTAATGTCGCCGAGGTTATAACTAAAGCCCCGAACCAAAGTTCGGAAGTCCTTGACATCCCTAACCCCAGCCCCGCTCAAGAAGGCAAGCTCCGATGCATAACCCAGTATTTCAAATTATTACACTTATATAGTTTATTACTTATATATCTATATTATGCATTAAGTCTAGGAGTTGAAATGGAGCACTAGATGCATAAATCCTAGGAACCTTTGTAATGTGCTTGAGTCCGTATCGAATAGATACTTTGCTAATAGGACCGGTAGAAGTCGGGTGATTTCCTGTCACTCGCGCGATATAGGAATTGAATGTTTACTATTCTGCAATCACTATAAGGATGATGGACGGGGTCATGTGCAGTATCATGACTTGAAAGGTTACCCCATCTGTGTTAATAAAAGTTGATAAGGTCACAGTGTGTGGTAGCTGTGGTTAAGCGTTTGAAAGTTGTGGCAGAACCAACCTGAATTATACCGGCTCAAGTACGCGAGTCCACTCCAGAAGGCTCCAACATACTTCAAACGGTATAATCCCTTGGCCTGTCGGGTAGCGTCCCGATAAACCACCGATACAGGATCGAATAAGGTTACCTCACACGAAGGTGAGTCCAGAGATACAGTCACCATCATATTTTACATCACAGGAAATTACATTACAAGAGTTTCTAAAAGTAGTACGAAGTTTCAAATCTAGAGAAATTATTACTAGCTGTTAAAGTTATGGTTTTTGGCAGCGGAAAACATACGCGATGATTTATAACACGTCGTCAAGACGGATGTCATGCTAAGCCCGGGCACGACATCACTCGGTGTCCTCAGTGTTGGCCGGGGACGGATCCCATTCCACGGACCAACCATCTGGAAGAGCACAGGGCCAAGGTAGGGAAAGAGTAGGGTCTTCAAAGGTTTTACCTGAAAAACATATAACTAGCAAGACGGAGTATACTAATACTCAGCAAGGCCTACCCGTTTCATGGTATACTTAGCCATGTAACTAGACTTATGAAGGCTTGTAATAGTTTTGGGTTTGGTTTCATCTGAAAAGCAACAAAGAGTAGATCCTTAATTTCAACTTTTAGCTTTCAGGTTCTAGTTGATTATCCATTCTAGGTAAGCACTTATAACTACTCAAGCATGGTAAAATCTTTATCCAAACATCATCTTTGATAACCATAACATTGCTCTTGTTACTCTATGTGGTAAAGGGATCAAGCAGTCTCAATCTTCGTGAGAAGCGGACGATTCTGAATCGAATTTCCAACCTTGCAAGGTAAACCTAACTCACACGCTTGGAACATCCAACGATGATTCTGAAGCAACTGTTTGCCTTTCATTCCGACTCGTGGACAGGTCCACCACAAGTGACTGCAGGACCATACGCACACCCAATGTGTGCAAGACGTATGCCTGTAGCGCGACTACATGACCATACTCCTGGTTGCCCTGCAACATGTATTCCCACACGTCGAACCAAGTAACCAGAAGAACCAAATACATGTGGTGGGAGGTATGTCCACTCCTCGGGCCGATTGGTTACTAGGCTTGCCGCTTACCCAAAACTCACGGCATGTGGTTAGTACTTTCAAACGCTTAACCCGCACTACCACACACTGCGACCTTATCAAATTTACCAACACAGACGGGGCATCATCTCAACCATGATACCTCACAAAACTCCCATCCGTTATCCTTATAGTGATTACAGGAATGTAAACATTACAACTCCTATATCGCGCGAGTGATAGGAAATCACCCGACTTCTACCGGTCCTATTAGCAGAGCAGCTATTCGGACTCAAGCGCTAGTATCCAATACATTGGTTCCTAGGAAAATGCAACTAGGGTTTTTCATACAATTCCTAAGAACTTAATGCATGGAATTATATAAATAGATATAGATTGTAGTGTAAATAAAATAGTGGGTTATGTCCGGGGTTTGCCTTTACTGGTGGGGTTGAAGTCAGGGATATTAGTATTGTTATCTTCCGAACTTTGGTTCGAGGCTTCAGATAATCCCTTGGTGACGTTCCCTTGGTCTTCAGGAACATCCTCTGCAGACTCCTGGGAGATCTTGTAGGTACCGTTTGCGGAAGTAGTCGTATCTACATGTGATGCAACATTACATTCAAAGCGTGCACATAAAGCTATTTTACCTTACGATAAAGTTGTAATCCGACACTCATTCAACATAGCACTCATATATCAACCAAAAAGATTTGAAACTAAACTTAGATAGAGCTTTAGGTGGACAACTAATTAAAATCGGCTATTTGTTGAAGGTTACAATAGAGCCGATTGAAAACAACAGGGATTCAGCCGATAGACTTTGTAAAGGAGGGAGCTATCTACACAGTATTAGGAAATCTGCTGATTTCTGTTTAGAAGAGAAATCAGCATGAGTAGTTTCTGTATATGAGCAGAAGAGATTAACCGGTTTGGTTTCACCAAAGGTTAAAATGGCTGATAGAGATAGGGATATTAAAGGTACAGTGTTTCAAGGATAGATCAAGGAAGGATCTTGCCGATTAGATTATCAGCATGTTTTTGTCTATTCGATTGGTTGGTGCATTGGTCTTGGTCTTAACCAATGAGGATACATCAGGTTTAGCCGATTGATGTGCTTTGGTCGTGCCTAATAGAGGCGTGTCTACTGTGTTAGCTTACTGATCTAGGGTTGTACACTTTGGCCTGTGTAGCCGATTGATAGGTACATCGGGTTCCTAATTGATCGATGAAAGCATCGATTACTTTAGTAGAGGGGTGATTCCTAAAGCAGCTGTGTCTTAACTGAGATGTGCTTAAGGGTTATCCTAGGTAACTAGGTGTGGTTGTATCAGCTTGATTACGTCAGCACAACAATTGAGTGACATACAGCCGATGGGGTTATCTAAGTTAGACCTGTTATAAGAACTAGGTGGAACAGAACATTAATATCAGACTAGGCTGATGAGACCACAAGTGCGGAACTAGATTGAAGAGGATGTGGCTGATGGGTTTGTGCCGATGGGGATATGTTCTATAGATATGCAGCCGATGTAGGACAGAACAAAAGAATTGTATCGGCAGTAGCTGATATTAGAAGGATAACAACTGTATCGGCTAACCAGCCGATGGTAGAAGCATATGAATTGCATCGGCTGACAGCCGTTACAATGAAACATCATAGGCTCAAAGGAAACGGATGCTTAGCGGCTGAGCTAATAGCCGACGCTGAAGCATAGCTGCAGAGATGTATTGGATAAGCAGCAGACATATACGGACTAACAAAGATCCTTATACGAAAAGGACCTTAAGGAAACGACAATCAAAACAAGGACAGAGTCTTGATGGCAGGGATATGAGTACTTGTGTGAAAGGACTAACTAAATATCACACATCTCTACTTAAGACATACATCCTATGATTTACCTTTCAGCTACAACACATGCATATCACATAAGGTACAAATAAAGCATTCATTCCCTAATATTTAATCTAGACTACAAATCAAAGACTTTCAACTCAAGATCACAACATAAAACTTGTAGATTTTGACCGAAGGATTCAAACAAAACTGATTTTGCATTTTTATGAACTTCTTACGAATTCCTATGAAATGTAGAAGTTCACTGATTTGAAATAAAGAAGGCTTTGGAAATTTTACAAAGAACACCCTAGAACTTTCTAAATCGAAGCAATTAAGTCCCTGGTCGGGGAAAACAAAGAACTGGAAGATAACGACGATGTTCCGGCAAAGGGGTCGCCGGCATTAGGAAGATTCAGTGGATCAGGGCAAACCTTGGGTTGGTTGTGGAGGAGAACGGGTGGAATGTGAACTCCCGCGATGAACAGGATTGGCGACGAGAAGAGCTCGACGGGTGATGAGGTTCCATGGGTGACGAAGAAGCTTGCCAGAGAATTGTAGTGGGCGAAGAATGGCCGGAGGGGTACTCCTCACGGTGACTTGTGGTGATGGCGGTTGGCTTTGCCATGGCGATGATGTTTTGGCATACAGGGATCAAAGAGGCTCGGTAAGAGAGTCCAGGAGCTTTCTTGAGGTTTTGTGGTCTTGCTCGGCGATGACGAGGAATAGGAGCTGCTGGATGTCGTGAACTTATGGGAGAAGCCGATAGGGCCGAATTGGTTCGCTATGCCAACTCCTCCGCGAACCTCAGGGTTTTCCTGCTCACGGACTAAGCCTCCACTGCTCACGCGCGAGTGTTTCAGAAACACGGTCGGCACACCCGCGTAGCCTCCTGCAGGATCGCCACACCTGGTCGCATCTCCTGCGCTGTTCCCGTTCTGCTCTCACACCACTGGCCCTCAACTTGCTCGCGCGTGGCCTGTTGCCTTGCACGCGCACACACCTGCGGAATCGAGCCGAGCTGGCCACTGGCAAAACACTTCTGCTCGCACTCGCGAACGCGCCGGTTCAATTCCGCTCGGACCTCCGGGTTCTGTAATACCGTCCCCCTTTCCACCTGCTGTGACACCATCAAGGCCGGCCTACCACCGCTGTCGGTCTTGCGCTGCGCGTCGAACCCGCGCCGCGTTACTCCTGCCCCGACCGCCTCGTGTCGCTGCGTAGCTTCTCCTTCCGACTCGCCGCGCCATATTAGCCATCTCTGCCTCCGCGAGGGTCGTGATTTGCCCGCATTGGAGCCGCGCCTTCTGCTGCCGTCCGCGCCGAGCTGCCATGCTGCAGCACCTCCGCATACGTGTGCCTGCGCGTTCCAGCACCGCAAGCCCCGCGCCCAAGCTCGCGCAGACCGTCCCACTACGCGCCGCCGGTCCTTGCGCAGGAGCTCGGCGTCGCTCGCTCCGCGCCACATCCGCTCCAGTGCTGCCAGTCCCGCATCCGCACACGCACGCCTGCACGTCGTCGTCCTGCACGGCTACCCCTCCTGGCGCACGGCCCCTGCACGCACCGCCCGTGTGCCACTCACGCCGTCACCTGCGCTGCGTCTCGTGCACGCCATCGCCTGATCTCGCGTGCCGCTCACGCCGTCATCTGCGCTGCGCCCTTGGCCCGCTCGCACCGCGCTCCAGTGCTGCCCGCGCGATGCCGGCTCATGCGTGCTGCCAGCGCCACTCCGCTCCCGCGCGCCACTGGTCCCGAGCGCCCATGCCAGCTCACGCCGCCAGCGCCTGCCTGCCTCCGTGCCGCCGCCTGGAGCCACGCCCGCTCGCGCGCACCTGCTCCACGAGCCTCCTGCGCACACCGTCGCCTGCGCCGCCATCAGCCGCTCGCCCACGCTCCTGCCCGGCGCTGTCCGCGCACCCCGCTCGCGCGCTCGAGCCGAGCCGCCCCCGTGCGGGACCGCCCGCAGCAGCCGCCCCCATGGCCCGCCTGCACCGCGCCCGAGCCGCCACGCCGGCTCGCGCGCGCCTGGATCCGCCGCGCTGTGGCCCGCACCGCGCGCCTGCGCCAGCTTGCCCGAGGCCGCCCGCCGCGCTGCGCACGCCCCGGCGCGCTGCTCCTCCCGCGCGCGCCTACTGCGGCCGCCCGCGCCGCATGGAGGAGAGAGAGGGGGGCCGGGGTGGATAGGAATGGAGGCCAGAGAGAGGGGATGCCGCCGGTGGGGAGAGGATAAGCGCTAGAGAGAAGTGAAACAGAGGAGAAAGAGAAAAGAGACTTCCGAAGGACTTATGCATAAATTTAGAAAACTGCAGGGACCTTTCTGTAAAGCATAAATTTCTCATTAATCTAAAACCCTAATGAGGAAATGCCCAAAATGAAAGTTGGAGAGTTTTTCAAACTCTACAACATTGCTTTAGGGCCCAAGTTCAAAAACTCAAAACTTATATCTTTACACGTGAAATTTTGAACAAAGGTTGGATTTGAATTATTTTTGTCCTAAAGAGTAAAATTTTATAACGTTTGGGACCTAAATGCAAGCATTTATGACACGTCGTAATGACGGGATAGACACGTCATAATGATGGATAGGCATGTCATGATGACTTGCACCTTTTACACTTTAGCCCTAAGTAACTTTGAGTGTTACTTTTAAAATTCAACTACTTGCATAAAAGGACTTGTACTTTTATAAAATTACATAAATACCCCTATTTTCACCACTTTACCCAAACTTTTACACAATTCAACACACACATTTCAAATGAAACTTTGGATAAATATATTTATATTCTTTTTACAGGGAATAAAGTAAGAAAAACACGTTTGCAAAACCACCCTTCATGTATTTTGAAGATACCCCTTATCCAAATAAATTTTGTAAAAACAACCCTAGGTTTTTCCATAATTACAAAAATACCCCCTTTTACTTGCACTTTAAATTTTCAAAAGCTTCACATAAATATACACAAGCTTTACACTAACAAGCACATACTTCACACTAACAAATTATATGCCTAGCTTATAGGTACTTGAACTGTCACAAAAGTACTAGCCACATGCCGCGAAATATGGAAAGTGGTAAGCCTAGTAACCAATCGGCCCAAGGAGTGGACATACCTCCCACCACTCGTAATTTGGTTTTTCACACGCACCGACGTGCGGGAGTACGTTCCGCACAGCGGACAGGAGTACGGTCATATAGTCGCGCTACAAACGTATGTCATGCACATTGGATATGCGTATGGTCCTACAGTCGCTTGTGGTGGCCCTGATCCACGAGTCGGAATGAAAGGCAAACGGTTGCTCCGGAATGATCGTTGGATGTTCCAAGCGTGTGAGTTAGGTTTACCCTTGCAAGGTTATGAAACTCGATTCAGAATTGTCCGGTTCTCGCGGAGATTGAGACTACTTGTTCCTTCTGCCACATAGAGTAAGAACAGTAACTATTGTTGGAATAATATTGATGGATGTTAATCTCTACCTTGCTTGTCTAGTATAGGTGCTCACATAGAATGGTTAATGCAACTAGAAACTGAAAGCTAAAACATGAAAGTTAGATTATACTCTTTGTTGCTTTTCAGCTGAAATTAAATTCAGAACCATTACAAGCCTTCATAAGTCTAGTTACATGGAAAGTATACCATGAAACGGGTAAGTCTTGCTGAGTATTAGCATACTCAGTCTTGCTATTCTGCTTTTCAGGTATGGCCGGTGAAAACCAAACAGATAATCTAGCCTGGCCGTTCTCTGTTCCGTTTGGCTGGTCCGTGGAGTGGGATCCGTCCCCGGCTGGCAATGACCCTCCAGAATGATGCCATGTTTCGGGCTGAGCGTGGTGTCAACTTTTGCGATGTGTGTAGTCGCGTATAAATCTTTTCCGCTGTTTGACTCTGCACAAGCTGTTTAGTTTGTGGTTTTTAAACAATGTTTGTATAAGTTTATGTTAAGTTTGAAACAGTTTGTAATAATGTTTATTATTTCTGGAAATTAAAAGTTGGTGAGCTGTGGTGTGATTGTCAAATCGCCTTCGTGTGAGGTAAACCTATTTTGATCCTGTTGAACCGTGGTTGTATCGGGCGGAGACCCGACAGACCTATGGGTTGTTCTGTTTGAAGTGCGTTGAGTTAGTATCGCCTGCATAGTGATGACTAGTGCACTTGAGCCGGAATAATTCAGGCAGTTCTGCTACACAAATCATGCTCTAACCCGCCCCTAGAAATGGTCTTTTCAGGGGCGAGTTAGGTCCTGGTCCGCCCTTAAAAATCTATTTGTATGGGTGGATACCCGCCCATGGAAACATCGTTCCGCCTAAAATTTCACTAACTTGAATTTAATTTTCTAAATCTGTTTCACTATACCTTTTAAATTTTTATTTCCCGCCAATTTTGACCTATCAAGCAGTGCGCGATCGAATGTCATAGTGATCAATATGGAATATGTTTCATGAATATAAATAATTAAGCATACAAAACTAAATTATATAGAAATAAATTTATATATATATCATTACAATGCATCATTAGAGTACATTAGAGTATATTATTAAAAGTGCTGCTTGAATACATGTTTTTCTCCTGGTTTCCAACGCTACTTGAGGAGGCACGGTGTTGTTGGCTCTCCCACTCACAAGTCCAATGTATTTAGGGCCCGTTGCTAATTCGTGGTCTTTTTTTTTTAAAAAAGCCCCTTGGGTGGATCACTTGATGCATAATGAAACGACATAAATTGGCTACTAGTTCTAGGAATTATTTCTCATGGAGTGGCCCCTCGTTCCTTGGATGAATCTGCAATTAAAGAATCCACGGAAAGATTAGGAAAATATTAGATAGGCGCAAAAATAATATACACATATACATCTATCCCTAATAAAGAGCAGTCCCTTACAAGATCAGTTGTGTATCTCCCTTGCACCCTTATATGCTTGCACATGTAATACCCGCAGTACACGGAATTTGCAGGTTGCTTGTGGCACGGGAAGTTTGTGCATAGAGTCATTTCTGTATTTTTATTGGCGGGATGAGCACCTCCTCTTTTGATATAGTGCCCGTAAGCCCTGTTTTAAAAATAAAAAAATGAGAAGCTAGTTTATAAATATCTACTTTTATGGAAAACTTTAGCATGGTATATGTAGCACGATGTACGTATGGAAGATAAGAAATTCACTAACATTTTGAGGATAATAAGAATTCCGTGTATTTACTCTTTGGCCAATCCAAGGAGTCCAATACGAGGACTCTTCTAAGTTTTGGCTGTATCACAAAAGCAATCCAGTGATTTTCGCAAGAATATTATTTATGATTTTTAGTTATGGATCAGAGCAAGTATATATTGTAAAAAAAGATTGAAATTAGATTTACCCGATGTTGTGCGGCTGTTGGCATTTCTTAGCGTCATCACCAGGATTGTTAGTCCTTAGCGATGGCATCAAGAAACACCGTGGTGGTATGTTTTAATGATTACAGATTAGATCCGCAAGCGCACGGATATACCCTTGTAGCATTTCACCCGGAGACTATTCAGGTATCGTTATTTATATTTTCCCGTAGGATGGCATGGTATAAAAGAGTTTACTTGGTACATAACCAGGACAATATGAATAAGCTATAAGCTATATTCATATAGGGGTAAGTCATGATAAATGATATGAATAAGGGTAATATGACACACACACAAGCTAATCTCAAGATAAAGAATAACAAATAAACCAAAGGTTAGTGGGAGCATAGGCATACAACAAACATCCTAAAAGCATCTATTCATACGAGCAAGGGCTACACAAGATACATTGATAGGGCTCAGAGCTAAGGCTCTAGATATCAGGGAGAATGTCCCACACTGGTGTACAACCAGTTCCATTACATCTTTCAGAACTCCTACACCATACTCGAACTGGGGGACTACACTAACCACGGCAATTCCACCGTAGCGGATGGATAGGGCTGTCACCACCTACCCTCTACCCCTGCAACACCATGGAGCATGGTCATATCCGAGGGATCCCGCAAACCTGGGTACCACACCCGTGTAAGAGGTTACTACCCTAGCGCCTTCGGATCTCCCACCCTTTGGATGGACAAGTAAAGCGCTAAGGTAAGCCTAAAGGTGCAACGAACCGATATCCTTACTTAGATAGCAATATGCCTCAAGAGGACCGAGCTATACCCTGATAATGCAACCCCTCTTGCCCTTTCAGTAAGATTATCATAAGCTAGAGTTTTTAATTAATTAGCCAAGACCAGAGCTATGTAGTATTATGGTTGTACTGTTTTCCTAGGTGGTTCTCCATGTTCCAATTAATTCAATAATCTTAATTATCACCAATAAAATATTCTAGAACATGAGTAAACCAGTGTATCATGATATCCAAGTTATCCAACCAAAATATAAGTAAAAGAAACTAGTATAACTACAACATAAATATAAATAACCCAGGTTTAATCAAGAAAGTTCAAATGAAACTAGGCATGTCCTTAACTTGGGATCCATCATATTCTAGACACATGCATGCATATAAAGTAAAAGTGCATACTTATAATGTTATTGGGATTGAAGTATGATCAAGGACCACTGGCCTTGGTTAACGAACTGCTGCTGCTCGGGAACGACTTCAAAGTTCGGCTCTTGCGGACCCTCGAACTGCATATCATCTATCGTAGCACACAAATACATACAAGCAAATAAATACAATAAATAAGAAATAGTAAACCAATCAATATAAAAAGAATAAAATAATGTAATAAAGCTTCTGCATATGTCGTAAGGATCGCGTGAGCGCAAGAATCGATGAAAACGGAGTTAAAACGGAGAAATTAGAGCTAAAATATGATTCCAGGGGCTTATTTGTGAAAGATTTGAAACTAGAAGGGCTCTAACAAAAGAAACCGAGGGCTAGATCATAATTAAATCGTAGAGCTAGGGGTTAGATTGTAAAACAGAAGGATCTAGGACTACGAGTTCTATATTTGAATAGGTCAGGAGCCTAAATAGAAGAAAAAGGATCTATTTGTGAATACTTTTGAACTAACATGAACTGCGGGTTGATTTCTAGAGAACTTAAGGGCTAAACCGCAAAAACACCATAGGTTGACCGGTATCAAATCTATTTGACTCGGGTTGGATTAGATTCAAACCGTTGGATCTAGATCCAACGGCCAGGGACGCGGGGACCGTGCGGAGCGGCGGCGGTGGAGCTGCGGCGACGAGTCCGGCGGCGACGCGCGGCGGAGCTTCGCCGGGAAAATACGATAACGCATTCCCGACCAGGGCTAAGGCTCGGATCTGGACTGGGAGGTAGCGCGCGCGACGGGGAACCCAATTGGGGGGTTAAGAAGGAGCCTCGGGGGCCGTAGGCGTTGGCCGGCGGCGAGGGCGGCTCGGAGCGGCAGCGAGCGTGCGAGCGCACGGGGAAAGCGGGGAGAGAGTGTTTGATCGGCCAGGAAGCTTCCTTACCCAACTGCGGTGCTCTTACGGGGGTTGTTCGACGGCGGGGAGCAGCGGTGCGGCGGCGCGGCGAGCTCCTGAGGTGTGGCAATGGCATTAGTGGCGCTAGCTCTCAGGGCTAGGGTTTTGCGTGTTGAGGCAGCGGCGGCTGCGGGTTGAGGCTGCTAGGGCTCGGGTCCACGCCTTAAATAGGGGCAGCGGTGGCTCGTGGGCGTGCGTGCCCGAGACAGATTGCAACGGGGACGGCACGGGGGCGAGCCGGACTCGAGTTCGAGTCCGGGTCCGGCGTGGGGGAAGGAAGAAGGGCCTGACAGGTGGGCCCCGCCTGTTAGTGCGAGAGAGGGAAGCAGGGAGGAGGCGCGGGCGTGGGCTGGGGGCGTGCGCGGCTGGGCCGCCGAGGCACGCGAGCGATTGGGCCAGGGAAAAGAAGAAGGCCGGGCCAGCTGGGCTGCGTGGGGGAAGGAAGGGAAGGGAGAGAGCCGGGCCGGCTTGGCCGCAGAAAGCTGGGCCGTGCAAAGAAAATGAGAAGGAAAAAGAGGAAAGAGAGATAGGCCGGCCAAGAAGGAGAAAGAGAGGGAAAATAAATGCTATCCATATGCATTTGAATTTGAATTTGAAGTTTAAATTCAAATAAAAAATAATCAATAAAACAATGCAATGAGGCATGAAGTGCACAAACCCTATGTTTACTTATATTTCTTTAATAGATAAAATAAGTACTATTAAGTGAAGTAAATGTTCTAAATTCAAAAGAATTTGAATGAAACCTTATGAATTTTAAACAAGACCTAACAAAGTTTATTTTAAACTTCTAGTTTGAAAATTAGGGTGTTACAACAGGTTTCTCTAGACCGCATCATTCATTCTCAAATAGTAGTCTGATAGCCTAAAATAAAATGCGTAGGCATATACACTTAGTCCTACATCGTACCCATGCCCAGCACATGGCCGTGCATGTCCTGCATCTGAATTAGATTGCATCGGGAAAATACCATACATACTAAAATGATTAAATAAATTGAACAGTGACAACATATAGCCTCCATACATGGTTTGTTCTCATTGATCGTCACGGTTTAAGCATTAACATGTCCTGGTGGAATTGAACTGAACAAACGGCGCCACGGCAAGTCCGGTGCCGAATACCTAAGCATAGTTTGGTTAATCTTGCTGAAATGAACAATGAGTAATAAACTGTATACTCTTTTGCATATAGTTCAAATTATACAATGCATGGGGTTCCAATTGGAGATTGCTCAAATTAGTCTCTCGAAGTTCACCGAGGCATACACCCGGCCCAAGACAAACTTTATGTATATTGCTCAGTGCAAGTTCTCTATTCCTCTAGCTTAGGGCTAGAGCTTCCGTAGAGGTCTTTTGCTGAACAAACTCCTCTCATTGTGCCCGTGTGATTTCCCCATAATCTGCAAATAGCTCTCGGCCCTTCTGGACATACTTGGTATTCAGGTCACTCTTCCACCCTCAGCATAATGCTTTACTATTTTCTGAGTTCCCCATGGCAAAATAAATGTTTCGCTCAACAGTACCCACATCGCTTCTTTCTTCCCCTTAGGAACAGTTAGCCAATCAGGTATTGTTGGATCCAAAACCATTTTTATTCTGATTGTAGAATCGATTGCGTTTTGAAACTTTGCACACACCTCAAGAGGCTATATGGGCTCACCTGTATTAACGGCATTGACCGTCCATTGGCCTTCGGGGTTTTGGTTTCTTCCTTATTGACCCATTTCCTTTTGCTTTGGCTGCCAGAGGTCGTAGTTTGAGGTTCTGGACCAGAGCTATTGTTGCCTTCAAGTTCTTCCTCTGTGGGGCTTGGGGGTTGGCGTCGGCATTTACTCCTTCCTGTCGAAGCCACCTATACAGATCATAGGATTCAGCAAGTCATTATGCGTAGTCTATGAAAACATATACTAAAAGCTAGGTGGTAATTAATTGCGTGTAGTCATTACCTGAACTGAATTCGGAATATAATCCAGATCAAACTCCGACCTTGAACGGCTTTCTCTTGGATTGAAAGGGTGTGGATCTATCGAATCGTGCCACATGCATCTACCCAACGCCTGTGTACAATCCCAAGGCCTTCGTCGGCCAGGTCGTAGGCACCATTGTCCCCAGATTGGACACCATTATCGGCACCATCATTCCTGAATTGCACACCGACGTCGGCCAGGTCAGCCCACGACATCTGGGATGCAATTTGCTCGACTTCATCGATTTGCGGTGCTGCATCCTCCCTTTGCGGGGATGATGACGGCGGTTGATCCGTTTATGAGTTCTACATGTTTCAATAGAAACATATTTTTGTACAAAATTTTAATAGAAATATATTTGAATACAAAATTTGAATTGAAACATATTTGAATACACTTTTGAATAGAACCATAACAACAAGATTAATATATGAAAGTAAATTGAATGCATATTTATAAATAGAAACATAATTGAATGCACAAGTCAACAGAATTAGTTTGACACTCTTTAGTTCATTTTCAATACACATCTCAACAAATTGGGTTTCTAAGATGGTCGACTGATTTTGAAACAAATTGAGTTTCCTTGAAACCTTGCTCAGAAAGAAGGGAGAACACCAAATCAGTTCTAAGTTTGGTGCCTCTATTCTTTTGAGAAGGGTCTAGGGGAGGCCATGCAATTTGTTTCTGAAACAGATCCTTATATACATTATTAGAGTGTCTCGGAAATTATATGCGATTTGCTAACAAGGAAAGCTTTCAAATGAAACTAAATTTGAGCATTCAAACAAACACTTTACCATTCAAATGAAAAAAAGAACTAACTATTTTGACACTCTTCTGTTTGTTCGGACTTTCAGAGAACCTTGACTATCAAAGGATAAGGGACGGATTCAGAATGTGAAGCACATAAATTTATTTTGAAGTAATCCGTTATCCTCGAACAGTCAATGTTCACAAGTTTATAAAGGTCCGTTATATACATCATTAGAGTGTCAAAATATTTTAATACACTTTTGTACAGAAACATATTTGAATACAATCATTTTCACATTCAAATTACATTGCCATTGAAATTGAGAGTACAAAAATAACACATTCAAATTGAATTTTACTAATTCACATTTTCATATTCACTAATTCACTAACTCACATTTGAAAAATGACAATGCATCCACATGAAAATTCACTAATTACACTCATATTCCATATATATTCAATTAAAATTTCATTCACTATTCCTCATATACATGAATATTATTCATTCACTAAAATAAAGTTAACTACAACGACAAAGTAAAAAGAAATTTCACTACAAATTCACATGTATTCACATTCACATTCATATTTTACAAACCACATATATTCATATTTTTGCCCTTATACATTTTTCACATTTCACATGGAAAAAAAGGAAAAAAATAAAATCAAGAACCTACTGTGGAAGTGCGGTAGCGGGGAGACGTGGCAGTGCGGCAGCGGGGAGACGCCCCTGGAAATCGGTTTGTAGGGGCAGGTGGGGGCGCCACCCGCCCCTAGAAATCTATTTGTAGGGTCTCGTGATGCCCCACCCGCCGTACAAATAATTTTTTTCTAAAATTTTGTTTTATTTACAAAATATAGCAAAAAATATTAAAAAAGTAAAACTTGTATACAAAGGTTATTCTCACTTATGGAACTTAAAAAAATATGAATAGAATATTTTAGTATAATTTTAGGTTAAGAGTGTGGAAAAATCAATGTACAGCTCTCCCACACTAGTATCTCATACAACTTAAGTTATACTTTGAGATTTTCACACTTTTAATCATTATATATACTAAAAAATGCTTGGCATATTTTTTCTTGCTCAATAGGTCACAATAATCTTAGGTTTAAAGTTTTACCTTTTTTGATGTGTTTTGCTATATTTTCTGATTTAACCTATTTTTTAGAATAAATTTGAAAATCATTTTTAGGGGCGGTTTAGGCCCCATCCGCCCCTGAAAATAATTTTCAAAATTATTTTACAAATTTTTTTAATTTCAAAAAATAGAAAAACAAATAGAATAAATAAAATTTGTATCATAAGTCTATTGTGACACGTAGAACTAAAAAGTTATGAAAACCATATTTGAGTGTATATAATGGTTACGAGTGTGGAAACCACAATGTATGGCTCACCCCACACTAGTATTTCATACAACTTTGTGGTTTCCATACTCTTAATTACCTGTGATACTGAAATATGGTTGTCATATTTTTTTTCTTGTTCTATAGGTCATAATAGGTTTAGGGTACAAATTTCACATGTTTTATATATTTTGCTATTTTTTGGAATTAATTGAATTTGAAGAATAAATTTGTTAATCATTTGCAGGACAGGTGGGGGTCTTATCCGCCTCTACAAATCCATTTGTAGGGGCGGACTTGTGGCAGAACCGCCTGAATTATTCCAGCTCAAGTGCGCTAGACATCGCTATACAGCCGATACTGCCTCCACGCACTTCAAACGGAACAACCCATTGGTTTGTCGGGTCTCCGCCCGATGCAACCACGGTTCAACAGGATCGAAGCAGGTTTACCTCGCACGAAGGCGAGTTTACAATCATACAACAGCTCACTAACTTTTAATTCACAGAAAATTAAACATTATTACAAACCATTTCAAACTTTAGTACATGTATACAAACATTGTTTTAAAACCACAAGCTATGCAAGCTTGTGGGGAGTCACAGCGGAAGAAAAATTTGTCACGCGACTACACACGTCGCGAAAGTTGACACCAAATTCAACCCAAATATGGTGTCATTCCGGAGGGTCACTGCCAGCCGAGAATGGATCCCACTCCACGGACCAGCCAAACGGAACAGAGGTTGGCCATGCTGGACCATCCGTGGGGTTCTCAAAGATTATACCTGAAAATAGACTAGCAAAACTGAGTATAATAATACTCAGCAAGACTTAATCAGAATCGGGAATACTTAGCCCATAACTAGACCATGGAGGATTTGAGAGGCTCTGGTTTTCTTTTGCTGAAAAGCAACAAAGAGTATGATCTAACTTCCATATTTTAGCTTTCAAATTCGAGTTTCATTAACCATTCTAGGTAAGCACCTATACTAGACAAGCAAGATAGAGATTAGCATCTATCAAGATTATTCCAACAATGGTTACTGTTCTTACTCTATGTGGCAGAAGGAATAAGCAGTCTCAATCTCCGCGAGAAACGGAAGATTCTGAATCGAATTTCCAGACCTTGCAAGGCAAACCTAACTCACACGCTTGGAACATCCAATGATCGTTCCAAAGGAACCGTTTGCCTTTCATTCTGACTCGTGGAATAGGACCACCACAAGCGACTGTAGGACCATACGCACATCCAATGTGCAGGACGTGCGTCTGTAGCGCGACTACATGACCGTACTCCTGTCCGCTGTGCGGAACGTACTCCCGCACGTCGGTGCGTGAGAAAAACCAAATTACGAGTGGTGGGAGGTATATCCACTTCTCAGGCCGATTAGTTATTAGGCTTACCGCTTACCATATTTCGCGGCATGTGGCTAGTACTTTCAAACGCTTAGCCACCACTACCACACACTGCGACCTTATCAACTTTTATCAACACAGACGGGGTAATCTTTCGAGTCATGATACTGCACATGACCCCGTCCATCATCCTTATAGTGATTGCAGAATAGTAAATATTCAACTCCTATATCGCACGAGTGACAGGAAATCACCCGACTTCTGCCGGTCCTATTAGCAAAGCATCTATCCAATAAGGACTCAGGCACAATATATAGGTTCCTAGTATCCATGCATCTAGGGTTCCATTTCAGCTCCTAGACTTAATGCAAGATATAATATATACATATAGAATTGCATAAATGTAGTAATTTGAAATACTGGGTTATGCACCGAGGCTTGCCTTCTTGAGCGGTGCTGGGGGCAGGAGTGTCAAGGATTTCCGAACTTTGGTTCGGAGCTTCAGTTAGAGTCTCGACGATGCTCACTGGGTTGTCAGAAAACCCTTGCTCTTGTTCCGGGACTAGCTCGTAGTCTCCGTCGTCGAGTGTCGTTGACTCTACATGATATGCCATGATTTGAATTAGTTGGTTCTCGAGTTAAGAGTTTTATTTCACGATAAAGTTGCAATCTAATAGATTAAGACACACAATTTCATAAAGTAAGAGGTTTAAATATAAACCTACTACTGGTATCCTAACTCAATTATCCTAATTAGTTGAATTAATTGAATTAGGTTGGCAAGTTTGATTTTTAATTTGAAATCCCTAAAGGTTATGGTCTTGAGTTTTTGTGGATAAGCTTATTCCTAATGGATGAGTTTACTATGAATTTCTCATAATTTTCTGAAAACAACTACTAAACCATTTTGTATTTAGTTCAAATGTCAAGTTTAAATTCAAAGCTTAGGTAAAAAAGTGCTATAAATTCTTGAAATATTTATTATGAGCTACTCAAATACAGATCATCACATGGTAAAAATATCTAAGCATGAAAACCTTAGCAACATGCTTAATTAAATTTAAACCCTTTCAAGCTTGGTTTGTATAAGTTTATATTAATTCAATATAGGGTTTAGTATTATAGGTGAATTTTTCACACAAGATCACTTGTGTTCTAAACAAGCTACTCACAAAAATTCACAGGAAATAAAGTTAATATGCAAAAGTTATACTCAAGATACTCTTTTGCTAGACTTTAAAATAACTCTATAAATATTTGGTTTCAAACTGAACTTCATTAATAACAGTTGTAGAGTTAGATTTCAGGAGTACAACAAAATTGGTTTGGCCATTTTTGGATGTTTCTACAATTTCCTATGGATTTTACAATTTGGCTGATTTGAATAGGGGGGGTTCTGATTTCCTACGGATAGGCCCCTGGAAAGTTTTGAATCGTTGCAATTGGGTCCTTGGCCGTGCTATACAGGAAACTCGATCGGTGCCGATCAAATTCTGGCGAGGGGGCTCACCGGCAGCGAGGGTCAAGTGGGGGAAAAAGTTCAGGGACTCACGGCGGTCACGGGTGTGGCCGGTGTTGGGGAAGAGAAGGGCCGAGGCGGTGTATCGACGGCGAACAGGGGCGGGCGGCGGAGGTCCGAGGGACGTCGTCGGCGTTCCGGTGACCGGAGTGCTGGAGGGTGGCAGGAAAGTGGCCAGAGAGCTCCCACGCGATAATGTGGTGCTGATGGTGTGCTTGGCCGGGGCTAAGAGGTGGTGGATCGACGGGACGACGGCGAGGCCGAGCGGCGGCGGAAGCTCGAGCTCACCGGCGTAGTGGTCCGATCGTTCCGGTGCACAAGAGCGAAACTGGGCAGGCTGGGGAGCACCAGTGGGTCACGGCGGTGCTCTAGGAGTGCTGGATCGGGGATGGGAGGCGGCAGCAGCGGCTGTCGATGGCGAGCAGAAGCTGCGGTGGAGGTCCGGCGAGGTGGAGAGCTCGGGAAGAGGAAAAGCAGTGCAAATGTGGGTGTGGGAATGCAAGAGTGGGTTCGTGGGGAACTCCAGGACGTGCTCGAGATCCAGAAGAAGGCACGGTCACGAGAGCAGGAGCTGGTGAGCTCGGCGGCGCGACGTGGAGAGGTAGGGAGGAGTCCAGCCGCGGGGTGGGGAGCGGCAGCGCGGGTGCTGGGGCGGCACGTGGCACCGAGGAGAGCGGCGCGGGGACGGCCGGTGCTCGGCACATGGCCGGTGAAGGCGGTGGGGGTCGGGCGCAAAGAAAACAGAGGAGGAGGGAGCTGGAGGTAGACGATGGGGACTAATGTGTAATTCTCCAAAAGTACAGGGACTCCACGGTAAAGCCTAGATAACTTTCAAACCATAGCTCAAATAAAAATGTGCCCAAAAGAAAAAGTGTAGAGTTCAACAAGATCTACAACTTTGCTTTAAGGTTCAGTGGCAAAAGAGCTAAGGTTTTGAATATACTTTAAAACTTGTCTAAGTTTTAAACTTTAATTAAATCCTATTTAAAATCTACACCACACTTGCATCCTTTGGGTAGTTTCACCTATATTTGCAGTTTAAAAGCAAGTTCTTGACTTTTGCAAAATAACCTTCATATATTTTGATTTTACCTCCCATTCTCACCCCTTTAACACTAAAGGACCTACATTTTTCAAAATTATATAAAAATATCCTTTTCTCTTAGCATTTAAATTTTAGCACACATACACAAGATCAAACATGCACACTTTATAATAGAATCTAGTGTAGTTTAATCCTAAATACCTGAATGTCACAGGACTCACCCTACAAATGATTTTGTTTTTTAAGTTCTGAAATTTGTACCCATTACTCAAATATACCAAAACATATAAAAAAATATGAAATTTGTACCCTAATACTAGTGTGACTTGTAGAACTAGATAAAAATTTGACAAGCATATTTTAGTATATATAATATTTTTTTAGAGTATGCGTGTGCTAGTATGTGTGTGTTAGAGCGTGTGTGAGTGTATTAAATACAAATAAACTAAGTTAGATTGAAATATAAAACATAAAAATTGAGTACAAGTATAATTAGTAGATCTCATATATATACAGTTTATTCAGAATACATGCATGGATGCTTGAGATATTAGAGAGACGATTATATGAATCAAAAATAATTTACTAGCTGCATATTTAAGCGGCAACAATTCTCGATTCTTCGTCCTTGAATGCCTATGGCTTGTCGTCTTTTCTTATGCTTGCTTCTATAATCCTCATCTTCTTTGGTAGGTCTATGAGGAGATTCATTTCATCGTATTGAGTATATTCTTCCACATCGTCGATACCATCAACTCCTATGATATTCATTTCATCGTATTGAGTATATTCTTCCACATCGTCGATATCATCAACTCCTATGATATCTTGTTTTATAGGGACAACAATATGCTTTGTCTTCTTTGCGGAATCAGCTACACACAATACCTATGCGACCTGTGAATTAAGTACCCATGGATCGTCTTTGTAACCAACATTGTTGAGGTGAACAATCGTAAGCCCATAGCCGTTCACCTCAACACCTCTTGGATGTTTGACCCAACAATACCGAATGATCAGAATTTGTATATTGGAACTATAGTGCACTTCCTATATATCATCTATGACACCATAGTATGTGGTACTTTGGCCTGTTCTCTCGTCTATGGCCTAAATACGGACACCACTGTTCTGAGATATGGTCTTCTGATCATTTATGATAGTATAAAATAAATATCCATTAATATCATACCTTTGCCATGATGTCACCTGGCTAGATGGGCCAACTGCCAATCTTTTGATTGTTTGTTCTTCCACGGTCTCCCCATCTGGTAGATACAGGTACTTTATTTTGTCTGGTATCTTCAGAAGGAGCACAATTGTGTTACCAAACATATTCTTCTTTAGGTGCATAGCATCGATTGCATGGTGGATCTCAAGATCTGCCCAATACGGCAAGTACTTGTAGAAGATGGATTGTTTCTTAAATGGGACGCCATCGATAGGTGCTTTATCTCTATTTCTCTTCTTCCCATCCTTTGTCGTCTTCTCATAGGTGACCTAGATAGTCCTGACCATTTTGAAAATATAGTGCCCGTCTTGTTTTACTGGAGCAGAATGTAATTTAGACTTGCCATAAAAAAAATTGTAGAACTTCTTACTTCGATACCAATCTCCTTCCACCAAGAAGCGTTTATACCCAAAATAAACTACCTTTCTAGAACCTTCCAGGAAAGATGATGCGGTGTCATCCATGCAGACCGTACATCCCGTCCTACCTTTGACCTATCTTGAAAGGACAAACAAAGCCTGATAATCATGGATGGTGACGAAGATAATAGCTCTTAGATTAAAGGGCTTCCGTGCAAAACCATCAATGATATCGATAACCTCCTTCCATAGAGTTTCCATCTGTTGCATCAGAGGCTCAAGAAAAATATCTATATCTATATCAGGATGCTTTTGGTAGATCAAGTAGAGCTTGAGGCATTGTTACTCTTGGTGTTTGATGACACCTAAGCAGTCTTGGTGACTCGATGGAGTTCTTAGTGACCGAAGCAGTCTTGGTGACTCGATGGAGTTCTTAGTGACCTCTTGTAGATTGTGGGAGCCCCTAGAAGGTTTCTTGTACATGGTTCGAAGCTTGTCGATGAAAAATTGAGCATTCTTCGTGAAGCACTTGAGTCATTATGGCTCAAGGTTCCAAAACCTATAGTGGGTGCTCCAACGTGGATTAGAGGGATAATCAACTTCTCGATACCATGGGAAAAAAATCTGGTGTCTTTGTCTCCTTAATCTTTATTTTTTCCACATTTACTTTGTGCATTTACTTGAGTATTTTATCTTCTTGCAAGCTGTTGCTTAGGTTCCTTATTTGTTAGTGTGATCTTTTGCCTAGGATGATGATGATCGTATTAGTATGTTTATCCACCTAGGTTTTCTCATGCTAATGTGCTTTGTAGCTAGGCTTGAACTAGTAGATTGGGCAATACTGGAACTCTAAGATAAGATTTTTTTATTGCATCAGAAATTTGAAAAAGTCCCAATTCAACTCTCTATGTCTCAGATGATTTTGGCAACAATAGATAGGATGTCTAGTTCTTACATTGCGAACGAAATTGGCTGTTACACAGATTCTCTTAACATTACTCATTCATGCCTTCTTTGGGGTCAGAGATCCTGTTTGGCGTCTAGTAACTGGCCCAGGGCTACATTACAAATACTTGAACCCTATTTTGAAAGGATCCAGCGGCGTCTGCACCGATGCTACGTAATGGTCTGATTAAAATTATTGCTAGTTACATTTTGTGCATACTGTCAAGTCAATTCTCAATACACATGCACTTTTCTCCACAACAAACACAACATATCATCTCTTACCTGTGTTTTAAAGCAGCAATACAATTATTGATATATACCTTCGAATAAGTCATGAAACACTAATTGTATTAGTTTGAAAGTCTCCACACTTCAGATCATCCATCGTTCACAAAATCATAAACCAGGTCAATTTTGAGTGTCAACAAATCGTTTTACTGGGACGTGAGCAATCATGTTCCAATCTGGATCTCCAGGCTTCTGACAGCTCTTCATGAAAGACGGGTCGCAATCGGTGAATTCAAATGACTGCAGAGATGCAGGTACAGTTGGAAGTGACCGGATACTTCTGCAGTAATCCAAATACAGATGCTCTTAGAAGAGGAATCGGTGCTCGTATCCTAAGAGGGGGAGGGGGTGAATTGGGCAATTCTAAAATCTTAACCTATGGTCCAAACTATTTAGCATAAAATATAAGCTAAAATATATTATCTAGATGTGCAACTAGGGTTCAACTAGCGTGAAAATCTCATTCCAAAGAGTTTTGCAACCTATAGCCAATCCTAGCAAAATACCCTTAGTAATATAAAGGCACACAAGATTGCAATAAAAAATGCGGAAGCTTAAAAGAAGGGGATGAGGAGAAGCAAACTCTCGATACAAACATTTATCCCGTGGTATCGGTAGGAACAAGGACACTCCTAGTCGATGTAGTTGAAATACTCACTAAGAGTATTGCTTTCCGGTAACCGAATCTCTTCCGGGACTCTTCTTAACTCACCACCAAGGCTCTCGCCAAGTCCCCGGTCACCTCGATGGAGTCTCCACTAAGGAGCTTCTCCATGAAGGAAGGGGGTCTCCACGTCCCCAGCACAAAATCATCGTCGCCGCTCCACACCAAGCCGGAGGGTCGATGACTTGCCGGCGAGCCACCAACAACTCTAAGGGGCCAGCACACCGAGATACAAGTTTTAGTTCACTCAAGAACCAGCACACAAGGCAACTACACCTTGCACTCATACTCTAACTAGAGCTAGCTTAGCACTCTCACTTACAAAGCTTGTGCTAAATCTAAGGATATGATCAATGAGCTCTTTGGTTGGTTTGGAGAACTTCTTCAGAGTATGGGTGCTTCACACCAACTCCAGCAGCCTTAAATGACCGAGGGTGAAGCCTTATATAGGCTATAGGGCAGCTCATAGCCGTCGCTTGCTTTTACCTAGAAAAGCATAACGCGTCGGTTAAACCACTCACAGCCGTCGGTTTAACCGGTCACTCTGAACTTGCATACTTACTGTTGCTCTCCTGTCTGCCATGCCTGCTTTTGCTTGCGTTATTGCACCGACGCATGCACCGACGCAATGTCAGTTCAACCGGTGCTGAAGACCTTCTTGTCCCTTTAGCTCCAAAACCTCTCGGGCAAACAAAATGACTATTGCACCGATGCTCTGTACCATGGCATCGGTTCAACCAGTACCTCTGGCACTTCTCCACTTGATCTCCATACCTTTTACTCATTGCACCGACGCATTCTATCTTATAGCGTCGGTTCAACCGATGCTACTGATATGATCACAGTAGCAATTTCCCAATGCACCAGTTCAGTTCATCTTCAAGGGCGCTAGTCACCCATTTCCTGCTGTCACTTGTCCAGTTCATTGTTGCGGTCATTTGGACACCTCAACTTGGGTATTTTCACTATAACTTGGGCATCTTGACTGCAATTTGGACTGTCTTTTATATGGGTTGGACTCCATCCATGGGTCCTAAAAAACTTACAAACTTGAGCACACAAATTTATTAGTCCCATTGACTATGTTGTCACACAATCACCAAAATCACAATTATAGCCTAATGGGGCCATATTTCTTACAATCTCCCTCTTTTTGGTGATTGATGACAACGCAATCAAAGCAAGTATAAATTTGCAAGAATTGACAAATTGAACCAGTTATACTTGCTTGGATGCTTACCACCATCCAATCTTGAACTTGGCTTCCTCCTAAGTCCACTGTTCCCCCTTTGCTTCTCCCAAAATTTTGAATTTGGTATTGGGTTTATTTATTGGATTTGTTGTACCCAAACCTTGCTTCACCACTATTTTCGCCCCTTATTTGCCCATCATTGCTTTGATTCCACACTTCTCCCCCTTTGGAATCAAGTCACCTAAAAGGGCCTTGCAAAACAATATAGTTCAAAGGGAAAAGTTAGTAGTCTAGGGAGTTAGCTCCATGAATCATGATCCAAATAAGATGATAACAATGAACATACCATTTGAAGCCCACTATGGTGGATCACAAAATCATGAAACTAACATGACATGAGGTAAGCTTTCCACTAATGTGTGCACGAAATGATAATGTGAAAATCAAGTGCACAACAAGAAAGCTTAGAACATATCATGCACGGAGGTAGCTCTAAAAGATCAAAGAATTGACAAAGATACCAATGGAAGGGTTTGAACCTTGCATACCTCAGGGGGATTAGTTACCTTGGTTGTACCACTTAAAAGAAGTTGAGTGTGAGGCACTTGGTACATTAAGGAGGGGTAATGTATGAGCACATAGCTCTTATCACGCTTATAGAGTTGTTAAATCACATTGAGAGTGAACAACATTCTCTTAGTGTGATTGTACCGAAAAGACGCCGTCGAGAGACTACAAAGGATAAGCTTGCAAATTTGTTAGTCTCCAAAATCACAAACTATAGGATGAGCTCCCTCTAAATATGTGCATTTAGTGTTTGAATCACCAATTAAATGTATGCACATTGTTTTTGACAACAATGGGAAACTTATCCTATAGCTTGTGTTCATGGTACAAAAAATGAAATACATATCTCCTGAAGTTCATGTACCATGAAAGCAAACACTGTGTAGTTTTTTTACGCACTTATCAAACCATGTAGGTTGCTCATAGGTTAAAGCAAGACACATGCCAACCTACCATATGTAGATAACACTAGAAAAATGCAACACATGCATACAATCTAGCAAAAACAATGAAGCTACATGATGCTTGAAATGAAATCTAGTTACCATTATCTTATGGGGGACTTGGGCAACGAATGTCCAATCTTGTGAGCTTGACTTCTTTGCTTGATTATTCTCATCATCTCGTAAGCCAAGCCTCAAAATACCCCGTTGCCATTTTTCAGGCTTCAAGTCTTCTTTGGAACCCACACCATTTCAGGCCCCTTCATGTTGGTGATAACTTCCTTGGGCATCCAAATAGAGCGGTTCCAACTCCAATCCTTCTTCCCAACCTTGTGAGCAACCAACTTACCATATTTCCTTTTCTTCATGGCATAGGAGGTGCTTTTGCTCTTATTCTTCCGGTTGGGCTTGGTGTAGATGAGAGAATTCTTGATGGTGAAGCTCTTCTTGTTCTTCTCATCCAGAACCATCTTTTTAGGTTGAGGACACTTGTAGGAGTTGTGGCCTTTTTGATGGCACTTGAAGCATGTCACGGTTGCTCCCTTCTCAAGCTTCTTCACCATATCTTCAAAATTATCTTGAGAAGGTTCGACAATGCTCTTGCCCTTCAATCTTGCCAAGTCCCTCATGATCCTTTCTACTTCTCGCTTAAGCTCATCATTCTCCTTGGAAATGAGATCATCACATGATTCTACAACCACATTCTCAAAGCATTTCTCGTTGCAAGGGTTAGAGCAAGATTCATCAATTAAATTATTGCAAGAAGTTGAAGCATCTACCTTGAAGATAGGGATTGCACAAGAGATAGATTGCTCCATTTCCAAAGAGTTATTAGTTTCATTCTTAATGCTCTCAATTTTTAATTTGAGCTCTTCATGCTCCATGCTAAGCAATTTGAATTTGCAGAAACAAATCATCATAATTTGTAGCAAAATAAGCATTAATATTATTGAAAGCCTTAAGTTGTTTAATTTCTTTATCTTGTCTTTTCATGACTCCTTATTGCTCATGGATCGAGTCAAGAAGATCTTCAAAGGAAGGAGAGTCGGAGTTATCATCACTTACATCGCTATCCATACCTTTGGCCATAAGGCACGTGTTTGATGATGAAGTGCCAATGTTGGTGCGGGTGGTGAATCTCTTGATCGACTCATCAGTTGAGCTTGTGCTTGATTCTTCACCATCGCTTACCCACTCTCCGAAGATAGCCAGAGCTTCATTCTTCGGCTTCTTCTCCTTCTTCTCTTGCTTCTTATTTTTGTTCTTGATCCTCTGAACCTTCATAAGTTGATGATGATGCCCATCTTTGAGGAAGTCCATGTACCCCACCATGTTGATCTTATTCAAGCTCTTGTTCATGATCTTGACTTGCTTGAGAAGCTTAGGGTCCATCTCTTCTTTTTCATGACTTGAGGGGCTCTTGGCTGCATCCTCTTCTTCCTCTTCACTTGAGCTCTCTTAGATCACCATCTTCTTCAACATCTTGGCTTTCTTGCAAGAGCACTATGTGTTGGTGAAGAAGGTGGCTCTCTTGGCTTGATGCCGTTGTGGAGCTCGTGGGCAATCACCTTGTTGAGGACTTGATTTGGTGTCATGGTCTTGAGCTCTTTCTCATAGAGAATTTTTATCATCAAATCATAGTCCGGCCTTCGGAGGGAGCGAAGGATCTTGCGAATGAGTTCTGTCTCTTCAATCTTCTTGGCATCTTCATGATCGAATTGCTTAAAATTATTAAGCTTATCAATGGGAACATGATATCTTTCATTGGCCACATCCTTTGTGCCACCATGGTTCTCATTGATAGTCTTCCATAGCTTAAATAAATTTTTGCAAGCAAACACACGATTAAACACATTGTCACAAAGAGAAGACAAGATTATATTTTTGCAATAACATCATATTATGTCTCTTGGTGACCATCATTTTTCATGCCTTCACTCACAACTCTCCAAATATTTAGACCCCTTACTTGGAGAAAAGCTTGCATTAAAACCTTCCAACATTGGAAGCCCGTGCCATCGAGCTGTGGAGCCATTCGTAAGAGATCTATCCCTTCCCCGATGAGCTAACTCACTAGATGGTGCAGCCTATCTATTCCAATGAGCCGGTTTTCACAATTTGCCAATGGAAATGGCGTTTCTTTTTGAAAGAAGTAAGCCTCGGCTCTGATACTACTTGAAAGGAATCGGTGCTTGTAGCCTAAGAGGGGAGAGGTGAATTAAGCAATTCTAAAATCTTAACCTATGTCTCAAACTAGTTAGCAAAAAATATAAGCTAAAATATATTATCTAGATGTGCAACTAAGTTTCAACTAGTGTGAAAACCTCATCCCAAAGAGTTTTGCAACCTATAGCTATTCCTAGAAAGATACTACACTAAGAATATAAAGGCACACAAGATTGCAATAAGAAATGCGGAAGCTTAAAAGAAGGGGATGAGGGGAAGCAAACTCTCAACACGAATATTTATCCCGTGGTATCAGTAGCCACAAGGTCACCCCTAGTCCACGTTGTTGAAGCACTCACTGAGAGTATTGCTTCCCAGTCACCGAGTCTCTTCTAGGACTTTTTTTGACTTGCCACCCAGGCTTAGCCACCTAGGCTCTCGCCAAGTCCCCGGTCACTTTGATGTTGTCTCCACTAAGGAGCTTCTCCATGAAGGAAGGGGGTCTCCACGTCCCCCGCACAAAGTCGTCATCGCCGCTCTACACAAAGCCGAAGAGTCGATGACTCGCCGGCGAGCCACCAAGAACTCCAAGGGGTCGGCACACCGAGATACAAGCTTTGGTTTACTCAAGAATCTGCACACAGGGCAACTACACCTTGCACTCTAACTCTAACTAGAGCTAGCCTAACACTCTCACTTATGAATCTTGTGCTAAACCTAAGGATGTGATCAATGAGCTTTTTGGTTGGCTTGGAGAACTTTTTTAGAGTATAGGTGCTTTACATCAACTTCAGCAGCCTCAGATGACCCTGGGTAAGGCCTTTTATAAGCTAGAGTGTAACTCATAACCGTTGCTTGCTTTTACCCAAAATAGCATAAAGCTTCGGTGAAACCGGTCACAACCGTCGGTTTAACCGGTCACTCTGAACTTGCATACTACCCGTTGCTCTCCTGTCTGCCACGCCTGCTTTTTCTTGCGTTATTGCACCGACGCACTGTTGGTTCAACTGGTGCTGGAGACCTTCTTGTCCTTCAGCTCCAAAATCTCTCAGGAAAAACTAAACAACCATTGCACCGACGCTTTGTACCATAGTATCGGTTCAACCGGTACCTCTGGCACTTCTCCACTTGATCGCCATGCCTTCTACTCATTGCACCGACGCGTGCCTTCTTATAGCATCGGTTCAACCGGTGCTATTGACTTGATCACAGTAGCAATTCTCCAATACACTGGTCAGTTCATTTTCAAGGGCGTCAGTTGAACCGTTCACCCATTTTCTGCTGTCACTTGTCCAATTTATTGCTGTAGTCATTTGGGCATTTTCACTATAACTTGGGCATCTTGATTTCGATTTGGACTATATGGGTTGGACTCCATCCATAGAACCTAAAAATTCTACAAATTTGAGCTCGCAAACTTGTTAGTTCCATTGACTATCTTATCACACAATCACCAAAATCATAATTATGGCATAATAAGGTCATGTTTCTTACATACTCGAGAGATGTTAGGTTCGCCAAATTCTCCGGCAAGCGATTTCAATTGCAGCTACTAAATTCGAGGGATGTTAGTGAATGGAACTTCTCCAGGATTATTTCTTCCTCCAGTTCCTCTGATTTGTCAGTTCTAAGAATCCATAGGGAAGAACAACCTTCCCCTGACAGCAGCTGTGGCACAACGGCTATGCTATCAGTGGCAATCCCATGACGGATGCGCAATTTGTCAGCCTCTTCAAGGGTAGCCAGATTGGGGTTCGTAATCCTAAGATACTGCAGTCTGCTGAGACGATTTAGATCTTGCAAATGCTTAGACTGGAGGCATTCATCGATGGAGAGATCAGAAAGGATATGTAGAGACTCCATCACTTCAGGAGGGATTCCTGTGAGATAGGGAAGACCCCTTAGGTTCAAGCTAATAGGGATGTAGAGGCTCTCAAGGAGTTGTGCAGGACAGTGCTGTGATGGCGCAATATGAGATAATGATCCTGCCCACTGATGCAGGAAGCATAAACCTGGTGTAGTCTTCCACTCTTATATGGCCCCGGAGAAGGCGAGGAAGCAAAGCACCACATCTGCCAAAAATGTCAGACAAGATTGTTGCAAACCTGTCAGGCTGCTTGTCAGCAAACTTGTTTATTTCCTCAGGATGTACTGCAATATTTAAGGATTGCTCAATTTGAGATGCTCGCTGAATAAAGAGTGATCTTATCATATCCACATCTTCCCCACATGTAACAACCAGAGCCTTACACCGCTGAATGTCCAAGGTCTTAAGACTATCCGGAAGTCTTGGTAACTTTTCTAGCTTAGGGAGACTAACGAGCTTAAGGTGGCTTAGATGAATGAAAAGCTCGCCTATTTCAGGAAGTTTTTTCAGATTGTCACAATGACAGAGTTCGAGATATTGCAGGCTGTGAACTAGATCGTTCTGATTTTGTGACAGCCAAGTTGGCACTTCCATCCACCGTAGCCCCATATTCGCAGCTCTGTAAGCTGTGAGGGTGGGCAGAGGCCCTCAAGTACCTCCACCTCAAGGTCTGGAGATAAACTGTGCTACCCCCGACTAGACCCTGACCATTCAAGTGACAAAGCTGTGAGGTGCTTCTTGTCACTTAGCTTGGCTTGTATGGCTGCCTCCTTGCTTTCTACACAGTCAAGCCTACTGATCCTAAGCCTCCCGCTAAGGTTATTTATGCTCTTGAGCTGCTGCAGCTCATATCCCTTCTTTCTCACTCTGAAGTCACTCAGTTCTCGAAGTGACCTCAGCTCCCCGAGCCCAGAAAAGACTGAAACATCAGAGTTGCCAAACGAAAAGCCAGAGTATCTAATGCTCCACAAGCTAATCAGGTGGCTCATGTTTTTTACATTAGAGAATTCTAAGACACCTGAACCACGAAGCTCTAAGGTCTGCAGGTGATAAAGTGAGCCCAAATTTTTTGGGCAAATGCACCTTCATCGACAGGGGATTATGAGAAAGCGTAGATGTTTCAACTCACAAATATAGGTCGGAGTCGTTGCCATATGTCCTTCAACAACTACTTGCAGCACGCGCAACTTCTTTAAATTTTTCAGCATGGACTCAAGTTCTTCTATTGTTACCCCCTGTCCACCAATATTAGTAATGAATATCAGTGTGCGCAGCTTTCCCAATTTGCAAATCTGCTCTGTAAACTTCACTTGATCTTTTGAGCAAACATATAGATGGCGAACGTCAGGGGGGAATTCTTTCATCTCACCACCTTCAACCCGAAAGCAATCATTACCAGAAACCATCACTACCAATTCGCAAATCGTGTATAGTAAACCACTCATTCTTACTGCCATAAAGATATTTTCTTGTTTGCAGAAACGAGGATGACACCAGTGCATTGAAGTAATTCTGAGCTACATTCATTTGCTCAACGGGATTATTGGTGTTCTTTATGAAGCCTTCTGCTATCCATAAGTCCATTAACTCATCACGTTTAAAAATGTATCCTTGGGGAAACATGCTACAGTAAGCAAAGCATCGCCTAACCTGTTCATTAAGGTGCTGGTAGCTCCACCATAGAGCATTCAAATTCATGCGGAGTCGTGCTCCTGCTACTCTTGCCGCTAATGGTGACCCCTTCTGTTTTTTCACAATCTGTTTTCCAATCATTTGAAATGTAGCTAATTCTTTGGCATCAAGGGTTGCATTATTGAGCGCATAATGCATAAAAAGATTGAAAAAATCCATCTCATTCAGGTTAGGTATTTCCATAGGACTCTGAGCACCTATATATACAGCTGCATCTTTGAATCGAGTTGTAACAAGGACCATGCTCCCTTTCTTCCCAACCCTCGTTGGAGAAAGAAGCTGATCTAGTTTGTACTGAACACTCGCATCATTCGCAGCCCAGATATCATCCAGTACTAAAAGGAATCTTTTGCCTCTGAATTCATCTGCCACCTTCGTTTGTAGGGTGTCAAGATTATTGAATGCTAGGTATGGTTCCCCAGAGAAGGCCTCGAGCATTTTCTGGTAAATTTTATCCACCGAAACTTCTTTCTTTTTTCTAAATGAACAGCACCCGACGAGTGCGTTTCTATTGATACAGTGGAAATCTACTGAAACTTTGAGAAACCTGAATCCACGTGACAGGGTGGAAATAGTTACCATCCCGCTCATAATTACAGACCCTGCGATACCGTAGATGCCAATCACGGAATAACACTTGGTATTACTTAGAACTTGGTTCGAAACCCCCTGCTGTATCATGGAGCAACCTTATTATCTCATCTCGTTCCCCATCTCTTCCGAATATGATGTCTGTAGGAGCCGTGGATGCAGTTTCAGGCCCATTCACATTGTTGGCCGGATTTGATGTGTCATTCCCATGGCTAACATTGCTACTGGTGCTTAGTGGTGTCAAAAACTGAGATTCTTTTTCAATTAATTTTTCCAACTTCTTCAGAACTTTCTTCAACTTGCAGGCTTTTCCTGAAATGGCATGTTTCGCAAGATTTAGCGCTGCCTTAGCTCCGGATTGGCAATTGACCTACATTGCAATGCTAGCATCTAAGATTTTAGGGGTCATTTGGAAGTTGCAGTACTAAAAAATAGAAATATAGTTTACCAAAACGATGTTTATTACGCAGATGATGCATATGAACATAGACCACCACACATGCACACATAAGTCAGCACTACCGGAAACGCGGTCTTTGCCGAGTGTCCGGGGCTTTGCCGAGTGCTAAATATCGGGCACTCGGCAAAGAGACTCTTTGCCGAGTGCTACACTCGGCAAAGAAAAACACACGGTGACCTCCCCCTTTGCCGAGTGCCAGGCACTCGGCAACGAAAAACACTCGGCAAAGAATATTTTGCCGAGCGTCGGGCACTCGGCAAAGTAGGACACTCGGCAAACGAGCGCCACGCAATTAACGGCGTTATTCTTTGCCGAGTGCCTAGTCGAAGACACTCGGCAAAGAGGAGTTTTGCCGAGTGCCTGGTCAAGACACTCGGCAAAATATACATATTTTTTTCTCTATTTTGTCCAAATTTTTTTCTATTATCATCCTACATTCTCCTCAACAACATATGTAATTTAGGTTCATTTCTCAAAGTGTCTGCTATATTTCATCAATTTATTTTATTTTATTAAATTTCTTGAATAATTCAAATATGAACTGCATGGTCATTCGAATAGTGGAAAAAATGAATGAAAAATTGTTATTTATGTTAATGAGCATACTTTGAGGCCTTATCGAAAAAGGACCAGAAATTTTAAAACTACTATTCACGAAACATGGCGACTAAATTGTGTTCGAGTCGTGTTTAAATTGTATAAAAGGCAAATTTGGTCGGAAAATTATGAAACTTGTCGAGATGTCATGTTATCATGTGAGGATATTGTGATAAAATTTTTATAAAATAAAATTTCGTGAAAATTTGCAATCTACGATGCTTAACACCTAATCGGACTTTATATAAAATCATACACCTCTTTGGAAAACTTTCAATTTGTAAGCATCGTATGTTGTAATTTTAACGAAACCTCATCAGATTTTTATCACAGCTTCCCCATATGATATCATTACATCTCGAGAAGTTTCATAATTTTCGAACCATATTTGCTTTTTATACATTTTAAAAACAACTGAACAATAAGTTCGTCATCATGTTTCGTGGACAACAAATTTGAAATTTTTGGTTTTTTTCTCGATAAGGTCTCAACGCATGCTTCAATAACGTGAATATCATTTTTTGATTCATTATTTTCCATTATTCGTGTGACTTGTAGTTCAAATTTCATTAATTACAAGAAATTCAATAAAATGAAATAAATTGACGAAATATAGCAAACACTTCGATTAATGGGCACAAATTGCACATACTGTTGCATATAATGTAAGTATCACAACAAAAAAGTTTGGTGCCAAATAGTGAAAAAAATTAAAATTGTTTGCCGAGTGCCTGTTCGGGGCACTCGGCAAAGCCTCCTCTTTGCCGAGTGCCCCAGACCAGGCTTTGCCGATTGCCCCAGATCTGGGGCACTCGGCAAAGAGGGGATATAACCAGCCTGCCGCGCCCCCGCCCATTACCCACACGCTCGTTCAATTCAGACGCCGCGCCCGCGCCCCCGCCCCCGGCCGCGCCCCCGCCGCGCCGGGCCGCTCCCCCGGCCCGCGCAGAGATGTATCTTGATTATTGTTGTTTTCTGAACCTTGTTAATAGCCATGTTATTAGTTCCCTGCAGATTTGCTTGCTCGTAGTAACGTACTGCTACTAGTATTCCCAGACCCTTGCATATTTGTATGGACACATGCTATATATACACACGACACATGTATCTTGAAAAGAATTGAGAAGGTGTTCCTTACATTCAGTTTGCTTCTTACTTGTGCAAAGCTAATTCCATTTTCAAATAGACTACAAATTATTGCCAAGGGATAATATAGCTGTTCCTTTGATTTATTTTCCTTACGTTGATGGAAGGAACAAAATGCCAAAGTAAGAAAACCTTGTCCTAACTGTCATATTGGCATCTTAGATAATTAGATGAACCAAGTCCATCTACGAGTTTTGTGCAAATGTGCAATTTGAGCTTAAAAATTTACAGTACTCTGATGACTGAAAATTAAGCAATCTAGCTATAGGTTCAGAATACTTCAAATTGCCAAGCAGTAACTGAATCTTGTAGAGTAGGTGATATGATAAATCCAAGTGTCCGTGTTAGTATTATCTACTTCTTGTAGGAGTTTATATGTCTATTGTTTCATTTTATAAATTAAGCTAAATAGCTACAAGTAGCAAATAGGAACTGGACTGCTTCAATAAAATCGAGTGTATTGTCTCTGTTCTTTTTTATTTTCCTTTAAAGACACATTATCATTAGCATTTGTGCTGAATGACGATGAGAAGGTTGAAAATTATCACTAATGCCAGTGAACTTTTTCTTTTTCATCTGGTGTGGTACAAAACCATGTGAAACATGATAGAATATTATTAGGCTGCACCCTTACATTTTATGTTGGCTGAATGAGATACTGTTTGAAAGTTTCCTGCTCCCTTTGGTCATAAAGACATCTATCCATGAAATAGTTTCCCAAGCTTGCGCAGCTAATAATGTACTCCTTACTTTATAAAAGCCAACGGCCAGGTTTGGATCTAGAGTCATGAAGTTATGCTCTTGTCTAACATAAACAGATAGATAGAGTTGAGAATTCAAGTGGCCTGGTTGGTTGATCTTGCTTGACAACATTGCCAAATGGCCCCAAATGGCGCCAACACAACAGCAAGCAAAAGCATTCAACACAACTGGATATGGCATATGTTTTAGTAATTTGTGATCTCTGTTTTGGTTTGTGTGTGTGTGAGTGTGCCTCCTTTGATGTAACATATGTAATATATATTATTAAGTCACCTAGGAATATTAAAGCAAAATTGAGGCTTCCATTGCAGGTACTGCCCTGGCCTGCGCCCTCGGCCGTGCCCCCGCCGCGCCCCGGCCGCCGCAGGTATTGCATCCGTTCATGTTCCACCAGCTGATGCACGTTTCTTTAAAAAAATACACCATGTATCTTTAGGAGTTGTTATAGATCATTCTGCTGTGTTGATATAACATGCTATATTCCTCGCTCCCGTGCATATACGTAGGGCAATTGATGTTACTCTGTCTCCGGTGTATATGTTAGAGGATGGAAGACCGTGCGTGGATGTACACTGGCCGCCCAAGTCAGGTTGGGATGACTAGTGAGTGGAAATGGTGTTTGGCGAAGCTGCTAAAGGAGCGAGTATGATTCTCTGCCCATGCAGGAAGTGTGCAAACAGGAAAAGACAAAATAAGAAGAACATGGATTTACGGCAGACTATACCCGGTGGATCTACCACGGTGAAGCCAATCGTATGAGAGAGGATGTGGTGAGACCACGTGTCGAGGATTATGATGCTAATGCCGGTGTAGCGGACATGTTGGATGACTATGGGGAGGCATGATTCACCGAGGGACAAACGGAGGAGGAGCTAGAGTCGACCGCAAAGGTGTTCTACGACATGCTTGCCACGTCACATAAACCCCTTCATGGACATACGACGGTTTCTCAGCTTGATGCCATTGGACGCATAATGGCGTTAAAGTCGCAGTACAGTCTGAGTCGAGGCGCCTTTGATGCTTTGTTGACAGTTATTGGCAGCCTGCTTCCGAAGGGTCACATTCTGCCAAAGAGCATGTATGAGGCACGGAAACTCCTTCGTGCACTCAAGATGCCGTATGAGCAGATACATGCTTGTAGGAATGGGTGCGTCCTGTTTAGGAAAGAATATGCGGAAGCAAAGTACTGTCCAAAGTGTAAATTCTCAAGGTTCATGGAGGTAGATTGTGATGGTGATGGCCCAAAGAGGCAGCTTAACATTCCCGTGACAGTCCTACGATACCTTCCGTTCATACCGAGGATCCAGGGCTATACATGACTGAGGAATACGCGAAACAAATGACTTGGCACAAAAATGGCAAACGATACAATCCTGACAAGATGGTACATGCATCCGATGGTGACGCATGGAAACACTTTGATAGCATTCATCATGAGAAAGCCAGAGATGCTCGTAATGTACGTGTTGTGCTGGCAACAGATGGGTTCAATCCTTATGGAATGTCGGCTGCCATATACACATGCTGGCCTGTATTCGTTATCCCCCTCAATCTTCCCCCGGGTGTATGCTTTCAATGACAGAACATAATCTTGTCGTTGATTATTCCTGAACACCCAGGGAATAATATGGGTGTGTTCATGGAGCCTCTCATTGATGATTTGATCCGTGCTTGGGAGGATGGGGTATGGACATACGATCGGGCTACAAAGCAAAACTTCATAATGCATGTTTGGTACCAATACTCCATGCATGACTTGCTGGTGTATGGTGTATTATGCGCATGGTGTGTTCACGGGAAGTTCCCATGTCCTGTATGCAAGGAAGGTCTCAGGTTCATTTGGTTGCAGAAGGGTGGCAAGTATGTTGCTTTCGACAAACATCGGCAATTCCTCCCTCTTGACCATCCATTCAGACGAGACATCAAGAACTTTACGAAAGGTGTTGCAGTGACAAGCCTTGCACCTCCAATGAAGACTAGTGCCGCAATTCGTCAGGAAATAGATGGTCTCGTGGTCAATCCAGCAGGTGGCTTTGTGGGATATAGCGAACAACATATATGGACTCATAAGTTAGGCTTGACTCGGCTCCCCTACTATGATGACCTGATCCTTCCACACAACATTGATGTTATGCACACCGAAAATAATATCGCCGAGGCACTTTGGTTAACAATCATGGACATTCCCGGCAAGACAAAGGACAACGTTAAGGCTAGAGTTGATCTGGCAATATTATGTGATAGACCGAACCTAGAGATGAAGCCTCCTGGTCGTGGAAAGACATGGAGAAGGCCTAAGGCCGATTTCATCTTGACCAAGCCCTAGAGGAGGGAAGTACTAGAGTGGATTAAGAAGTTGATGTTCCCTGATGGGTATGCAGCTAATCTGAGTAGGGGGGTCAACTTTTCATCTATACGAGTCTTAGGGATGAAGAGTCATGACTACCACATATGGATTGAGCGGCTTCTTCCGGCGATGGTTCGAGGCTATTTCCCTGAGCATGTCTGGCTAGTACTTGCAGAGTTGAGCTATTTCTTCCGCCAGCTTTGTGCCAAGGAGTTATCTCGGACCGTGGTTGCAGACTTAGAAAGAATGGCACCGGTGTTGCTTTGTAAGTTGGAGAAGATCCTTCCACCCGGCTTTTTCAATCCGATGGAGCATATGATTTTGCACCTCCCGTATGAGGCATGAATGGGGGGCCCGTGCAGGGTCGTTGGTGCTATCCAATCGAGAGATGTCTAAAGGTGCTTCGAAAGAAATATGGAAATAAAAGCAAAATTGAGGCTTCCATTGCAGAGGCATACATTCATGAAGAGGTGTCCAACTTCACAACAATATACTATGGTAAGAACAGAACATCGTGGCTTTAGTCGTTTTGTACATTAGGATGGCTTAATTACATCTTCTAATATATCATGCATGTACTTGCTGTCCTGTAGGTGACAACCTCCCTAGCGTGCATAATCCTCCCCCTCGTTACAATGCTAGCGAAAATGAATCGAACCTCAGCATGTTGCAAGGGCAACTCGGAAGTGCAAGTGGTTCGAGCAATAAGACATTGACCCCTCAAGAATGGCGTCAGATCATGCTATATGTGTTGACCAACCTTGAAGAGGTGGTGCCGTACATGAAGCGATTTCTTCGTGAGTTCTGGAGTCAATCAAGGGATCCTACCGAGCAGGAATGTGATACCCTTCTTAGACAGGGCGCGGGGAATGGATCGCCCACTTTCATTGCTTGGTTCAAACAGCAGGTACCATCCAATCTAGCTCGTACTTAGTTTGTCAATCGTAGTTGTTCTTACGTGCAAATAATATAACGATCTATCGTGCTTGAACTTGCAGGGTCATAGGATGAGTGCCGAGTTGAGACAGGTTGCAGATGGCTTTGACTATAGGGTCAGGTCATATTCTGGTTATGATGTTAATGGATATCATTTTTGGACGAGAAGCCATGAGGCAAGTCGAGCCAATCGAAAGACCACAAATTCTGGAGTTTTTACTCTCGGCCTTGATAATGTCGAGTATTATGGAAGAATTGAAGAAATATACGAACTCATTTTCATGGTTCCAAACCTCTCAATCCCGTCATATTCAAATGCCATTGGTTTGATCCAGAGGTAACGAGACGGACATATTCTAATCTTGGGCTAGTGGCGGTCCGATAGGATTCCATCTTACTAGGAGACGATATCTATATTGTGGCTCAACAAGCCATACAAGTTTATTATCTCCCATATGCGTGCCAAACCAAGGAGCATCTTAAGGGTTGGTATGTTGTGCACAAGGTATCACCGCATGGCAAAGTACCTGTCCCAATCGATGAGGATTACAACTTAGACCCAAACACATATGACGGAGAGTTCTTTCAAGAAGAGGGGCTAGAAGGGCGATTTGAGATAGACTTAACCGAAGCGATCGGAACGGAAGTTGAAATGGTTATTAATGAGGAGGAGGAGGAGGATGAGGTGCAAAATGCAAAAGACTTACAAATACTAGAAGCATTACATTTAGGCAATGCCTATGACGATAGTTATGCTTCGGATAATGCGGACTATGACATGGTTGATAGTGATGATGACACTTATGATCCAACTAATCCTAATGATGAAGATTACTTTTAATCAATGTAATACTATATTATTACATAATTATGTTTTATTTATTTTGCATCTCTTTCTAAGTATGGCATGTTTATCTGTACTTATTGATTTACTCTTCTTAATTTTAGGTGATTGAATAAAGATGGTGGGCGGTGGTTACTTGAGGAACGTACGGTCCCTTTACTCCAGGGCGAGGAGTGCCCCTGCACCGTCCGATGTAGCAGAGGGGTCGTCACGGAGGGGGAGGGGGAGCTCATAGGGGCCCTCGCAGGACGACATGGAGGAGGAGGCACAGTTGCCTCACAGCTGGAGAAAGGCACATCAGTGCCGGTCACAGGAAGCTTTAGTGCCGGTCCCTGTGACCGGCACTAAATGGCCGGCACTAACGTGACAGTCGTTAGTGCCGGCTACAATGACCGGCACTAAAGGGCGAGTGTTAGTGCCGGTCCGAAATACCAGCCGGCACTAACGTGCCCGACCCCGCCCGGCTCCTGGCAGCAAGGTTAGTGCCGGCTAGTATAACTGGCCGGCACTGAATCTTTTTTCCTATTTATCTTTTGTTTTTCATTTTTATACGTATGGCTATGCGTATTTCTACCGTATGCGACTACATAATCATACTTTTCGCATTGCACAGTAATATTAGGACAGCATATTAAACTAATATTATATATATATATATTCATCATGTATAGAACACTTAGGAGTTCAAAAGTATTTGAGATATTACAAATTATTAAGAACATCAACTATAGTAATTTATCAGCTTCCCCGTCGTCGGATCTTTTTTGGCGACGCTTGTACGGACATCGCCATAAAATTCGCCCTTAGGATTTATGACTTCATCGAGCAGGAATCCGCATATAGCTTCTTGAATTGCCCTGATCCGAGCCATTTCAATGAGTTCTTCTTTCATCCACCAATGCTGTCACATTTTTCGATAAAAACATGAGAATAAAAGATAATGAATTAAAATGATGAGCAGATGTGATTGTGCTCACGTACATTGAATGCCTCCACTGTTATTTGCCTTTTTTCACTTGCAAAAGAGTTGATCCACTCGCATACGTAGTATCCACATAAGTTGTTTCCTTGTTTCTGTCTCCAACACTATGGACAAATGTGGGTTAAGATATAGAATTTTTCTGATGTTTATTGCGAATGACATTAGTAGCGAGAGTATATTCATACCGGAAAATCAGTCACCCAACAAAGAGGCTCGATTTCACCTATGGGCAAGCCTATGTGTTTGCGGAGGTAGCGACGCCATGCAGTATTTACCACCTCGATGAGATCTTGGTACTTTGATTTATCTTGCCTTAACGAGTCGTACACCAAGACCTTGTGCTCGTCAATCCGAATACGAAGCAATATCCAATGAAAGTTGTGCATAGACATACACATAACCAATTAATGTTGATTATAATAGTTATTAAATAGTATTATTAATACGAAGGGATTGAAAAAAAGAGGCTAACAACGAACGACTCACTGATGGTTGTATGGCAAGAGAATGAAGGGACACATGCTATTCTTACGCAACCCCCTGTATATAACATTGACTATTTCTTCAGGCTTTTGCTCTACCGTTTTCTCGTGTATAATATCGGGGTCGAAGAACCCAACGTTATGGAAGTTCTTCTTTCGGCAAATTTGAATTTTTGATCTATGGGACACAAGAAAAACAGGGATCAGTCAACACACAAGGCTAAAAATAATGAAACGAGAGACAATACTCACATGCACCATACACTCACGAGGGACTTGTGAAGGGCATCTTGATGGTATAAATCGTAAAGTGCTTCAAACTCGATATATACATCATCTGCCCCCCGCCAGAAATGCTCATCTTTAATCCGAGCTGGGAACATCTCTAATTCATTAGCTTTAGATTGCACGGCATACCATTTGTGTAACTCGGCCATTCTCGTTGGTAGGAATGGTAGCAACTCTGGCCATATCAAAGGTTCACCAAGTACAAACTTTTTCTTGCCGCGGGCATTCTGTAGGGCCTCCCCAAGCAACTGAGCCCTTGTTAGATCAGTTTGCAATATCATCCCAGCCATGGTCAACGGATCTCTTGATTCATCAGGACATTCTTCACGCGGCACTATCAACGGAGGGACCGATTGTTTGGACTGCTCTCCGAGCTGGGGAACGGTCTTTGCATTGATCCGTCGATTCTTGGGGTTGTTGTAGCACTTTCTGATCTGCCGATCATAATCCGACTCCCTTTCTTTCTCCTTGGTGGGATCTTTAATGAAGTGTGCCTTCGCAACCGGATCTATTTCTGGCTTCTTGTTCGCAGCCTCCCTCAGTAGTTTGCGCTTCAGCAAGAAGGTTTCAAACGATTCTTCTGCCTCTTTCTCTTCTGGAGCCTTCGCTTTCTTCTTTCTTTGCTGCTTATGAGATGGCTGGACTGAAGGTACCGTGTATGCCTTCTGTCGCTGACTCTGATTCTGTTGTGCGGCTGGTGATGATGCCAAATTTGGCTCGCTTTGTGCGGCTGGTGATGGCGGATCCATGCTGGGGTCCCGTGCAGGCGGTGGAGAAGGTGGGCCAACACTAGGATTCCTGTCAGCTGGTGTTGGTGATCTTTGCCTTGAGCACCGAGCGGAATCTGTGGCTGCTTGCACCAATCTTATGTCGCGCTTTGGCCACGCAATCCATGTGTGTACGGCATGTTGTAGTTCTATTTCTTCAGGACCTATAGGGATCGGGAGGTCCAAGTCTTTCCAGCGTTCTTCAGTAATTCGGTCAACAAAGACTCTGGCGAATCCTTCAGGAATTGGCTGGCAATGTATTGTCCTACCTTCTTCTTGGACTTCCGCATAACCCTCAGCACAAACTTTGAGATTTTTCCCATAAAGAACCAGAAGCTCACATTGGGTCCTAACGGGGATGTCGTCGATGGGGTCCCTCGTCCTGTCGGCACCCAAATTAGGGTGCTCTGTGGAAGCAACACTGCTACGACACTGAGAAGGGGTGCTGAACTCCACATTGGCAGCTGGTTGGTCCGAGCGTTGCCCAACTGCTGCCTCAAGTGACATTGTCCGGTTTTCTAGGCTACAGATCTTCTGTGCCACTACTGCCTTGCTTCTGCATCGGCTTCGGTAGGTTTCGAGATCTCCGGAAAAGCCATATTTCCATGGAACTACGCCCACGCCTCGGGTCCGTCCAGTGTGTTCCGCATTCCCAAGAGCGTAAGTCAGCTCGTCATTCTCTCTGTTGGGCTGGAAGGTTCCTTCTTCCGTACGCCTCATTGCGTCGTCAAGTCTTTGGGCAGCCTCTCTTAGTACGTCGCTAGTTACAAACATTCCAGTGTCGGGGTCTAGTGTGCCTCCATGAGCATAGAAGTAATACCTTGCTCGTTTGGGCCAACTCAAGGTCTGCGGTACGATTCCTTTTGCAATTAAATTATTTTCCATCTTTTCCCATTTCGGAACAGCAACCTTATAACCTCTAGGCCCAAGTCTATGGAAGTTTGTCTTTTTGCTAGCATTCATTTTACCTTGAATCGAGGCTGTCATGCTGTCAGCACTGTGCTTGTAATTCACGAATTCATTCCACCACTCTCATTGCTTCTTCCAGACTTTATCAAAATCTGGTGTGAGGCCCTTGTTGACAAAGTTTGCCACCAATTTTTTCTTGAACGAGCTGAACTGAATTGCCATCTTCTTAAATGTCCATCCCTTTACTTTGTCAGCTTTGCCTGGGGGAAAGTTGAAGTGCAACGACACCTCTTTCCATAACAAATCTTTCTCTGAATCTAGCACGATATCTTCAGGTCGATCAGAGACTTTATTTCTGTTCCAAAGCTTGTACTTTATGGGGACGTTCTCCCTAACAAGATATCCCAATTGATTTACAAAGGTCGTCTTAATTTGATCAGGGGCTAGTGGCTCGCCGGTTGCTTCGTTGATCTCCGTGATGGTCGTACATCCTACCATCTTCCTCTTGGAGCCACGTTTCCGTTTAGGCTTCATCGATCCTGATGCCTGAAAGAATCGCAAATTTATCAAGCGGGTTGCTAGCAACTAGTGGACGTCGCGGCAGGTATTGACAAAACGTTTATCCTGATGCCTGAAAGAATCACTAAACTTTCATACCTCGGCTTTCTCGACATTTTCTTGTTCCTCCCCACTAATATCTTGCTCCTCGTCACCATGATAATGCAAGTTTAAAAATTGGCTGCCATCGTTCTCGTCCTCATGAAACTCTGGAGCTATGTGCCCAGTACTACCACAAATGAGCTCGTGCATTAACTTGTCTTGGTTGTCCGTAGGATCCATTTCCACTACCCAAAACAATAAAAAAAATTAATTATTTTCTAGTACTAATAAAATATATGTATTTGCAAAAATATTGTACACATGTTTATATTCATAAATGCTCACATGGTTATTTAGATCCAGAAATGTTGGTGCTGATGTGTGAGCTTAGTTTTAAACTGGTTTTAGCCTGAAGTGTTTCCTTCAATTACACGTTACTAAACTCGTTTCCAACAGCTAAGCACACACATAAAACAAGAAAAGTATTTAGAGTCTCCTTTTAACTAACAGGCAAATAGAATCAAGGTATATAAAAGCAACCATATTTTAATCCAAAATAAGTTAATATCTTTTACAACTGAACAAAACAAATTCCTAAATTTATATATACAGAAAAGAATTATTTAGTAACAATTAACAGACGGCTCTCCGCGCGAGGTTGACGGCCCGGCCTGCCCCGCCTCCATGCTCGAGCCTCCCGTGTGCGAATCGGGGCCAGTGCATTGCCGGAAGATCAACAGCATTCACACAGAACACAAAAAACTCAGAGCAAATCAGCATTGTAGATGCCATACTATGCTGACTGATCACTGGAACAGAAAAGCAAATCACAGACTATCATTGCAAGTTCTCAACTATACACCAAATATTGAACTAAAGCTGTGAAGAGTCTCCTTTTAACTAACAGTATACATATATGTGAAGAATAGTTTTTTTTCTAATAGATCAGAACATTCCCACGCCTAATGTTGTATGGCCAACTACACAAAAAAAGCACCTCACAAACAATCCCTGCACTCGAAGCCTTATCCCACACCAAAACTGACAAACAGGGGAAGGGGAGGCCCTCCCACAAACAAGCCCCTGCGAGGATCCCCATGGTGAGGAAAATGTTGGGATCACTTCTCTTCCCAAATAAAGATGTAATTTTTCACTAATCTTCAATTAATGCACATGTTTATTTTTTCCAAATGCTTCAATTCTAATGTGTATGCAGGTATTAGTCCAAACGTATAAAGATAATTCATATTTCTACTAAAAGCTGTATAACATAGAAAAGTCTTTTTTTTTAAAAAAAATGGTGGGGCACCAAAGCCCCGGGATACTGGGAAGACATTTTGCGATGTAAAATTGACACCCCTGAGTTCAAGAAATTTTGTCAAAACTCTAAAAAACAAGACAGGGAGGGGGAGGGGGGGGGGGGGGGGGCAGACAGCCCACCCGCTTTGGATTAAGAAGGAAGCAGAGCTCAAACCCAGCTTTGTCAAAACTCTTGAATGATGTGCACAAGCAACAGAGGCACCTAGGTAATGAACACAGGCAACATAGTGGCACCCAAAACATTCACTTACTTGACAAGAAAACAAACTGAAAGGCATAGAGCCATAACACATACCTTCTTGACCCTATACAAATCAGCAGCAATCAAACCAGCCCCCTGAAATGGAAAAGAAATAAAGAAATTTAAAATAGAGCAATCAAAGCAGCAATCAAATCTTGACTGCAGCACTTGCACCCTGAATGACATGACATGAACAAAATAGAGCAAATCAGATTTAAAACACAGTGGTTTATGTGCAATACCATCAATAATGCCCATACAGTCGTCAAACAAAAAACTGGATTAAATTGCTGTATCATATACCATGGGCCCACTTACTCCTAGGTAAATGATGGATAATCTTATTCCTATTTATTTTTCCGGTATATTGCGCAAAATTTGTTGACTAAAAAGTTCCATTATCCATATAAAGTTTAAGACAGTGTATCTTGCTTTGGAGTATGAACTGATGAATGATGCTTATTCCTACTACCTCCGGTTCACAGTACTTGTTGATTTAGGTTTCGGCACAGGAATTAAGGAGATAGATAAAATGACCATCTTACCCTCAATTAATATTCTATGAAGTATGCATACACTGATACAAGTGGAAATAAGTTATTTAATGATGCAATTAAAGATGGGTAAGACTAAGGTAGGCCAAATTTGCCTAGAAGTTGTAGAACAACAAGTATTTTGAAGATTGAAAAGAAGCTAAAACAAGTACTGTGAATCGGAGGGAGTACCTACTTTCCTATAGATTGGGCAAATTTTGTAGATTAAAAAAATCCATTATCCATGTAAAAGTTTAAGATAATTTAGCTTGGTGTATGAACTGAAATAAGATTATATTGTGCAGGAGCTTTTGAAGTATCCCATCCAACATAAACCTGCAGGACCATCACATATATCAAAAGAGCTCATGAATTTTCAAATCGCTAGTAAGGAACTGCCTAGTTTACAGACCTTTCAGAGGTGAGTATCAAAATGGATAGGTTGTGAGCCTGAACTAATCATTTTATAGAAATTTAATTCAGTATTGACTAAAATGGACGATTTGGAACCATATTGCTTGATGCACATATACACTATGCATTCTTACCTGTTTCCGTGGAGCTAGAAAAGCCTTCTCTAGGATGAAGAATGCCGATCCAGTAAGTGCTCCAGCTACATACAACTTCAACAGAAAAGCTGGACCAAACGTCCTCGCAATCTGGTGCAGAAAAATAAATAACGAAAAGGCAATTCAACATTTGGAGCAAAAGGTAACGAATCATTAATACAAACACCAGAGTACAAAATGGTTAAGTCAGTGTTGTTGGAAGGAAACTAAATAATACATATCCCGCTGCGCGGAACGGGCCGCGCGCGAGGACGACGAGGTGCGCGGCGGCCGGAGCTTCTGGCGGCGGCAGCAATGGCGCGAGGACGCCGAGCAGTGGCGCGAGGACCCCGAGGCGGCAGGGGCAGCCGGGCGGCCGGGCTGCGCGGAACGGGCCGCGCGCGAGGACGACGAGGTGCGCGGCGGCCGGAGCTTCGGGCGGCGGCAGCAATGGCGCGAGGATGCGGAGCAGTGGCGCGAGGACCCCGAGGTGGCAGGGGCAGCCGGGCCGCCGGGCTGCGCGGAACGGGCCGCGCGTGAGGACGACGAGGTGTGCAGCAGGGGCAGCAATGGCGCGAGGACGTCGGGGCGGCGGGTAAGTTGGGGGCGACGTCGATCTGAATTGGGCGAAGGGGCTAATTTGTTGGGGGATGGCTCGGTTAGTGCCGGCTGACATTACTAGCTGGCACTAACGCGCCCACGTGATGTCAGATGGACAAGTTAGTGCCGGCTAGTGTTACTAGCCGGCACTAACGTGCTCAAGTTAGTGCCGGTTGGTAATACCAGCCGGCACTAACGTGTACCATCCGCGCGGGAATTGGCCACGCCAGTTCCTATTTACACTAAATTTTTAATATTCATAAATTTATTCATAATAGGCTTAATAATTAGAATAATATAACAAAAATTTATATCTTATTTTTAGCTACACAATAATTATAGTAATTATATGTACACAATAATAATAGTAATTGAAGTAAATTAACGAATATGCAACCATTATCAATTATGTGTAGCGTAAAGGGTTTATATGTGTATATGTTTCTGTTATTCATAATAAATCGAAAACATTTCATTTTGATCCATGCAAAATTCTTCAAAAAACTTTTCAATAGTAGCCTATACAATGATGTAATCAATTCGCATATTACTTGATTATTTGTTTGTAATTTAATGTTTCAATGCTTCTAGTAATGCAAAATTAGTGAATGTAAAATATTTATACCATGCAAAAATATAATATTATCTGAAGATGATATTATGTCATAATTGGAGAAATAGTATCAAGAATTGAGATAAATACGATGCGGTGCGTTACATTACATCACTGATTGAGAGAATTCAATACATAATTTATATAAAACTACTACTCATCATCATTATCTACTGGAACATTGATAATCTTCCTTTTGACGAAAGTGCCTTGAGCATGATCACAGCGTAAGTAAGGTGTGTCCTCTTTGGATAAGAGGATGCTAGGGTCAACGTCAACTGAGAATGGAGGAAGGTCATCAATCTGGTCATAATCTTCCGAATTGTCCGAAATATCCTCAACTCCAACAACTTTTCTTTTTCCTGGAAGAACTACGTGCCGTTTCGGCTCATTTCCAGCCTTGTCTGCTTCAGGTGTCTTATCTGACTTCTTCTTCGGTTTGCTTGACATGTCCTTCACATAGAACACTTGTGTCACATCCTTGGCTAGAACAAATGGTTCATCTTTATATCCAATCTTTTTAAAGTCAACTATGGTCATCCCATACCGGTCCTTCGTTACGCCTCCTCCAGCCACCCATTCGCAACGAAATAAAGGGACAACTATGGGTCCATATTCAAGTTCCCATATCTCCTCTATGACACCATAGTAGTTGTTCTTTTCTCCATTACTGTTTACTATACACATACGGACACCACTGTTTTGGTTGGTGCTTTTTTTATCTTGAGCTCTCGTATAAAATGTATACCCATTGATTTCGTACCCTTGGTATTGTTGGACAGTGATTGATGGTCCCCTAGCCAGCCATTGAAGTTCTTGATCAACTGTGTTGTTGCCCAATAATTTTCGTCTGAACCAGCCGTCAAAAGTTTTTATATGTTGGCGTGTAATCCAAGCAAGATTCTTTTGTGGATTTTCAGACTGTATAATATTCATGTGCTCATCAATATATGGAGCCACCTTGGATGAATTCTGAAGAACCGTGAAGTTTGCTTGGCTGAATTCACTATAAGGGGTGTTCACATTACATTTCTTTCCTAGTGTGCCTTTTCCCTTTAGTCGCCCCTCATGGTGTGACACAGGGAGCCCAATCGGATTGAGATCAGGAAGATAGTCAACGCAAAACTCAATGACCTCCTCGGTTCCATAGCCCTTAGCAATGCATCCTTCTGGGCGAGAACGTTTACGCACGTACTTCTTCAATACTGCCATGAACCTCTCGAAAGGGAACATATTGTGTAGAAAAACAGGACCCAGAATAGTTATTTCTGTCACAATATGAACTAGAAGGTGTGTCATAATATTGAAGAAGGAAGGTGGGAAGACCATCTCAAAGCTGACAAGACATTCGACAATGTCTTTCTGCAGCTTTATTAGATTATTTGGATTAATTGCTTTCTGTGAAATTTCATTCATGAATGCACAAAGCTTTACAACTGCCAATCTCACATTTTCCGGTAGAACACCCCTCAGTATAACCGGAAGTAATTGTGTCATCAGAACGTGGCAGTCATGGGACTTCAAGTTTTGGATTTTCTTCTCTTTCACATTTATTATGCCCTGTATATTTGAGGAGTACCCAGACGGGACCTTGATACTGTTCAAGCAATAGAACATGCTTTCCTTCTCCTCTTTACTCAGATTATAGCTGGCAAGTTTTAAATAGTGGCGTCCTTTGTCTCTCTTCTCGGGTTGCAAGCCTTGTCGTCCAGCTAGCATCCACATGTCGCGCCTTGCTTCCAATGTGTCTTTTGACTTACCATACACTCCCAGAAAGCCTAGTAGGTTGACGCAAAGATTCTTCGACAGATGCATCACATCAATTGTGTTGCGAACCTGTAAGACTTGCCAATAAGGTAGGTTCCACAATATAGACTTCTTCTTCCACATTGGAACATGTCCCTGGTCATCCTTCGGAACAGGTTGGCTACCGGGACCCTTTCCAAATACTACCTTCACATCCTTGATCATCGAGAACACACGCTTTCCATTACGGAACAGAGGCTTACGACGAGTTTCGGGCTCTCCTTTGAAATGCATCCCTTCGGTTCTTAGGGGGTGATCGGTAGGAAGGAATCGGCGATGGCCCATGTATACTCACTTCTTACAGTATTTCAAATAAATGCTATCAGTTTCATCATAATAGTGGGTGCAGGCCATGTATCCCATGTTCGATTGTCCTGAAAGTTTTGCAAGTGCAGGCCAATCATTGATGCATACAAAAAGCAAAGCTCGGAGGTTGAAAGACTCCTGTTTATACTCATCCCACACATGTACACCTTCTTCTTTCCAGAGCAGTAAGAGATCATCCATCAAGGGTTGCAGGAACACATCAATATCTTTGCCAGGTTCTTTTGGCCCTTCTATAAGCACCGGCATCATGATGAACTTACGCTTCAGGCATAACCAAGGAGGAAGGTTGAACATACATAGGGTCACGGGCCATGTACTATGAGCGCTGCCAAACTCACCGTACGGATTCATTCCATCCGCACTTAGAGCAAATCTTATATTCCTTGGGTCGTTGTCAAATTGAGGATACTCTCGGTTAAGGTTTCTCCACTGGGACCCATCTGCTGGGTGTCTGATCATGTGATCCTCCTTACGGTCTTCTTTGTGCCACCGTATCAACTTAGCATTGTCCTTGTTTTTGAAAAAGCGCTTCAGACGTGGTATTATAGGGAAGTACCAAACCAACTTTGCAGGAACTCTCTTCTTTACCGGCTCCCCATCAACATCACCTGGATCATCTCGCCTGATCTTATACCGCAATGCGCTACAAACAAGACAAGCTTCCAAGTTCTCGTATTCGCCGCGATACAGGATGCAGTCGTTAAGACATGCGTGAATCTTCTGCACGTCCAATCCAAGAGGGCAAACCATCTTTTTAGCTTCGTATGTTGTTGACGGCAGTTCATTACCCTCAGGAAGCATGTTCTTTACAATCTTTAATAGCTCACCAAATCCCTTATCGGTGACACCATTAGTTGCCTTCCATTTCAGCATCTCTAGCGTGGTACCCAACTTCTTCTGCTCCGGTTTGCAACTAGGGAACAACGGCCTTTTGTGATCCTCCAACATCTTCTCAAACTTTAATGCCTCCTTCACAGTGTCACTGTCTTTCTGTGCATCAAGCAATGCCTGACCTAGCTCGTCAGGTGGCTCCTCTTGTGCAACATTTGCTTCCCCTCGTCCATTGGTTCATCTTGAAAGCCACCTGCTTCATGAACCCATGCCCAATCTGGAAGATTGTTATCACCATCGTCATCTTCTTCATTATCTTCCATCATATCTCCAACTTCGCCGTGCTTAGTCCAAAGGCTATAGTTACTCATGAAACCATTCAAGGCCAGGTGATTCCATAGAGTTTCTCTTTTTTGGAATTCCTTTTTATTTTCGCAAACACTGCATGGACAACACATTAAACCCTTTGGCGACCTATTTTCCATTGCCGCCTTGAAAAAAGAATCTAAACCCTGAATCCACGCCGAGGTGCTTCGGCTTCCGTGCATCCATTGCCGGTCCATCTGTACAAATTAAAAAAAAATCATGCTCATTATCCCTAAAAATAGGTTACTATGAAGTAATTCAAAAAAAATGTAAATGTGTCATAGGCCACCTATCTAGTAAATTTAAACTAAATAGCAAAATAAATTGGCACAATAACATATTGTTGTCGATCGAAACCCACCGGCGAGCAACGACAGGCAACACGAGGAGCCGGGAGGCTTCCGGGACGGCTGGCGGGCCCCGGTCCCTCGGTCAACGGCCCGGCGATCTGGCGCACACCCTGGCTTGGAGTCGCTAGGCGTGCCACCTGATCCTGTACCTGATCAGGAAGGTGTGATTCGTGAAATTCCTGTAAGTACAGATACTTGTAAAGGTTAGTCCGAGCCGTGATCGGCTCATCACTCCTCCCCGGTATCGGCTGTAAAGAGCCGATTGCATCAATACCGGATCGGACCTTCGGGTCAAATAACATATGTAAACAATAATGAGATGAAACTTGCTTTATAGATATCGATCTAACCCAATCCACAATAACTAAGCCCTCACTACATGATCGGAACATCCTACACGTGATTGAGCCTAACGAATACGCAAAGCATCAGAGCAAACAACCTAAACAGAGACCCTAAAAACAGCTAAAGAGCCGATTCCTAAGGAATCCACTACCCAGGCTAAGATCCGATACTAACATACTGCCGGAACCTTCAACCCGTTTGCAAGGCCTAATCATGCACATATTGAGCTAAATCCCTAATAAATAGAAACTAGCCATAACAGATCGGATCTATCAACATAAACAAAGCAAGGTGCGACCATTGCATCCATAGTCGGGAACAATGATTGCGGAGCGCGCAAGAACAATGAACAGAACATGATCATGATACAAATAAAATAACATTACTCTATGCGTGCTATGATAACTAATGCTACTCGCCATCTACAAGGCTTCAGAACGAGCAACACATGAAGTAAACGGGCAAGAGCAATGCGCCCCCGATCACGCGAAGCGTGATCGGGGGGCCACATGGCACTTACCCGATGGAAAACCCTGGAACAGGGGAGGCGATGCGCCGTGAGTTGTTGATGAATGAATCTCTTTTTCTTGTTTATTCATGGTACATATTTATAGTCCGTAGACTTGCCCTCTTTAACTAACCCTAACCAAACACAACACGAATCCTAACTGCCTAAACCTGAGTTTACACTGCCTTACTGTTCCCAAACACTTGTACGGGAACCGATCTGTAATCGTGCCGAAACCTTCTCCTAGGCCCATCTTGCTCCGAAACCTTCTCCTAGGCCCATCTTGCTCCTTGGCCCACTTCTGGCCCGTCCAGAATATGGCGATAACACATGCCCCCCTGGTTTCGGCGATGGTAATTCCGAAATCATTTATTTTAAAACCACCTTGACCCTTCGGCTTCCGATCCGTATATGCCTCTTCGACTTCCAACCGATATGACCGCCCTGTACCAATCTCCTCAGGAACTGTCACGATGCCGATTCACCTTACCCCTTGATTTAACTTTATAAACTTACCCACGGCCACTTCCCCAATCATCTTTCTCTTACGGCCATATCACTTCCTCTTCTTCTTTCACCATGGCTTCTTCTTCTTCTGCTTCTTCCACCATTTCCTATGAATCCGAATCCTCTCGAGAACCAACCCCGGAATACAACCCAATCGCCGCTTACGAGGTCCGTGCCCCCCTGCATTGGCGAGGAGTGGGACTTTCGTTACCAGTCAGAGGACGATGAATCCCTGACTGATGGCGAGGATCTCACACTCCTCCTCGGGGCCGAGCTGGAGGAAGATGAAGACGACGCGTCTTGGGGGGAAGACCTTTCTTCCTCGGAGGAAAGAGCCGATTCCTTCTCCTCCGAGGAAGATCCGATGGCAGGTACCTTCCTTCTTGGCAGATCATCGGACGACACTTCCGACGGCAGCGCAGGAGCCGAAGATGATGACAGCTTCCCCAGCGACGGTAGCGGAGACGATGACGACAGCGGCAGCGATAGCGGCGATAGTGGCCCTAGCATTGCTCCATCGCCCAAGCGCCGCAAGACCTCTGGCGTATACTGGTGGTAGGTCGTGGTATCCCCATTAGGCCACTCTTAGGAGTAGTTAGCTCCTCTTTTGTATTCACTGTCTCGCTGTGAATGAAATTTACTTTTGTATTGGCAACTTTTCTTGTGCGCAATTGTCTGTTTTAAGAGCCGATGGCAACGCATCGGCCTTGGAATATACCGATCCGGATCTGAAATAACCTTTCAATTTACTTTACCCTTCCACTGGCCTTTCTCCTGACACAAATCTCCAAAGATTCTGGGATCCAGATCAACTCCGATCTCCTTTATTCACAAACCCTAGCCGCAAGATCCTCCCCGGTCCTTGAGACACATATCCGATCTTGCGCCGCCAAACCTAGATCCACCCTCCAGGATCTCGATTCAGGATTCCTGATGGCAGAGTCTTCGCGCACCGCCGCCGCCATCTTCGGTCTGAAGGTGAACTCTGACCCCCATTAATTTTAACACAGTATCTGCAAGTTTTACTGTGCGGTTAATTAACTCCTCCCTCGGCAATCTTTCTTTTCTTGGGGTTTTTTCAGGCTTCTGATATCTTCTTGCCGCACCCTTCTTCCCCCAACTCTTTCTGCCTTGGGCCTCGTTCCTATGAGAAACCCATAGATTTGATTTCTTGTGAAGCCAATCGAATCCCCTTTGTGAGTCAGGATATAGACCTAGAATCTTGGTCGGACAGCCTCCGTGCTTGGCCAAATCCCTCTGAAAACTGGATAGTTTGGTACAACAGAGTAGCGAGCGCTTACCAGCCCTTATGGGAATCCATCGGGATAGCCGATGCTCTGTCTCTGTCCCTCTCTCCCCTCGAAAAAGATGAGAACCTTCTGAAGACCATCGGCTATTTCTGGTCTGACGCCTTGAATTGTTTTCTCTTCGGGCACAGCCCGTTAGCACCAACATTGCTAGACGTTATGATGATTACCGGCTTGGACATATCATCAGCCTGCCCTTCTGCTTACAGCCTCCCTGTAGTCCCTTATAAACTGTCTTCCAAAACCGAGTGCACCAACTGGAGCACATACCTGAGCCAACACCAGAAAAGCAAGGGCCCTGTATCGGAGAAGGAACACATAGCCTTTCTAAACCTATGGCTCGAACATTTCCTCTTCTGTGGCCCTTCCCTCGCCCCAACCAAGAACTACCTCTCCTTGGCTTATGAGCTGGCCAGGGGTCAATCTGTTGGCCTTGGTAAACTATTTCTCGGGGAACTTTACAGATATCTCCATTTGATGACTTCCAGCCTTCTTTCTCAGAAGAAAATCAGAACCGGTGGCCCATGGTGGTTCATCCAATTGTGGGCTCGTCTTTATTTTCAAAGTTCTGACCCTGATTTCCCTTCCTTAGTCGGCAATTCCTTCCCTGATCTGAATGGGAGACAGATTAGGTGTACTAGTTTCGGGCAGGCCTTGTACAGTCTCCCTGGCGGGAAACTGAATCCTTTAGATGCTTCCCATTGGTTCAAGATTTTCTACAAAGGCCTTGACAACCCAAACTTCCTCCCTTATGCCGATTCTGAGCTCTTCGAGAACCCGGCTACATTCCGATTAGCCGATATTGCCTGTGATGCCGATACTAGGCGCCTTTACTCCATCATGGTTCGGCCCTGTCTTCTCCCAGTTGGCATGAGTACCTCTAACCGGATCCTCAAGCCTGGTTATGAGTTTTACCAGCCAGTCGTAGCAGCCCGGCAGTTCGGTCTTGCGCAGGTGCCTCCCCACTTCCTTCTCCACCTGTTGACATCAAACAGGGTGGACCTTCCTGACGCCTTGACCACCCATAGGTGCTATAGCCTGTTCACAGACCTCCCCTTATCTGTCCCTGCCAATCTTTCCTTTACTTCTTCGGCCGTCGACTTTGAGGGATGGTGGTCGATGTGGAAAACTCACGTTTTCCGAAGAGCTCTGGGCCCGATGCTGCAGCAGATCCATCCTGAGTATGACATTCCCGCCGGAGAGGTACTGCCTTTTGATTGACGTCTCTTCTTTTAACTTTTACTCGACCCCCCTGAATCCATTTTCTATTTCTGCAGCAAGAAGACGGCCCAGAGCCGATGAACGACGATGGATCCCCCTTTTGCTTCCTGGCGGTTGCTCCCGTGGTTCTCTTCGGCAAGAGTGCGCCTCCTCCTTCAAAAAGCGTGATGCAAATTCAGCCGAGCACCATCAAGTTGACCCCCAAGCGAAAGCGACTTTTAGAAGCTGTTGCCCCCCGGGCTCGCGCTAAGACGAGGAAGATTCTTGTCAGAAAGGTCCGGAAGGAAGCTACGCCGTCTTCCCCTATTCCGTCATCTCCAGTCACTAACCAGGTTTGGCCCCTCCTCTTTGCAATCGGACTTTTATTCATGTCTTCCTTAACGGTGTTCTCTTCTCTTGTAGCCTGCCTGTAGCGTCCCCCCCATCAGGGAAGACTTAAAAGTGTTGATTTATCAGTCCCAGGAGGCTGATAACACTTTTATTACATCAGATGGTACATCACCGTACAACTCTACGCGGTAATGGGCAGTGAAGCGCCACCATCGCGAGGATTACAACCAGAACCCACACAACTATACTAGCTACGAACAAAGGGTCATCAGAGTCTTGCGCCATGCGGAATCCAAAGGTGGCCTCAACCACAGGCAAGACTGGGTGCAGGACGAAACCCTACTCGTTGTCTTCGGGGATGTAGTCTGGGTCTTCCACTGTAAAAGTAAGAGAGGGGTGAGTACAAACGTACTCAGCAAGTCCAATCACACCCACGGAGGGGGTATAACAGTAATCATATGCACAGGACAATCCAAGGATAGGTTATGGTTCATTTGTGAAAAACTCAACTGTATGCAAGGGTTCGTTTAAAAAAAACGATTTCCAAAATGAGTTTTCTAATACCAAGGAGCACACGATTTTGATCCACACAGGATCCAAGTTTTAAACTGCTACCGGACTCCCCGTCCGCCGTAGCACACGGCACAACTGCCGGACACTTTCCAAACAACTCACGCCAGCCCATTCATTCCCAGAGAGAATCACTAGTTATGTGACCACACCATAACTTGCCCAATACCGTGGGCACGGCTATTCGAATAGGTTTTAACTCTGCAGAGGTGTGCAACTTTACCCACAGGTGGGGTACCACAGCACGAACACCTTAGTGCCGGTGCAGATCCCATCAAAGCCATTACCCACCTTAGCTAGACCTGACTAGCCATCACGGGATCCATCAAGGGGTCATTCGACCTATCTCCGAGGTTTAACCGGGGCATAAGTCACACAGAGCTTATCCCGTCTCCTTGATCACCCGTTGCTCTCCGCTCTCCTGATGGCTATCAAGCTAACTAGTGGGATTTATGCTAAGCCGTTGCCCATACAACGGTCAAGTGGTTCGCACGACAAAAGCTAGGTGAGATGTCACATCAACTCGGTCCTTAGGGGTGACAAGATGGATATCTCCCTTCCTCGCTCAACCACACAGGTACGAGCACACCAATCGGCAATTCACACGGAAATGCCATCCATCTCGTCTAACTCACTTTTCAAAACCACATTTTATCCCTTCCCACACACACGCACTTTCTTTATAAATCAGGCGGTCAAAGTATGGCTATTTCAAACAAGGGTGGCTATCCTACCAGGTTTCCAGCACACAAAACCATGCAATTTTATAAAACAGGCCATTGGGTTGTGTTTATAAAAACTAGGACAGAAACATGCATCAAAGGGCGGGATTGAACTTGCCATCGTCAAACCCTTGCGGGAAGTCCTGATCGACGCACTGTCCTTCGGGTTCGGGGTCGCAGAACTGGTCCTCAGTTGCTTGGTCGCGGTCGGGAACCTCGTCGTTCACTCCGTGTCCTACGACGCAAACAAACAGACACACAATCAAGCACAAGAACTAAAGGTTTTTATCGTTGAGCTTGAATCGGAAATAATTTAGTTACGGAGGTCGGGGCAATATCTCTGGGTGGTTTCTTAATGACGTGGCTAAAACTATACTAGAAACGGAGTGGTACAGTTTCGGGTCGATCGGAAGTCGTTTCGCACATAAAATGACGGGTTAAAGGTGGTTTCAGGAGTTAAACAGGGTCCAGGGACTCGTTCGTAATTAGTTTTGCTATAGAAAGGACTTGATTGTAATTTCCTGGACTATTTGGGGTGTGTTAGGAAGGCGTAGGGGTTTATTTGACATTGGTTTACACGGCGGGGGGGGGGGGGGGTTATTTTCTAAATAACCAAGAGCAGGGGCTTCTGCCACATAAAAGGGAATTCTTTTCGGAAAAACAGAGAAGGCCAGGGGGGGTTTTGCATAAAAGAGCCGCCTTCTTCCTCCTCCCCTTACTGGAAACAGGGGAGAGGGAAGGGGAGCTCCGGCGCCAGCCGTCCCCGGCGGCCCGGGCTCGATGGCGGCCCAGCGGGTGGGGGAAAAAGGGGAGGGGGGTGCGGGGGACCCATCCCCGCCCTTACCTCGGCTTGGGGCGCGGTGAGAGGGCGTGCCCACGGGGGCAGGAGCGGCGGCGCAGGGCGGCCCGTCGGGGCGGCGTTGGAGCGGGGGAGGCGAGGGCTTAGGCGGGCGGTGGCGGTCGTGGGGGTGCCGGGGTGCTCCCCGGCCCCTTTTATAGGCGGCCAAGGTGGGTGGCGGCGGTGGCCGGTGAGGAGGGGCAGGCGGGCGATGCGGGGCACCTTAATGGTGCCCGTGTCGTGGAGCGGCGGCGCGGGCGGCGAGGCCGGGACGACGCGACGGCTCGGCACGCGCGGGCACAGTGCGGCGTCAGCGGCGGGGCACAGCGAGCGCGCGCGGGGAAAGGGCTGCGGCGGCGCGGGTCGCGGCGTCCGTGCGCGTGCGGCGCGGCTCGGCGCGAGCCAGGGCGAGGGCGTGGCGTCGGGCGGCGCGGCGCGGCGCTGTGCAGCGCGTGTGCGCGGGCCGGACGCGTGCGCGTGCGCGGCTCAGCGGCGCGTGCGCGTACGGCGGCGTGCGCGGCCGGGGAAACGGGGCGACGTGGCTAGGGGCCGGAGGCCGGGCGGCACGGCGGACGACGGGCGGCGCGGCACACGCGAGCGTGGCAGCGTCGGGCGGCGCGGCGTCGCGGGGCCGGGGCGGGGCGCGGGCACGACCCGGCGCACGGGTGGCGCACGGCCACGCGGGGCACGCGGGGGCGAGCGTGCGCGCGGCACGGCAGCGCGTGGCCGGGTGGTCGCTCGGGAGCAGAGACAGGGGAAAGAGTGGGGAGAAGAAGAGAGGAGGGGAAAAGAAAGAAGGAAGGAAAAGGGAAAAAGAAAAAAGGAAGAAGAGAGAGGAAAAAGAAAAGAAAAGAAAAGAAAGAATGGGAGGGAGAAAAGAAAAAGAGAGAGAGGGGGAAAAGGGACGCGTCGGCGCCGGTCGCGGCGGCGACCGCGGCCGGTCGGCCACGCGCACGCGGGGGTTCGCGCGCGGCACGAGGAGCGCCGGCGCTACTTGCGGCAACGGTCGCGGCCGGTCGGCCATTCGCGCGGTATTCGCGCGAGGAGGGAAGGAAAAGGGAAGGGGGTCGCGTCTGCGTTAATCACGGCGGACGGTCGCGCGTGGGCGAGCGATGCGGAAACGGAACAGCGCTCCGGTTAGAGTTAGGGTTTTGACGTCGAACCGTTTTTACGAATTACTCTAGCGCATGATTCTATTAAGTGAATTTTCAGGGCGTCACAAACCTACCCCACTTAAATGAATCTCGTCCTCGAGATTCGGCTGGCTCCTAAACAGATAGGGAAATTCTTTCTTTAGAGCCTCCTCGCGTTCCCAGGTGGCTTCCTCTACTCCATGTCTGCTCCATTGAACTCTGCATATCCGTACTTCGGAGTTTCTTGTCCTTCTAGTGACGGTGTCCAGGATTTTGACCGGTACTTCCTGGTACCGCAGATCCGGCTGCAGGTCTATGGTTTCCACTGGCACATGTTCTCCCTCGGGCACTCTCAAACACCTTCTTAATTGTGAGACATGAAATACTGGGTGTATGTCCGACATTTCTTCTGGTAATTCTAGTCGGTACGCTACTGCCCCAACTCTCTTCAGAACTTGATATGGTCCAATATATCGAGGGGCTAATTTTCCTTGTACCTGAAACCTTCGTGTCCCTCGAATGGGTGAGACTTTGAGATAAACAAATTCTCCCGGATTGAAGCTTATTTCCCGCCTCTTCTTGTCTGCATAGCTCTTTTGTCGGGATTGAGCTGCTTTCAATTTCTCGCGGATTTCCGCTACTTTTTCTTCTGCTTCTTTTATGAGTGCGGGCCCTACTAGCGCACGTTCTCCAACTTCCGACCACATTAAGGGAGTTTTGCACTTTCTCCCATAGAGAGCTTCGAATGGCGACATGCCCAGGCTGGCTTGGTAACTATTGTTGTACGAGAATTCCGCATAGGGCAGACTCTGTTCCCAATCATTTCCATAAGTCAGGACACATGCTCTCAGCATATCTTCCATAATTTGATTTACCCTCTCGGTTTGACCGTCAGTCTGTGGATGATATGCGGAACTGAAATCTAACTTGGTGCCCATGGCTTGATGCAAGCTTTTCCAGAACCTAGAGGTAAATTGGGTCCCTCTATCTGAGACAATTCTGCTAGGCACTCCGTGTAACTTTACTATGTTTCCACGTAAAGTTTTGCCAGCTTTTCTCCGCCATAAGTGGTCCTTACGGGTATGAAATGTGCCGATTTAGTGAGTCGATCCACAATTACCCATATGGAATCGTGTCCCTTCTGTGTTCGGGGCAGTCCCACTACAAAGTCCATCCCTATCTCATCCCACTTCCACACCGGAATAGGTAAGGGTTGCAATAATCCTGCCGGCTTTTGATGCTCGGCCTTTATCCTTTGACAAGTGTCACAATGAGCCACGAATCTTGCAATATCCGCCTTCATTCCGTCCCACCAATATTTTTGCTTTATGTCCATATACATTTTGGTGGATCCCGGGTGGATAGAGTAGGCCGAGTTGTGGGCTTCGTCCATGATCAATTTCCGGAAATCTCCATTCTGGGGTACGCAAATCCTATTCTCGTACCATAATGTTCCTTTATCGTCTACCCTGAAGCCCGGTGCTTTGTTTTCTCCAGTTTGTTTGCAAATTTTTACTAACTCTCGATCCGAGCTTTGGGCTTCTCTAATCTTATCCTCTAATGTTGATTGGACGTTTAGCACCTGGCTGGAACCCCGAGGAACGATGTGCACATTTAATCGTGCCATTTCCTCGCATAGGTGGTCATCCTTGGGTCCATAGGGTTTCCGGCTTAAGGCGTCGGCTACAACATTTGCCTTTCCAGGGTGGTAATGGATCTCTAAATTGTAGTCCTTAACCAACTCCAACCATCTCCTCTGCCTTAGGTTCAAATCCGGTTGGGTAAAGATATACTTCAGACTCTTGTGGTCGGTGTAAACCTCACACTTATTTCCGATCAGGTAATGTCTCCAAATCTTAAGGGCATGCACTACGGCTGCTAGTTCCAAATCATGGGTCGGATAGTTCTGCTCATGAGTCTTGAGTTGGCGGGAGGCATATGCAACGACTTTCCCGTCTTGCATCAGTACGCACCCTAATCCTTGTCGGGATGCGTCACAATAAATGACAAAGTCCTGATGGATGTCCGGTAGAGTCAGCACTGGGGCGGTTGTCAACCTTCGTTTCAACTCTTGAAAACTTCTTTCACAACTTTCCGTCCAGGCGAACTTCTTCTCCTTCTTAAGAAGTTCCGTCATGGGTCGGGCTATCTTGGAGAATCCCTCGATAAATCTCCGATAGTACCCGGCTAACCCAAGGAAGCTCCTAATTTCACTAACGTTAGTTGGTCGCTGCCAGTTGGAGACTGCTTCGACCTTTTCTGGGTCCACAGCTACGCCTTCCGCGGTCAGGATGTGACCAAGGAAAGCTACTCTTTCCAGCCAGAATTCGCACTTGCTGAACTTAGCATAGAGCCTATGTGTCCTCAGCTTCTCCAATACTACCCGCAGATGTTGCTCATGTTCCTGAATACTCTTGGAGTAGATAAGTATATCGTCGATAAAGACTACGACAAACTTATCCAGCTCGTCCATAAATACCTTGTTCATGAGGTTCATAAAATAGGCAGGGGCATTGGTTAGTCCGAAGGACATTACAGTGAACTCAAACTGCCCGTAGCGGGTGACAAAAGCTGTCTTAGGGATGTCACTTTCCCTAATCTTGAGCTGAAAATATCCTGACCTTAAATCGATCTTGGAAAAGTACTTGGCTCCTTTTAGCTGATCGAACAGGTCATCAATCCTGGGAAGAGGGTACTTGTTCTTAATGGTAACCTCATTCAGTGCTCGATAGTCCACGCACAACCTCATGCTCCCGTCTTTCTTCTTGACAAACAGTACTGGGGCTCCCCATGGCGACGAGCTTGGTCTGATGAAGCCAATCCTCTGCAGTTCTTCTAGTTGCTTCTTTAATTCTGTCAATTCAGAGGCCGCCATCCTATAGGGTCTCTTGGCTATCGGAGAGGTTCCGGGAATAAGGTCTATGACGAATTCTATATCCCTGTCCGGCGGCATACCGGGAAGCTCTTCAGGGAATACATCTGGGTATTCGTTTACTACCGGAACTCCTTCTAAGGGCTTGGCTTCCATACTAAATACCATTGGGTCATATTCACTATCCCGGGTACGGCAGATCACTTGTACTCCTTCGTGGTTGGTTAGGTGTACCACTTTATCAGTGCAGCCTATGAGACCATTGTGTCGGCTTAACCAATCCATCCCAAGGATCACGTCTATTCCCCCAGGCTTAAGTACTACCAAATCTGCTAGAAAGTCTACCCCACTTAAATTGATCTTTACCCGTGGGCAGCCTAATTGACAATTGATGTCGCCTCCAGGCGTCCGGGTTAATAGGGGTGTCTTTAGTAGTACTGTAGGTATTTTGTGTTTCTCCACATAGCTCGAGGATATAAACGAGTGTGATGCTCCAGAATCAAACAATACTGTCGCCAGAGCTGAGTTGACTAGATACTCACCGAGCACTACGCCCTGAGCTTCCTGAGCCTCCTGCGCATCGATGTGATTGACGCGGGCTCGTCCGAACGATTGTTGGGGCTGCTTTGTCTGTTGGCTGTTATCGTTGTTGCGGACAGGCACTCGGTTGGCGCCGGTCAAGGCTGATCTGGGTCCATTCACTGAGTTGGAGAAGGCTGATGTGGCCGGCTTGTTCTTGGCATAAGGGCAATTGGCGATGTAATGCCCTATTTCACGGCAGTTGAAACAGGCCCTAACATTGTTATTGTCGGGGGCGACCTGGCTTGTATTGCTCTGCGGGGCCCTTGTGGTATTCTGGCTCCTGGGTGGGGCCTGTGATCCTGTCACCTGAGACTGGGTCCTATACTGCATCGGGGCCTGTGATCTTGGTGTAGTGTAGCTGGAGTTTCTCGGCTTTTGGAAACGGTCCTGCTGGCGGGCCTTGCTTTCCAGGAATTTACGTTTGTTGTCCTTTCTTTCTTCAGCCTTGGCCCTTTCCGTAAGGATGGCCTTGTTCATCAGAGTGTTGAAGTCAGGGTAGATCTGAGGGGTGAGCAAGGTCCGGAGTTCTGGGCTCAATCCTTTCTTAAACATATCTTGCTTTTTGTCGTCATCGTTCACCTCTTCCGGCGCGTACCGGGCTAATTCTATGAATCGGTGGGTGTATTCCTCCACCGACATGCTTCCCTGTTGTAGTGCGCGGAATTCATCCGCCTTGCGCTTCATGGTAGCCGAAGGAATGTGATAGCGGCGGAACTCCCTTACGAATTCTGCCCAGGTGATGGTAGAGGCATCTTCGGCTGCGGCACAATAGTTTTCCCACCAGGATAACGCTGTTCCGGTGAGCTGGTGGGCTGCCAGAAGGACTTTATCCCGGTCCTGACATTCGAATGGTTCGAGCTTCCTCTGAATTACTCGCAACCAGTCGTCAGCATCCAACGGGTTACAGGATCCGGCGAAGGTAGGTGGCTTAGTCCTTAGAAAGGCCGTCAGCTTGTCGTTCATACTCTGCCCTCGTGGCTGCCGGTTAATGAGGGCATTCGCCAGGGTCTCCAGTATGAGGGTCTGGTTATGGATGATCTGCGCCAGGTCTCCGAGAGGTGGGGGTGGTGGTAGTTGTTCTCCTTCTTGACTTCCCCCTCGGTTCTGGCTTACTTCCTGTTCTCCTTGGGGAAGATCTTGTTCAACGGGGTGTGCTCCGACACTAGCAGCTACGGGGTTCCGGCCACGGGAGGCCCTCGCGACATTCTGGGGGGTCACCTGTTGATCGGGTAGATTGGGGTTACGTTTATGTGATGTTTAAGTTGTTTAATTCGTATATATATAAGGCAGAATCTACCTCCTGCCGGTACTCATATAAATAATCAGCACACAACAAACCAGCACACAACATCACAATCAACAAGCACAAACCATTTTATTACTGCAAGGGGGTACAACTTAGGCTAAGGCTAGGTCTCGTACCACTCGTCTGGGATCAGGCACAATAACAAAAGTGGCTGGGGACACATCGCTAGGGTGGCGCCGGTCATTTTACTCGCGGGGCAGGCCTTCTTCTGGGGCGGAGAGCGCGAGTGACCCTTGCTCGCCGTCCTCTGGGTTTCCACCGGCCAGGGGTTGCGCTTGAGCATCCCTTTCGACGGCAGCAGCGGAACTTTCAGGGTTCTCGGGTGGGGCTTGTGTGTTTCTGAAGAGTGTCCCCCATCCTATGATGGGTGTCCCGAGTAAAACATGGTCCTCCCCTATCGCCGGAACTGGTGTTCCGCTTTGGGTCCAATCTTGCATGCGCCGATCTCGGGCTTGCCTGAGGTTCTCTTGGGCGACTGCTTCGCTACTGACCGCGGCTGCGGCTCTCGCCTCGGCATGGGCGGCTCGGATCTGCTGTATCCTCACCGCGAGCTCTGCTTGCTCGGCTCGACGGGTCTGCTCCCTCAGAAGGTTGGCTTGCTCATCAAAGAGTTGGTCCAGGGCGGCTAGGTAAGTAGCCACTTGGTACAGGGGGCCTTCTTCGTGGCGGCGTCGTTCCAGGTTTCTCATGCGTGCTTCCCAAACTGGGGTTCTGATGGCCGGCGGGAAGAACTTGCTGGTGTGGGGGCGAGGTGTTCTTCAAAAATCCGGCACAAATAACGGAGTGCTTTTCTGATGGCCAAGGGATAGGTGTCCTGGTGTCTAAACCCTGTGGCGGTCGCTCGCCAAGGCTGGATGTCGGGGTAGCGGTTGCTCCTGGCGATGACCAGGATCACCCTGCAGCGGAGGGTACCATGGTGCTCGTACTCTCGGCTGTAGTACCTTGGGCGCTCCGTAATGCCAAGGTCTTCCAGGGTGTTGATTAAAAGGCTGGGGAATCCAGGTGCAGCTTGGCAATCGCCCTGGGTCCATCCTTCCTCAGCCATCTGAAACAATAACAGGGTAAACAATCTGGTACAAGTGCAAAAGGGAGTAGATGATACTTATTATTTCAACAAGGGTGGTACAGTTTTCATGGATACGTGGTCATTAGGGTAGGGTTTTAGCTAGGGGTGCTAATCCTATCATGGGGATTCTTCCTCGGTCCTGATAGAGCGCTTCTTGATTGGAAGGAACCGATCCATCTCGTTTTCGGTCTGAGTACCCTTATCCCAATGGGTTTCCATGGGTTCTTCTTCTTCTTCCTCTATCCATCCACCTATTCCGTTGCGGCTCTCGTACTCTTGCATCTGGGCTTGGAGAGCGGCTAAGGAATACTCGGCGTTTGCGGCTCTTGTCCGTTGTTCCTCCAGCTCCTGGGTTATCCTTTCCATCCCACGGATTAGCTGCTTCAGTTGCGCCGACTGTTCGCGGCAGAGTGCATCCAAGCCAGTAAGGTAGATGGATAGGTGGGAGACCGTATCTTCTAGACCTTCTTCTTCTCGTCCAAGTCTCCTCATCCGGGCAATCCAGGTGCGTCCATTTCTTTCAGCGGGTGGGAAAAATCCCATAGGAGTCCGCTGAAGGTGGTGCCTGTAGAGCACACGTAGTCGGCGCAGGGCTTTACGGGCGGCCTTTCGGTAGGTGTCGGGGAATCGGAAGCCAGTGGTGGAGATAAACCAAGGGTCCACATCAGGGTAGCGGGTGCTCCTCTCCACAAAAATCATCGTGTCGCACCGAAGGGTGCTACCGGAGATGTATTCTCGGTAGGCGTACTCCGGCGTTTCCATGACCCCAATGCGTTCCAGGCTGAGCAATAGTAACTTGGGGAGGCCGGGCTCTGCATGGCAGATTCCGCTGGTCCACCCATTGTCAGCCATCTGGAACAGGGTAAAAACCAGTGGTGAGTGTTACTGCAAAAAGGTATCTAAGCTAGAACAAGTCCTAGGGTTTAAAAATGGTCTCGCTCCTAGGGTCACGTCCTACGGCCAGCCTACGGCTCTGATACCACCTGTAGCGTCCCCCCCATCAGGGAAGACTTAAAAGTGTTGATTTATCAGTCCCAGGAGGCTGATAACACTTTTATTACATCAGATGGTACATCACCGTACAACTCTACGCGGTAATGGGCAGTGAAGCGCCACCATCGCGAGGATTACAACCAGAACCCACACAACTATACTAGCTACGAACAAAGGGTCATCAGAGTCTTGCGCCATGCGGAATCCAACGGTGGCCTCAACCACAGGCAAGACTGGGTGCAGGACGAAACCCTACTCGTTGTCTTCGGGGATGTAGTCTGGGTCTTCCACTGTAAAAGTAAGAGAGGGGTGAGTACAAACGTACTCAGCAAGTCCAATCACACCCACGGAGGGGGTATAACAGTAACCATATGCACAGGACAATCCAAGGATAGGTTATGGTTCATTTGTGAAAAACTCAACTGTATGCAAGGGTTCGTTTAAAAAAAAACGATTTCCAAAACGAGTTTTCTAATACCAAGGAGCACACGATTTTGATCCACACAGGATCCAAGTTTTAAACTGCTACCGGACTCCCCGTCCGCCGTAGCACACGGCACAACTGCCGGACACTTTCCAAACAACTCACGCCAGCCCATTCATTCCCAGAGAGAATCACTAGTTATGTGACCACACCATAACTTGCCCAATACCGTGGGCACGGCTATTCGAATAGGTTTTAACTCTGCAGAGGTGTGCAACTTTACCCACAGGTGGGGTACCACAGCACGAACACCTTAGTGCCGGTGCAGATCCCATCAAAGCCATTACCCACCTTAGCTAGACCTGACTAGCCATCACGGGATCCATCAAGGGGTCATTCGACCTATCTCCGAGGTTTAACCGGGGCATAAGTCACACAGAGCTTATCCCGTCTCCTTGATCACCCGTTGCTCTCCGCTCTCCTGATGGCTATCAAGCTAACTAGTGGGATTTATGCTAAGCCGTTGCCCATACAACGGTCAAGTGGTTCGCACGACAAAAGCTAGGTGAGATGTCACATCAACTCGGTCCTTAGGGGTGACAAGATGGATATCTCCCTTCCTCGCTCAACCACACAGGTACGAGCACACCAATCGGCAATTCACACGGAAATGCCATCCATCTCGTCTAACTCACTTTTCAAAACCACATTTTATCCCTTCCCACACACACGCACTTTCTTTATAAATCAGGCGGTCAAAGTATGGCTATTTCAAACAAGGGTGGCTATCCTACCAGGTTTCCAGCACACAAAACCATGCAATTTTATAAAACAGGCCATTGGGTTGTGTTTATAAAAACTAGGACAGAAACATGCATCAAAGGGCGGGATTGAACTTGCCATCGTCAAACCCTTGCGGGAAGTCCTGATCGACGCACTGTCCTTCGGGTTCGGGGTCGCAGAACTGGTCCTCAGTTGCTTGGTCGCGGTCGGGAACCTCGTCGTTCACTCCGTGTCCTACGACGCAAACAAACAGACACACAATCAAGCACAAGAACTAAAGGTTTTTATCGTTGAGCTTGAATCGGAAATAATTTAGTTACGGAGGTCGGGGCAATATCTCTGGGTGGTTTCTTAATGACGTGGCTAAAACTATACTAGAAACGGAGTGGTACAGTTTCGGGTCGATCGGAAGTCGTTTCGCACATAAAATGACGGGTTAAAGGTGGTTTCAGGAGTTAAACAGGGTCCAGGGACTCGTTCGTAATTAGTTTTGCTATAGAAAGGACTTGATTGTAATTTCCTGGACTATTTGGGGTGTGTTAGGAAGGCGTAGGGGTTTATTTGACATTGGTTTACACGGCGGGGGGGGGGGGTTATTTTCTAAATAACCAAGAGCAGGGGCTTCTGCCACATAAAAGGGAATTCTTTTCGGAAAAACAGAGAAGGCCAGGGGGGTTTTGCATAAAAGAGCCGCCTTCTTCCTCCTCCCCTTACTGGAAACAGGGGAGAGGGAAGGGGAGCTCCGGCGCCAGCCGTCCCCGGCGGCCCGGGCTCGATGGCGGCCCAGCGGGTGGGGGAAAAAGGGGAGGGGGGTGCGGGGGACCCATCCCCGCCCTTACCTCGGCTTGGGGCGCGGTGAGAGGGCGTGCCCACGGGGGCAGGAGCGGCGGCGCAGGGCGGCCCGTCGGGGCGGCGTTGGAGCGGGGGAGGCGAGGGCTTAGGCGGGCGGTGGCGGTCGTGGGGGTGCCGGGGTGCTCCCCGGCCCCTTTTATAGGCGGCCAAGGTGGGTGGCGGCGGTGGCCGGTGAGGAGGGGCAGGCGGGCGGTGCGGGGCACCTTAATGGTGCCCGTGTCGTGGAGCGGCGGCGCGGGCGGCGAGGCCGGGACGACGCGACGGCTCGGCACGCGCGGGCACAGTGCGGCGTCAGCGGCGGGGCACAGCGAGCGCGCGCGGGGAAAGGGCTGCGGCGGCGCGGGTCGCGGCGTCCGTGCGCGTGCGGCGCGGCTCGGCGTGGGCCAGGGCGAGGGCGTGGCGTCGGGCGGCGCGGCGCGGCGCTGTGCAGCGCGTGTGCGCGGGCCGGACGCGTGCGCGTGCGCGGCTCAGCGGCGCGTGCGCGTACGGCGGCGTGCGCGGCCGGGGAAACGGGGCGACGTGGCTAGGGGCCGGAGGCCGGGCGGCACGGCGGACGACGGGCGGCGCGGCACACGCGAGCGTGGCAGCGTCGGGCGGCGCGGCGTCGCGGGGCCGGGGCGGGGCGCGGGCACGGCGCGGCGCACGGGTGGCGCACGGCCACGCGGGGCACGCGGGGGCGAGCGTGCACGCGGCACGGCAGCGCGTGGCCGGGTGGTCGTTCGGGAGCAGAGACAGGGGAAAGAGAGGGGAGAAGAAGAGAGGAGGGGAAAAGAAAGAAGGAAGGAAAAGGGAAAAAGAAAAAAGGAAGAAGAGAGAGGAAAAAGAAAAGAAAGAATGGGAGGGAGAAAAGAAAAAGAGAGAGAGGGGGAAAAGGGACGCGTCGGCGCCGGTCGCGGCGGCGACCGCGGCCGGTCGGCCACGCGCACGCGGGGGTTCGCGCGCGGCACGAGGAGCGCCGGCGCTACTTGCGGCAACGGTCGCGGCCGGTCGGCCATTCGCGCGGTATTCGCGCGAGGAGGGAAGGAAAAGGGAAGGGGGTCGCGTCTGCGTTAATCACGGCGGACGGTCGCGCGTGGGTGAGCGATGCGGAAACGGAACAGCGCTCCGGTTAGAGTTAGGGTTTTGACGTCGAACCGTTTTTACGAATTACTCTAGCGCATGATTCTATTAAGTGAATTTTCAGGGCGTCACACTGCCGTTGTAGAAGTATCCAGCGGAGAGGAGCCCCCATGCCAGAAGGGCTCATTTTCGGAGGTGCCAGAGGACGTGGATGCGCCCCTCAGGGCCTTGATCACTCTCCGTGATCCTGGCGCAACAATCTTGGAGGATCCTTCCGCATCGGCTGTTATCCCAACTGCCTCGCCAAGCCCGCAGGCGCCGATCGCGACTTCATCTCCTGCTGGCCCCTGTTTGGAAGGACCCTCTACTGCCTCAGCCATTGCCGATTCCCCTGCACGAGAGGTACGCCCCGCGAAGCCGACCGCCATCTCATCGGATGTCCCTCTCGTAGAGCCGACTGTTGCCCCGTCGGCTGTCGCCTCTTCTTCCGGAGGTGCGGTTCATACAGCCTCTGCCACCATCGTTCATCCTTCGGAAAGGACACACCCCCGGGAGCCGATTGTCCCTTCGTTGGCCATCGCTACTTCTTTCTCAGGACAGGTATGGCTTTTTTTTTCTCCTTCGCAATTGCTTTGGTCTTTTCCCGCGATGCCTTGCTTACCCTCTTTTCCTTCAGAACCTGGATCTTTCAGAACTCCTTGCATTTGATCCTGCCATGATTGGGTCGACCATATTGGAAGCCGATGACTCTCCCTCGGGCCTGACCAGCACTGCCGATCGGCTCCTCCGCGTGAAGGATCTTCTATCGGGTCCGATCTCCGCCCTGATTCAAGATTCTAGTGCAGTTAAACAGATCCTTGATGAGGTCAGTTCCCAGCTCCCTGTGAGCCTCCAGGCCAAGCTCTTGCCGGCCGGATACCTTTCTTCCTTCCAAGCAAAAGTGGCAGAAGCTCGCCGCAGGATCGAGACTCGGCGTTCCCAATCAGTCCTAAGGACCATCATCGCTGAGATGTGTCAGTCGATCAACAAGAAGAAGGCCGCACTCGACGCAAAGGTCGACACATCTGCTTCTGCCCATCGGCTTCGCCTCTTGGAGAAAGAACTGGAAGATCTTGAAGCCAAAGTCCGGGCCGCCAAGCAGCGCATCCAGGAGGAGAAGGATCTCATTGCGGGTTCTAAGCAGGAGGCAGAAGCTTTGACTTCCGAGCTGAAGACGGACTTGGCCGAGCTGAGCAACTTGAGCAAACAAGTGGTGCCGGGGGTGGACGAAGAGGATGAAGCGGTACTTGCTGAGGTCGACCGTATCCGCCTTGATGCTATCGCTGCTATAGACGCTTTCCTTCAGTAGTCCTGTTTAAGATAAACTTTGTACCTTTATGTAGTGAACCCACTGTGTTTTCATGTAGTGAACCTAGAGTCAATGGCGACACATCGGCTGTCTGATAATTTGTGATGCTTGATTGCCATAAGCAAAACTTCTAAAGTCGATGGCACCGCAAATTATCACAACTTCTGGCATGCTTGACATCCTTTATAATACTTAAAACAATCTTCAAGCATAGTGGGCCAGTAGTATCCTGACCGCCTGATTAGCCATTTCATCTTGTGAGCTAACTGATGAGTCCCGCACGTTCCTTCGTGAACTTCATGCAGGAGCCGATTGGACTCGGTCAGCCCTAGACATTTGAGCAACAGCCCCTCCAAGGTCCTGTAAAACATATCATCTCCTATCAGGACGTACCTCATGGCTTTATATCGTATCTTCCTGGGTGCCCCCCGAGCCGAATCCTTCAAGTAGTTGAAGATATCGGCTCTCCAATCTCCCTGATCCAGGAAATACACCTGATGTCTTGATCCATCAGCTTTGTATCCTGAAGCCAGCTGCGCGAGATCATTGGCCTCTGTATTCCGAGCTCTAGGTATCCAATAAAAATTTATATACCTGAACTGGGCTATCAGTTCCTGGCATTGCATCCACAACGGAAACAATAGCTCACTTTCACACCTGTAGTCTTCTGTGAGTTGGGAGATCACCAATTTAGAGTCTCCGAAAACCTCTACGGCTTCAGCTCCGGCCTCCAGAAGCAATTCCATGCCTTTACGCACCGCCTCATACTCTGCAAGGCTATTAGTACAAGTGGCAGGTAACCTAATTGAGAAAGAGTATGTTGCCCCCCGAGGTGATACCAGCAAGATGCCGATTCCACATCCATCTCCACAGGCGGATCCGTCGAAATACATAGCCCAGGCTCGTATGGAAAGCGCTGCTATGTTGGTATTAACCCTCTCAGCAATGAGGTCTGCCAATGCTTGCCCTTTAACTGCCTTCGCGGGTTGATATCGGATGTCGAATTCTGATAATGCAAACATCCACTTTCCCAATCGGCCTTTCAACACAGGAGCCGATAGCATATGTTTTATAACATCTGATTTGCAGATGATGATTACCTCAGCCGATAGCAGGATGTGACGAAGCTTGGTGCATGTAAAAAATAAACAAAGGCAAAGTTTTTCCATGTCAGAGTACCTTGTTTCGGCGTCCAACATCCTTCTGCTGAGATAAAACACCACCCTCTCCTTGCCATCGTATAATTGTACTACCACCGAAGCAATTGAGGTGTCACTGACCGATAAATATATGTAAAATGGCCTGTCTTGCTGTGGTGGCACCAACACAGGTGGTCTCGACAAATATTCTTTGATTTCTTCGAATGCCCGTTGTTGTTCTGCCCCCCAGCGGAACTCTTCATTGGTTTTGATTTTTACCAATTCCATAAAGGGTTCAATCCGCCCGGATAAGTTAGAAATAAACCTCCTGACGAAGTTAATCTTACCAATAAGTTGCTGGAGTTCCTTCTTGTTAGTGGGTGGCACCATAGTACGCACGGCCTCCTGGCTTTTTAGGCCAATCTCTATTCCTCTTTCATGAACCAGGAAACCCAAGAACTGCCCAGCTGTTACACCAAAAGTGCATTTTTTCGGATTCATCCTGAGCCCGAATTTTCTGGTTCGTTCCAGAACTTGCCGTAGATCATCCAGGTGCCCTTCGACTGATGCTGACTTTACCACGACATCATCGATGTAGATTTCTACCAGATTGCCGATTAGGTCATGGAAGATGTGGTTCATGGCACGCTGATATGTTGCACCGGCATTTTTCAATCCGAAGGTCATAACCACGTACTCGAACAGCCCCACCGCTCCGGGTACTCTGAAAGCCGTTTTGTGTATATCTTCGGGGGCCATAAAAATCTGATTGTACCCAGCATTACCATCCATGAAACTCAAAATCTTGTGGCCGGCAGCTGCATTGATTAATATTTCTGCAACAGGCATTGGATATTCATCTTTCGGAGTGGCCCTATTAAGATCCCTGAAATCCACGCAAACCCGCCATCGGCCATCTTTCTTTTGTACGGGTACGACGCTTGAAATCCACTCGGCATATCTGCAAGCCCTGATAAATCCGGCTTCTATCATTTTCTCTATTTCCTTTTTTACTTCGACCAAGACATCGGCTTTCATCTGATGTATCCGCTGTTGGAACGGTCGAAATCCACTTTTGAGAGGGAGCCGATGCTCCACTATGCTCCTATCGAGCCCAGGCATCTCTGTATAATCCCAGGCAAAGCAATCGGCGTATTCCTTCAATAGAGTTATCATCGGCTCTCGCAACGACGGATGCAATTTCTTACTAATGAACGTTGGTCGCGGCTTATCCCCGGGACCAATATCGATTTCTTCAAGTTCATCAGCCGATGTGAAGCCATATCCTAACTTCCCGTCCTCCGTTAGGTCAATGCTGCAGATAGGAAAAGAAGATAACAAAACGATTTCCAGCCGATCGTTAGTATCGGCCAATACACATATTTCATTATTTTCCAAGTTTTTATGAAAAGAATCAGGCCAGCTGTCAGTGCTGGCCACCCCATGACAACTATGTAAAACACCTGTCACCAAAAATTCATTTTTTGGGGGCCGATTGCACGAATCGGCCTCAATGGGTACATTATCGTGACGCTCTTCATGCAAATTTTCTATTCTGTAAGGCCAGTGGATAAGACCAGCCTTACTCCATTTTTTGTAGCCTCGATGCGATCACACCCTTCTAAGCTTATCCCTGAAATTGGCTCTTGGTCCTCCGCATCCCAGATGCTCATGGCAGCATGCGAAATCTCGATTGAGTCGTCTGCCTGGACTACCTCCACTTCATCTCCATCCCATTGGATCAAACATTGATGCATTGTTGAGGGGATACAACAGTTGGTGTGGATCCAGTCCCTGCCGAGTAAGATATTATAGGTGCTTTTGCTGTTGACGACGAAGAAGGAAGTCGGGACGGTCTTGCTCCCGATGGTGAGATCTACACTGAGGACACCCTGAGCTTCTGAAGTTTGCCCATTAAAGTCACTTAACGTGACATTGGTCTTGATCAAGTCTCCGGTGGATTGCCCCAATCGGCGCAGAACTGAATATGGAATAATGTTGACTGCCGCTCCCGTATCCACCAGCATTTTATTAACGGGCTGACCATTGATATACCCTTTGAGATACAATGCCTTCAAATGCTTGTAATTCTTGGCTTGCGGCTTCTCGAATATCACCGGCCGTGGTCCCAAATCAAGCTGGGCCACCGACGGTTCTTCATAGGTCCGGGCATGGAATTCTTCAGGAAGCACAAAAACCATGTGCGTGTCAGCCGATACCTTCTTATCGGCTTTTGTTGACTTGGGTCGCCATTCTTTCCTTGAAGCGCGCGGTTTCTTTTCCTGCACATAATGAACCTGTTCTGCCAGATCTGGTCACGCTTTCTTCAATGTCTCGATGTATCTGGCCTCGGCTTCCTCCAAGCTCCGTAGCCTCTGAACCCTACGCTTTTGTGAACGGTTTAGTCCATCCGGGCACCAACGTGGGCGATGATACCTATCCTCCTCTTCATCTTCCCTTCGTGGTGATCGAACCCGCTCTTGCTGAGTTGGCGCAGGTCCTAACCGTCCGAAAACCGATTCCCTTGCCTCTATCTTCATAGATCCATATTCTGGGCAGTCCCTAACGGTAGGCAGTCGGTTCATACCGGAATCCCAACAGTACCTGAAGAATGGGCAGTGCCAATGATCACGAGCATCCTCATGCTTCTTCAAACGCTTCCCGGTGCGATGCTCATATTCCTCATCTTCAGATTCCCGCCGGAGGCGCTGCTGGTACTGATACTCATATTTCCTGAGAAGATCAGAAGAAGTTGGACGTTGATTCCTTACATACCTTACTTGCTCTTCTGTGACATATCCTTTTTTCTCCCTTTGGGGCCGATTGCTGGAATCAGCCTCTTTATTGGTGGCCTGGTATCGTAACGCTATCCCTGCCATGTTGATGCCGAGCGCGAAGTCCAACTGCCGCCTTGCAGACCGATCATGATGTTCCACCATATTTACACCAGGAAAAGGCTGAGTGTCTACCTTCATGGCGGTCTGTCCCAAGATCAACCGGCCCTGTTCAATAGCCGATTGGATTTGCCGACGGAGCTCCTTGCAATCACTCGTGCCGTGAGTAAAGGAGTCGTGCCATTTACAATATGATCTTCCTTTTAACTCCTGTGCCGTGGGAAGTTTATGTCCCTCTGGAAACTTCAACTGCTTTTCTTTTAGTAATAAGTCAAAAATTTGTTCGACTTTACTCACATCAAAGTCAAACCCTTTTGCAGGACCAGTTTGCTTCAGCCATTTACAAGGCACAGGATTTGCGCCACGAGCCCACTCAGCAACCGACACCTCCAGTTCTTCTTCCGAGTCATCGGCTTCTTCCGTGTTGGCTACCGCTACTTGACGCTTAAACTTATCTTGGTATAACTCGGGATGACGCTGCTCATATGTCGACAATTTCTGGACCAGATGCGCCAAAGAGGTGAACTCCAGTTGAAAAGCCAGATCTTTGATCGGCTTTAATAATCCTACTGATGCCAATTCGACAGCTTCTCTTTCTGAGATCCATGTTGAATAACACCTGTTCTTCATCTCTCTGAAACATCGAATAAACTCCGCTACGGTTTCTCCACGCTTTTGTCGGAGCTGCGCCAGATCGGCAATCCCTGCTTCCGCGGCTTCTGAATGATACTGAATATGAAATTGCTCCTCCAGCTGCTTCCAGGTGCGGATGGAGTCCGGACCTAATGACGTGTACCATCCAAAGGCTGGTCCTGTAAGCGATTGCGAGAAGAACCTTACTCGCAATGGATCTGATACAGAAATCATACCCAACTGAGCTAAATATCGGCTCACATGCTCGATGGAGCTAGATCCTTCTGCCCCACTGAATTTGGTGAACTCGGGGAGCCGATACTTGGGTGGTAAAGGGATTAAATCATAATCTCCTGGATACGGCTTAGTATAGCCGATCGCTCTCCTCTTTGGTAATATGCCGAACTGATCCCTTAAGATAGTGCTGATTTGCTCCACTGTCTGTGACCCAGGGGCCGAGTGCATACTGTCATGACTCGGCCCGGTAGCGTAAGTTGTTAGCCACGCTTGTTTGTCCGCATCAGCACCAGAAACCCCTCCAATCGTCTTCTGTACAGGACGTACCGGATTGTTACTGTCCGGTATATACGCACACACATAACCATGTGGGATCTCCTTGGGTGGCTCGCTGAAAAACTGGTGATCCGTGGGATCACCACCCTCTCTGTAAACTACATAAGCTGGAGCACCATGGGATTCTGCAGCTGCAAGTGTATAAGGCAATGGTGGTCTGGTTTGGAACGGCAATTCTCCCCTATGGCTCCCCAAGGTAGGTCCAGTTGGGGAATGTTGATGCTTCATAATCTCCTGGACCACACGCAGAGCCACACGCTCGAAAGCATTAACCAAACTTTCCGAATGTCGGTGCAATGAATGAGCCACCGCATAATTCACTTCCTGACGTAGCGCTCTAGTACGATCTTCAGATGGAATAGATAAATCTACTCCATCAAGAGCACCTTCAGGTGAAAATCCCTTCCACCTGACACCATGGCTGCGAGTCCTTTCGAAAGAGCCGATGAGATCGGCTTCAAACTGAGTCTTGATTTCATCGTACTTCTGCTTATGTTTAGCAGAGAGTTCCTCGTAAGTGATCGGATCGTCCCTTGACATCCTGCTGACCACTACTGACAGAGCCGACGAAGATGACGAAGTCGATGAAGAAGATGCAAACGCTGATGACGAAGTCGATGAGGATGGTCCCACCGGGCGTGCCAGAATGTGTTGTCGATCGAAACCCACCGCCGAGCAACGACAGGCAACACGAGGAGCCGGGAGGCTTCCGGGATGGCTGGCGGGCCCCGGTCCCTCGGTCAACGGCCCGGCGATCTGGCGCACACCCTGGCTTGGAGTCGCTAGGCGTGCCACCTGATCCTGTACCTGATCAGGAAGGTGTGATTCGTGAAATTCCTGTAAGTACAGATACTTGTAAAGGTTAGTCCGAGTCGTGATCGGCTCATCACTCCTCCCCGGTATCGGCTGTAAAGAGCCGATTGCATCAATACCAGATCGGACCTTCGGGTCAAATAACATATGTAAACAATAATGAGATGAAACTTGCTTTATAGATATCGATCTAACCCAATCCACGATAACTAAGCCCTCACTACACGATCGGAACATCCTACATGTGATTGAGCCTAACGAATACGCAAAGCATCAGAGCAAACAACCTAAACAGAGACCCTAAAAACAGCTAAAGAGCCAATTCCTAAGGAATCCACTACCCAGGCTAAGATCCGATACTAACATACTGCCGGAACCTTCAACCCGTTTGCAAGGCCTAATCATGCACATATTGAGCTAAATCCCTAATAAATAGAAACTAGCCATAACAGATCGGATCTATCAACATAAACAAAGCAAGGTGCGACCATTGCATCCATAGTCGGGAACAATGATCGTGGAGCGCGCAAGAACAATGAACAGAACATGATCATGATACAAATAAAATAACATTACTCTATGCGTGCTATGATAACTAATGCTACTCGCCATCTACAAGGCTTCAGAACGAGCAACACATGAAGTAAACGGGCAAGAGCAATGCGCCCCCGATCACGCGAAGCATGATCGGGGGGCCACATGGCACTTACCCGATGGAAAACCCTGGAACAGGGGAGGCGATGCGCCGTGAGTTGTTGATGAATGAATCTCTTTTTCTTGTTTATTCATGGTACATATTTATAGTCCGTAGACTTGCCCTCTTTAACTAACCCTAACCAAACACAACACGAATCCTAACTGCCTAAACCTGAGTTTACACGGCCTTACTGTTCCCAAACACTTGTACGGGAACCGATCTGTAATCGTGCCGAAACCTTCTCCTAGGCCCATCTTGCTCCGAAACCTTCTCCTAGGCCCATCTTGCTCCTTGGCCCACTTCTGGCCCGTCCAGAATATGGCGATAACACATATACACATGTCACCATGAAATAATTCAAAAAAATCATTCTAAATGTGTGATGGTCAAACTATATAGTAATCATTCTCTAAAAAGCAACTAATCAATTCTACCTTGCTCAAATTAATGAATCATGCTCATTGTCCCTCATCCTTAAAATCCCTAAAATTTTGCATAATAACATATACACATGTCCCCGTGAAATAATTCAAAAAAATTACTCTAAATGTGTCATAGTCAAACTATCTAGAAAACCTTCTCTAAAAAGTAACAAATCAATTCTATTTTGCTCAAATTAATGAACAAATCGGAAAATTATGCTCATTTTTCCTCAACCTTAAAATCACTATTTTCTCTATCTAGAAAGCATGAAACAAAGAATAAACACCGTAAAAGAAGAGTGGAAGAAGCTACTAACCTTTGGTGCACTTGGATGGGTGAAATCCTCACAAATTTGGGGAAAAATGGGCAGCACCTCCCCTATAACACGCCATGAGAGAGAGGAAGAGCTCAGTTGGAGGGCTCGGGAAGAAGGACTGCCAAATGAAATGGAGGGCTGGGGATGTAGTGGCCAGTATATACGGGGCAAGTTAGTGCCGGCTGATGGCTTTAGCTGGCACTAACTGTGTACGTTTAGTGTCGGCTAGAGCAAACAGCCGACACTAACTTGTAATTGACCAAGTTAGTGCCGGCTAGAAATACCGACCGGCACTAACGTGCGTTTTGACCGTTGTGGCAGCCGTCTGACTATTGGGGGGATGGCACGTTAGTGCCGGCTGGGATTTCTAACCGGCACTAACGTGCCCTCCTTGCACTGTTCAGGCACGTTAGTGCCGGCTCATTTTTGACCGGCACTAACGTGCTGGTACCAATGTGACATTCTCCGACAGTGCCTACGCAGGATGAGGTGCAGGAGAGGGACGAGGAGGTGCGGGAGAGGGACGAGGAGTCACAGGAGGAGGACGAGGAGACGCAGCACACTGCCTCTGGTTCCGCGGGCTCTGGTTCAGCAGCCTCTGGTGCATCAAGAGTCTACTTGCGAGGTCCCTCGAGTCTCCCTCACCGACCAATACCTCGTGACAGGCGCCCGCTGATTACTCCCGATAAGAACAGGTAACTTTAAATGTTTTCACCGCTTCTACATGTTATATGTTCAAATCTGGAATAGAAAGTAATGATTTTTCTTAATCACTTGTGCAGGGGTTGGAAGATTGTGCAGCTTGGAGCTTCTCACAAGCGCACCATCAATGGCATCATCGATATTCTATGCAGGCAACACTTTCCTGGCATGGTTGAGTACGGCGGAGTGTGGGAGCCGGCCTATACGTTTGAGCACTACGCCGCGGCCCCCGATGCTGAAGATCAGGAGGGCAGGGTATTCAGCAACAAGGCAGAGCGGGTGAAGAAAGAGGTGTGGGTAAGTGCTCGATAAATTGCATATTAATTGCACAATTTTATACCATAAATGAATGAGATCTATTGTGTTTGTATATGTAGGATTTCTTCAGATGCGAGGCTGGTAAAGAGGGCGAGGCAGATATGGTGATCACCAACTGCTGCAAGAAACTGGTCTGGGAGATGCACTACGAGGCGCGTATCCAAGCCGTTAGAAATTACCACGCCACCGTCCTTGGACAGAGGGTCACCAAAGAAGAAGCAAGAACAATTTATTTGACTCCGGAGCAGTACATACAGGTAAAGAACAAAGCACTGTGGCTTGATTCTTTTCCAACATTAGGACGGCTTAATTTCATCTTCTAATACGTCATGCATGTACTTGGTGTCTTGTAGGTGACTCCTAATTGGTGCATCTCGTATCCCGATTGCTGGCGACACATAGTGCAGAAGTGGTGCTCCGAGGAGTGGGAGGAGAATGCTTGCCGGGAGCGACGTTTGATGATGCCAGGTGTAGCACACCATCAAGGCAGCCGCAACCTCAGCGGATACGCTGAAGCATGGGTACACGAATACATTTATTTCATCTAACACTCAATTATGCATGCTTTCTAATCATCTTGTTGCTTTTCTCGCAGTCATCATCACATGGTGGCTAGCCTTGCAACCTCTTCACGGCATTTGCTCTGTCCCACAAGGGAAAGGCGACCTCCGACGTTAGCTACAACCCGGAGGACGGGCCCGAGGCATACAGCAATGCAAGCATCCACACCCGCCTCAGTGAGTACACATCGATGGCAAGAGAGGTTCATGGCCCAGAATATGATCCCACCACAGAGGATCTTGACACAGAGATCGTCATGAGGGTCGGAGGAGGTAAGAAGAAAGGACGGTACTGGATTGCCGATGGCGCAATCGACTCGTCCAATACTCCTACTCTTTCTCAGATTCGAGCAAGGAGCACGAGTGCGAGCCTAGCCATACGACCTTGGCAGGACACTTCACGCCATCAAATACAGGCACTCTAGGTTATTCCGTCTTTATCCGTCGTTTGTTGATTATTACATACGTTTTGTTTGCATTATTGTAACATTGGGGTGAAAACTGTGTAGGGCCGGCTAGAAGAAGAGATGAGGAAACGACAGGAGTTGGAGCAAAGGATGAGTGATGTACTCACTTACATGCAGAGTGGGGATAAGTTGTATTTATGTATGATCATCATTTATCTTGTCTCACATGCATGTGTAGCATCTTTCCCGCTTCATTCAGAACGGAGTAGATCCCCACACATATATTCTGCTAAATTGTACGTACTCCACCGCCGTGTCACCTCGCTGCTGCAGCTAGCTAGCTCTCTAGCTTATGCATGCAGCTTCTGCATATGGTCGGCTCGGCTCTAGCTTGCACGGCCTACGAGTCGATCTACTACACAGTCATGTATATATCGCCAGCTTTTGTCAAGTCTAGGGTGTATATGTAACATACTAGGTTAAGTCTACACAACGAACCTGTGTGCTTTAAATCATATCCTTTTGGACCGTATTGATCGAGACCTGAATGAGAGGAGGAGGACGCATCACGAAGGTAACTCTAAACTGGTGATGAAGTCATTAATTATTACTCCACAATCCCGTTAAGTTCATACATAGCTACATATTGTTATCAAACCGTGCGTAGCTTTATTGGTTAGGTTTCTAATAGTGAAATCTGGCTATATTTATGTATGATCGTCATTTATCTTATCTCACATGCAATCTCTTCTTCTCTGTGTAGAGACAATCGGCAGCGTCAAATGATCCGCATGCTACGCCATCTCCAAATCAGGCAACTCCAAATCAGCCATCTCGAAATCTTCATATGTGACATTGGAGCTTGTGTGGTGAGCTTGTGTGGTGAACTTGTGTGGTGAACTTCAAATGAACCTTTATCGTTGTTAACACTTATGTGGTGAACTTGTGTATGTGATTTTACTTGTGTGATGATGAGACTTTGTTAAGTTTGGTTGTGACGATTAGACTTACGTGAATTTGGTTGTGTATGCGAAATTTCAAATAATATGTCTGTGTGAATATATAATATGCCTGTGTGAAAATGTGCCTGTGTAAAATAGTGGGGAAAAAACAATTTAAAATCTTTAAAAAAACTCTTTGCCGAGTGTATAAAAAAGCACTCAGCAAAGTGACCTGAACTTTGCCGAGTGCCATCTCTCGGGCACTCCGCAAAGACGCCGTCACAGCTTCTTTTCTTTGCCAAGTGCCTGCCCTGACACTCGGCAAAGAAGGCACTCGGCAAAGACGTCTTTGCCGGAATATTCGCTACCGAGTGCCCTTTGCCGAGTGTTACACTTGGCAAGCCTTTGCCGAGTATTTTCGGGGCATGACTGTACTTCCTATCTACGATGCATGGATAGTCGTGAACTCTCATGATACCATGTATCAGGTACCGATACTCCTCCGGTACTTACAAGATACCGAATCTCCTTCGATACTTGTCGGATAAGTATCATATATTTTACTATTATTTAAATAAATAAAATAATCTAGATATTTTGTTGATACCTTTTTTATTCTTTCCGGACACCTTGAAATCTTTATCCTCTCATTTTGCATATAAATATATACCCTCTATACAAGTAAAATGGATGAATTATTATATCAAATACTAAGAAATCAGACATTAGAAAATATTTTAAGCGATGTTTATGAATTATGTATGTATTTTTATTTTATCTCTATTAATTATTTCTAAGAATATAAATAGAACATATATGTTCACGTATCCCCGTATCAGTATTTTTGGAAAAATGGCGTATCGGAGTATCACGGTATCGTGTATCCATAGTATCCGGGTAGCATAGCCTCCTATCACACGCCTACATATAAATCACTAAAAACACTTGTACGTGTGTAAATCGTTTGCACCAATATTTAAACCTAGATGCATAGACGTCCGTAATACAAGGTGGTGCTCCAATGGCAAGTTTCCTAGAGCGCCATGTAAGTGAATAACAATTGACTGGGCCCCCCGATTTTTTTATTTTTAACCTTTTAAAATTTTATTTTAAAAATAACCCATCCGAAAATATTTTCAGATCTAACCCTTTTGGTCGTGCAGGTGCACGTGATGTGATAGAAACAGATTGTCGCGCCACATGCATTGGCGTGACAAGGCATGTTAAGCTTGTCACGCCACTCCCATCGGCGTGAGAGTTCAGTCTTGTCACGCCACTCCCGCCGGCGCGACAAGATCTCATCTTCGAAAAATTATATCTTATTCATACAAACATGGATAAAGATGATTTTTGTATAAATATTGTAGCCCTCGACGAGATCTACAACTTTGTAGTTTGGAGTTTACTCATTTGAGGTCACTAAGATGTTTAAATAATTGATTTAAACTTTAAACAGTATATTAAGCACTTGTGCCTCTATCAGATCATCTTCAACTTGACATGTTCATCATAGTTCCACCAAGAAAGTTCTATATAATATTTGATATATGGAATATCATAGAATAACTAATAATAATTTGATAACAACTAATACAATAAAAAAATCAAACTATATGGAATATAAAGTAATACTCTATATATTAATGATAGCTTTAAGCTATAACAAGTAACTTGAAGGATTAAGATTTTGAAATATGGCTATGATGGTAAAATATATTGCCTCTCATTTTCTTCAGAGGGTTTTGCTACAATAAGATTAATATTATACTAAGTACGGAAGTACTAAGCAAGACTAATTCAACTAATTAATATAAGTAAAACTTTGTGTGGACTTCCTGACTTAAGTTGTGCTATAAAGGTTCACTAAATGTAGATGCATAAATTTTCAATATTTTATCATAAAGCTTGATTATTAGCTCTTCACGACTAGAGCGGAACAACCATTGTTTACATAGGTTTACTAGTTTCATATGGCAGCATGTGGCCAGTACGTTCAAGATTTAACCAACAGACAAATATTCCATACTTTCTACTTTATTGAGACGTGCTTGTTGTTGAAACTTCATTTAAAAACATTTACTGAAAATCTATTCAAACTTGAAAGGATCTAGATGTCAGTTAGAGGGGGGGTGAATAGTCAAAACTGAAAATTTACAACACTTAAAGTAATTATATTAGTAAACTTCGGAGTATCCGGATATTTGTCTAGAATCTTCGCAACTTCCAGAGATTCTGAAGAAATATCCGGAGACTCTGGAGAAGTTGCTGTAAAGACAAACGACTACTCTAACCTCGGCAAAAAGTAGATCGAGTGAATTTTCAAGGTTTATGGACTTGTTTCCACCCCTTTGCATCAACTACCTGCAGCCAAAATCTTTCCAACAAGTAGATCAAGAGCAAATCCTAGAATTCTAGCAAGCAACAAGAAGAACTTCAACAAATCACAAAGTAAATGCATGTGAACACAAGGATTTATTTTCCGAAGGTCAGTTCCTCAAGAGGAACCTATGCCTCCATTGAGGCACCCAAGAAGACTACTTTCTCCTTGAGCTATGTAGCCTTACCTTAGCGACCCTAAGGTCTAGCTAAGGTCACTTACTAGAATGTTGAGGTCGTACAAACGTCCCGGGGCACACCAAAAGCTTGGATGCTCAACGGACAATGCCTAGCCGGCTAGGAGCTTGAAGCTCCAAAAGTAACAAACACGAAATCCACCGGCTTGATGAAGAACGAGGTGCTCAAGAGATGGAAAATCAGCTCACTAGCACACTCACTTGCTCTCCCTTCAATTTCCCTTCAATCCCGTCACCAAATCTCACTTGGAAGTCAAAAGGGGAGTGAAGGCTCTTCAATGCTCAGGAATGGAGGCAGTAAAAACTGGTCGGAGAGAGTAAATGTGGAATGGGTGAGGGGGTATTTATACCCCTTCACCCAAAATTTGATGTCAACATGTTAAATTCCGGAGGCTCAGAAGAATTCTTGGGAGACTCCAAACAACACCTTCGGAGACTGCGGAGATGTCCGGAGACTCCGCACGTGTCTGTACTCTGGACACATTCTGCAAGAAACCCCTATGTTCGGAGACTCCAGAGAAATCTTCGAAAACTCCAGACTTTTCTGCAGAAAATACTCCAAAGATGTATCAAGTGATGTGTGAGTGCAAAGGTGTCTTTCATAGGTTTGTTAGATCTTCTTGAGCATATTATTCTAAGCAATGCTAGTAAAAATTATATCCCTCTTGATAGTATGGCATTCCTATACCCAATTTCAAAACAAAAGGTATTTATATTTTGTAACTTTCATTTCCTTTTTGGTGATCATCTCCATGGGTCATCCTATCTCTTTGCTTTGACATACTCATCATTCTTAATAATAGCATTAGTTCCACAAGCATGTGTCATTAATCAATCAAAATCCACTTAACGGGCCTAGATGTTCTTCTAGAATTTCCACCTTTTTGACTGCATTCCAACACTTAGGTTATTTCAGTTTTATCCCGAAATCGACAATCTTATCTAGTTTTATCTATTTGATATCAACTTAAATACTTTAAGGTTTTATTCAAACTTTCTGCCACGTTGTAGTACATGATTCATAATACAAATTTTATATTAGCTAAAACTTTATTGCTTAACTAATTTCAAACTTGAAACTTTCCAAAATGACTAATTGGTCATATTTTCCTTCTTCAAACACTTGCCCAAATTCATTTTTTTAATAATTCCTGAACTTGCTTCAGTCATTTGGTTTAGCATTAACCTTGTTCACCTATTTATACTATTTTTTATGATTTCACATTTTATATTCTCAACTTCCTCATTTTAGACAAATTTAGCTCAAATTTGGCTAGATTTTAACCTTATTATCACATGTGACTCTTTTTCTCTAATGCCAATTAGTCCATTCAAATAATCATTTATAGCTTAATCATTTCTTAAAATCTTGGGGTGTCACATTTAACCATCTTTTACTCCAAATTTTAAAGTTGTTCTTCTTCCATGCTAAAGCACATGACCTATACTACAACTTTTGCATTGGCTCTTTGTCAAGTGTTTAGTAGGAAATTACAAATTCAATCCCCTCAACATGGCTACTTGATAACAACTCTCGTACTTAGAAAATTCAGCTAATTATTGTAATTGATACTTTCTTCCGACTATGATTGTCTATTTTGTTTATTTTAATCCAAATTTCAAACTTGGATTGATTCCATCGTAAAGTTGTGTCAGTGTATGACTTAGGTCCATCAACTTCAAAAGTTCATAATTTTTTTTAAGTTATTCACTATAGGTCCGTACCTATCCACGTGTGCATGTAATGCCACATGCACACTTCCCCTCTCGTTCTTGGGACCCACCTCCTGGGTAGGAGAAAATGGTAGAATAGTCATGTGCCCGCCGGTGAGCAAGCAAGGCGGTGCTCCAGCTTGCCTAGCGCTCTGCTGTTTCCACAGCAGGATTTTCTTGATCCGTTGTAGGGAAAGAAACTTTCCATGTAGGTCAACATTGCCACGTGAGCAGGTTTCCCTACCTTCAATAGTTCCTAGGATAGTCTTTCCCTAGTGTTTTATTAGAAACCACATTTCCTTTCCCGTCGAAATTATCCATAGAAGTTTTTCCTCACGAAAATTTCTAGGAAAACCTTGTGTTTTTCCCCACAAAAATTCCTAGGGAAAATTTCCTCAATATTAATATCCTCTACAGTTATTTGGCGTTTCCTAGGATTTAAAGCTATAGGGAAACTTGTATTTTCTAATAGTGATTCTCTGGTCAGCGGACACTCGTCGATCCCACCACTTTCTTAGGCCGGCCAAGACCGTCGCTCGAGGTGCCTCCCATTGAGCGCCGCCGCTGCCCATATAGCCTCGACCGCCGTGGGAGCCACTTTCTGCTCGTTTTAATAACCTCACCACGCTCCCCCTACCTCCCCTCCACCTGAATCAATTCTACTGTAAGCACCAAGATTTTGTGGTGATGCTTACAGCCCCTTCCCTTAAAATTGTTAATTTATTTGATCTAGCTTAAAGCCATCATTAATATCTAGAGTGTTACACTATATTCCATATAGTTTGATTTTTTATTGTATTAGTTCTTATCAAATTATTATGAGTTATTCTATGCTATTCCATATATCAAACGTTATATAAAACTTTCTTGGTGGAACAATGACGAACATGTAAAGTTGGAGACGATCCGATAGAGGCACAGCTGTTTACATGTTGTTATCAACTATTTAAATATTTTAGTGATCTCAAATGTAAAAATCCCAAACTACAAAGTTGTAGATCTTGCCGAGAGCTACAGTGTTCATATAAAAATCATTTTCATCCGAGTTCCTATGAAAAAGATATAATTTTTCTAAGGTGAGATCTTATCGTGTCGGCGGGAGTGGCATGACAAGACTGAACTGTCACGCAGGTGGGAGTGGCGTGACAAGCTTGACATGTGGAATATACGCTGGCAGACCCCTCCTGCGTGCTTCAACATGGCACACTTTGTCACGGCAATGCATGTGGCGCGACCTGTTTGTGCACCGGCGCGACCAAAAGGGTTAGATTTAAAAATATTTGTTCAGATGGGATATTTTTAAAATAAAAATTTAAAAAATGTTAAAAATATGTAAAAATTCCTCCCCCCACAATGCATGGTAATTTATAGACATTGAGAGATAAAGGGAGTATGATGGCTAAATTCATTATGTTTTAATATTATAGCCATGTTCTATTTCTATAATTTATTTAAATTATTTGGTAATTAAGTATAGTATCCATATGCATCTTTAATGTCATAGCTAGTTCTCGATTCATTAGCATCCGGCCAGAAATCAAGACAGTTTTGGTTTCCCTAGGACAAAGCCTTCGACTAACTATTACTCTACTAATATAGAATATTTGGACGCAACATTGGTATTGTTACATTCGTAACTCAAAAGTACTAACTTATGATTAAAATTGTATTGCGAAAATAACATATCAAGAGAAATTTATAGTCAAAAGTTTTATCCTAAGTAAACGAAATATGCTTACGTCCTTGGATGAAGGGAGTACTTCTCATGCTCATAAATACTTATTATTTTGTATATAATCTGTTTGTTAAACACAATTTTAACAACATAATATCTATCATAATAGATATGTAAAATCCATCAGAGGTATAGTATCGACAGAACCTTTTGCAATAATTCTATATTCCTAATTCCATGTATATATCCAACTCTAATATTTAATTAAGAAGATTGATCAACAATGCAAGTTTTACAAGTTTGACCAGATGTTTATTTAGGAAATGACAAGTTTTAAAAGTAACTGACGGGTGATAACACACAGCAAAGCAGATGTCTATAAATCACTATAAAAGCAATGCTCGGGACGGGTTAAAAAGTAATCCGCTCTTACAAATGGAGCATAGTTACTGTAGCATCTGCCCCGCCCCTAGAAAAGTAATTTTAGGGGCGGGTGATGGCGTCACCCGCTCTTAGAAATGCCATCATTTTCAGAGACGAGTGACGGCGTCACCCACCGCTAAAAATGCATTTTTAGGGGCGGGTGATGCCATTTTTAGGGGTGGTTGATGGCATCACCCGCCCCTCCAAATGGTTCCACGCAAAAAAATTCATTACCTTTTCATATGATCTCGGATGAAGTTGAAATTTATATAAAAATTGTAGAGGTTGACGAGATCTAAAACTTTGTAGTTGATAAATTTTTTCATTTATGGTTATTTAATAGTTTAAAAAATTATTACAAATTCTCAAATGGCTATTACTATATAGTATGTCATACAACTCAAGTCATACTTTAAGATTTTCATAATCTTAATCAAATATACTTGGTATATTTTTTTATCTACAGTTCACAATAACCATAGTGTAGAAATTTCATCATTTTTAATTTATTTTGCTATATGTAAAGATTTAAATAAATTTTTAGAAAAAAATAGAAAAATAGTTTTAGAGGCGGGTGGTGGTGTCACCCGCCCGTAAAATAGATTTCTAGGGGCGGGTGATGGCACGACCCACCCTATAAATCAATTTCAAAGTTAATATAAAATAATAGCATATCTATAGAGTCACAAGTGACTGTGTAGCGTGGTGGAGAGGAGGGTACATACGAGGATGGAGGTAATCGTTTTGAATCTCGGTTTACGCAATTGTGCATATTTCGTCAAAAAAATTGTACCTTAGTAGTAGAGGGGGGTGGTGGCTAGTTGGTGTGGATATTTTTTCTTTTCTATTTTGCTATTTTTGATTTTTTTTCTTTTTTCCATATTCTGGACATTGATTTGTAGGGGCGGGTTGATTTCTAGAGGCGGGTGACGCCATAACCTGCCCTAGAAATCGATTTTTAGAGGTATGCGCGTTACCCGTCCGTACAAATGGCTATTTTTAGCTTCGAGAAATAGGGACGGATACCGCATCTGTCCTTAAAAATACAATTTTACTCACCCCTAAAAACCTTTCTTGTAATAGTGAATGCAAAAGCTGTATATGTTTGTTTCTCTAGAAAACTATTTCACACATTAGAAATATAAGTGGTAAATAGTTTGATGAATTCTTTTGGTGTTGTATTATTCCTCGGAAGTACTAATCTGCTCAATTTAGATAGGTTACTTTTGTTTGGACTATGGGTAAAAATGACCCACGCAGTTACATGGTCAAACAGACACATCTCTAGGCAACCAAAAATCATGAGAGATTCAGTCAATGTTCGCGGCCGAGGTTGTTGTTGTCGATAAGAGAATTGCCCACCTTAACCATTTGTCTAACTTTTTGTTAAACTGATCAGTACATGCAACTAATCCCTCGATCCCAAATTATTAGTTGTTTTAACTTTTCTAGGTGCATAAATTTTGTTATGCATCTAGATATATTTTATGTCTAGGTGCATAGTAAAATTTATATATATAGAAAAGTTAAAACTTTAGGACGGAAGGAGTAAATAATATTAGAGGTAAAGGTGATTAGATCAACTCACCTATGCAAAACAGAAGAAGATGACTAGCTAAGCTGATTTCTGAAGAAGGACCGGTGAGTACCTTAGCTCCTACTGGGTTCGACTCGTCATGGGACCCAATTTTCTATAATTTAATGGTATTGTGCTTTCAGTGGTAGGCGATGTTTCTGTTGACAGCGAGACGCTTGTGGTGACTTCGTCATTCTCAAGGATTTGTCGGCTCAGTCTTTGAAAATGCTCATAGGTAGAGTTTGCGTACGTGTTGATAGGGGTAAGTGTGTATACGTTATGAATATCTGAGTTGTGCTGTACGAAGAAGGAAAGAAACAAGTCTATCCAATTTTCAACTGAGGGTGGAAAATGGTTTAGTCATTTTTAGACGACTAGCTAGTATGTCCTCCCATAAATAAAGAGCTTTATTTGCCCATTTAAATTTTCTTAGATATTAGTCACCTTAGTTTTAGTTTCTATGAATATTTTGTCCTTGTTATCTTCTATTAGAGGTTTCGCAAAAAGGATCTTCTAAAGGTTTAAAAATTTTCGGAAACTAACCTGGTTCTCGAGGCGGTGATAATCGGCGACATTCAGGATATCTTCGGCGTCGTAGAAGGCGGCCCTGAGCCTTTTCGCCCACAGCTCGACATGAGGCATCTGGCCTGTTGGGATCCTCTCCGTCTTCTCCAGCATGAGCGCCAGCTGCGGTAGCAAGCGGGCCTCCAGATCGCGGAGCTTCTCGGATTCGTCGAAGCGAAGCAGGGCGAAGCCATCGTTGAGGAGCCGGGTGGTGATTGGCGACGCGATGCGGACATCGCCCACCCAACCGCTGTCAAGCTCTGCCATGGACGTGAGCTTTCCTTCCCCACCATCAGAGATGCAAGGGAGAGGGCAAGCGGCTACAAATAAATGGCTGCCTCTTTCGTCGAGCTGGTCAAGCTGTGTGTCGTTTATAATTTAATTATGGGTTGGTGAACTCGTGCTCGGTCTTATTTTTATTCAATTCACTTGTTTAGGAGATCTCTGCACTAACAGCGAAGAAGGTAATAATGCTCTTGACCAGACCTTCTCGGAGTTGGTGCGCAAGAGAGGAAGAGACAGGGCAGGGCGGTTTGCTTGCGTCTTGTTTGTTTTTTCTTAATTGAAAAGAATACATCATATGGAGTGAGTCATACTTGTTAACTCATAATGACTCAAAAGCCGTATGTACGTGTGTATGTATTAGTCAGGGATGCAAGTTATATATATTTTGTATCATTATGTCGACCTAAAAGTTAATAAAATAAACTAGAATGGTATTATACGTAAGACAATAAACTGGAGTTTGCTATCGTGATTAATTAGTTAACCTAAAAATTACTATTGAAAATTACATTGAGTACCAGTTACATTCTTATCAGTGTTGGCATCGTATCCCAAATCCAACTGAAAATTTTAATCCAAGTGAGGGCTGCTATGATGAACTGTTTGTCGTCCACCCTTTCCGGCCTGTTCATGGTCCGGCTTTCCCGGTTTCTGATTTGTTCAAAATCTAACCATGACGGAACTAGCTGGTCCGGGCTGGGCTGGGCTGGCCTGACAATGTGAAAGAAAAGGAAAGGAACATCGCAGAAATAAAGGAAAACAAAAACAAGGAGGAGCGAGGAAGAATATACAAAGACCAGTTGTGGCCTAAACCAGGCTGGGGACCGTGTGTTATCTGGGATTCCAGTAGCGATTCATAAGTGCTTAATGTACACGTTTATTACCACCTTGCTAGTTGAGTAAGGGTGGAATCAACTTATAAGACTTTATTCTCCACCCACATTACTTTTGGGTGATAAAAGTGTAAACAGAATGCTATACGTATGCGGGCCTGGCCTGCCCCTCGGAAGGGTAGGGTACTGCGGTTGGTAAATGAAGCTTTGAGATGTCGTGTTATTTTACACCACTGCTCTGCTAGTTATCAACCAAGCACAACTTAATTGAGGATGGCTGTTTCGCAATGAAAAACTAGAACTCAACCTGGGCCTAAGACCCAACACGATACAAGACCAACTTGGCCCAAAATAGATGACGACATGTAACTCGTAAAGATCAAATCTCAGGTGTATCCAGCATGGTGATATCCTCATCATCCTACCCTTCTTGGATTGGAGTCATTATCGACTCCATCCCACCATAGCAACAAGCAATTTGCTAGAAATAGGAGTAGGATCATGTGAAAACAAAACATGTTTGCAAAGCATGGTATGGCATGGTGCTGCATCAATATAATTTTCAGCATTAAAAGATGTTTTAGCAAGTAAAGCACCTCCTTTCAACTTATCTCTTAGGCAGGTGGGTCGAAAGCACGATCATTCTTAGAAATTTCGGCAAGCTCTTTGTTATTGTCAGACCCAGACACATAGAACTGTCCACGTGGCACACATCTCCTAGGATATGGGATGGGATATGGCCCACGCCTATTTATACAGTAGTTTCATATGGTAGGAAACTACCCGACAAGTACTTGGGTAGGACTCCTAGGCTTGTACCCGACTAGTATTTTCATGTAAACCTGTCCCCGCAAACTGTATAAGGGTAGACAGGGACCCCCCGGGGCAATCACCATCAAAGTCAATACAAATCACACAGGACGTAAGGTATTATGCTCCGGACGGTGCGAACCTGTCTAAACCTTATGTTCCTTTGCACCTTCAAGTTCCTGATCTCGGCGACACCCTACCTACAAACTCACCACCTCGGGGGTATCCCTCGGTGGGCGTAGCGGTAACGATAGTCATATTTCATAATTTCAGCAGGTATTAAAGGAAGTAAAATAATTTTCTTGCCCTTATGCATCAAAGTATATGTATTAGTTCTACCATAGTATAAAGCATCAGTATCATATTCCTATGGATGCTCTAATAAAAGCGAACATGCTTGAATAGGTACAATATCAAAATCAGCATAATCATAATATGAACTAATGAATAAGTGTATTCTTGCTGATCGAGTTACCTTTCCTTACCACTATTGTTAAACCATTTGAGGTAATAAGGTTTGGGATGAGCACATATGGTCAAGCCAAGCTTCTTGACCAAATCCGAACTAACCAAGTTGTTGCAGCTCCCACTATCAATTATTGTATGAACATGACAATCCTTAATAATAAGGAACATGTTGAAGAAATTATGGCGTGCTCAAGCTGTGTACTCAACACACGCTGCACAAGAATAGATTTGTATCCTGCAGCAACAGTCATAGGATCAATGGCCTCCTCTTTGATCTCCGAATCTGCAACATGGTTAGCAGTAAGGGCCAAATCATCTTCAACATCACTAGCACTTATATACCCTCCATCAATGGTAGCAATGAATGCACGACGACTCGGGCAATCCTTTGTGACATGTCCCATGCACTTGCAGTGGTGGCATACGATGTTGGTGGAGCGGCTCGATGAAGTACCAGTAGAAACAACCTTAAAAGGATCTCAAGATGCCTAGAGGGGGGTGAATAGGCTAATCTAAAACTTAAAACACTTTACACACTGTCAGTAACACAGGTGTCCGGATACTCCAGATATATGTCCGAACACTCTGGGTTTTGTGTCCGGAGTTTCCGAAAATATGATCCAGAGAGTTCGGGTATGAAATAATGTATGCACTAACAAGATATTGATGCTGCAATCTAGATCGAGTAAATTTAGGCAAGCTAGTAGTACCTTAGGAGTGTTACTAACCAGTTGTCTTGCTCTAGAGACTAATATAATTGTAGATTGACCTCAAACCCTAGTAGTCTCACAAGCAAATATCTAATAAAATAAGTAAGAAGCATAAAAGAGAGACATAATTTATTTCCCGAAGTTCACTCCCAAAGGAGCTTACATCTCCGTTGAGAAAGGATTCAAGAGACGGTGCTCAAGAAATCCTATGCTCCTCTTCCAAGGGTGAGACCAACGCTCAAACCCAAGATTACTCACTATATGTTCCTCCGCGAGGAATGAAGATTACAAACTTCTTGTGGTGCTCACCACTTGCTTGAACACTCACAATCAACGCCTAGCGGTCTAGAAGTTTGAAGCTTCAAGAGTAATAAACTTGAATCCACCGGCTAAGGATGTTGTGCTCAAGAGATGGAATGGAAGCTTGCTAGCACGAATCTTTTCTCTTGCAACTATCTCACTTGAATCCCCTAAGAAAATCACTCAAGAATGAAAGAAGGGAAGTGGGAGAGCTCTTCTTTTGCTTGCTGGCTTGTTCTGTTTCAAATGAGCAAGAGAGAGGTAAATGAAGGGGTATGGGGGGTATTTATACCCCCTCTCACAGAAAACTAGCTGTTGGGTGAAGGGTACCCGGATATTCCGGGTATATGTCCGGATACTCCGGACATAGGGATCCAGAGACTTCGGTCCTAGAGAAACTTTGGATGAGACAGTTACCCGGAGACTCCTGGTCACTGTCCGGATACTCCGGATCATAATGTCTGGACATTCCGGACATTGAACCGGACAGTCCGGATAAACATCAATTTTTACAAGAAGGCTATTTTTAGTGGTAGGTTTGATTCTCATGGCTTTTGTAGATTCTCTTGAGCACAACTACCACATCAACACCTGTGAATCAAAGTCTCTCTTGATAGTACGGCGTTCCTATACTCAATTTCAAAATAAAATCTAATTCTTCAAGTAAATTTCAAACACCGCTTTTCATTTCCATTTTTGAGGGGTCATGTTTTTGTAATACACTTTGCTTCATCATTCTTAGCCCCTGCACACATGCTCGATAACATGATTAGATACCACCAAAACCCACTAAGGGGCCTAGATATCTTTCAAACCTTCTTCTACGGTTGAGATTGCAAAGAAGACACATTACTTCCCTCGAAAGTAGTTGTAGTAGCTGCTGGAGGCTTAGCAACATGTGCCTTGGGCTTGTTGAGGTCGGAACGCTACGGAAAAGATCTTCCACGGTTAGACCTAAATTTCTGCTGTTGTCGTCATCCATGTACTTCTCTTTCAGCCTTAAGAGCAAGATGATACAATTCATTGAACCTGGTCTATTCTTTATAATTAAGGATATCCTGTATATCACGATGCAAACCACCAAAAAATATAGCACAAGTATCCTGATCATTCTCATGTATGTTACAACATGCTAAACCAATAATGAGCTCCTGATAAAATTACTCTACCCCTCTATCACCCTGGTTTAAAGTTTGCAACTCCAAACGCAAATCATGTTGATAATAAGGAGGCACAAAGCAAAATTTCATACGTTGGTTTAAACCATTTCAAGTCTGAGGTATAGCTTTGACATTGTTAGGAGTAGTGCAAAGGTCATTCCACTAAAATAGAGCAAAACTAGTAAATTCACAAGTAGCAAGTTTAACTCTATACTCAGCAGGAACCAAATGAGAATTAAACTTTTATTCAATAGCAAGTTCCCAATCCAAATAAGGCTCAAGTTCAGCAGTACCAACAAAAGGAATCATGGTAAACTTTATTTTGGCAAAAGGATCTTTATTACCATGATTATGATTACCTCCCATACCATGACGATTACGCCGAAGACAATCAGCATCAAGGTCAGCATCATCGTCCTTTTCCTAATCACCCTCCGGTGGTTGATGTCGGGGCCGTCATGGAGGAGGCCATTGATCAACATGTTCAATCCGAGTGATCAGGTTGTTAACAGTTTCTCATCTCATGAAGAAGCTTCATAAGTTCATCCTTGGACATACACTCATTGAAGTCTAAAGGGGACTCCACTCCTTTTCCTGATCCTCCTGACATGGTTAGAAGACATCAAAAGATAACGGCAAGGTATTAAACCTATCAACAAATAGCTATCGGGTGGTGGTGAAAGCGGAGTGCGATAGCTCAAATGGCTTACCACCATCTTGCAAGTGTTCTTAACAAAGCCAAGGATGGTACAATCTATTGTCAAGCTTAAGTGTAACAGTTGCAACGCGAACCTTTACTGTTGGAAATATATATGTATCTTGGGTAGGTACAATATGACAGTAAGGAATCAGCCATTATTGAAAGTAGATTAGCAAAGTTCAATAAGTATCCAAAGTACTAGTCACTGTTGCTAGCTAAGATATATCCCTAGACGTAGCACAACAAGTTGGAACAAAGAACGATGGACAGAACTCAAAAAATAAGCAACCAGCAACTCATACAATTATTTTTATCTATTTCATTGATTTTTCCTCATGTGGTTGTCTTTTTGTAACATTTTTATTTTTTCAACTATTTTCTTTACATTTTTCTCCAAACAAGTAACACACGGGATGGAAGCATAAAAAGTTTCAACCTGAACAGAGTTAAGATGTGGTCTACAGAAAATCAGGTATGTTCTTTGAAAAGCGTACAACAACTTTGGAGCTTGAGATCTCCCACTTAAAAAGAAAATTTTGGGATTCTATTTTTGCTCTAACCGGGTTCCTCTAGTTCAGTTGGATGTAAAATTTAATTTAAACCGATTTCAACAAAAGATTCACCCTATTTCGAGTTTATATGCAAAAGTTATGCCTCTTTTAAGAAAAGGCCTCCGAATAAGGGTTTTTGGAGGTTAAGAACAAGGCAAAATGCATCGCATGGCTAGGGCAAAGCGTACCTGTGCGCCAACATAGAAACACGACTGAGCAAAGCCTCTCCGCAAGCAAACAACCTAGGGCAAAGCTTCCCTGGTGTAAGCAGCAATAATTATGAAATAAGGAGGGTTGCGATGCAAGACGAAAAACACACGGCGGCTTGCAACCTATATAGGGCTTGCGTGGTGAGAGTTCACAAAAGGCACCTAGCGGGGCCAAGTCAAGTAACGTCAGGGCTCCACTTGTTGTTTGGGCAACGGTGGATGGGATAGCGGTGGAAACAAAAACAGCGACAGGTGATTGAACTACGACCACGAACACACTAAACTAGTAACAATGACTCGACCATGGACACAAACTCCACAAAAAGAATCTGAAACAAAATTATAAAGGTTAAAACAGGTGATAGGATAGCGGAAAGTGTAAACTTTTTTTTATCTTTTTATGGATGGTAGGTAATGAAAACGAGATGAATGTAAAGGGGAACACGAACGTATAGCTTACAGTTAACCTGAATCCTGATACCACTTGATGTAGCACTGACCTGATCTTCCGATAGGTATGGTAAATTCGATTGGTGGAGTCACGACATTGATGATCCGGGCTTCTAATCAGTCACGATTCGAACCCCTGTAACCGTTACACTGCTGCTCCGTTGGTTATCAACCAAGCACAACTTGATTGACCTCGCTAACAAGGCTATTCCTGCAAGCAAAGAGAAGAACACAAGCAAGAAAGTATAAGCACGCAATCGGAAATTGCAGATGTGCATGAAGCAAAGATAGGTATGGGGTTCAAGCTTTGATCACAAAAGAACTATTCGCCACAGTGGTGAAGAACAAGAACCGGGGGTCTGATTCATAGCAAAAGGACTCGCCGTCATAGTTACAATAAAGATGTCTGTTTTTCAATAGAAAACTAGAACTAAACAAAATCAATACTCTAATGTGGCGGCTGCTACTGAGTTTGTACCGAAAGGGCGATGTTCTAGGGTTGAGAGCGACCAGGTGGGGGTGTCCTCAACCTGAGCTTAAGGTCCAACACGATACAAGGCCGATTTGGTCCAAAATAGGTGAAGACTTGTAACTCATAGAATACCAAATCTCAGGTGTATCCAGTATGGTGATGTCCTCATCACATCCTCTAGTCATCATACCAGTTTGGAAGGTTTGGAAGGTTGAGTGATACTTATTCTCGTGCGCCTCGTTCCATCACTAGTTCCCCGATAAAGAAGCCCTAATACTTTTAGCTTCCAGTTTTATTTTCGCATGGATCTACTCAAGGGGCCATTGCCTTCACCAACCATACAACATTTGTTCATCAATAACCAATATTGTTATTGGGGGGGGGGGGGGGGACTGGATTGGGGGATTGGAGGAGTTGTACAAGGTGGTTGAGATGCAGCTCTCCCAGATGCACGACGTCCTCTACACTAAGGCGGAGGTGATGGGGACTTGGTATAGATGACCCGTGCATCCGTTTATTTTCGCCACTAAGCCACAACATCCGGATCCGCACTATTGTTGTTTCATTTTGGTTTGGGTAATCACCACAAGGGTAGTAGCTACATCAAAGTAGATGTCGCTATCACCTATATCCTAGTTGTGGCCATCGTCCTGGAGATGGCATCACTGTTGAGGCCCGTGTTGTCGAGCTACACAACATATGGGTTGATGATCTTTTTGCCATGGGCCACATGGCTTATGGATGTAGGAACGTCTCTCCGCGGGCTCGTCCACGCACAAGGTTGGACAAGAAGGTGCAGCTGGTCACGCTCTATGGGGCAACACAACTTGCTTCGGCTGGGCGCCTGCAGCAAGTTCAGCAAACGAAGCATGATTGCTAGATGGCTGGGACTTGAGGACCCTTGGAACGTGCTGGCTTACTCATGGTGCATCCCTGTCTCGCCATTCATTGTGCAGCTGGGCAACACAATATTAGGAAGGATATCAACACATGGGATCAATTTTTTAAAAAAAGACAAGCATGTGCTGTGTGTAACAATGGAAAGGATAAAGCAGGTAGGATGGGCGGGTATGGTAAAGGTTTTGGTGTAAAAAGATTTAACTTTTAGGTGAAAATATTTTTCATCATCTTAAAATATGGGCTTACATACATCCTATCAAATCCCGAGGACTGGTACGTGGGAACTCAGTAAGAAGTACAGTGATCCTAATCTAGGTAACAATTGTTTTCAATTGTTTCAACTTTACAATATAGATATAGTATAGATTTAGCTAGTTGGTTATCTCCGTTTGATGTTACTACCACATGGCACCTACAAATAATAGTGTAAACCTGTGCTTCTCATCTTTAATACGGCCCGCAAGTCCTGCTAGCAGGAGTTCTAATTAAAATTAATTCAGTCTGTTTAATATTTTTGTTATTAAAAATTGCACGGGTACATATCACACCCTAAAATATTTAAGTTTAAGATGTGAATATTTTTAGAATATGGTCATCTATCAATAGAGTTTCCCGAGAATTTTCAGAATTTTCTGGCAATTATTCTCATTTATCCTAGAGCTAGATCTATTTTTTTGAAGGCTCTAAAATCTTATCTTTTTATGCCCCAAATATTTTATTTGGATTCCTCGTATCCCAAATTACCTCCAGGGTTTTCCTTTAAATTTTTAGAATTCTTCTGGATATAATTTTCATGGTTTAAAAATTTATCTAGAGATTTATTTTAAGCATAAAAATATGTTCTGGAAAATATTTCTATTTTGATATCAAATTCTCATCGTAGTTGGACCGATCCGTTATATCACCATTCTCCCTTTTTACTCTGTCATATCTAACACCCTATAATTTCCATTCGAGTTTCCCATTCTCTAATGTTTCTTCTCGATCAAACCTTGCTCGAAATAGAACCATAGCTTGATTTCAGCGTTCTTTTTCGAATGTGTTCCGCTGTCGCAACTACCAACGACTCGGCCTGATCCCTTCCTTCTCTTTTTCGCGCTCTCGAATAACTCGTTCACGTTCAACCAGCACTGTCAGCTCGTTCTCATGTTTTGGCCCAAAACCGAACTCGCTCGCCACTCTAGTCTCGACGCGAGGTCGTTTCCTCCTTTCTTTACCTCTTCCTTCCTCTCTTTGCTCGCTAAATTGTGGGACCCGCTCGTCAGCCCAATCTCATTTCTCCCGTGGGCAATCTGAACTCAACGACGAGTCTCAGCCTGATGCGCCGCCTCATCCCAGCTTGCCAAACCGTAGGCTTCCGCGCCCCTATAAATCCTGCACGCAACCCTAGGGCCACATCTCCTCCTGCTCATGCTCCCTCCTTCTCGTCGCGTCGCATCTCACCCTCCTGCTCGCGAAGCCCTTGTCTCTGCGTCACTCCCCTGTGCAGCCGCCTCCTCGCGCGCGTCTCTCCTGCAGCCAGCGCCATGCCCTTCCCTTTCTAGCCGTGGCTCTCTCCTGAGCCCGTGCGCCACCACCGGAGCACAGCCGTCGTCCTCCCTACGTCACCTCCTACGCCCTATTGCCCCTGCCCCCGTGCGCACCACCAAGAACGTCGTCGCCCCCCCTGGCGCCTCCCCTGCAGCAGCCGTGCGCCACCACTAGAACGCCGCCGCGCCCTGCACCTCCTGCGCGCCCGCGTGCCCCGCCCACAAGCCCTGTGATGCCACGCTACCCCTGTGCCATGCGCCGTCACCACAAGCGCCGCGCCCCTACGCGCCGTGGCCCTGCCCTTCCCCCTGCGCCGCGCCATTCCCCCTGGCCGCCTCCTCCTGCACTGCCTCTGCCCAGCACCGCCACCATGAACAGAAGCACCGCCCAGGAACAGAGCCGCCACCGCCCTCTTCTCCGGCAAAATTCGACCACCACGATGCATTCCGCGGTAAGTAAGGTATGGAATCGAATCCCCTCATCGTCCTCTTTCTTTTGCCCCGCTCCTCGTGATCTCCCGTGCCCTAGAACGATGGGGATTTGAAAAACAGCAGCCGCCGGCCACCATGGCTGTGCTGTAGAGCTTTTACAGATTAGTCCCCGGAGAAATCTGCAATTATCGTGTATTTTTCCGTGTCTTGTGAAATTTTGAAGAAAACCCCCTAAACCTATTACATCTTTTCAATCCAGCACCACCCGTGATCTTTTTCAGAGCTAACCCTAAACTTTTCTTTATTTGCGAGCACTATTTTCTGTGTCTTGCAATTCTTTGCTGCTAGCCCCTAAAATTTATAGTTAATTACGTATAGGTCCCTACAACCTTATTTCATGCGTAGTTTCCGCGTTTTAGATCCGTTTTGATCCGTTCTTTTTGCATTAGTCTTCTAAAACACTAAGTTATAGTTTTGTATCATTGTTGTATTGTAGTTCCTATTTTTAAAATTAAATATCAATTTAATTTGATTAATATCCTCTCATCTAGGTTTTTTCCAATTAAAATCCAATTAAGTCTTTACTCTAGTTTTCTTAATTAATGTTAATTTGATTAATATCGACTTATATGTATCTGTAATTTAATTTATTTAGTTCAACTCGAATTATAAAGTTCGACGTTTAGATGTTCTCACAAGTCTTCTTTGCTAATTATTAGTTTAATTAGTATAATTTATACACAGATAATTATAAATAAAATTGGACTAAATTCTACTTTATTTTTATAAATGCAAATATAATATGAGCTAATAATAATCTAGATATTTTTTTCAAAAATATTCTTCACACCAGTTTTGTAAACTAAAATAAATCAAGCTTATGTTTCTTTTGTCTCTTGATAACATAAATCTTCCGATAGTTGCTTTTTTTCTACTGTAGTTCCGTTTTCTGCGTTTCTTGCGCTCTCGTAACCGTAGCAACGAGCCCTATTCTTTAGTACGCTCTTTCTTTTAAAGCTTTCCTTTTGTTTGGTGTATTTATTCTTAGTTGTCCTTATTGTTTGCTTGCTTGTATACTTCGGTCCGATGCTTGTATGACGTTGGAAGGAGCACGATCCAAGAGCTTTGAAGATTTAGAGTTTCAAGTTGAAGACTTTGAGCAGCTATTCTCTAAAAAAAAGGCAAATATTTCCTTGATCATTTTTTATCCTAATAATCGCAATAAATATAACTTTTCTTTATGCATGCATGTGTCCTAATTTTGATGGATCCTAATTAAAGATATGTCTAGTCTTTATGATCATTCCTTCTCAACCTAGTTTTATCTTTATGTTGGGTAGCTATGCTAATTGCTTATACTCTTGGGATACGGTTGGTTACCTCAACAATGATATACCTATTTTACTTAATGTTCTTGGATAATTTGTGTTGTTAATCATAAAATCATATGGTTAATCGGAACATGGAGAACCACTTAGGAAAACAGTGCAACCACAATACTATATGGCTCTAGTCTTAACTGATTAATTAGAAATACTATCTTATGATGATCTTACTGAAATGGCAAGAGGGGTTGCATCGTCGGGGTATAGCTCGGTCCTATTGAGGCTTTGATATGTGGTTCTTGGCTAAGGCACTACCTCACTAGGGAAAGTTTTGACCGCTTCGACTTGAAACCTTAGCGGATTGTCATAAGTTAGGGAATCTTTGTAAAGGCCTCGTAGTGAATTTCTTGCCACTCGCCTCGGAAGTGTTTAAGAGGCTAGCTACCTCGGGCAAATTGGGAGACACGAATTGTGGGTAAAGTGTACAACCTCTGCAGAGTGAAAACTGATATATCAGCCGTGCTCACGGTTAAGAGCGGCTTGGACCCTCACATGATTAATGAACTTAAAGATGAATTAAATTATGAACCATGTATATGGTTTTGGATATGCTTATGCTGTATCTCTTCTCTCTCGTTTAATGTGGGTTTTGGTATGAAATTATACCTTAGTAATCAGGCGCTAATAAAATTTGACCAACTAAAATTGCTTATCGCGGTAAGCCAGTCAGCCTTTCCTCGCTTTTGGCCTTCATGTCATATAATTCGCAACACTTGCTGAGTACCAACCATAAATATACTCAGCCTTGTTATAATTGCTTCTCAGAGAAGAAAGTGATGTGAAGTCTTTTGAAGATGATGCTGAGTTCTAGATCTACGCAACCCGCGGTCGATTGCCTATGAAGTTTAGAGTCTTCGTTTTCAGAATAAGCTGTATAACTCTGATGATCTTTATAGTCTTTTAATTCTCTTTTTATGATACTGTGATGAAGTCATTGTATGTATAAAATTTGATCCTGACACGCATATAGTTATGCATTCGGTTTGATCCTTAAACCGGGTGTGACAGTACAAATTAGAGATATCACAGGAACACTTGCAATGCATTGTTCAGAACATTGTCAGCAACTATGCGGTACGTCCGCTCGGACGGATGAACTGAATCGAAGAACATATACTTCTCCGCGTCTTGACACGTCAATGGTTCATCCACGCCGCAAAGGACGGATAAATCGATGAGTCCTGTACCACAGCAACCTTGCACCACGTTCTCAAATCCTGGTCATCACAAAGAAAACCAGTCAGTGAACTCTGGCGGACTCTCTGCTCGATCCTATGTGGAGACAGATGCATGGGACGACTAACCGTAGCCGGACGGGTTGGCAATAATGGCAGACCCCACGCTGTACGTCTCTGCGTACACCACCTGCACGCCGGCGAGCTCACCATTGAGCTTCCTCACGGCTTCCTGCAGCTCGGCGTTGAACCTCCTCGCGAACTTGTTGTACTCCTGACTGCACTCGCCAGGCTCGTTGTGGTTCAGCGTCCTCACCGCAGGTACGCACCCGAACGGCGCGAGTCCCGTGAACTCGATCTTCCGCGCGCCAAGGTCGTAGGCGTCACGAACGGCCGCGTCAGCTAGGACAATTAGGTAAGCGACATACTCCGGCGCGGTGTACTGGGCGGGCCGTAGAGGAAGGACAAGGTAGTTCAAAATGAAGTCGTTGGTGCCGATGCTGAAGATGTACAGAGCCTCCGCGATGATCTTGTTGGCTATGGACTCCCCCTTTGCGAGTTTCAGTCTCTCCTTGTACTCGACGAAGTACTCCAGCTGCTGGCTCAAGGATATAACTGACTGGAACGAATTCAAACAGGTTCCAAACAACAAAATTAGTTCCGAATAGAAATTTATTTGTGGTAACTACTCACTATGAGAAAATAGCTTAATTTCGTCGGCCAGAAACCGTCGAAAATAGCTAGAAAACTATCAAAAATATATATATTCATCGGTCGACCGACGAAAATAGACCGACGGAATAAAATCGATGAAAATGAACCATTTTCGTTGGCAACCGACGAAAATATATTTCTTTTCGTTAGCCAAGGCAGCCGATGAAAATACACACCATATTTTTGTCGGTCAGCACAACTGACGAAAAAGATACAGTTGTTTCGTCAGCCTCGAAGACCAACGAAAATAATCGTAGTTAGTTTTGTCGGCTTCCCTAGCTGACGAAAATACTAGGCGCCTGCTAAAAAACAGCTCCTGCATACTAGTTTTCCACAATTACAAATAGCAGTTCATTAACATAAAAATAGTCATCCATAAGCACAGCATTCATACATCATCACGCAATTATAAAATACATCTCATAAGTGCAATTATGAAATCCATAGTCTAAATAACATATATATGTCAACCAAATCCAAAAACACAAATCAATGAGAGGTAATATTACCTTTGTTTCGTCGGCCCTGATAAGGCCGACGAAAATAAGTGTAATTTCGTCGGCAAGCCGATGAACTAATTTAGTTATTTTCATCGGCTTGCCATGGACCGACGAAAATAAATGTGGCCGCCAAAATTGAGCTGTTTTGGTGTAGTGACTGTGTGAGTTTTTGAACAAGGACACAGTAATATTTGGTACTCTACATTATTTCCCGGTAAAGAGCTAGCAGTAAGGGCCTGTCAAACCAAATAATTTCTAAAGTGAAACCTAGAATCCTACCAAACGGTTTTGTTGACACTGAGAAGGGTCAGGACAGAAAGAGCTGTTCTGCAGTTTTAACACATTGCGGTTGTGTGCACCGCAGGCAGAAACATTCATCTGGCCTTGCAGGGTTTTGTGGAGGAGCTTGGCTTGGGTGCTCAAACAATCGTTGTATAGGACTGGCGCCATGCATAAGACCAAGTGAGGTCCAGTGCGCAGGATCCAAATGAAGGAAAGCATCAGCGATCAACTTTTTGTAGTGGCAAAAGCAGAGGCACCGTACACGGCAATGCCACAGATAGTCAGACAAGGAAACACCACGAAGCAAGCTGCAGAGAGTGCCAACCTGCTCACGGGCAACGGTGTTGAGGCGAGGACATAGAACAACGTACGGAAATGAGGTTTTTAATGAGTTGTGGAGAAACAAGAACATTATGTAGGTGAAGTGGACCACGAGTGGTAGGAAAAGTAACGGAGCCAGTGTGAGTGACAGGTAAAAGGGAACCATCTCCAACAACGATATTGGATGGAGTAGAAAAAGAAGGGAGTTGAGAGGTGCAAAGGTTACCAGAGTTTGATGTCATGTGTGTTTCAGCACCTGTATCCATATGCCATTCGTGAGTAGGCGGTGGCTGAAGCGTCATCGTGTTGAAGTTGGAGGCCAGCATGTTGGGGTCCCAGGAGAAGCCGCCGGGGTGTGTCAGCCAGCCCTGCGGTGGGCCGGTGAAGCCTGGCGGAGCAGTGTGGCCCGGCAGGGGGGCCAGGGGAGGCGGCCCAGGCAGAGGCGCCAGCGGAGGCGGCGGCCCTGGCAGAGGCGCCATCAGAGGCGGCCCAGGCAGCACTGACTGGCCCGCGTAGAAGGTCTGCGGTCGATGTGGGCCAGGCGCGCGAGGCGGGACACCAGGTGGGCCGGCCCAGTACGCTTGAAAGGTACCGAAGGCTGGCTGCCAGGGCGGCATTGGAGTGGGCCGCGCCGGATGTCCGGCCCAGGGCGCAGTGGGTGGCAGGTGGCCAGGACCGCCGCCGCCAGTCTTCTTGCTGCCGCGCCTGTTGTTCGGTTTGCGACCTCCGCCGGTGCCGCCGGCGGTGGCCGGTGGCGGTGGATGAGGAGCTAAGGCAGCAAAGGCTTGAGGCGGCTGGGCTTGCTTGGCTGTCATGTTGATCTCGGCAAGGCGTAGGTCAGACTTCACTTCAGCGAACGTCGGGAACGGCCGTTGGCGCTGAATGAGGGCACCAAGGTAGGAGAACCGTTCGTTGAGGCCGCGAATGACGTTGAGCACCAACGTGCGATCACGAACAGGTTCGCCGAGATCAGCAAGCTGGTCAGCCATAGACTTGAGGCGATGGCAATAGTCGGAGATCGACAGATTGCCTTGGACGAAGTTGCGGAACTCGGCGTCGAGGAGAAGGGCGCGGGTCTCCTTGTTCCCGATGAACTGCTGCTCGAGTCCAAGCCACACAAGGCGAGCAGTGGGAGGACCGTCGTCACGGTTCATGACAACCTCGAGGAGCTCGGGATTGATTGTGCAATAGAGCCAAGACAAGACGGTGCAATCCATGCGCTTCCACATGGTGTCGACGGAGTGATCATCATCGGAAAGCACATGATCAGCGAGCGCGTAGCGCTCGAGAGTGTTGAGGAAGAGGCCGCGCCATCGGGTGTAGTGCGGCGACGTGAAGTCGAGAACGATGGGGACGAGGGTCTTGACGTTGAGGATCGCCGCTGCTTGGGCGTGGAGAGCAGCGGTGGCCGCGGCAACCTCACCGGCGACGACCATGGCACGGGCTTCGGCGACGCGTCGCTCTTGCTCCAAGCGCGCGGCTTCCTGGCGCTCGGCCTCGATGCGCGCGGCCTCCAGGTGCGCAGCTTCTTGGCGAGCAGCCTCGCGGCGCTCTTCAGGAGTGAACGCGGCGACGCGTTGTTCCAAGGCACGGCGAGCGGCGGCAGCAGCATTGTCGTCGGCCATGGCGTCGAGGTGGTGTGGCGGCGCGGCTAGTAGATGCGGAAGCGACGGTTCGGAACGAACCCTACTGATACCATGATAGATGAATCATTGATTAATTGAGAGAGGATCGGTAAATACATATATACCAGGAGACTCCTTCCGTATCCTAACCAGACTCATAGAAACAGTGTCCGGTAAAATAGGAAGGTGTCCACCCGATCAGGACTCTCTAAACATAGACATGCTCGTGTACAAGAACAGTAGCATGCAAGACTAACAAGGAAAATAATCCACCTAATAATAATAGTCTAACATGATAGATGAATCATTGATTAATTGAGAGAGGATCGGTAAATACATATATACCAGGAGACTCCTTCCGTATCCTAACCAGACTCATAGAAACAGTGTCCGGTAAAATAGGAAGGTGTCCACCCGATCAGGACTCTCTAAACATAGACATGCTCGTGTACAAGAACAGTAGCATGCAAGACTAACAAGGAAAATAATCCACCTAATAATAATAGTCTAACACCCCCCCGCAGTCTGAGCGTGGTCAGCCACAGGGAAGAACGTTCAGACTGGACCTGAACTCTGTGAACACCGATGAAGGCAATCCTTTGGTGAAGATATCAGCATACTGAGAAGAAGTAGGAACATGAAGCACTCGAACGGCACCGGCCGCGACCCGTTCCCGAACAAAGTGTAGATCAATTTCAATATGCTTAGTACGCTGATGATTCACTGGGTTCGAGGAGAGATAAACTGCACTGACATTATCACAAAAGACAATGGTGGCGCGCTGTAGAGGAATATGCATTTCCTGAAGAAGCTGACGGAGCCAGGTAGTTTCAGCAACTGCATTGGCTACCGCTCGGTACTCGGCCTCAGCACTGGAACGGGATACAGTGGGTTGACGCTTCGATGACCAGGAAACAAGATTATCACCAAGAAAAACTGCGTACCCAGAAGTAGACCGACGGGTGTCAGGACAGCCGGCCCAATCAGCATCAGAGTAGGCAACCAATGTGGAGATATCCGTGGGGCGAAGCCGTAGACCATGATCCAATGTCCCGTGCAGATAGCGGAGAATACGTTTGATCAACGCATAATGAGGTTCCCTAGGATCATGCATGTGAAGACAAACTTGCTGAACAGCGTAAGAGATGTCAGGCCGAGTGAAGGTGATATACTGCAGTGCTCCAGCCAGTCCTCGATAGTGAGTCGGATCAGCAACAGATGGTCCCTCAGTACCCGAAAGCTTGCTGTTCGTGTCAACAGGAGTAGAACAAGGCTTACAATCGGCCATATTAGCACGCTCAAGAACCTCAATAATGTACTGGCGCTGAGAAAGATGAAAGCCATCAGACTGACGTGTGACCGTGAGCCCGAGAAAATGATGCAAAGAGCCAAGATCTGTCATAGAGAACTCATGCTGTAGAGCTGCAATCACCCACCTGAGAAGAGAGTCTGATGACGCTGTCAGCACAATATCATCCACATAGAGAAGCAAATAAATCGTGTCATGGCCATGTTGATATATGAATAAAGACGTGTCAGATTTGGCACTCACAAAACCAAGAGATAGAATGTGAGTAGCAAACCGACTGTACCAGGCACGCGGAGCTTGTTTCAACCCATAAAGAGACTTGTTCAGACGACAGACATGATCAGGCCGGGAGCTGTCAACGAAACCAGCAGGCTGCACACAATAGACGATCTCATCAAGGGTGCCATGCAGAAACGCATTCTTCACATCGAGCTGATGGACAGGCCAATTATGAGTGAGAGCCACTGTGAGCACTGTACGGATGGTAGCAGGTTTGACAACCGGACTGAAGGTCTCATCAAAATCAATTCCGGGGCGTTGAGTGAAACCGCGGAGAACCCAGCGAGCCTTGTACCTCTCTAAGGAACCATCTGGTCGAAACTTGTGGCGATAAACCCATTTGCCGGTCACAATATTAGCACCAGAAGGACGAGGAACCAAGTCCCAAGTATTGTTCTTCTGTAGTGCATAGAATTCCTCAGTCATAGCAGCCCTCCAGTTTGTATCTGCTAGTGCGACTCGGTAGGACTTGGGTATGGGAGACAAAGGGGCAGCATGCAGATCAAACGGTACCTTGGGTTGACGAAAACCACGTTTGCCACGCGTCACCATACTGTGCTCATTTGCTGGAGGTTGAACGGCAACAGCATTGGGGGGCGCCGGGTGCTCGACCAGTGGCGGCGAGTTGCCGAGGGACGCGCTGCCAAATGAAGCCGGGGCGGTGGTAGCTGCAGCAGCCTCCGTGGCAGGAGCGGACGAGGCCGGGGCACCCTCGGGAGAAGCACCGGGCAGCACAGAGGGAGGCGCATCAGAAGAGATGCCAGCCGCCCGCGTAGATGGTGAGGCCGGGAGCGTCGCAGCACCGCTGGCAACGACCTGAGGCGAACGGCCAACAGGGGCAACGGTGCGAGGAGCTGAGGAACCTGAAACACGTGAGACGCCAATAGGAATACTAGGTGCATCATCGAACTCCGATAGAAAGTCAAAGTCGGATGAAGGAGGTGAAGAGACTTCGGAGAAAGGGAATGAAGTCTCATCAAAGATCACATGGCGGGAGATAATAATTCTATTGGTGGAGAGATCAAGACAGCGATACCCTTTGTGTTCAGAGGGATAGCCAAGGAAGACACATGCAGCTGAGCGTGGTGCCAGCTTATGGACAGCTGTGGAGGAAAGGTTCGGGTAACAGCGACATCCAAAAACTCGGAGATGGGCATAGGAAGGCTGGGTTCGGAACAGGGCGAAGAAAGGTGTAGCTGAGGCCAAAGTCTTAGTAGGGTGGCGATTAAGAAGATATGTGGCTGTATGAAGAGCCTCAACCCAGTAGGATGGGGGCATGCTGGCGTGAAAAAGGAGGGAGCGAATGATATTATTGGTTGTGCGAATAATGCGCTCGGCCTTGCCATTTTGCGGCGAGGTGTGAGGACAGGACATGCGGAGGGCGACACCATGTGTAAGAAAGAACATGCGGGAGGATGAGTTATCGAACTCGCGACCATTATCACACTGGACACTCTTAATGGTGACGCCAAACTGGGTGGAGACATAGGCGAAAAAATGGGTGAGTGTAGAAAAAGTGTCAGACTTGAGCCGTAAAGGAAAAGTCCATAGAAAATGAGAGCAATCATCAAGAATGACTAAATAATATTTGTAGCCAGAGATACTAGGAACAGGGGATGTCCAAAGATCACAATGTATTAAATCAAAATTGTTGATTGCTCGCGAACTGGAGGTGGGAAAGGGGAGACGCACATGGCGGCCCAACTGACAAGCATGACACAAATTTTCAGAATCACTCTTATGACAAGTAATAGCACGCGATGACTCTAGACTAGACAAAGCCTCATGACCAAGATGCCCAAGACGCTGATGCCAACGGGTGGATGAAGTGACGCCAACAGCAAGCGCTAAGGGCTGAAAAACTGATGACAGGAGAGGATATAACGGGCCAGAACTATTGCACCTGATGATCACGCTCCGGGTTTTGAGGTCCTTCACAGAAAAACCATAGGGGTCAAATTCAACAGAACATCTATTTTCAATAGTGAATTGTCGAACGGAAATGAGGTTTTTAATGAGTTGTGGAGAAACAAGAACATTATGTAGGTGAAGTGGACCACGAGTGGTAGGAAAAGTAACGGAGCCAGTGTGAGTGACAGGTAAAAGGGAACCATCTCCAACAACGATATTGGATGGAGTAGAAAAAGAAGGGAGTTGAGAGGTGCAAAGGTTACCAGAGTTTGATGTCATGTGTGTTTCAGCACCTGTATCCATATGCCATTCGTGAGTAGGCGGTGGCTGAAGCGTCATCGTGTTGAAGTTGGAGGCCAGCATGTTGGGGTCCCAGGAGAAGCCGCCGGGGTGTGTCAGCCAGCCCTGCGGTGGGCCGGTGAAGCCTGGCGGAGCAGTGTGGCCCGGCAGGGGGGCCAGGGGAGGCGGCCCAGGCAGAGGCGCCAGCGGAGGCGGCGGCCCTGGCAGAGGCGCCATCAGAGGCGGCCCAGGCAGCACTGACTGGCCCGCGTAGAAGGTCTGCGGTCGATGTGGGCCAGGCGCGCGAGGCGGGACACCAGGTGGGCCGGCCCAGTACGCTTGAAAGGTACCGAAGGCTGGCTGCCAGGGCGGCATTGGAGTGGGCCGCGCCGGATGTCCGGCCCAGGGCGCAGTGGGTGGCAGGTGGCCAGGACCGCCGCCGCCAGTCTTCTTGCTGCCGCGCCTGTTGTTCGGTTTGCGACCTCCGCCGGTGCCGCCGGCGGTGGCCGGTGGCGGTGGATGAGGAGCTAAGGCAGCAAAGGCTTGAGGCGGCTGGGCTTGCTTGGCTGTCATGTTGATCTCGGCAAGGCGTAGGTCAGACTTCACTTCAGCGAACGTCGGGAACGGCCGTTGGCGCTGAATGAGGGCACCAAGGTAGGAGAACCGTTCGTTGAGGCCGCGAATGACGTTGAGCACCAACGTGCGATCACGAACAGGTTCGCCGAGATCAGCAAGCTGGTCAGCCATAGACTTGAGGCGATGGCAATAGTCGGAGATCGACAGATTGCCTTGGACGAAGTTGCGGAACTCGGCGTCGAGGAGAAGGGCGCGGGTCTCCTTGTTCCCGATGAACTGCTGCTCGAGTCCAAGCCACACAAGGCGAGCAGTGGGAGGACCGTCGTCACGGTTCATGACAACCTCGAGGAGCTCGGGATTGATTGTGCAATAGAGCCAAGACAAGACGGTGCAATCCATGCGCTTCCACATGGTGTCGACGGAGTGATCATCATCGGAAAGCACATGATCAGCGAGCGCGTAGCGCTCGAGAGTGTTGAGGAAGAGGCCGCGCCATCGGGTGTAGTGCGGCGACGTGAAGTCGAGAACGATGGGGACGAGGGTCTTGACGTTGAGGATCGCCGCTGCTTGGGCGTGGAGAGCAGCGGTGGCCGCGGCAACCTCACCGGCGACGACCATGGCACGGGCTTCGGCGACGCGTCGCTCTTGCTCCAAGCGCGCGGCTTCCTGGCGCTCGGCCTCGATGCGCGCGGCCTCCAGGTGCGCAGCTTCTTGGCGAGCAGCCTCGCGGCGCTCTTCAGGAGTGAACGCGGCGACGCGTTGTTCCAAGGCACGGCGAGCGGCGGCAGCAGCATTGTCGTCGGCCATGGCGTCGAGGTGGTGTGGCGGCGCGGCTAGTAGATGCGGAAGCGACGGTTCGGAACGAACCCTACTGATACCATGATAGATGAATCATTGATTAATTGAGAGAGGATCGGTAAATACATATATACCAGGAGACTCCTTCCGTATCCTAACCAGACTCATAGAAACAGTGTCCGGTAAAATAGGAAGGTGTCCACCCGATCAGGACTCTCTAAACATAGACATGCTCGTGTACAAGAACAGTAGCATGCAAGACTAACAAGGAAAATAATCCACCTAATAATAATAGTCTAACAGAGAGGTCCGGTTGTGAGTAGTGTTTGGGAGTGGAGTGAGAAGAAGGCGGGGGGGAAAGCTCCGACTCTCGCTTAGCTTCGTGTCAGGGAACCAGATGATCCACATCCAGAGGGGAGGTAGTGCCGGGCAATATCATTGGACCGGGTTTCTTGGTGATAGAGCCGTAGGTGTGTCTTTCTTGTTCAATGATAAACCCAAACAAGGAAGGAAGAATCGTCAAAACCGTCGGCGAGGTCATTGCGGAGCAGAGAATATCGAGATACTAGCTGTAGAGATGAAAGTGCGTACATAGTTGTTTTTTCTGAATCAGCTGATTAATTTTGATGGTGTATCATTCTAATTTATTTCTACTCCTAATCTAATTAAGTAGAATGATCTTCTAATTTATTTTATTAATTTATTATATCTACCTATAATTCAAAATATTTATAATTTGCATCCCTAACTACTCCGCCCTCCGACCCAAATTAGCAGTCGTTTTGACTTTTCTAGGTTCATAGATTTTACTATGCATCTAGATATAAAAATCTATACACTTATAAAAACCAAAACGACTAATAATTTTTAGCGGAAGGAGTACATGTCATAAATCACCACTGACCACCCACCCCTGACAGTGACACATGCATCATGCATGGTAAGCACACTCTTACACTTTTATCTTCTATTCATGCAAAAAGGATTAACTCAGATTTACTAATTACTATATGCTGTGGATATGACGGTTTATTGGTTTATACGTTGGATCCTACAAAAGTTTCCGCATGCGACTATGCCACCGCACTGCCAAACAACGTTGAGACAAATAAGCAGTGGTTGGTCTTGAAACAAGATGACGATTTCAGTCCTCATCCGAACTCTCGAACCAGTGCTTTGGCTTGACGATTAGGACATATAGGATGACAGGCCCACCCAACGCACTCCTTTAGAATCATGTCTTTCATCAAGAACAATGAGATACCCATGCATCTCGAAACTAAAGTAGAAGCAACGATGCAGTACTGTGAAATTATTACATAAAAAACATGCCATACCAGATGGGTCTGTACAGGCTAGCTTGCTTACTGCGATTTTTGCTGTTAAATCATCCAGCCCGGTCCCTGCGGAGGCAAAGCTCACACCCGTGGCGAGCTGCTCGATCGTGTAGCTGGGGTCCAGGTAGGCCGGTACAGACGACGGCAACCCGAACGCCTCCGAAAGGAAGTCCGTGACGAGGCGACCATTGGAAAACCTGCCGGTGGCGACGCCCCCGTCGAAGTCGCGCCCATATGGTGGGAAGTTGCTCTTGGCGACGGTGGGGATGAAGTTGTTGTTGCCTGGGTCGACCGTCGAGTCCCCGAAGACGATGATCGCCGACACCTTGCTGGCGGCGGTGCTGCTGGCTGAGAGCGAGAAATGGACGACGAGAAGCAGCAGATAGTAGCACAGGCTCTTTGCGGACATCTTGACTGGTTGCTCTAAATTGATGGCATGCAAATCGGAGTAGATGTGATGACTCTAACGAAACACGGTAGCTTCAAGATGCTATTTGAGAGTATCCATATATTATAATAGCTGGATATGAGCTATATGTTTAGAATCTGTGTAGCGTGCTGTTGCTGTGCAGTCGAGGTTGTACACGTTTCAGTCTCACATGGTCCGAATAGCAAGATAACGCTCCTGAGAGTGATAGCTAAGCTTCTTTCCCTTTCATCTGTTTATGAGACGCTTAACTAAACTTAAATTTGTGGCATATTTTTTCCACTTGACATATGGGACGCATCGAAAAGAACAGCTAGCTGCCAATCTCTGTACTAGATAGGAGCAGATTTTTTTAGCAACCGCCTTCATTAATTTGCTTCTTTTCCAATATAATTCATTTCGCAGATCTTCATTCCGATATGATAAGATTTCCTGATGGCGGGTGGACTCTATTATTAGGCATTGGCCATACTATTTTCTAGAAAAGATATCTTTTGGGTCAAGCATGAATTAACTTATCTAACCTTATCTTTAGTTTAAGATTTTATTATTTTCATGAACTATAGAAATATAGGCCCACTAACTAATAAATAATAATGGGAAAAGGCTAAAGCCACATGCATCTTTATAATTTTTGTCATGCCCTCTTAAACAAACCCTCATAGGGTTTCATTTTCATTATCAGAAAATATATTTGGAGAGCCCTCTCCAAATAAGTTTAATTAGAGTCTTTTTGGGAAAGTAACCATCCCACCAGAAATAGTAAGCACTGTGTCGATATTTTACCGCCAAGCCTACCGAGGGATACCCCGAGGTGGTGAGTTGTAGGTAGGGTATCGCCGAGATACAGGAACTCGAAGGTGCAAGAAACACAAAGTTTAGACAGGTTCGGGCCGCCGAGAGCGTAATACCCTACATCCTGTGTGGTAGATTGTATTGCTTTAGATGTTGATCTGGTTGATATGTTTGGAGGGGGTCCCTGCCCATCCTTATATAGTTTGGGGGATAAAGTTACATGGAAATACTAGCCGGATACGAGCTCAGGAGTCATACCCGAATACTTTTCAGTTAGTTTCCTTCTGTTCTGACTAGGTCTACTACGGTACGTGTAGTTCTATTACGGTACAAGCAGTTACAACTGATGTAGTGTGTGGGCCATGTCCCATCCCTTATCCTGGAATATGTACGTCATATGCGTAGTTCCGTGGCCCTAGGTCTAACAAGCCTCCGAGCTCTTCGTAGTCAAGTACTGCAGGCTTCCGAGTACTTCTGAAGGCGTCTTCCGGTTCTCCCGAACTCCATCTTTAAGGTATCTTCCGAGTACTTCCTTGGCTGCATCGAGATTGTGAGGTGCTCATGCCCCAAGTAGTTTTCAAGTCTTCTTTTATATGGACTACGATAAAATTCGCACTGCATATGGAGTAGCCCCCGAGGCTTATGTTGACTCGAAGAATCAGGCTGAGTATCAAATTAATTTTGAATCTTCTGTCCTTATCTTCCAAAATATTTGAAAAATAAATCATAGATGACACGTGTCCGGCATCCCCCGAGCCTTGTTTCCAAATCCCTAAGATTTGGAAAAAAAAAGGAACCAAAGATTCGTGGCATGCAATATATGACGGTAAGGATTTGATGCTTAAGATGGGAAAATTGGTCCAGAAATTCAAAAAATGCCTTTCCAGAATGAATTCCCTGGTAAACAAATAACTTCTCAAAAAACATCCTAAATTACCGCTCAAATCAAATCTTTATCCTTGATTTAATGGCTAGATAAGACCTCTAGGTTAAAAATTTTAAAACCCGCTTATTTCAAAATAAAATCCCTGAAATAATTATTAAATAATTATCTTCCCGAGATAAATCCTCAAAAACCTCTTAAATCGGGTTCTTCTATGAATCTTCCAAGTAGTTTTGTAGCGTCCAGCCTCCAAGCGTGAGAGCTTAAATGATCGCCGAAAGCACGTTGAGTGCCCTGTCGAGCCTAGCCTCCAAGCATGGGAGCTAGAGGAGTACGCCAAAAGGCACTCGGAATGTCTTGTTTGTAGTCAAGACGAGAAGTCGATTTAGCTGATAGCATATAATACTAGTCGGAAACTAGTAAATGCAATGTTATGGGAGTGAGGCCCCCTCAGTAAACTACACGTAGTACTAGTTGAGAACTAGTAAATGGAGTGCTATCGGAAGTGTGGGAGCAAGGCCCCTTCATTAAACTACGCGTAGTACTAGTTGAGAACTAGTAAACGAAGTAGTACTGGAAGTATGGGAGTGATGCCCCTTCAGTAAACTACATGTAGTACTAGTCAAGAACGAGTAAACAGAGTGTTACCAGAAGTATGGGAGCGAGGTCCTTTCAATAAACTACGCTGCGCTGCAGCTGACAACTTGGGATATAAGCTTGTGCAGCCCGGTCTCATCCTAGATGCGGCGAAGGACCATATCTCCAGCGTTGAAAGATCATTGTTGAACGTTCCGATCGTGGTAATGACAGACACCTTGTAAGTAGCAGGCCAACTGAAGCAAAACATTGCATCTGACTTCTTATGCTGAGTCAAGTTCGAGATTGCCACATGACATCAGCCGGTAGTATAGCTTTGGACCCGTAGATGAGAATGAAAGGTGACTATCCTGTGACCTTGCTTGGTTGTGTGCGAAGCCCCCAGACTACTGATGAGATCTCGTTGATCCATTTGCCTCCCTTTTTGCTGGTCTCGTCGTCGAGTCTTTTCTTCAGACCATCCAGGATCATGATGTTGGTGCGCTCAACCTGACCGTTGGCCCGTCGGTGAGCTACTGAAACATACATGACCTCGACGGCGCTGTGCTCACAGAAATCCCAAAACTGATGCGAGTGGAAATTGGATCCCAGATCCGTGATGATAGTGCTGGGGAAGTCGAATCGGTGCAAGATATCGCAGATGAAGCTAACCACTTGATCTGCAAAGAGATTTGTAATTGGCTTGTACCTGATCCACTTCGTGAACTTGTCGATGGCTACCAACACATGAGTAAAACCTCCTGGCATGATTGTCAAGGGCCCTATCATGTTCAGGCCCCAGCATGCAAACGGCCATTAAGGTGGTATGGTAATAAGGTTGTGGGCCAGGATGTGGGGCTGTTTGCTGAAGAACTGGCAGTTTGTAAACCGGCGAACGAGTGCTTCAGCGTCTGCTAAAGCAGTTGGCCAGTAGAACCCAGATTTGAAAGCTTTCCCGACTAGCGCGCGAGAAGCAGCATGGTTTCCGCACACGCCTTTGCTAATCTTCTAGAGTATTTCTCTGCCTTCCTCCATGTGGACACAGTTCATGAGTATGCCTGATGCTGATCCATGCTTGTATAAATTGTCCCCGACTAGAACGTACCCTTTACTGCACCTTAGGATGCGTGCGGCCTTAGAGCTTTTTGGGTCAACGCCGGGAGGTAGTTTGTGCTCCTTGATGAAGTCGAGAAAAGTCAGCCGCCATTCAACTTTGATCATCAAGACCTCTCGGTCGGGTTCTATTGGACCTTGAGTGATGGTGCTTTGATCTAGTATCTTGATGGATGGGTGATGCAACTCGTGGAGGAAAACTCCTGGTGAGACATTAGCTCGATAAGCACCCAGTTTCGAGAGCATATCTGCTCCCATATTATTGTCTCGAATCACATGATGAATTTCTAGGCCCGAGAACTTGTTCTCGAGCTTGCGTATTTTCACGACGTACGCGTCCATGGTGTCCTTGTTGATATCCCACTCTTTGTTGACTTGTTGGATCACCAGCAAGGAGTCATCGTAAACAAGTAGTCACTTGATGCCTAGAGAGACTGCCAAACGTAGCCCGTGCAGTAGTGTCTCGTACTCGGCTTCGTTGTTCGAGATCTCAAATAGTATTTGGAATACATATTTGAGTTGTTCTCCTATTGGACTGATGAAGAGTACTCTCGCGCCACCACCTCCGAGCTTGAGTGAGCCATCGAAGTACATCACCCAATGCTCTGGCAGGTTGACTGAGCTTCCACTTGGTTTTCTTGCCACTGCCATAAAGTCAACTAGTGCCTGTGACTTGATGGCTATTTGGGGCTTGAAGTTGAGAGTAAGGGCCCCCAGTTCCACTACCCACTTGGAGATGCGCCCAGTGGCATCCCGATTGTGGAGAATATCTGAGAATGGGAAATCAATAATCACCGAGATCTTGTGTGCGTCGAAATAGGCAAAGCTTCCAGGACGTGATGAGTATAGCGTAGAGTAATTTCCAAATTGTCAGGTAACGAACCTTGGATTCAGAAAGAACTTCACTAACAAAGTAGACTGGCCATTGCATACTGAAAGCATGGCCTTCCTCCTAGCGTTCCACCACGATTGCCATGCTGATGACCTGAGTAGTCGCGGCGATGTAGAGTAACATGTTCTTGCCTGGTTGTGGAGCTGTCAAGATGGGGGGCGACTGCAAATGATGCTTGAGATTTTCCAGCGCCTGCTTCTCCTTCTCGCTCCACTGGAACTTGTCGTGTCGTTTGAGCAATTTGAAGAAGGGTAATCCCCATTCTCCAAGTCGCAAGATAAATCTATTCAGGGCCGCCATATAGCCTGTGAGCTTCTGGACATCTTTGATCGTTCGTGGGGCATCCAAGTCTGTAATGGCGGTGATCTTCTCCGGGTTCGCTTCAATTCCTCGGTGACTAACGATGAAACTGAGTAGTTTCCCTTGTGGTACGCCGAAGATGCACTTGGTTGGGTTGAGCTTCCATCAGAACTTGCGTAAGCTGTTGAAGGTTTCCTCGAGATCAGGGATGAACTCGTTGTGGACTCTGGTCTTGATGACCATGTCATCTACGTAGGCTTCAATATTGCGATGTAGCTGATTAGAAGGCATAATTGGATAGCCCGCTAATAGGTGGAGTGGCAGAACCACCCGAAATAATCCAGCTTAAGTTTACTAACCATCACCATAGAGGCAATCCAAGCTAACACGCACTTAAAAAAGAGTAAAACGACAAATCTGTCGGGTAACATCCCGATGCAACCACTGGAATTTCGATCGAAACAATGCATACATAAAATCCACAAGAAGGTGAGCCAGAGATTACAACAATCCATAAATTTTACAACAAGAGTTCAACAAGAATTATTATTACAAACTAAGTTCGAATTTATGCATAAACAAGCAAGTACTTTCAGAGTTTAATAGTGCAGCGAAAAATAAATGATAGTTCTAACAATGATATAAGATAACTTGAGGAAGCCCGTACATGACATCATTCAGTGTTAACATCGTTGGCCGGGGACCGATCCTATTCCACCGACCAACCAGGAGGAAGAGTACATGCACAAGTCAAACTAGCAACCATATCCTCAAAGGTTGTGATACCCTAAGTGTCTAAAAGACTAACAAAGATCCATAACATGAAATCAGGCATAAAAGAGCAAGAAAAGTATAAAACAACTTATCAAAATCTACCTTTCAAGTAAATAAATATGTGTAGCTGAATATATGCATATACATATGAACCTTTGCAAACAAACCCTTTTAACTTTGAAAATTGATCACAAATGACTCTAAAATTTTAATGGCGCATCTATCATAACAAGAGCAACAAAAGTCTAGTTGAACTCAAGGGCTAAAGTTGCAAAAATTCACATGAAATGATGCGTTAGTTAAATACTAGTTTTTGGAAATTCAAAACAACTTTTTACATTGCTCAAATGAACATAGTCATTGAACAGAAAATGTACATCTTAAAAATTTGAGCAAAAATAGTATTCAAATGTTTTTGATTTGACCTTAGGAAGAATGAGTTTTAGCTCCCTTTTCACCTAGACCCCTGCTATTTTTGCTTCTCCTGCATAAGTCCCATCACCTTCTCCCTCCTCTCTCCTCCCTCTGCCTTGTCCCATCACTAGCAGGCCAGTTGGCCGGCGCAGCTGAGGCCGCCCGGCCAAGTGGGCCTGCCAGCACCTGGAGATCTCCCCCTGGCCCACAAATCTCACTCTTCCCCTTAGGAAGCCTCCACGCGGCAGCATTCTCCTCCCACGGGCGCAGCTGGCGCCACAGCGAGCCCCGTCGGCGACAGCGAGGCAGTTGCACCCTCGGTTTTGCTCCGTGGTTGGGTCTTCCCCAGTGGCTCATGCCTAGGCTGCTATCCTCCCTCTCGCACCTATAAAAGCCCCACCAGAGGCCCCTAAGCTCGCCGCCCCGACACCAACTCCGGCGAGCAGTCACTCGCGCGTGGACGCACCACTCCGCCGCCCCCACATTGCCTAAACCAACACTCCCATCACTTTCTCCGCCTCACACCGAAGCTGCACAGACGGTCCCCACGCGCTCTTCCTCACCGGATCGCCGCCATCACCACCCGCACCCGCAGCCGGCTCTATGCCACCGTCGGCAGACCGCCTCAGTCCACCACTTCCCCACCCAAGACCACAAATAGGTGCGGTTTGTTCCCCTCTTGCCTCTCCCACCTTCGCTCCTTGCCGCCAGCGGCCCTTGTCGCCGGAATTTGGCCGGCTGCCACCGTTCCACTGCACAAAGAACCCTTTTGCTTCAATTTCAATATTTCCAAGAAGATTTCTGTAAAATCCCAGGGACTCATTTGTAAACCAGAAACTGGAACTTTGAAAACCAATCTATGAACTTTGAAAATGCAAAACAACTGACAGAAAAATCCTAAAAATACAAACTAAGATGATCTGGACTCCTTAAGTTAAGATCTACAACTTTGTAAAAGGATTTTGGACTGTTTTCACATAATTTTAGCTATAGATTTAAATCAAGTTTAAATATCTTTTAATTATTCCAAGAGTTTCATGAAAGAACTGCTTATGAGTTTTGGATGGTAGCTTCTGTGCTAAGAGTACAGTCCTTCATAAAAATTTCATGCCCTGCATCCAATCACAACTAGATATTTCGAGTACTTTTGTTATATGCTAGATCCTTTTAAACTAGAGTTTTAGCCTACTCAAGCAAGTAAGTTTGTTTAGTAAAATATTGAGCACCAGTTCTTGCATGGTTTGTTCTGTACAAATAGATCTTGATCCTAGCAGTAGCTGTTTAATAAATTTTTTATGATTAACCTGCTGAATGAAAATGGCTAAAATTTTTTTTACAGTGAGTTTCTACTTGTAATGAGCTCTGCATAAAAATCTCAACCTCAGAAACTACCTCTACGAGTAGTTTTGGTTAACCCATGCTTACTGTTAAAATATGGCCGTACGAAATGATAAAACCACTCACTTACTTAATGAAATTGGTTAATCCGGATAAGTACTCGATAAATGACTGCCCAAGGATAAGAAAATTAAGTGCTCCACTACTTCACTTAAGTTTTGTTGAATGACTACTTTCTAGTGAAATGGTTATTTACCTTGTACCAGTAAAACCACTCATAAATGTGCATTCATATAGATTCGACTACTTTCGACGACGGAATCTACAATCTGGTGCCCGAGTCCGAGAGTGAGCAGCGAAGCTCAAGTTAATCTAACTGAAGTCGCTGAGGACCCAAACCAAAGTTAGGAAGGACCCCCGACTAGTTTTGCCCAAGCAGGCAAGCCCCGTTGCATAATCCCAGTATTTCAATTGATCCAACTTCTATTCCTTTCTACCTATGCATTTAAGTTCATAGGAGTTGATTGGAACCCTAGCTACATGATCCTAGGTACCTATATATTGAATACTAGAACTGGAAGTTAGAGTAGATGCTCTGCTAATAGGTTCGGTAAAAGTCGAGTGGTTTCGTGCCTCTCGCAAGAATTATAAGAGTTGAATGATTTTCCACATACTGCAACTATAAGGTTGACAGGCGGGGCTGTGGTACAATGCTCATGGTACTCAATAAGCTAAGTAGAGAAAATATGGTAAGGCCACAGTGTGTGGTAGTGGTGGTTAAGCATTTGAATGTACTGACCAGTGTCGAAAATATGGTACTCAATAAGCTAAGTACCTGATTGGCCCGGCAAGTGGACTTTACTCTCACTCTACTTGAACGAAGTTCAGATGTGTATACCCATACAGGTGCAGAGCGGGGCTCTGTAGTCGGGTAAGTTGACACTGATCCACAACCCGAAAAGAAAAGGGAAAAGTTGCTTGGGGTGATCCAGGCAGCATATCAAGGTGTGCCTCAAGTCGGGCATTGTCTCCGAGTAGTTTAGAGGGTTCTTGCCCTTCCCGTACATGAAGCGACCTTGTGGCATCGATGTGATCACCAGGCCCTTATGACCACCCATAAAAGGCTCTGCACTATCATCAGAGTCCGAGTCGTAGTCATCGATGATAGGGGCTCCCCGACATGTGGTGGCTTCATCTTTTCCGATCCTGAGTAGGCAATCCAAGTCCTCCTCCAATGCGGAGAGGGACTCGAACCGCGTGGCCTCTTGATATGCAATGGCTGTGTTGCGCAATTCGAAGGGGAATCAGGTATGCTGTTCCTCTGACCGGATTGAATCCGATCCGAGGAGTCTTGATCATTGATACTACTCTACACAAGAGTATTTTGAATAGATCAAAAGGCAACAAGTAAATAGATATACTTACAAATTGAACATATAAATCAGGCAGTTTTTTCATAACATATTCGATGTTTCTAATCATGCTCTAGGTTTTCAACTATCTTGTGAGCCATTGGCTTGACCTCTTTCAGGTACTCTCCGAACTTCTCTTCAGAGCATTCCGCAGCCATACCATTGGCTAGTGGCTCGACATTGGCCTTTGGCCAGAATTGCTTGACGAGCCCAAGCACATGCGCTATGGCTCTGGTGGTCTCAGAGATGTAGCTGCCAATCTTCTGTGGAGCTTCACGAAGTCACTCCAACAGAGTCCTATTGTCGACTACTCCTTCTCCTAGAGGGTCCACCATGTTGACGACTACTTGCGCAACTTCTTGGAGATCTTCAAGTTGCTTCTGCATCAGCTTTTTCTCTTTAGCCATGGATTTAATTTGTCGCATACATTGCATAAGCTGCTTGTCATCATCCTCGAGCTGCTTCATCAGGAGCTCCACATCATCGGAACAATGGTACACAAGATTCTTCAAGTTAGCCAGCAGTTCTTCTTTACATTTTAATATATTTTTGAGCTCTACAGGTAAAAGATAAGAAGAAGTACTCACACAACTTCAGAGACTACTACTCGACTACATCAAACTGGGCAAAGTACTCGGGAGAAAGTTACCTTGATGGGCCTTTGCTTGGGACTAGGTCTTCTCTTCAAGATTTTTAATATCTTTCTTGAGGAGCTAAGTTTCTCGTGTGCGCTCCAGCTTAATGGCATCTAGCTGACGCTGCACTTCAATTCTCTTATGGATCTGCTCCTCCATTTGCCTGTCTTTGGCTTGCAATTAGCACAGTCCATCCTCAACAACTCTCAGCTTGTCTGATTTTTGTCTGGATCGATTGGCCAATGTCTGCACGACAAGAAAAATGGTTGTTGACAGCCATTGAATCACACTTTCTCCATCAACTTCTTGGGAATAAATAAAGCTTTACACCATGTTCCATACATATTTTATTTAAACTAATCAAGTTCCACAAGATTTGGATGAGTTGTGAATGCAGGAACAAGTGTACCAAAATTAAGAAAAAATGGGGAAAACCCCAGGCCGACCGGCCTCCACTAGGCCGGCCGGCCTAGCACTCCCTCGGATCGCTACGTCACTGATCCAGGGGCACTCCCTTGAAGTCGGTTTGATCCAAAGATCTGAAAGGCTTCACCCATGGATTGGAGGGCCCACTTGCATGCAAGACTCGGGCAAACACTTGAGATGCCAACTGCCACCGACACTAGGAGGGAATCAGAGGCATCCAAAGGAAGGTGGTGCCAAGTGACACAAATCCCAGGCCGGCCAACCGGCCTCCCACTGGAGCTCCACGTGTTCAACTTCGCGTGGAAGTTACTTCAACCGCCATATCTGCTTACAAGACAAGCTATGCTGCAAGAACCGACCTTGAAGTAGTATAAATAGACCAGCACATCCCACTTGTAACACACACCAAGGAGTTCTCTTTGTCATTTCACTTTGTAGAGTTAGGTTTAGTAGTCTAGGAGTTAGAGTCGAGTCGAGCTTGTCTCAGGATTCTAGAGTCGTCATCGGAAGTCTGGTATAGCTCTTGTATCTTTCCCTTTGACATTTATCAATATAAGTTATCTTCTTTATCCTTTCGAGTCAGCTTTACTTTCTGCATTTATTTATCTTTCCAAGTTATCCAGCTTTGTTTTCTTTCTTGTTTGTCAGGATTTTACCTTGTGGGTTTTCTCGTCTGGACTAGGGGGCTCAAGTCAGTTCCCTAGGTTGAGGAGGATTTCTCTTGAAGGACAAAAGAGAAATCCTAACACCGAGTGCAGACGTGGTGTCTGGCTTAGTGTTAGCTAGGAAGTATGTTCTACCCCACAGAACAGTGTGGTAGGCGGCAGGTGGTGACAGTCCTATCCATCCCTCGTAGTCCACCATGTTCGGGTGCTTTCATAGCAGTAGTAGCAGGTTGCCGTTGGACTCCCCTCTCACCCCTTTCTGAAGTCCTTCGTCTTCCAGCCACCGAAGTAAGCTCTAGGTTCCCTATAACTAGTTAGAAGCAAGATTTAGTCTAGTGAGGCTAGCTCGATAGTTTATAAGTGTTTTAGGAGTCTTTCTTGCTTGTTGTCCTCCCAGCTGTTTACGGCTCTAAGGTTTAGAGTCTCTTGTGTCTGGAGGTCACCGCTTGGTCATTATCTTATCTTATCTATCTGGCTTACCCCCACTAATTTAGTTGGTTGATATCTCTGGTAAGTTTATCATTCGATCCTTATACTCTTTAACCATAGTGCTTCCCCGAGGAAATTTACGATACCCTGGAATACTCCAAGGTGAAATGCTACGGCGGTAATTTTGTGTGCTTGCGGAATATCAATTCTATTGGAGCATAAGAAACATCAACAATGGCCAGTTAAGTAAGCCAGCAATTCAACTAAGTATGTTCTAGCAGGACAGTAAGCATACCGTGGAGAACTTGTACAATTCCTTGAAAGTATCTTGGAAATTCTTCAAGACTTCCAAGGTCAGCATTGGATCATCTACAAGCTCCGTCGGGACGACATGCTGCCACCCTGATGGTGACACCAGAAGGTTACCCGAGGAGTTACCTGCAACATCCTGATTTTCACGAGTTGGCTGCTACTGTCGAGTACCTACCACGTCGCCCGGAAGAATCAAATGCGCTGTGGGTAAGACGGTACTCGCGGGTGAGGGTGGAAAAATGGGCTCACCTGATGGAATCTCGGGGGCTGGTTCTACCACCTTGGGATCTTTTGTCGAGTCTTACTCTGCACTTGGCACATCTTCCTCTACTTTAATGGCAGCGGGTGCAGGGGACTCCGCATACGGTGGCGGCAGATCAACCCGAGCGGCGATGGCCACCGTCATCACCAACGCTACAGCAACTGTGTTGGGGCAGCCGCAGCATCGCCAGGCTTGTCCATGCTTAGAGCAGAGGATTTCCTACATTCGGCAAAAGCAATGTTCAGAATAGTTATTAATTATGAACCTACAAATTGTAACTGAAAAAGTACACAAGTACTTACAATGAAGACTTCTTTACATTCAAATTTCTTGCCTTGAGCACTTCCGGGCGGCGATGGCCACCGTCATCACCAACGCTACAGCAACTGTGCTAGGGCAGCCGCAGCATCGCCAGGCTTGTCCGTTCTCAGAGCAGAGGATTTCCTACATTTGGCAAAAGCAATGTTCAGAATAGTTATTAATTATGAACCTACAAATTGTAATAAAAAAAGTACACAAGTACTTACAATGAAGACTTCTTTACATTCAACTTTCTTGCCTTGAGCACTTCGGGAGCTGTAATAGCACCTAAAGTACTCAAAGGCGCCGGCCTGTCAACCTAGGGCAATGTTTGCCCAGGCGCAGCACCAGATGTGGCTGCATCCACTTGAAGGCTAGCCGAGGGCAGTGTTTGCCCCGGCATAGCCCTGGTACTACTTGGCAATGGGTCCACTATAACCGAGGGCACGTCTTCTCCCATTACAGTATCATCCCCGACTACATTATCCTCAGCCCTTTGCTTCGAATGCTTAGGGTTGGAGGCAACAGCACTGAAGAAAAAGAAACGGGAAGGATTCTTGGAAAATCAACACAGAGGCGGACTAAGGAAAGTACTCGTAAATGTTTGGATATGATATTTACCTTGGTTGCTTATCATTTATCGTAGAAGTCCTAGCCCTGCGCTTCTGTGCCGCCACCCTAGGCTTCTTCAGAGGTGCAGGAAAGATCTCACCACTAGGAGAAGTCGTATTCCCCTGGGAGGTAGTCGCCCCCCTTTTCCTCTATAAGTCAAAGAGGGTGCGGCCATCATCAGAGTCATTATCTTCTTCCTCCGTCACTGGATCGGTGTCAGGACAGGAGGAGATGTTCCGATGAGTAGTCGGCTGTGTGTGGCGGGGATGCTCAATATCTGGCATGGGAGACATACTCCTGTACAGGTTGATATAAACCTACAAGTCTAAGCAATTCAGCATGACTATCAATATAAGTCACAATAAATGGTGCAGAAGTACTCGATGAAGAACAATGGTTACTTACCCTTACCTTTTTGGGAGCATTTATGGCATGAACAAGTTGGGAACATATGCAACCATCTCGGCATCAAGCAGCACTTGGATTACTCGCCCACGGGTTCACTTTGTTGGACCATGTCTGCAGTAAACTGAGATGGGTCTGAGATACCAAGATACTCGAAACCAAATTGAGTTCGTTTTTGTAGAGGCTGAATACACGTGCCCATCCAAGAGTACACGACAGAGGCGCCAGTGACACCAGCAATCTTGTGCTCCATAATTTGACAAGCAACTCATCAATTTGATCCATTTCTGCTTGTTATGGCATCTCCCTCCACTCGTGGGCTATCTTTGGCTTTTCAGTAGTCCGCTCTGGAAGACTAGGCTTATGGTTTCCAGCCAGACCAACTAGTCAAGAATTTGTACTCAAGGTAATTTTTGTCCATGTCTTGCCTAAGCTAAAAACTAGCTCCTCCGACTTCTGCAATATTCTATTCACTGGGCTGAGGCTTTAGGTGAAAGAGGTAGCAGAACAAGTTGAAATGAGGTTCTATGCTAAGGAAGGATTCGCAAAAGTGGACAAAAATGGCTATGTGCAAAATGGAATTGGGGTTCAAGTGGTGAAGTTGGATGCCATAATGGAAAAGAAGACCACGGAAGAAATCGGAAGTCGGGAGGCTGTTGGCGGTCCTTAAGTACAAAATCTCACCACCAACTATACTTAGGAATAAAGGAAAACTACCTCACTTACTCACATATTTTTATCACTAACCTAGTTCCACAGATGTATTTGTATATTTGTCTATTTCAGGATGCAAGTCAAAAATAAGAAGAAAACCAGCAAACGCAAAAGAAGTACACAGAAGATCTCATCCTGCATCACACTTACAAAAAGGGCCCACAAGGCGTGGTTGAAGAGAACCCACCAGGGGTCGGCCGATCCACGGGGTCGGCTGAACCTGGACTGGTTCCTGTTCTCCTCAGCTTTGGCGGGAAGATCTCCTGCGCCCTCCTACATCAGTTTCCAGATGTTTCCTTACTTACCTCCGCCGGGAACCGCCCTAGGAGAGTATAAAAGGAGGTGGAGCCCTCTCATTCAACACACACCACACTTCAAGCCTCTCTCCCTCTCTCTAGTTGCGACTTGTAATCCTTAGGCTAGTGGAGCCAGGCTAGTTATCTTCCTTAGCGAATCCAAGTCGTCCTTGGGTCGTTGAGCAACCTTCGGCCTTGGGTATGGCTTTGCATTCAACTCGTCAGTATTCAACTTATAATATAGAGTTGATTCATGGTTATCTTACTATCCTGATAGTACGCTTTGCCAAGTCTTATGCTCCCTTAAGTTATATGATCATGTTTAGTTTAGCTTTAAGTATCAACTTCGGTTTTGGTATGCTTTCAGGCTTGCTCTAGTTCTATGCCTGTCCATCATCATGGTGGGGGTTCTGGAGGGGCTAGACTAGTGATCTTGTGCATGAGCGTGGGGCACGAGAGATCTATCGAATATGATTGCATCCCATGGTCTCTCGGAGTAGGCAGCGGTTAGTGACAGCTCTATCCGTCCTTCGTAGTCCCCCACATTCGGATATGGTGTAGGAAGCTAAAGTTCCATTCTAGGTTGCTACAAGATCAGTACTGGGTAGTGTCCCCCTAATGTTGGTTGCTTAATGCTAATCCTAACCATATGACAATTATTAAATTTGGTACAATGATTATACAAAAATTTTACAATTTGAAAAAACAAATAATTAGAACTATCATTATCTCGCAGCTATGGTGTAAGAATCTCCTTATATACAATATTTTTCGTGAACGTACCATTCCCAGTTAGGATATATTTCTTCTCATTCTTTTTTTCTCCTTTTCATTCTTTTTACCCTTCTTCTTTTCACTTTTTTTAGGTTCATTGTCTTCCTCAAGTGCATTAGGCTGTTTCACGAGAATCTTGATGTTCTTCCTCGAAGTGGCTCTAGACATCACAACATATAATTGGCCATGACAAAATACTGGCTCAGGAAGGTACACACCAACATTTGGGATTGTTTGACCTTGTGATTTGTTGACCGTCATGGCAAAACTAAATCTGATTGGGAACTGCTTCCTTTTAAATTGGAAGGGGATCATCTCATCATCAGATGGGCATAAGGGTATCCGGGGGAGGAAAACATGTTTCCCAGCATGTTGACCTAACACAATTTCTACATCGATTATATTTCTTTGGAAACCTCATACAACCAGTCTTGTACTATTTCATAGACCGGATCTATATTCCTAAGCAATATGACAGGACAGCCAACCTTGAGTTTTAGCACATGAGGGGGGAGCCTGTTTGGTGTTAGAGTATTAAGAAACTCAGCTAGATAATAGTTATGAGGATCATCCACTGCAGCAACAAAACTATGGTACTCCATCTCACCACCTTGGAAAGTTTCTATCATCTTTATATTAATCTTATCGACCCAATCATTCCTGGTAGATAATATAGCTCTCAAAGTGATGTAGTCTTTATTTAACATGTTCTCATTGAGATTTGGGAATATGCTATTAATTAATGTACCAAGGTCACTTGCCTTCCCAGTATACGGGATGCAAATCTCATCCGGTTGTTTGACCTCACCATCGGAATTCACTTCTTCCATTCCACCACCAATGCGCAATAAATAATTCGCGAACCAAGGGTCACTTTGTGCTCTCATATTGTGAAATAGCTGAAGATGCTGCATGGAACCCCATAGGTACGATCTCTGTACCGAACCGAAGCATCGACAATTTGAGCCCTCGACCCCCTTCTAACAACTGGTAGTACCAGCCTAAAGTGTCCACCGAACACAACTATCTTACCCCCAAAAGGCAACTATGGCCGATCCATTATATTACGTAGACCGTTGTCTAGTGCTTCAACAGCTTGCCTCTTTGTCATAGAAGCCTTGTCCCAAATAATAAGAGATGCTTGATGGAGTAGCTTCGCGGTACCACTCTATTTCGTGAAACTACAAAAACTTCCATTCTCGATGGTAAAGATCATCTCTGTTGCAAGCGTAATCTGCAAATACCGCAATTGTAAGGACAGCAACGCATACAAAATGATGGTGTAAGTATTCTGTATGAGCTAAGTACCAATAGATAAATGCAATACCTCATGGTACAATCTGTGCCGACCACGAACTTTTTGGTTTGTTATGAACCATATGTCCCCATATCTCATCTAATCTGTGTTGGTATTTCTTAACGTCATCACCAGGATTGTCAGTCCCAGGCAACGGCGCCAAAAATACCATGATGGTTTGTCTTAATGTTTATAGAATAAATCCATAAGCGCACGGATATACCGTTGAAGCATTTCACCCGGATGATTATTCGGGTATCGTTATTTATATTTTCCCATAGGATGGCATGGTGTAAAAGAGATTCAAGGTACATAATCATAACAATACGCTTAAGCAATAGACTATAACTCAAACAGGGTAAGTTATGATAAATGAAGTATAAGGGTAATGTGATACACACACAAGCCAATCTCATGAATAAAGAATAACAAATAAACCAAAGGTTAGCGGGAGCATAGTCATAAAAGAGGGTCCTAGTGATATCTACTCAAGGATGCAAAGGGTCATACAACACATGGCTAGGATTAGCATTAAGCAACCAACATTATAGGGAGACTACCCAGTACTGGTCTGCCAGCAACCTGGAATAGCACTTTAGACTCCTACACCACATCCGAACATGGGGGACTACGATGGACGGACAGGGCTATCACCACCTGTCGCCTACGCCGATAGACCGTGGGATGCAGTCATATTCAATAGATCCCTTGTGCCCAGAGCACCACGCTCGTGCACAAGATCACTACTCTAGCCCCTCCAGAACCCCCACCATGATGATGGACAGGCATAGAACTAGAGCAAGCCCGAAAGCATACCAAACCAATGTTGATACTTAAAGCTAAACTAAACATGATCATATAACTTAAGGGAGCATAAGAGATGGCAAAGCATACTATTAGGATAGTAAGATAACCATGAATCAACTCTATATTATGAGTAGAATACCAATGAGTTGAATACAAAGCCATACCCAAGGCCGAAGGTTGCTCAACGACCCAAGGATGACTTGGATTCGCTAAGGCAGATAACTAGCCTAGCTCCACTAGCCTAAGGATTACAAGTCCCAACTAGAGAGAGGGAGAGAGGCTTCAAGTGTGGTGTGTGTTGTGAGGGCCTCCATCTCCTCCTTTTATAGCTTCCAAGGGCAGTTCCCGGCGGAGGAATATTTGGAAACATGACAAACCGACCTCCAGAGGATTAGATCAGCCTTCCCTCCAAGCTGCACCTGGACTAGAGCTAGGCCAGGATTGGCCGACCCTGGAAGTCGGCCGATCCCCTGGTGGCCCCCCTAGCCACCACCTTCTGGTGGCTGGGTGACAAGTGGGTCCTCTTCCAGATTATGTATGTTTTCCGCCTTTGTGCGTTGGTTTGCCCTGCATTGTGGGCCCTCGTTGTACGTGTGACGCTGGATGGGATCTTCTGTATACTTCTTCTGCGTTTGCTGTGTGTTTTCCTCTTCTTTTGGACTTGCATCCTGAAATAGCCAAATATACAAATACATCTATGGAACTAGGTTAGTGATACAAATATGTGAGTAAGTGAGGTAGTTTTCCTTTATTCCTGAGCATAGTTGGCAGTGAGATTTTGCACTTAAGGACCGCCAACAATCCGCTCTTTACCTATTAACTCATCAACAGACTCGGTCTGCACATCCCGATCGGCCGACACTTCCCTGTTCATGATAATTGGAAATAGAATTCATATTTAGATTGCTTGAATGAACTTTCATGAGAAACTTGATTGAATGTGCATCTCATTAATTACCTATCCACGATGAGTTCCTGCTTGATTGGTTCAGCACGCTTCTTCTTGTTAGTGTCGACCTTATCTGAGTCAACCGTGACACCCCAATCGGCCACCATGTCAATGTTCATGATATCAATAACAAGAAATCATATTGAAGTAGCTTCAATGTAACTTCCATGGAAAATGATGGTGCATCACATTAATTACCTATCCTTGAAGAGTTCCTCATGAGATGGTTCAATATCTTCTATATCACCAGTTTCCTTTACTGTTATAGGCATCCCATCACCTTCTGAGGTTGCCATTTCAGTTGGCTTGTGCATCTTGATTTTATCCTTGTCAGCCATATCATCACCATATTGAATAGCGGTGCCCCTGTTGGATGACCGCACAATGTTTTTGTAAATGGAAACTAAAAACAATTAAAGGGTATCAAATGAAATTTATAAAAAAGAATACACATAATGGGGTAATACACCTTTTACCTGTCTTGCACCGACTCTTCATTGCCCTTGTCTGCATCGCTACCCCTTTCCATCAACTCATGATGGCCACCTTTATCACTATGAATGTCGTCCCCTACTGAACCGGTCGTGTCGGCGCTGTAGCTCACACGGTCATATCGTTGTGTCAATGAAAATATATCATATCATTGGTAGATTGAATGAATATAAAATATTCATTGCAACAAAGCACAATGGTGAAAAAAAACACGTATTGTTCCATCTCCTTGAGTTTTAACAACATTGATGTTGCAACACCAGATGTAGCTGTTGGCATGGCAAGCTTGTTCTGACTTCGTAGTGTCGCTAGCAGAGATTTGTATAGGAAAGTCTTTCCGGTGCCGCCACGACCATCCATAAAAAAGAGTCCACCTTTATCAGAATCAATAGTTGCAATGATCTCCTCGTAGGCGTCCATTTATTCTAGGTTAAGGGAGTTGACCAAAGACACATCATCGATATCTGCCTTGATGCTTGCCTCCTCAAATATTTCACGAGGAATACCATTAGCATCATCATACATCTCATCAATCTCTGGAAGAGGAAATGTCTTAAAGTCCTTCCCCATTGACTGCAACATATTTCTAATACCAATAAGTACCATTTGTGTGGCTATATCAGAAGATGGACTATTTTGTTGATAATCCTCTAACATTGCATGCACATGTTTCTGCCAAAGCGCAAACACATCACTGGGTTCACAAAACACCAAAATAGTTGTAAATAGCCTTCGTAGTGAAGAAGGCATTTGGAATGTACAAGCTTCCGTAAGGCACTCATCTAATGTGTTATCTTCTTCAATTAGACCTCTTCTTTCGGCTGCCTCGCAGAATGTAGGTTGCACGATGCCATCAACCATTTTAAGATGGTCGAATGAGGTAGCTCCAGCAACATGGTTAAGTAGAACGCGAAGATAATAGTGTTCCCCCTCGGCCAGGTGCGTGGAGACAATTCTACCAACTTGCTTGCGCCCCTCATATAACCTTCGCTTGCAGATTTACCATTGGAATGCTAATTATAGAATTCCAAAAAATCATTATACAATATACCACGTGCAAACTCATCGACCCTATTTTGAGCAAAATATGCTGTAAGCATTGACTCTTCCACACCAGGGCAATTTTCTATATTTTGTATATTAGAACATTGATGGAATGACACCAGATGCATATCAGGTAGATGAAGCTGCAATTGTTTCACTGGTGGGTGGTTTTGGCTTAGGTCGAAACAATATATCCTCCACATTGCTTCTGGAGGCGTCACCCACGGGCATCCCTAAACTGCTTTATCTCATCAACATTACCATTGCTATCAGCATTATCACCTTCTCTAACAGCAATAGATGCCTGATCAGGACCCTTGTAAATGTATGTGGGGTAAGAGTCCTTTCGCTGAGATGTGGACTCGCAGAAGGCCCGTGGATAGTGATTCTTACAAGATGTGCGTTCCTTAGTGCAAGGAAAAAATGGGAATAGCACCCCACACGGGCCATGCATCATGTGCTTGGTGACCATCTTGTACAACTTAGAAAACTTTTCTTGTTTGGAAGTTCTGCTGAGATAAGAAGATCATATTGCTCAGGACACGTAAGCTTGTACTTCCGTTTCATGATCAGCAAGAAGTGAGCATGTGGTAACCCCCTCTTTTGAAACTCCACAACGTATACATAAGCCCGAACCTTACCAAGGATGTGATTCTTCATCAATTTCTTCTTCAGCACCTCAAGTTTTACCCTAAAAACCCTAGTTCCCAGATCAAGGCGATCCTATGTAGTTTGGCTAGGCAAAAGATCCTATTTGATATCAACCCAATTTAGGTTGCACATCATTGTGAGGGACATATCTGGTTTCCCATACTTCCGCACCAATGCCATAGCATCCATGTACCAACGCCTCATGTCCCGAGGACCTCCGATGAATGATGTGGACAGCATTGTCTATTTCCCAACAGCATCTGCTCGACCATCGCCTGCATGCAAACTATCAATGAGACCTTTGTATAAATCAGCCCTCAACTCCTACTGATTATTCCTGATGTAGTCTAAGCATGAACTTTCTAACTTTATGTATGTGTCCACAGCAAACTGCTGGAAGCTGTTTACCAAAAAGTATTGGGTTAAATATACCAGGATGCATTTGGAATTTATAGCAGTAATAGTCACGTACTGACACACATAAATTGCCAGCCCCACCTACACATTTGCGAAGATAATATTAGCACAATGAAATATAGTACAAGAAGTAGTGTGTAATAAAAACTATGATTATTTATTTATAACCCATGAACTATACATTCATCATCGTCGCCATCACTTTGAGTGCAAGCCTTTGGGTAGCACAGGCAGCCTCGACTTCTTGCATAGTCACGCCAGCCTTCGGAATGAAATTATGCCAACTAAGCTCCCCTCTAGGGAAGAAAAGTGGATATGATAATGCCTCATAACACGCATGGTATGATCTAATCCCATGCACAGACCTATCCTTGCCCTGTAGGAGAACACTATGTTTTGAACTGACCTAGGAGTTCACTGCCCTCAATCCAAACAGCAGCAACCTCTGATGTGAGAGGCACATTATATGTCCTCTGATCCAATTATTGGTCCAGATTCAATGCAACATGGTAGTCCTCTATATCTTCAACATGACCCATAGACCTCAGCTGTTCAGAGTATCGGTTGCCCCAAAGTATCCCAACTAATCTTTTTGTAACCTCCTTATCCTTTTTCAAGCATTCTTCGCAACACCTATGGTATCGGTGCTCAAGATAAGGATCATCATCATAGAAGTACAATTCAAGGTGTCTAGGTTCAGTGCCTTCTTCCTTACCAAATGACTGAACATTATGGTATATCTGCCCATGTGCACGGAACGTATAAACTCCCCCATTTCGCATGTTGGTTGTCATACGATCTAGGTGGCAGTATAGGGATGTGAACGAGAAGTGACCATTAAAGAATCTGATGTTTGAACGGAAGTGTCTAGCAACAGCATCTGAGCTTGACCATAGCCTCATGAGTTCAGGTGGTGTGTCAGGGGTTGATAAATGTATCTTCCCACTGTGGCAACAAAATTCAGGTGGCTCGAACTGAAATTTCTTTAGGTTGCAATGTTCACAGTTATCAACCGGCTCAAGCATATGCATCTTAGATGGTATGTTTTCAAACACTTTGGTGAAGGGATCAATTACATCCGACACATCGGCAGCATCTCCACACAAAGTAACATCAGCATCGTCGTCGGATTCACCATCTGTATATATATTAAACACCATTTGTATTTCATTCTATTAGAAGTTAACAATTTTTTTCCAATCGCATGACTTATGTTTTGCCAATAGCCTTGTCCAGCAAAAAGGTAACCCTTGTCTTCTTCATCATCATCCTCAAAAATAACATCCTCATCCCCATCTATTTCAATAGTACGATCATTAAGTTGACCAGAATGCGACATCAAATTGACTAAAGTCATTAATGAAAAGTAGGGAGAATACCATCCTCGACCATAGGAGATTGTGTTTGCAACTCAGGGTTATTTTGCAGTCGCACGCCACCTAAACCTTTAAATCAAAATTAAAAGTACCATCACTTTGTCAACTTAGTAATCGTGAAGCTGCTTTTGTACATGATATTAAGATGGTCTTTATTACCATCAGAATTTGTGCAGATTGGATGTGACTGTGAGGGCATCCAGCTACTGACCTTAGGAGCATATTCACCTGGAGAGAAAGCTTAGTTTGTTTGGTCAACACAATTAGAGGGTGTAGCAATAGTTTTCATTAGAGTTTTTTTTGTTTTACCAATACCGATTTCTTCATGTTCTTGAGTCTTAACCGGCTCCATATAATTCTGGTGGTCATGTTGTCCTTCTGAAATTAAAAATCAGTATGCATATTAAATTTAATAATTTAGTATAAAAGTAATTGTTTATAAATTTAATCATGTATAATCCATCTGCGTTAAGTGACTTACCGGCGTGGGGTGTGTTCATCAAATCTATGAATGGTTCCCTTGGCACACCATTCGTCTTGCTTGAACTCATATCCGGAAAGATGCAGGATCTGGGCAAACATATAATATCAAAATATCACAAAATTCATCTACGAAAAAGTTAGGGCTAATGCAATGGTGGTCGGCGGCACCATGCAACCTTGTCAGCATTCATCAGCGAAAACATGTAGAGAGAATGCATGTGAATACTCATAGCACAATATGCCCAAGCGAATTGATGATCGAGGCAAGGCATGGCTCACCAGCCGCTGTCCTAGAAATCCTATTCGCCACCGTTGTCGCCGGTGTGGAAGACGGAGATACAGAGCCTCACCGCACAGCGTCGGCGCGTGCGGGCGAGCCTCAGCATCGCAACACCAGACACCAACAACTCCTTCCAGTGCCAAATGTACTCACACGAATTGGAGAGGACTCCACTGTGAACTCACTGGCCAAAGGGAAGAAGCTAGCAGAGATTATGAGAGGAAAATTGATCTCGTACTCACACTGGAGAGAGGAAAGCTGGGATAAATAGAGCAGGCAAATTTAACCTGAGCATGGAAGCAAGTCAGAAGACAGTACAAAATGGCTAGAAGACATGAGATGCTCACAAATGTAAATAATGAAAATACATCAGGTACCACCTAAAATCATAGAGTGAGAGATTTGCTACAATTTTAGATGATCATGTTAGAGGATACCCTAACAGGCCCGTATATGGCATGGATCAAGTGGAGCTACCGCACCCGGCCCCAAAATTAAAGGGCCCCTAATCAGCAGTTAATTAGCTGATGTCCCTGATCAGTAGGACTGGAAAAATTGCTCGTGACTCGTTAGCTTGCTCGACTCAGAGCCGGCTCGGCTCGGTCTAATTCCTAACGAGCCGAGCACAACTTTGTGCTCCTTAGTATAATGCGTGAGTTCAAGCCGGCTCGCGAGCTGCTCGCGAGCTGAACGAGCTACGCGTACAAAATGGTTTCCACCTACGTTATAGACCGTCTAAAAACCAAGACTCAGTATTTCCTTTATGCTTTTGTGCTTATCCAATATCCATTGAATAGACCGATCAATTTATGTATCTGAGAGACTAATTTTTCATATTTTGTAACCTCTTTACTTATGATAGGCTAGCATATGGGTATATGTTATTGATGGAACATGTATGGTTAATGAATCATGAAAGTATGGCCAATAGAATTATATATGGTTCTGAAAATATGGAAATGGAACCATATATTATCCTAATATTTTTTATTTGATCTGTATAGATATATATCATCTGGGAGAGTATCTCAATGTTTGGCTCGCCCGAGGCAGCTCGCGAGCCGGACCGAGCCGAGCCGAGCAGACTTTTGTGCTCATTAGGATAACGAGCCAAGCCGAGCCAGCTCGAACGAGCCGGACCGAGCCAGCTTGTTATTCAGCCCTACTAATCAGTAGTTAGTTAATTAGCCCACGTCCTTTCAATTCCATGTACCAAAGCACTGGAGCCAAGGCCCTAGAATGAGCTCGAGTACGGAGACTTGGATGGACGCTTCGCCCCTTGAGATCCTCACGCGAGCGGGATGACACGAGACAACGCCAAACACGGTCACATCGAGATGCCTCGCCTTGGACACTCATGCGGACATGCGATTGCTACCAGGCACCATGGTCGTGACCTGCGACTCGCCGATTTCTACCGTCCCCATCTCCATATCACCCTGAGTACTCTCATCAAATGAGAATTAAGAAATTAGGGCATGTACAACGGGCCATAGTCTACCGTAGACATGCAATGTATTTTTACAAGAAACCCCCTCCGCGACCGTATGAGCGACACTCTCGTAGCCTCGCTCGTCTACGAGCGAAGCTCGTGCTCCGAGACCGAGGCGACGACTGAACGCGCGTTGTAGGAAGCGATGTGGGGAGACGACGGCAGCAAGGATCCGGTGCGCGCGTGGGAGGAATTCCTTTGCCGCCCAAGGTTCGCGCCATAATCCTCCCCCCATCCCCCCTCCCCAAAATCCCCTTCCTTCTCTTCCTCAAATACTGAATCTTCCCTCCCCATCGAACCCTAGGTCGGGTCCCAATGTCACGGCAAGCACGGAAGGAGGCAGCGGCGGCGGCGCGAGATGTACTGAAGTCGGCTCGGGTGCGCAAGGCAGGTGCGGCACCGATGCGGAAGGGGGCACCAATGGAGAAGGTCTCTGGAGGAGCTAGAGCGCCGCCTGTGCCGGAGGTGAGTAGTTTGAGCAGGGCAGCGCATGTGCCAGAGCAGAGGAGTTTGGGATGTGGCGCTGGCGACTTCTTCAACGGCAGCGACGACTTCTTTGGTAGCCCCGAACAGAGCTCCCAACCATGGAATCCTCAATCTTCAGATCCTGCAATGTGGTACTCTCTTCTAATTTTGCTCAGTCCCTTTATGTTTTGATGGTTGAGCATGGATTCTGTGAAGAGCAGAGCATGGTTAGCACTACTAGTTATTATCATGAATTAATGGAATGAGTTCTCTGTTTTTGTGTGGTTAAATTAAGAATTAGTCCCTTTAGTTGTGTCCTTTAGTCGTAAAATTAAAGATCTGGACAACCTCTCCATCATGGGCTACGATTTATCTAGTCTTTGAGTGCAGCATTGTTTATTATTATGATTACAGGGGAACAAATGCAACACCTCCCGGAGGCTTCACCAATTTCATCCAGCCCAACATGTCCCAAAATTTCATTTTTGGTGGACAACCATCTCAATATGCACCATTCAGGCAGCCGCGGAATATGCAAGATGTACAATCAGAAGAGGAATTTTCGACTCCTATTTCAGCAAAGGACAATAACCCATATGTTAATGTTGACAGCGGTGAAGAGGCACCTAGGACTGAGAAGCGAATATTTTGGAGTCAAGAAGAAGATGTCAGGATGGTGAGTCTCACTGCAATGTCATTTACATATGAACTCATGGTTGCTTAATACAATAGATGAGATAATATTTAATTTTTACATTTACAGATTAGCTCCTGGCTTCTCAATTCAACAGACCCAACCTGTGGTGCTGATAGGAAGAATGAGCAATATTGGAGTGATGTTGAGGTCACATACAATGAAACTACACCAAGTCATAGGGCCAGGAATGCCAAGCAAATCAAGGACCGTTTTCATAAGGTAAATAGGTGGACTGACCTATTTCATAGTGCTTGGTTGAAGGCTAGAATGATTTATACTAGTGGCTATAATGATCTAATGTGGATTGAGAAGGCCCATGTGTTCTATATAGAAGACAATAAGAAACTCAATCTAGGACCTTTTGTGTTGATGGAAGTTTGGAACACAGTCAAAAATGAAGCAAAGTGGATTACATACAACAATGGGCTTAAAGCAGCAAGAAAAAGAAAGGGTCCAGGCAATGAGAAGGAAGGAGAGGCTGAGGATCATACAGATGTAGATGAACTTGATGATCAGCCTAGACCAATGGGGCAAAAACTAGCTAAAAAGCTTAAATATGCCACAATTAAGGATGTGAACCATATAGATCTTGAAGAGCTGGACAAATTTGGTAAAATCCAGGATGAACAGAATGCAAGTAGGCTGAAAGTATTGGAAGTGCAGCAGAAGTTATCATCTGAGAAGATAGAACAAACAAAGCTTGCTCATCTTGCAGCAAAGGAACAGAAAGAGGTAGCATAGATGCAAAGGGAGGCATTTGTTCCTTCGAATTGTCGATACTCTCTCTAATTGGGATATTTTTTTTACCCAAAGAGTTGATGCAATGGGTCGAGATAGCCACTCGCCTCTCCAAAAGTGCACTGCAGCTATTCGAATGCTAGGATATGGCACAGCAGCTGATGCACTAGATGAGGTATTGAAAATTGCAGCAAGCACTTCTTTGGAATGTTTAGAAAAATTTTCCAAAGGGATAATTGAATGTTTTGGTGCCGAGTACTTGCGTCCTCCGACCAGTGATGGACTAGAAAAAATACTTCAAGAGAATGAGGCCCGTGGCTTTCCAGGCATGATAGGAAGTATTGATTGTATGCATATTGGGCATGGAAGAATTGTTCAAAAGGTTGGGCTGGCATGTTTACTCGTGGTGACAAAGGGAAACCTACTATGATCCTTGAGGCGGTAGCATCTCGGGACCTTCATATATGGCATGCTTTTTTTGGTACCGCGGGGTCTCAAAATGATATCCAAGTGTTAAACAAGTCACCATTGTTCATTCATGCCATAAAAGGAGAAGCCCCCCGAGTGAGTTATACTATAAATGGAACGCAATATGACACAGGGTATTACCTTGCCGATGGAATATATCCTGAGTGGGCAGCCTTCGTGAAGACAATAAGCAAACCTCAAACGGACAAACATAAATTATATGCGCGACGACAAGAAGGAGCAAGGAAGGATGTCGAGTGCGCATTTGGCGTGTTGCAATCCCGTTTTGATATTATCAACCGTCCGGCACGGTTATGGAAAAGGAATGATGTTGTCAATATAATGCAAGCTTGCGTTATCATCCATAATATGATAGTGGAAGATGAAAAAGATTTGGTTAGAATTCCAATTGATTTGAATGAAAATCCGAGTGGAACCATTGTCCTACCACCGGAAGTGAATACAAATGACAACCCTAATCCATGCTTTGTGGAGGTTCTTAACAGAAACTCGGCTATCCGGGCTACCTCTACACATCGTCAACTCAAGAATGATTTAGTTGAGCACCTATGGAAGCTTTTTGGGCCAAGAGGAGGTTAGAGCCATATGTCCAATCATGTGGTGACTTTATTATTATATCTTGTATTTCTAAAACCATTTCATATGTTGATTGAAATGGTGACTTTATTATTATATCATATCATGTACTTCTAAGACCATTTCATATGATATATATATATATATATATACATATAATTATTATATACATGTTTATTTTACACGTCATGCGGAATATTTGAATTGATTGTGTATTGTCTCATGTATGCAACAAAATGGCTACAAAGATCAAGTATGCACTAGATCATCATGATTTGTGTGTCAAAACATGAATTAAACACCCTGCAAACAACTAAACAGACACCCATTGTACAAGCTATCTGTTTAAACTGTCTGTTTGGGTTAAAAAGACAGCAGCCGTCTACAGGGTTGTACATGCCCTTAGATTAGATGAGAGTACTCTCAATTGAGAATTAAGAAATTAGATGAGAGTACTCACGCTGCGATTGATTGGCGTATGTCATTGCATTGCACATTAATGTTTGATCACAAATAAATTTTCTCTCTTTATTGGTTACCATGAACTTAATCATTTTTATTTTAAGTAAGCTTTTGTTCTATTTGTGATTTTTGAAAAGGGAGGTCCATTACTTTATCATGTCTTCTAGTCTAGGGCAATATGATTCCGGTGCTGAAAACCACAAGCAGAATGGCCTGAATAGTTTGCTCAAACTCAGAAGGTGCTCTTGATAGATTTATCGTTACATAAGTTATATAATTAAATTCAAAATGCATTTAGATTATTTTTATTTTCTAAATATAGGACCACATTTTGTATTTTGCAACAGGGCCTCAAAAACTTTGGTACAGCCATACATGAAAATAATGTCCCCACATCCTCCCTGCAATAACCAAATGATATCAATGTAAGCTCATGTACATTCCCAAAAAAAGTAGAAGAAGCAAAATTCAGACTGCAATCCTACCTGGCAGGTTGTGAAACGAAAACAATGTCAGATCTAAATCAGAGGATAAATGTGCAGCTAAACTTATTATTGCACTTACAGTACACATATCTTATCATCATACTATTTACATGTTTTAAGGTAATTTTGAGGGTTCTAATAATAAACAACTCGTATAAAAATATGCTCTGCAACCTAAATTGTCACATGTTCAGAACTCAATGTGTTTTCGTGAACTCTGCATTAACTGAACTGCTTACAACGAAATTCCTACAGTCCCAAACACTCTCTGAATCGGAGCACAAGCGGTTGTAATTCTGATGCAATTCTCTTTAGGAGCAAAACAAAACAATAAAATTATAAAAAGGAATCAGCACAAGCACACGAGATGACCAGAATTAATGCATTCTGTATTAGCATCAACATAAAAGGTCAATTACTCCATGGTTCTTCAGGGGCTAATATGCAAAAACTCGGGCCACAACCATAGAGGCCGGCGGAGGAATAGAGAGTGGACATTGAGGGGGTTCCATTTGCTCCTTACCAGCGGTGGAGAGGTTCGGAATCGGCCGGTGTTGATGCCGGAAGGAGGGGGCGGACTGGAAGGTGAGGGCATGATGAACGCCGGCGGCACAGGGCCAGCGGCAGCAGCAGCACAGGGCCAATCAGCGCCGCAGCTCGTCTGCGTCGCGGCAAGGAAGAGCATTAGCCATGAATTCCCTATGCGAAAACGGTGGAAACAATCAAATCGCGGACTGACCTTGATCAGTTGATCCCAGATGCTTCACGCGGGATCAACCGGGGCAGATTGTCCTCCTTGTTCGCAATTGCCTGTTCACCGCCGTTCAACCGGGGCATCAGGTCCTCTGCAACGCCGCGTTCCCAGCGCTCGAGGATTCAGACGTGCCGATAGTTTCGGAACCTGACGCCTAAAACGCGAGCGAGGGATGAGGCAGCGGTTTCGGAATTGACCTACTGCGATACTATTTGACGGCACCTGATGAAGCTGTGCGGGTCTGCGGACGGCCTGAATCGCTGGTGGCGGGATGATGCGGCCATACAGGGCTTAAACCCGATCTACGGCCCAAATCAAATGTTGACAGCGCCCCTAATCTACCAACAGTGGGAATCCGCGGACGGCGGGACGATTAGGCGTCGGGCATTTCCATCGCACGACCAACCGGTCGCCTAATCAGCCCTTTTATGAATAGAGATTGTGATGTCCACCTCAGCCGGCGATTTTGCCAAGGTTGCCAGAGAGGCCTTACGAGTGAGTTTAAGAACCTCAATGATAGGACTTAACTTTAGGGTGCGGTTATAAGAGTGTGTTCGTTTCCTACCCTCTAAAGTTTAGATCCGTCACATCAAAAAGAATCTTGTCATTTAGAAGTATTAAATAAAGTCTAATTACAAAACTTTTTGCACAGATGGGTGCTAATTCGCGAGATAAATTTAATGAGCCTAATTAATCCATAATTTGCCACAGTGATGCTACAGTAATCATCCGCTAATCATGGACTAATATACCTCATTAGATTCGTCTCGCGAATTAGCCGTGGGGTTCTGCAATTAGTTTTGTAATTAGATTTTATTTAATACTTCTAAATAGCAAGATTCTATTTGATGTGAAGGGTCTAAACTTTAGACACTAGTAAACGAACACACCCTAAGTCGCCAAAAGCAACATAACTTTGAGGTGCCTTAGTTCGAATTATACCATTAAATTTCTTACAACAAGATCATCAAAGTAAGGCCCCACTTGACTATATTTTTATCAAGTTTTTTAAACCATCTTTTATTAAGTTGAAAGGCTTTTTATAAAGTATGTCCAGCTACAATAAATAATATGAACTCATAGAATAAAATAATTGTGCACTCCGAAAAAATTATATGAACACACTGAACAACTATGTATATATCTGGAGCAAATTATGACAACTCATAGAATAAATTATGTACACATGGAATTAAATATGTGAATTCATAGAACAAATATCAGTGCATATGGGAGAAACTATATGAACTCCTGGGAACATACTAGGAATAAATTATACAACTCGGGGAACAAATATTTCTACACCTAGAATAAATTCTACGAATTTATGGAACAAACATTTATACACCTACAACAAATACAATGGACACAAAACAACTCTTGTGATCCATGAAAAATATAAATTCATAAAGTTATGCATAAAATGTATGGGAAGAATATAAACTAAACCAAAAATCAAATAAAATAATAGGTAAAAACAATAGATGATAAATTTGAATATGAAATAAAAAGATAAATGTAAAACACAAATATATAGGGAACAAGGGAAAAGCAAATGAAAAAATACTAAAAAATAGAAAAAGAAATATCAAGTATTAATGTCTTTGTAGCACTCATGGACATAGTTCAAAAAAATAATAGAAGACATATGAACTATAAAATAAAAATAAATTATATGCATATTATATAGTAGAAAAATTTTGAGACCAAACACATGGTAAGTGTGCTGGGCCCTTACTCCCTCATAGTTTTTCTGCGGCACGTTAACCACCATACATTGCCTGCACACGATCTTGAGCACATGGTAATTGATAGCTTCCAGGTGGTGGACTCAGGTACCATCTTTCAAATAGGAACGAAGAAGTACAAAAATTATTACATGAACTTAAAGAAAAAGGACATATTTGATGACTCCTTAGTTATGTGTTGTGTATCTCCTGATATCTCTTAAAAGATGGTAAAAACGACTTTTGGTATTAACAGCGCCGACAAAGTTATACCAAACATCTTCCAACATAAACAATTTTCTTTACGTCGTATTACTCCAACGTGATTCAATCAACATTTGCGATCGCAGAGCATGATACAAACAGTGCCATATGTCACCCACAATGCAATGAAATTAGAGAAAAACTGACTTCTAAAAATGTAAAATTTGCTTCCTGGGAACAATAACTTCACTATAGTTCTAGGATTCAGGATTGTTACCATTTCTTACAATGAAACTGATGAATTCCACAAAAGCTGCAGGAGGTGAAGGAAACAACCGGCCGCTCATTTTCTCTTATATTTATCTTATTACTAGTTGAATTGAAACGGATCTTTTGAAACATTTTAGAAAAAATTTTAGGGGAAATATAATGTTTCGGATCTTCGTGTCTCTTCACAGTTCACAGGGCCAACTCGGCCAGTCTCTGGTGGCGCCCAGCTCCTACCTGACCCAGACGCCCAGGCCCAGATCCAGCCACTACCAAGCAGGGCCGCCGGCCATGGCAGCGGGCAGGGTCGACGCGGCGAGCATGGTGGCGGTGGGCCTGGTGTGGGGCGCGACCAACGCGCTCATGCGCCGGGGCGCGCTCGTCTGGGACCGCCGCGCCCGCGCCTCCCCATCCAGCAGCGTCCTCCGGCGGTGGGCGGCCCTCCTCGTGACGTGGCAGTACTCGGCGCCGTTCGCAGCCAACCTGTGCGCGTCCGCGGCCTTCTTCGCGCTCCTCGGCGCCGCACCCATCTCCGTCGCCGTGCCCGTCACCAACGCCGTCACCTTCGCCGCAACGGCCGTCGCCGCCGCGATTCTTGGCGAGCGCGTGCGCCCCGCGCCGGCCGCGCTCGGCACAGCGCTCATCGTCCTGGGCGTCTGGATCTGCATCTCCTAGTCCTTTGAGGATCTGCTCCAGGTCAAGCATCCCAGTCAGTAGTTCTGTGAATTGACATTTAGAAGAACTGTTTTGGTTTGGTTTCTTTCCTCAGTATAGGAACAGGGCAATCCTGATAGTACGTTTCCCTCTGTATGTAGCTATTTGAATGAATTGTGCCCAATTTACTGGGTGGGCCCACACCATTGATCTAGATATACGATTTGAATACAATTTCCATATGAAATTTCATTTCTAAATGCCATATGCTTTAGGTGATTTGAATCTAACAGTACGTCACCATTCATTACTGGAGGGTTGATACGCAACAGCACAAATTTCTATACTCTTAGTTTCTGATCTTCTTCAGACTTGAGATGATTTATTGGAAACCTGATGGTTCTTTTGACCTGCAGTTCTTATGCTTGTGGCTGGTGTTTGCCCTGCAAGTCAAAACTGTAGTCTCATCCATTTAAGGTCTTACATTTTCTAGGTTTCGAGGTGAAAAATCGCAACCAATAGTGTTTTGTAAGGTGACATTAGGAGGACTTATTGCATTGGCCTGTTACCTCAGCAACATCAGGCAAAATTCTTTGATTTTTCTCTTTTCTCCTATATTCTGCCCAGTTTGTTCGTTGGAGCGACATCACTACATTAGGTAGACTAGACGATCTGAAGCCAATGCTCAAATGCAATTCCACTACCGAATCCAATTGTATTTTCATGATCTGAATCTAATATTACACCTCCATACTTGAGGGTTGACATGCAACACCATACCTTTATTTACTCTTAGGTTCCCTTCTTCTTCAGATGATCTGTTGGAAATGCGGTGCAGCTAGTTGACCTGTAATTCTTATGCTTGTAGCTGATGCAGTGGTGCTTGCCCTGTACGAACAAAATTTTCAAGGTGTTGGGGGCATGGATCACCAGAAGCTATAAGAATGTTTTAAAAAAAGTGCACCAGACAATGAACTCCGTCACAATGTCCATGCTCCTCTTTTCTTCTTTTTTTCTCCAATATGCAGCAGAACTTCATATCATTGCTAAAATAGCCTGACAACACAAGCCACTACGCACCCAAAACACACACCACTACCCCAGCCACTGGGGGAAAGACAGGCGAAACCAACCAACCAGAAAAGAGGCGAAACTGAATGGCTGACACTAACCAATCACTGTTACTAACCAATCCCTATTGCAGTGACAAGAACCTTGAGCGTGTGCCATGATTCATTGTATCTTGATAATTGACTTGTAGCACATGTGCTCTCAGGTAATTTCAAGTGCAACTTCAAGAATAGCTGCAGGTACAAACATGATATATGTGCTCAGATTTCGGATCTTCTTGAATTAAATGCCGTTCCAGTGCATTTAAGGAGTGGTTTCGAATAGAAACAAGATTTCCAACTACGTGGTGTGCATAGTTGTCTTTTTGGTTGTTTGAATGGGCATAATTTGGTTAGCGTTTTGATTTATGCGTGCCGTGGTTATTTATGCCACGATGAATTGATGTCAAACTTCACTTGTAGTATATGAGAATTCAGAAAGGAATGTTCTTTCCAGGCAGGCATGGGCACAAAGATAAGAGGCTAAGAGTAGTCTTTGATATTCTGAGCTTCTTGAACTAAATGGTTAGAACAGCTTTGGTGCTAGTTTTACATTTCTAGACTGGTTTTGCATAGAAATAAGAGTAGCTAATTTCATTTTTCATGCTTATCTTTTGTTGTTGTCACCTTGTTGGTCTGAGAATCCATGCTCAAGTTTGCTTGCTTATCTTTTTTGTTGTGGCCACCTTGTTGGTCTGAAGATTAATGTTCAAGGTATATGCAAAGTGGAAAATCCATGTTCTGCAGATCTGTGGGCCTTCTATTTTACCAATTGATCATTGAAAAGTAAATTTGGTGTTGAGGAAGTTATGTATCTTGCGTCACTTAACACGGCCATTTGTGCGGGCCTCTGGTGAATGCAAAGAACAGGTTGGAATACAGAAATGTAACAAGCTGAGACAATAGATTCTTTTTATATGCGCGGCCAAATGTATTTCATTGTACTACATGATTATTACTGATGCCCATGTAAAAGAAGTGTTGTATTATGGTGCTCTGAAAAGGAAAACAAAATAAATTTTCATAGAGCTTTTTTTTTTCCCTAAATAACAGGATATTTGGAGTGGTTGTCAGATTGGAGCTTGTCTTGATGATGCAGATCACGTTGGCAGCCCTGCCCTTGGGTTTGAAAAACATTCGTTACAAAAGAAGCGAGATTTTATTTTCTCAATGGATTATTTATTTATTTTTAAGTGGAAGAACACTTCATCCACATTTTTAAAACTTCTCTACTTTTTAACATGGGATGCGGCTAATTTACGGCCGGCTGTTCGTACGGCCATCTACACTTTACACAATCAACTTTTCTTTCTTACAGAACCGTATTAGCTCGGAGCCTGAGAAAAATATACTAGGGTGTGTATGCATGGAGGGAAAAAAGAAAAAATGATGTAACCACTTGCATGCATATGTGAGAAGAAGAAAGAGAGCGGATAAGTGTGTGCATTCACACAATTTCATACATAGAAAAGACCGTAATTTCAAAATCGAGCGTCCAAATAAAAATCCGGTGGCATGGTTGCGCTCATATCAATAAAAGCTTCAAAACAAGACCCTATATCACTATGTTTCAATCACGCTATTCGGCTGCTATTTTTTCCAGCCGGCTAGGCTGATTCCGGCTGCGCTGATCGGCCCAGCCATTCGACTGGTGGGCTGCAGCCGTTCGGCTGCCTAAATTCAGCCACGCCTCCTCCTTTCCTCTCCCTCTCTCTCATTCCGTTCCCCACTCGCAGAAGCTAGGGTTCGCTCTCCGTCTTGCCCACTCTCTGCCACCATCTCCGCTCCCGGCGTAGGCCTCCCTCCGTCCGCCCTGCAGCCTCCAGCAGCCAGATCCAGCCGGCAGGGGCTGCTCCTCACCGACGGCGGGCTGCTCGCCCCCACCGCCTCCTCCATCGTGTACACCAAGGCTCAAGACATCCCGGGTCCAGTCGGCCAGTAGGGATCCGGGGAGCGGGCCAGCACACTGGCAGAGGACCGGGCTCCCGGCGGCCGCCGTCTCCGACGTTGTTGTGATACTATGATATTGATCATGTATGATTGAATTGGTACCTATCAAATTTGTGAACATGCAGCGGAGACATATGAATTGTGATTAAAGCCTCGATCTCATATCAATCTCCATTTGAAAATCAGCAATCATGCAGCAGCACAAGAGCATGGTGAATTTGTTTAGCAGGGGATGAAATTTTGTACATGAGCACATGTGGCATATGCATGTTGTCAAATAGTGCAGATTGTAAGAACTTTGGATCATTTCGTAATTAGTAGTAATCAGTTGTTGTTATGGCTGGGATGGTGCTACTGAATTCAATTAACTGTGGAATGCACACCAATTTTAGCGAAAGTGATCACCTCACTTGGCGCCAATGTTTGAATTTGAAAATGTAGCTGCTACAGTGCTCGGCTGGAAGCAGCCAGCCAGGCTGGTGGACGGCTGCAGCTTCTTTGCTGGCAGCAGCAGCAGCAGCTTCAGCCCAGACCAGCCAAAAAAGCCAGCTGAACAGCATGAATGTTATATTTTTTTCACGTAAGAAAATACTTTTTAGTGTATTCTAATTTGCTTATGACTTTTGCAAAAGTTGCTTATGGCTTTACAAAATGCTTCTTGACTCGCCTAAGTCCAGTTAAGTGGATATTGATATTGACAAGATAGATTAGATGGTGTGATTAGAGGATGATGACAAACAATTATGTTAGGGTAGATGGATGTTTATTGCATGATCAGTGATAGGAAATTTTAGCAAGTAAATTGAGCATTTTTACTAATTTATGTTGGTATTTTTCTATTCTACTTAAGCAATTTATGTATCTTTAAAATATATTGTTGAAACATATGCAAGTCACTCTTATTTTGAAGATCTTTTTGAAAGAAATACAGTTGTGTAATCAGAATTTGAATTTGATGGCTGATTCAAGAACTACAACTTCTTTAAATTTTGAAGTTTCTTGCATGTGCTGTCCTGGGATGCAAAGTCCCCACTCCACTTGAGCCGTTGTCGTTGAATCAGAATTCAATACGGATGTACCAAGCGACTCCAGGTGGCGTGGCTTGTCTACTTGATGTGATCGATGCAAAGGGTGCCTAGGTAGAAACAAAATTATGGCCAACTGCAGTGAAGTCATTACCTTTTAACATGCCATCCATATGCATCTGGAATGTATTTTCTGATCTAGGTATAAATGTAAGTTTAGCCTAGTTATTTATTTTACTATCCTGTTCATTGTATTGTTTTATTTAACATTTTTATTGTTCTAGGATGTGTTATGAATTGTTCATGTTGTACGCCTGTATTGTCTGATACAACAGAATTCAAATGTTTCTCTAATATTTTTAAGGGATTTCTGTGGCAGAACCGCCTGAATTATTCCGGCTCAAGTGCGCTAGTCATCGCTGCCCAGCCGATACTAACTCAACGCACTTCAAACGGAACAATCCGTTGGTCTGTCGGGTCTCCGCCCGATACAACCACGGTTCAACAGGATCGAAACAGATTTACCTCGCACGAAGGCGAGTTTACAATCACAGCACAGCTCATTAACTTTTTAAGTTACAGAAATGCAAATATTATTACAAGCCTTTTTCAAACTTAATGTAGCTTATACAAACAGTTTTTAAAATGACAAGTTAAACTGCTTGTCCATGTTCACAGCGGAGGGAAAATAAACACGCGACTAAACACGTCGCGAAGGCTGACACCATGCTCAGCCCAATGCCTGGTGTCACTCCGGAGGGTTACTGCCAGCCGGGGACGGATCCCACTACACGGACCAGCCATACGGAACAGAAGTTGGCCATGCAGAACTATCCGTGGGGTTCTCGAAGGTCATACCTGAAAAGTTTACTAGTAAGACTGAGTATACTAATACTTAGCAAGACTTACCCGAGATTGGGTATACTTAGCCCGTAATTAGACTCATGAAGGCATTGTAAAGGTTCTGGGTTTATTTTCGGCTGAAAATCAACAAAGAGTATGATCTACTTTCAAATTTTAGCTTTCAAGATTCTAGTTGATTATCCATTATATGTAAGCACCTACACTAAGCAAGCAAGGTAGAGATTGGCATCCATCAAGATTATTCTAGCAATAGTTACACTTCTTACTCTATGTGGCAGAAGGAATAAGCAGTTTCAGTCTCCGCGAGAAACGGACGATTCTGAATCGAATTTCACCTTGCAAGGGTAAACCTAACTCACACGCTTGGAACATCCAAAGATCGTTCCGAAGCAACCGTTTGCCTTTTATTCCGGGTCGTGGAATAGGGCCACCACAAGCGACTGTAGGACCGTACGCACACCAATTATGCAGGATATACGTCTGTAGCGCGACTACATGACCCTACTCCTGTCCGCAGTGCGGAACGCACTCCCGCACGTCGGTGCGTGAGAAAAACCAATTTACGAGTGGTGGGAGGTATGTCCACTTGCCGGGCCGATTGGTTACTAGGCTTACCGCTTTACCATAATTCACGGCATGTGGCTAGTACTTTCAAATGCTTAGCCACCACTACCACACACTACGACCTTAATAACTTTTATCATAACAGACAGGGTAAAACTCCAGGTCATGACACCGTACATGACCCTGTCCATCATCCTTATAGTGATTGCAGAATAGTAAACACGCAACTCCTATATCGCGCGAGTGACAGGAAATCACTCGTCTTTTACCGGTCCTATTAAGCAGAGCGTCTACGCGATAAGGACTCGGGTACAATACATTGGATCCCTAAGATTTTATGCAACTAGGGTTTCATTTCAACTCCTAGACATAATGTAAGATATATAATATAATAATGAAATTGTAATAAATTGAAATACTGGGGTATGCATCGGGGCTTGCCTTCTTGAGTGGGGTTGGGGGCAGGAGTGTCAGAGACTTCCGAACTTTGGTTCGGGGCTTCAGTTAGATTTTCGGCGACGTTTGTTGGATCTTCAGGAAATCCTTGATCCTGTCCCAAGATTAGCTCGTAGTCTCCGTCGTCTAGCGTCGTTGATTCTACATGACATGCAATAATTTAGAATGAGATGGTGCTTGAGTTTAAGAATTTCATTTCACAATAAAGTTGCAATCCAACAACTTAATCAATATAAACTCATGAAGCAAGGGGGTTTAGTTTTAAGTTACCATTTATACTTAAGTTATGGTTATAGTACTGGAATTACTAAAAACAGAAATTAAAACTCTTGAATTTGAATTCAAATTTCAAGTTTAATTTCAAATCTTATGTAAATAGAATTATAAAGTCTTGAAAATTTAATTATAAACTAATTATTAACATATTAGATTATGATAAAAAGATCTAATTAAATAAGCTTAAGCAACATGCTTAATTAATTTCACATCATTTTAAATTTAAATTGCCCAAATTCAAAAGAATTTAAACTACAAAATAGTGCTAAGTTTGAAACTTTTACACCAGCTCACACATGACCTATAGAAGCTACATACCAAAAATCACAAGAAGCAAAGCTAGTATGTAGAAGTTATGCACCCTATACCTTTTTATCTTGAGTTTAAAATAGATTCAAAAATATTTAGTTTCAAACTAAAATTCATTAATAAAAGTTGTGGAGTTTGAAATCTAGTTTCCAACAAAACCAGTTTGGCAATTTTTTGATTTTTCTACAATTTTCTATGAATTTTGCAAGTCAGCAGCCTTGCTCACATAAAATAACACATGAGTTTACATTGGGGTCCTCGGATTCTTGCACTCAGGCCCTTAGAACAGAAAAGGATATCACAGATATGCCCTTGCCGGCTCTTGACGGCATCCGGCGTCCCTGTCTCTGGCGTTCTCGCCGGCGGCGAGGTCCTGGGTGGGGAGGGATCGGTGCCACACGACCTACAGAGGCTACTGAACACGATGGGGGGTGATGTGCTTGAACGGCAGTAGCGGAGCAGGGTTGGCGACGAGAGATGGTGGCGGCTGTGGCGGCGCGTCGTCGTTCCCGGCGAGGGGTCGGCGAACATGGGGGAACAAGCCGTGCGTGAGCACCGGGGGAGTGCGGGGATGCTTTCCCCCAACTCAATTTGGACAGAAACAGGTTGAAGAGTGGTGATCGACGGCGGGGTGAACCTCGGGTCCTTACCGGCGGCAATGGCAGCCGGCGTTCTGCAGGCTAGGGTGATGGAGGGCGGTGAAGGAGGGGCGGGATCACTTCAGGATGATGATGTGGTGCTGATGGTGCCTTTGATCGGGGCGGAGAGGTCTTGTATCAGTGGGTCGACGGGAGGCCGAGCGGCGGCGGAGGAAAGGGGCTTGCCGGCGTTGCGGTCCGGCGGTTCTGGTGGAAGAAACTGGGATTGTTTCACTCGGCGAGCTGCGGTGGATCGTGGGGGTGATGTTCGTGCTTCGGATCGAGGATGGGGAGAGGTGGTGGGGGCTGCCGACGGTGAGCCGGAGTCGCGGAGGAGGTCCGGTGGGCGGTGGCGATCGAAGCAGGGAGAATTGGATGGAAAAGAAGTGTGCAAATGCTAGAGCGTGTACCAGAGGAGCTAGGGAAGGTGCTCGGGGTCTAGAAGAGGATGTGCCCATGTGCAAGCAGGAGCTGGCGCCTCGGCGGCGCGCGTGGCGATCGCGGCGGCGCTCGGCCAGAAGAAATGTGACGTGGAGGACGCAAGGGCGAGCCAGCACGGGGTCGGGAGGGCAGCGGCAAGGCGGGTAATGACGCGTGGAATCGTCGGAAGGCAGGAGGTGGCGCGAGAGATGCTGCGACGGCGAGCGGCGGTGAGGCGCAGTTCGGGCAGATGGCAGGCGACGTGGCGAGGGCCGGGGGTGACCAGCGCGAGGGCGGGGAGGGCGGCGGGGGAGCGGAGAAGGGCACCTGGACGGCACAGAGCAGCGCAGGGACGGCAGGGGTGGCGCACATGGCCGGGACAGCGGCGGCGGCGCGCGGCAGAGGAGAACAGAGGAGAGGGAGAGAGAGGTAGACGAAGAGGGACCCGGTTGTAAATTCTAGAAAAGACAGGGACTCCACTGTAATGCTTAAATAACTTTCAAATTAGTGCTCAAATGGAGATGGGCCCAAAAGCAAAAGTGTATGGTTTTTCAAAATCTACAACTTTGCTTTAAGGCTTATCTACAGAAGAGCTAAGGATGTGTAATTAATTTGAAACTTAACAAGATTTCCAAACTTTACATAAATCCTATTTTAAAACTACACCACATACACATCCTATGTGTAGTTTCATCTAAATTTGTGATTTAAACACAAGTTTTTGACTTTTGCAAAACAACCCTGATACATTTAAATTCTACCCTCCATGCTTACCCATTTAGCACTAAAGGACCTTTATTAAAATATAATTATATAAACAACCCTTTTCCCTTAGCATTGAAATTTTTAAACACACTTTTACCACCTATTGCACATAACATCACACTTAAATATAGGGTGTGACAACACTAATTACCTGAGTGTCACAGCCTTCCCCCCTAAAAAGAATCTCGTCCCAAGATTCCGGAACAGAATAGATTTGAATGATCAAGTCCAGAGGTTGGCTTGGAAGAAGTCTTGATGGTTCCACTGAATCTTGAACATCCTAATGGTTTCTCTTCTAGTGCTTCTTTCTTTAGTGTCTAGCACTCTAAGTGGATGTTCTGTATAGGTCAGATCAGGTTCGATTTCGATGGCTTGGGAATCGATGATCTCGGTAGGAATCGTAACACACTTCCTAAGTTGAGATACATGGAAGATGTTATGGATGGCCGCTAATTGAGAAGGAAGTTGAAGACTGTAAGCTATGGGTCCACAGATTTCAAGGATTTCAAAGGGTCCGATGTATCAAGGAGCAAGTTTCCCTTTTATGCCGAACCTTTGAATACCTCGAGCCGGAGATACTCGAAGATATACGAAGTCTCCGACTTGAAACTGTAATGGTCTTCTTCGTATATCAGCGTAGCTTTTCTGCTGAGATTGAGCTGCCTTTAGGTTAGTTTGTATAATTTTCACTTTATCTTCTGTTTCCATGACCAAGTTAGGTCCAAAGATTTTACGCTCGCCGGTTTGTGACCAACTCAAAGGAGTTCGGCATCGGCGACCGTACAATGCTTTGAATGGGGCCATCTTGAGACTGGTTTGATAGCTGTTGTTGTATGAGAATTCTGCCAGTGGCAAGCATTTATCCCAAGTTTTGTCATACTGAAGGACACAGGCTCTAAACATATCTTCCAAAATCTGATTTACCCTTTCCGTCTGTCCATCAGTTTGAGGATGATATGCGGAGCTTCGAATTAACTTAGTTCCAAGAGCATCTTGAAGTTGCTCCCAGAACCGAGCGACGAATTGTGCTCCACGATCAGAAATTATCATCTTAGGTATTCCATGAAGACGAACAATTTGATCCAAGTAAATCTCGGCATACTTTTTGGCATTATATGTAGTATGCACAGGAAGGAAATGTGCAGTCTTCATCAATCGATCAACGATTACCCAAATAGAGTCATGCCTCAGAGAAGTATTGGGCAAACCAACAATAAAGTCCATACTGATATCCTCCCACTTCCAAGAGGGAATAGGTAGAGGTTGAAGAATACCAGCAGTTTTCAGATGACTGGCTTTGACTCTTTGGCAGATATCACATTTTCTGAGACATATTTGGCAATTTCTCGTCTCATACGAGTCCACCAGAAGTTTTGTTTTAAATCCTGGTACATCTTCGTACTGCCAGGGTGCATAGAGAATTTAGATAGGTGGGCCTCGTGAAAGGACCTCAAGATGCCTAGAGGGGGGGTGAATAGGCTAATCTGCAACTTAAAACACTTTCAACACGGTTAGCAACACAGGAATCCGGATACTCCGGATATATGTCCGGATACTCCGGATATAGAGTCCGGAGTTTCCGGATATAGTGTCCGGACTATCCGGGTATGAAAAACGTGCTACTAATCACTGTTGAAGAAGCTATAAATTGGATCAGGTAAATTTAGATGAACTAGGGGTACCTCTGAAGTGTTTCTCACCAGTTTTCTTTCTCGTGAGACTTGTACAAAAATAGATCGGCCTCAAACCCTAAAAGGTTAGTCTCACAAGCAAATAAACAAGAGTATGAGGTAGAAATATGAGATTGACACAGAATTTGTTTCCCGAAGTTCACTCCCAAAGGAGCTACGTCTCCGTTGAGGAAGAATTCAAGAGACGGTGCTCAAGAACTCCTATGCTCCTCTCCCAAGGGTGAGACCAACGCTCAAACCCTAGGGACACTTACTATGAATTCCTCGGAGAGGAATGAGGATTACAAACCAGCTGTGATGCTCACAAATCAATCACGCAATCACAAGCGACGCCTAGCCGTCTAGGAGCTTGGAGCTCCAAGAGTAATAACCTAGAATCCACGGGCTAGACTTGGATTGATGTGCTCAAGAGATGAAATTAAAGCTTACTTGCACAATCTTAGCTCTTGCAACAATCTCACTTCAAACCCCAACGAAAATCACTCAAGAATGAAGCAAATGGGGAGTGAGAGGGCTCTCTTTAGGCTTTCTGCAGGTCTGGTCGAAAAATTAGCAAGAGAGAGAGAGTGAGAGGGGGTATGGAGGTATTTATACCCCCTCTCCCAGAAACTAGCCGTTGGGAGAGCGGTACCCGGAAACTCCGGGTATATGTCCGGATACTCCGGACATAGGGGTCCGGAGACTCCGGACCAAACTTGTTTTGCAGACCGGTAACAGTAACCCGGACACTCCGGGTATACGTCCGGATACTCCGGACCTTCTGTCCGGACATTCCGGACTAGTACCCGGACACTCCGGGTTTGTCACAGAATTTCACATTTAAGTCCCTTTTTGAGTGTTGAGATGGTTTCTTATGATTTTTGTGGGTTCTCTTGAGCACAACTACCATGTCTACACTAGTGGATCACAGTTCCCCTTGATAGTACGGCGTTCCTATACTCAATTTCAAAAATAAAATCTAGTCTTAAAGAACACTTGAGGACGCCGCTTTTCATATCCTTTTTGAGGGTTCACGCTTCTCAAAAAGCTATGCTTAGTCACCATTAGCACCTGCACACATGCTTAATAACACGATTAAATATACATGTGCTTTGTCATATATCACCAAAACCCACTTAGGGGCCTAGATATCTTTCAATCTCCCCCTTTTTGGTGATTGATGACAACCCACATGTAACTCATTTGATAACCATAAAAATGTAATCTTAAGCATGCAAAGAGCTCCTCCTAAATGTATGCCATGAATTTGAATTTCAAATTCACTTCTCTAAAGTCAAGATTGGCATTTTTAGAAAAAGATATGAAAACTCTTTATACATTCTACAGTGGGGTGAGCATGTGTGTGTGTGTGCTGAAAAATGTGTGATGCAAATGTCATGTCATATAATCAGGAAACACTAGTGTTTGATCAAGATAACCCGGAGACTCCGGGTTCCGATCCGGAGACTCCGGACCAGTCCGGAGTATCCGGAGGAATATCCGGAGTATCCGGATCATCAGGACAGAACACAGAAAAAATAACATTGCATCATAATCAAATTAAGATCACACTATCAGCTCATCCTTAAAAATAAACTGCAAACTAGTAGACCACAGAGTAGCACACTTTACAAAGTTCCCCACACCACATAGTCCTTACATGAGAATTGTTCCAAAAGAAACGCTACGCAAAAAGTTGATACAAAGCCCAAATGAGTACATAAATGGTATTTTCACTCCCCCTTTGTCAACAAGTGCCAAAAAGGAGATGAAAACAGGCAAGAAGAGCTTCTACTCATCATCATCTTGGGCATCCTCATCGGAGGTGTCCTCATCTTCATCCGAATCGGGGATCTCGCGGTAGTTTGGAGGTGCTTCTTCCTCGGTCTCTTCCTCTTCATCAAAAATCTCTTGGCCACGAGGAGGAGAGCGACGGGATCGTGTAGGGGCACGGGTGCGCTGACGTGGGCGAGGAAGAGGAGCATGAGCAGCAGCAGTGGCGGCCTCATCCGCAGCATCCCATTCGGCAAATGGGTCATCAAACTCGGGCAACTCATGATATGGATCCGCCGGAAGCCCCAAGTGACTCTTAATCTCAATAATATCACGGCGGTTTTCATTAATCTCGTGAGTTACAGTCTTGCACATGCAGAAAATGCTCTTAAGAGCTCTCTTGATGAATGAATCATGATGACCACGACGAGAGGAAGATGGACCCGCATAAGACGGAGCTGGATCAAACCTTGGGTTCCTTGTTGCACCGGCATGAAGAGGAGGGGCATGTGGTGCATCACCGGATCGAGGACGAAGATGTAGGGCAGCGTGTTTGCAATCCTTGGGAAAGGTGACCTTGGTGACCCTCTCAATCATATACATAATGTAAGGAGCAGATGGTAGAAACTTTTGGGGATCATTCATCGTCCTCCTTAACTCATTCCAAATGAAATCCATAATGGAGAAAGGTCTCCCACCTGGCATGACACGGGCAAGGAGATTGCAAGCAAAGTACCTAAGAGCAGTGGCATCACCATCCTTAGCATCAATAGTGGCACGGAAAAATTGGTTCATAGTGTAGTAGAAAGGTTGAAGAGTGCTTGCATTGCCGGCTTCCGCTAGAATAGGATTGTAGAAAAGAGCCGGTAATTGACTTGGCTTTAACTGATGTTCCACATGAATGGGATCTCTCTTCTCATCCTCTGAGCCAAGTCCAAGGAGTCTTGAGAATGTCATGTAATCGACTCCATACTTCACTCCCTCAGTAGTCCAAAAGAAGGCAACTTGCCTTGCATCATAATATAGAGAGGAGTGAAACTGAGCAAGAATCTCCTCATTCCAATCATACCGAAAACCCATGATGTCATAAAGACCGAATTCCTTGCACTTGGCAATAGCTTGATTAAAGAATGGATCATTCATCCTCTCAAAATAATCCCAATCAACATACTTGCAAGGAACAATGGGAGCTTTGCCCTTGCGCATGACAACGGAGGAGTAGAAATCTTGATGCAACTGACACCAAAATCTCCTTTCCAAATTTTCAGCCTTCTCATACTTGTAAACATCCTCCTTGCGTGCATCCGTAAGAGCCACAGTCTGCTTGAAATAGTTCCGTCCCATTGAAACAGTGAACTCGGTGAGAATTTGAGGACGGTGAAGCTTTGGGCACCTTGGATATGTACGTTGATCTTGTGGATATTCAACTTGAAGACGAGGAGGAGTGCGAGGGCAGATTTCCCAAGCGATTCCCCGTCTCGATGGATTAGCCCGAGAAGGAGGAGGCGCTGCCATACTTGGCATCATGTAAGGAGCTTGACGAGGTGGACGGGCTTGTGAGCTGCTCCCTGCAGGCTCTTTGCCCGGACGGTGACGAGGACGAAGTTCTCGTGGAGGAGGACTAGGAGGTGAAACTTCCTCCTCTTGGATTTGAGGATCATGACGGCGTTTTTGCCGTCGCTGACCGGAAGAAGCCTGTGCACGCTCACGTCCCATAGCCTGGATATAGAATATATCGATTAGGAGCAGCTAGACGAAATAGGAGTGAGACAGGTGGGCAGAATCACAAGGAATCCGGAGAGTCCGGATATATGTCCGGATACTCCGGACAGTCCGGAGTATCCAGACGGAACATCCGGAGTCTCCGGGCATCGACATGGAAACCCTACTTTCATGAAATCTAGAGATTTGCCCATGGGATTTGAATGAAATTTGGGGCACAAGCTGCTGCACATGAGGGAAGATAATGCCCCAAAGGATATCTAGTTTTGACCACTACATTGAGAGATCGGGCGATTTGAAGTTTGAATACCTTAATGAAGAGGAAAGCGCGGGAAACTCCAAATCCAAAGCGTTCCCCGGAGATTCCGGACGAGATGAAGCACTCCCTTCAACGATTCGCAAATCTTGCGCGAAAAGATGGTGGAAATCTCCCCTTGGGCGAGTGGGAGACAGAGGAGAGGAGGAGAGGCGCGGTGGAGGTGAAAAATAGGAGATAGAACCGTTTTGACCGACCCCCCGCGGTATATATAAGATGGTTTTACCATCCGGAGTATCCGGACGTATATCCGGAGTATCCGGATGTCCGGAGTATCCGGACGTACTACCGGAGTATCCGGCTCCCCCTAAAACTGTGAAGGATTCCAAAGAGAATAAAAATTCTGATAGAAGAGATCTAGTGATGTGAGAGGCTTACTTAACTTGAGACTAGCCAGCAATCAACAATGGGAACAATAGTCTCAAGCAAGTAAGAAGAGATTCAAATTACTTTTAAAATCACACTCCTACTAATTCTAGTAGATTTTTCAAAATAATTTCTCTACAGCACTCAAACATGTGCATGATCTCAAACTAGGTTACGAGAATCCAAAATATTTAGCTCACTCCTCAAGGTACAAAACCTTTGCTCATCAAGTGGTTTAGTGAAGATATCGGCTAGTTGTTTATCGGTGTTCACATGACTTAAAACGATATCTCCTTTGGCTTCATGGTCTCTCAAGAAATGGTGCCTTATGTCAATATGTTTGGTTCTTGAGTGGTTAACAGGATTGTTCGCTAGCTTGATTGCACTCTCATTGTCACACAAGAGTGGAATCTTGCTAAACTTACAACCAAAGTCTCTCAAGGTGGATTTCATCCAAAGTAATTGTGCACAACAAGCACCTGCAGCAACATACTCGGCTTCGGCAGTTGATAAGGCAACGGAATTTTGTTTCTTGGAACTCCAAGACACAAGGGACCGGCCAAGAAATTGACAAGTCCCCGATGTACTCTTCCTATCTACTTTGCAACCAGCATAATCCGAATCGGAGTAGCCAAGTAGATTGAAAGTGGAGCCCTTGGGATACCACAAGCCAAGGAACGGAGTGAAAACTAAATATCTCAGAATTTCTTTTAACAGCCATAAGATGACATTCCTTAGGATTAGCTTGAAACCTTGCACACATGCACACACTAAGCATGATATCGGGCCTAGATGCACAAAGGTAAAGAAGGGATCCAATCATGGAGCGATATACCTTTTGATCTACGGCTTTGCCATCCTCATTTAGATCGAGATGTCCATTAGTCGGCATGGGTGTCTTGATGGGCTTGGCATTCTCCATGTCAAACTTCTTCAACATATCTTTGGTATACTTGGTTTGACAAATAAAGGTTCCTTCCTTGAGTTGCTTGATTTGAAAGCCAAGAAAGAATGTCAACTCTCCCATCATGGACATCTCGAATCTCTTCGTCATGATCCTACTAAAATCCTCGCACCAAGATTGATTAGTAGAACCAAATATAATGTCATCGACATATATTTGGCACACAAAAATTTCTTTGTCAACTTTGCGAGTGAAAGAGTAGGATCGGCTTTGCCTATCTCAAAGCCTTTCCTTAAGAGAAAGTCCTTAAGGCATTCATACCATGCTCTAGGAGCTTGCTTAAGCCCGTAGAGCGCCTTATGGAGCTTGTAGACGTGATTAGGCAGCTGGGGATCTTCAAAGCCCGGTGGTTGCTCAACATATACCAATTCGGAGATTGGTCCATTAAGAAAAGCACTCTTCACATCCATTTGGTATAGCTTGAAATCATGGTGAATTGCAAAGGCAAGCAAGATTCGAATTGACTCAAGCCTAGCTACGGGTGCATAAGTCTCACCAAAATCCAAACCTTCGATTTGAGTGAAGCCTTGAGCAACCAACCTTGCCTTGTTTCTTGTTACCACGCCATGTTCATCTTGTTTGTTTCGAAAGACCCACTTTGTCCCAATGACATTTTGCTTGGGTCTTTCTACCAAGGACCAGACTTCATTCCGTGTGAAGTTGTTCAACTCTTCTTGCATGGCCATCACCCAATCCGGATCATCCAGAGCTTCTTCAACCTTAAGTGGTTCCAAAGAAGAAACAAACGAGTAATGTTCACAAAAGGTTGCTAAACGAGAATGAGTAGTTACCCCTTTGTTTATACTTCCAAGAATGTTATCCACGGGATGATCCTTTTGAATAATTTGATGAATTCTTGGATGAGGAACTTGAGCTTCATGTTGTATAGGCTCGACTTCTTGTTCAGCCTGAGATTGATCTTGATGTGGAGATGATGGTCGATCTTCTGTAACCCGGATACTCCGGCCCTGTGTCCGGATACTCCGGACAGGTGATCCGGAGTCTCCGGATTTGTACCCGGAGTTTCCGGGTTGCGCTGCGGAAGTTGATGTAGATGACCCTTTGAACATCAACACATCATCATCGTCTTGATCCTCTTGTTCTTGTGGCTTTATTTCTCCAGTGGCTAGCTTCTTGATCGCCTTGTTTGGTGATTCTTCCATGCCTACAACATCATCAACTTGCTCTTCTTGAGAGCCATTAGATTCATCAAATGTCACGTCACACGCAACTTCAACACAACCGGAGGTTTTGTTGAAGACACGATATCCATGAGCATTTGAGGCATAACCAAGAAGAAAACCTTCATCAACTTTAGATGCAAATTTAGAGTTCTTGGGCTTCTTGTTGAGAATGAAGCACTTACTTCCAAAAACTCTAAAGTATGACACATTAGGCTTTTTACCAAGTAGAAGTTCGTAGGCCGTCTTGTTCAAGATCTTGTGAAGATAAAGACGGTTGATAGCGTGACATGCCGTGTTGATTGCTTCCGCCCAAAATTGATCCGAGACCTTGTATTCGTTAAGCATTGTTCTTGCGGCTTCAATGAGAGTTCTATTTTTCCTTTCAACAATTCCATTTTGTTGTGGAGTGTATGGAACGGAGAACTCATGCCCAATGCCCTCTTCTTCTAAAAATTCTTCAATGTTGGTGTTCTTGAATTCGGAGCCATTGTCACTTCTCACTTTCTTGATCTTGGTCTCGAATTCATTTTGAGCTCTTTTTGCAAATTTCTTGAATGTCTCTTGCACTACACTTTTGTCATGCAAAAAGAATACCCAAGTGAAACGAGAATAATCATCAACAATGACAAGTCCATATTTGTTACCACCAATGCTTATATAAGCCACCGGACCAAAGAGATCCATGTGTAGTAGTTCAAATGGCTTGACGGTGGTGATGATGCTCTTTGACGGATGAGGAACACCAACTTGCTTTCCGGCTTGACAAGCACTACAAATACGATCTTTTTCAAAAGAAACATTTGTTAGTCCTAGAATGTGATCCCCCTTTAGGAGCTTGTTGAGATTTCTCATCCCAACATGAGCTAGTCGGCGATGCCATAACCAACCCAAGCTAGACTTTGCCACCAAGCATGTGTCAAGTTGAGCCTTTTCTTGTGAAAAATTCACTAGATAAAGCTTTCCCTTGAGTACACCCTTGAAGGCAACGGAGCCATCGCTTCTCCTAATGACGGTCACACCTTCGTTAGTGAATAAACAATTGAAACCCGATGCACAAAGTTGTGATATGGATAACAAATTATACCCAAGAGATTCGACTAATAGAACCTTTGAAAGAGAGAATTTTGAGTTTAGATCAATGTTACCGGTACCAAGCACCTTTCCCTTTTGATTCCCGGCAAAAGTAATGTAATGATCATCATTTGATTCTTTCAAACTCTCAAATATGCTTCCTTCTCCGGTCATATGATTTGTGCATCCGCTATCAATCACCCATGTTGATCCACCGGAGAAGTATTCCTACAAAACAAGATTATTCCTTTCTTTTAGGTACCCAACAATACTTGGGTCCTTGAGTGTTAGTCAAAAGCACTTTGGGTACCCACACATGGCTTTTCACCTTAGTGTTCCATGAGCGGTGACCCACAAATCTAGCAACCACTTTACCATGGTGGTTCCTAGTTAAAACATAATCCGCATAAAATGACATTTGAGATAAGGTTTTTGGTGTCTTGGGCATTTGAAATTTGTCTTGCTTCAAAGAGGATGCAACAATTTTGGCACCTTCATCACATGTTGTGCCTCTCTTGACAAACTTAATTTGACTTAACCCTTGCTTCTCACTACTTCTCCTATGGATGGGAGTTGTCATGTTCACTAGGCCTCCTCTTGCCCCCAAGGCGGCCTTCTTGTTATTCTTGACATAAGGAATGGTTTGAGAAGTGCCATCTTCATTCTTTCCTAATCCCTTACCTTTCTCAAAACCATATTTACTTAAGTATCTTGAACCAAACCCCTTGGTATGCTTCTCAAACTCACCTACCCTCGGTGAGGGATTTGTCTTGAGTACTCTCTTGTGAGATATTTCCTCTTCTTGCACCAATTGAGTGAGTCTACTAATCTCTTTCCTCATGGCTTGCACTTCGGCATGGTTAGTCACACACGTTTGAATATCAACATTAAAGCATCGTGCACAACCATTACTAGTTGAAGGACTAGATGACTTTGATGTCTTACAAGTGTTAGAGGAACTTACTAGGAGAGTGCTAACTTTAACTTCAAGTGCCGTGTTCGTGGCTTGCAAGCTTGTTAAGCTTTCTTGAAGTTTATCATTGTCTCTCTTTAATCTAGCATGAGTGTCTTCAACTAAAAGAAGTTCTTTAGTTAAGTCATCCACTTTCCTCTTTTCACTAGTAGATGACTATTCTACCTCAAGAAGCATGTTATCCTTAGCTTTTAGAGATTCTCCAAGCCTCTTGTTTTCCTTCCTTTCATAGGTAAGGTTCTTTTCAAGAGTCTCGGATTTTTCTCTTTCAAGCCTAAACAATTCCTCTTGCGATTCAAGAGTCTCATCTAGATCATCTAGTTTCATTATTAATTTCATTATTCTAGTTGCCGCACTCTTGCCATATTGTTTAATAAGACTAGCAACTTCATCATCATCATCTATTTCATCATCCGATGAGCTTGGAGATATTACCTTTGAGTTCTTTGCCATCAAGCACATAATTTGGTCTTGATCTTCATCATCGGTGAGATCTTCAAACAAGCTTGGTTGATGTGAAGATAAAGTCTTGAATGCCATGGTTGCAATGTCTTCATTGTCGGAGTTGCTTTCTTCATTTGAATCCCATTCTTGACCAAGATGAGCTTCACCAACATGCCTTTTATATCTTGGCTTATCCCTCTTGGATGAACTCTCCTTGGCATTCTTGTTCTTTTTCTTTTCTTCCGGACAATCCGCAATGAAATGCCCAATTTTCTTGCAACCGAAGCATGGCTTGCTTGATCTTCTTCTTGATTCATTCTTGTTCTTGCCAAAGTTTCGAAAGTTGCCCTTCCTTAGAACTCTTCTAAAGTTCTTGATGAAAAAGGCCATTTGCTCATCATCAAGCTCATCATCTTCACTATCACTAGAGTCATCAATCTTTGATGGTTGGGATGCTTTCTCCTTGCCTTTCAACTTAGCTTGAAGAGCCAACCCATTATTCTTTGCAGCTTGCTCTTGTAGATCGGCTAAATCTTGATTTATTTTGACTCTCTTTAATTGATCATGATGAGCCTCAATTCTCCCAAGAACATTCTCGGCGGTGAAGTGCTTGAAACCTCTTTCCGCTCTTATCAAACTAGGTAATGTGACATCCCTAGCCATGTAGACGGTTAAGAGCTTATCCACTATCTCACGATCACCCCATTTGTCTCCACCAAGAGATTTGATTTGATTGGTGATCCTTTTCATACGGTTATACATCTCCTTAACGGTTTCATCTTTCTTCATGGAGAATAGACTTAGTTCATCTTCCAAAGTCTTGATTCTTGATTCTCGGACTTTTCTTGATCCTTGATGATTTACTTGGAGAGTGTCCCAAGCATCCTTGGCGGTGGAGCAATCTTCAATTTTGTCAAACTCTTCCGGACTCACGGAAGTGTGAAGAATGTTCAAAGCTTGATAATTTCTTTGTAAGACATATGCTTGAACGGGTGTTGTGGCTTCTCCATCTTCCGGGATCTCACACCCTACTTCAATAATTTTCCATAGATCCTTATGAATTGCACTCAAATAACCAAACATCTTGGTCTTCCATTGATTATACCCCGTTCCATCAAAATAAGGGGGCTTTCCCATGTGAATTGAAGCACTATGATCACTCGGAATTTGAAATGTATAGTCATGACCAACTTGGTGATAGTTGGCTCTTTTCTTCACTTTTGAAGAGCTTGAAGATCTTCTCTTATAGTCGTTGTCCGAGTCATCACTTGACTCTATCATAATCTTGATACTTGATTTCTCTTTCTTTCTTTGCAATTTCTTCTTCTTCCTCCAAGCCTTCCATTCTTGAAATGACATCTCATCGTCGGTTGTTTCCAAATTTTCTTCCTCTTCTTGTAGCCTGTTCTTTTTCTTATCCTCTGATCTTTCAGATGACTTCTCCCTCTGAACTTCAACCATTGGATCGGCTTGACCCTTGGATGAAGCGTCACTCGACATCTCGACTCTCCAAGCGGTTAAGCTTCAAATATGGAGAACCTTGCTCTGATACCAATTGAAAGGACCTCAAGATGCCTAGAGGGGGGGTGAATAGGCTAATCTGCAACTTAAAACACTTTCAACACGGTTAGCAACACAGGAATCCGGATACTCCGGATATATGTCCGGATACTCCGGATATAGAGTCCGGAGTTTCCGGATACAGTGTCCGGACTATCCGGGTATGAAAAACGTGCTACTAATCACTGTTGAAGAAGCTATAAATTGGATCAGGTAAATTTAGATGAACTAGGGGTACCTCTGAAGTGTTTCTCACCAGTTTTCTTTCTCGTGAGACTTGTACAAAAATAGATCGGCCTCAAACCCTAAAAGGTTAGTCTCACAAGCAAATAAACAAGAGTATGAGGTAGAAATATGAGATTGACACAGAATTTGTTTCCCGAAGTTCACTCCCAAAGGAGCTACGTCTCCGTTGAGGAAGAATTCAAGAGACGGTGCTCAAAAACTCCTATGCTCCTCTCCCAAGGGTGAGACCAACGCTCAAACCCTAGGGACACTTACTATGAATTCCTCGGAGAGGAATGAGGATTACAAACCAGCTGTGATGCTCACAAATCAATCACGCAATCACAAGCGACGCCTAGCCGTCTAGGAGCTTGGAGCTCCAAGAGTAATAACCTAGAATCCACGGGCTAGACTTGGATTGATGTGCTCAAGAGATGAAATTAAAGCTTACTTGCACAATCTTAGCTCTTGCAACAATCTCACTTCAAACCCCAACGAAAATCACTCAAGAATGAAGCAAATGGGGAGTGAGAGGGCTCTCTTTAGGCTTTCTGCAGGTCTGGTCGAAAAATTAGCAAGAGAGAGAGAGTGAGAGGGGGTATGGAGGTATTTATACCCCCTCTCCCAGAAACTAGCCGTTGGGAGAGCGGTACCCGGAAACTCCGGGTATATGTCCGGATACTCCGGACATAGGGGTCCGGAGACTCCGGACCAAACTTGTTTTGCAGACCGGTAACAGTAACCCGGACACTCCGGGTATACGTCCGGATACTCCGGACCTTCTGTCCGGACATTCCGGACTAGTACCCGGACACTCCGGGTTTGTCACAGAATTTCACATTTAAGTCCCTTTTTGAGTGTTGAGATGGTTTCTTATGATTTTTGTGGGTTCTCTTGAGCACAACTACCATGTCTACACTAGTGGATCACAGTTCCCCTTGATAGTACGGCGTTCCTATACTCAATTTCAAAAATAAAATCTAGTCTTAAAGAACACTTGAGGACGCCGCTTTTCATATCCTTTTTGAGGGTTCACGCTTCTCAAAAAGCTATGCTTAGTCACCATTAGCACCTGCACACATGCTTAATAACACGATTAAATATACATGTGCTTTGTCATATATCACCAAAACCCACTTAGGGGCCTAGATATCTTTCACCTCGTCCAATATTTGTTTACGGAGCTTATGGTCTTTGGGTACAACGATACATTCGTTGAACCATAAAACTCCTTCTGGATTTACTCAGAAGCACTTATATTTCCCTTCTCCTTGTGTTATCTTCTGCTTAATGATTCTAACCCCTTTATTACGCTGTTGAGCTAGAACAATGCTATCCCTAAGCGTGGCTTCAACGGAAAGATGGTTTAAGTCACCTTGGGGAACGATTTCTAGGTTAAGCTTTCTCATTTCCCAGCAGAGAGTCTCATTGAAAGCTTCTACAGACAAACAACAGCAATGTGCTTTGCGACTGAGTGCATCCACAATGATATTGGCTTTGCCTAGATGATAGTGTACTTCCAAATCGTAGTCTTTAATAAGCTCTAGCCAGCATCTTTGCCTCATATTTAGGTCTGCCTGTGTAAAGATGTACTTGAGGCTTTTGTGGTTAGTATAAATGTGATATTTCGTACCCATCAAATGATGTCTCCAGATCTTCAAGGCATGAATGACAGCTGCAAGTTCGAGGTCATCGGTGGGGTAGTTCTGTTCATGAACCCTGAGTGCTCGTGATGCATATGCAATTACTCGGTTGTCTTGCATAAGCACACAACCAAGTCCGGTTCCTGAAGCATCACAGTAGATGTCGAAGGGTTTTGATACATCGGGTTGAGCTAGGACAGGAGCAGTTGTAAGATGATCTCGGAGAGTGTGGAATGCGTCTTCACATTTTTTATCCCAAGAGAATTGATCCCAAGAGAATTTTATACATCGGGTTGAGCTAGGACTGGAGCAGTTTGGCTATTCTGGAGAAATCCGGGATGAAGCGACGATAATAGCCCGTTAGACCAAGAAAACTACGGATCTGATGGACTGAAGTTGGAGGTTTCCAATCCATCATTTCTTGTACTTTGCTAGGGTCAAGGGATATACCTTCACCAGAAATACGGATATACCTTCACCAGAAATGGTATGGCCCAGAAATTTTACAGTATCTAACCAAAACTCGCACTTGGAGAATTTGGCGTATAAATGGTGGTCTCTTAATCGTTGAAGAATGACATGAAGATGTTTGGCATGATCTTTTGGGTTTTTGGAATAGATCAGGATGTCATCAATGAAGACCATAACAAATTTGTCGAGTTCTTGCATGAAAACAGAATTCATGAGATATATGAAATATGCTGGAGCATTGGTGAGACCAAATGACATGACTAGGTATTCATACAGACCATATCGAGTAGAAAATGCCGTTTTTGGAATATCACTGGGCCGGATCTTAATTTGATGATAGCCGGAACGAAGATCAATCTTGGAGAATACCTTAGCTCCGGCTAACTGATCGAAGAGAATATCAATGCGGGGTAGGGATATTTGTTTTTGATAGTCACCGCATTGAGAGGACGGTAGTCCACACATAGTCTTAAGCTATTATCTTTCTTTTTCACAAATAAGGCTGGACAATCCCATGGTGATGCACTCGGACGAATGAAACCTTTGTCAAGGAGGTCTTGGAGTTGGATTTTTAACTCAGCTAACTCGTTGGGAGGCATACGATAAGATCTCTTAGAGATAGGGGCTGTGCCAGGTTGGAGTTCTATAACAAACTCGATATTTCTATCTGGGGGCATTCCAGGCAAATCGTCTGGAAAGACATCTGGGTATTCACAAACGATAGGGATATCCTTTAGCTTGATCCCAGTTGTAGCATAGGTGCAAGAGTTAAGGTACTTCGGTTATGGAAGATAGAGAATGGTAGGTTCGTGCTCAGGTGAATCTATCTCCACAATTCGGGAAGAGATATCTAATGACACATGGTGCTGGGTCATCTAATTCATACCTAAGAGGACATCCATTCCTTCTAGATCTAGTAGAAGCAAGTCCGCTTTTATCAATTGACTACCCAGCTGAAGTGGTACCTTCCTACAGATTTGATTTGATAAGATTTTTCCACCAGGAGTTGTTATCTTATAATCTCCACTAGTAGGATAGATATCCAAGCCTATTTTAGTCCCATACTTTGCACTGACAAAGCTATGGGTGGCACCGGAATCAAAAAGAACAATTACTGGGTGATGGTTGATAGAATAAGTACCCGTCATTATTGGTGTCCCCTCAGGAAGTTCGGAGAGAGTGGTGAGGTTCACCCTTCCCTGGTGGACCTGGAGTACTTGATTTCTGCCCTTGCCCTTGTTGGTTAGACTAGATGTTTGCCCTTGGAAAGATTTCCTAGGTTGAGGGCAATCCTTGATGAAGTGGGACGGGCTTCCGCAGTTGAAACAACGATAATTGCTGTTTCCTTGCTTGACTGGCGGAAAACTTGGCCGCGTACCTTGTTGTTGTTGCTGCTGAAATTGTGGTGTCGGTGGTCGGTTGAATCGTGCCTGTTGGGGTGGTCTGGCTACCCATCTGCCAGGCAAGTTGCTTCGAGGCGGGGCTCGAGGAGTGGTGCTCTGGACGAACCGATACCTTGACGGTTCCGTAGTTGTAGGTCCTGTGGGTGTCTTCCTCTTCTTTTCTGCTCTGTGGGCTAAGATGCAGTCTTCCTGAGTGATGGCCATGTTGATCAATTCATTAAAATTATCGGCCCTTACCAAATGCAGTCGTTCTTTAAGTTTGGTGTTCAGGCCTCGACGAAAACGATCTCGTTTGCGAGCATCACTGTCCGCATGGTATCCTGCGTATTGGCACAAGTGGTTGAAAACTTGTGCATATTGCATGACGGTGCGGGTCCCCTGAGTCAGGTTCAAAAATTCATTGAGCTTTCGCTCAATGAGTCCTTCAGGTATGTGGTGCGCTCGAAACGCAGTCCGAAACTCGTCCCAGGTGACGACATGATCGGCAGGCTGCATGGCGTGAAAATGATCCCACCATAAGCGAGCTGTGCCACGGAGTTGCTGGGCTGCAAAAAGCATCTTATTCACATCCGAACATGGGGCAGGCAATAAGGCGAACTTGGACTCGATGGTACGGAGCCAAGCGTCAGCATCAAGAGGCTCGTCCGCCTTATGGAATAGTGGAGGCTGGGTACTGAGGAAGTCTTGATAACTGGCCGACAGGGGTTCATCTCGGCCTCGGGATTGCTGATGGAAGTGGCCCATCTGAGCCTGCACAAGCTGGTTGAGGAGTTCTGTTTGTCGGGCCATGACCTTGGCCAGATTTGGAGGTGGAGGTGGCGGTTGCTGAGAACCGCTGGCCTGATCTGCCCGGAATCCTTCCGGGGTTCCGCGAGTAGCTCCAATCATTTGAAACAAAGGAGATATCCATTATCAATCATATCCTTATTCCAATTTCAGATGATATACAGTTGCCAAAATGTCATTCATAAACTCCATTCAATCAACTCATTTCAGATGCAAATAGATTAAGTAGGATGGTAGAACACGGGGTTTGGATTTCTATATAAACACTGGTGACCCTTACATCTTACATCAGAGCACTTTAACTACTACAAGCCATTGCCTAAATACACATGCCACATATAACACAACAAGTGGCTCTAGATCTAGGTAGACTACACACTACCTATATCACATTTTTCTACACTAACTATAACTAGGATGCCACCAACTCAAACTAAACTAAAAGTCATCAAAATTGCCCACTGATGACTGACTGCCTGAAGAAGGATGATGGGGACTGATAACAGGATCTCCGTGCTCAGAATCGATCTCGGAGACTCCTTTGATTTCTTTAGGATCTTCTTCCTCTCCAAGAGCTAGTTTAGCAGGAGGTGCGGGCTGCTGTTGGAGTTCATTGATCTGGGCTTGGGCATCATCAACCTCGAGAATGAGGTCGTGGATCTGTTCTTGGAGAAACCCAATGATCATGTTGCGTTGGGTGATTATCGCATCACTCTCATTGGTCTGGTCTTCCCGGTGATGAATGGTCTCCTCCCGTGCAGCGATGATTTCTTCCTTCTCTATCACCAAAGCTTGAAGCTGCTGTATTTGGGTGACTTGTCGGTCAGCATTTCTGAAATGACCTTGCGCGATACTGATCAATTGACCCATACCGTGACGTAGTAAAAGCTGATAGTGATGCTGAACAATCATAAACTGCATAGTACCCTGAAGCGCTTCTTCTGTTGAACCCTCCAATCTGTGACCTTCTGGGACTACCCTGAGATTCCACTCAGGATCGTTGGGATTTGTGGTAGAAAATAGTCCAATAGGCTGTCCTGCAACTTCCCTTGGATGCTGGTTGCAGAACAGATAGATGGCTTCCAAAGCTGCTCCCTCAATCGTATCGACTATACGATGACCCACCACATCAACTTCAATGGGCTGCCATTGGGAGCGAAAAGAATGTTGGGGAATAGTCATTCTAACTCGACATCAGTGAACACCCTCCTCCTGATATTCTACTGCATCATACTGTGGAGGCTCGGTATAGAGAAACGATCTTAGTGATTCCCAGAGAAGTCGAGGAAAACCCTCCCAGTGCAAGGCATTTGTGTGGAGATGCCCTGCCGGATCCCAAAAGACGTCGGACGGGGCTGCCATCTGCAACAAGAATGCAAATGGTGAGACTTATTTACCTTGCTGAGAAATCACAAGATAAAATGGAATGAGATAATCAATTCTGATAACAGCAAAGACTGGAAATCAGATAGGTACTTAAGATACTCAACTTAGAACTACCACGAGAATCCTATCAACCCATTTTAGAAATAAGCAACACGCTATTAGTCCTTAATAAAACATATGTTGCATTTGTTTATTTTATGATTGATTATGCATGCATGTACTATTCGATCTCACAATCAAAAACAACTGCTGAATATCTTCAGACTTACGCGGTTAATTTCGGTGGCATAATCCATATATCTCTCACTAATAACTAGTCAATAAATCCTATCCGTCTTAACCTATTAATCGTGGTTAGTGTACCTGCAACAACCCACATATATATATATATATATGAACCTTTCATGGCAGCACAACATGAAAGCGTCCCCAAACAGTACTGTTCACTATAGAAACAACATCTGTACAATTACCGCCGTACAGACAACGTTAACATACGTCATCGAAACAACGTATTCACGGGGGTACCGCAAAATGCGGGGGTATGAACAGCGATCACCATACCCTGCGCCAAACCATATACTTCCAATATAATCAATCTAAGTTGATATATTGGCAGCATCTCAAGTAGGCTACTGCTTGAGATACAGCGTTCGGTTCGCATCACTGACGGGAAGGCTAACTCCCCAGTTAGCTGAGGATCCTTACCTTCTTACCTTACCATCAAAGGTGTCGTTACAAAAAGTAAGGTTAAGTTGTACCTGAATTTAAGTTCTGACTGAAAGTAGTGCTGCAAGTTAGAACTATCTATACATACATATTCTAGCAGCCACTATCAGACCCGGGACCACGGGGCTGTGTACATCAAGGAGTCTATATTGGGCTAGGGGATAGGACGTGTCCTGTACCTTATTTATGTTGTATTCTACCCGCATGCGGAGTAGAACTAGTCGATACAGAAGGAAACTACTCGAGTTGTACTTGAGTACGATTCCTAAGCTAGTATCAGGCTAGGATTTATGTAACCCTGTCTCCCCGGATATATAAGGGCGGGCAGGGACCCGCTCAAAATAAGAGATCACCAGATCGACATCAAGGCAATACAAACCATCATACAGGACGTAGGGCATTACGCATATAGCGGCCTGAACCTGTCTAAATCTTGTGTTGTCTGCACCTTTGAGTTCCTGATCTTGGCACATCCCAACCCAAAACCTACCACCTTGGGTATACCCCTCGGTGGGCAATCGGATAAAACCCGACAGCTGGCGCGCCAGGTAGGGGGGTGCATCTGAGATCCGCTGGAGAACTCGATGGCTCTTTTCAAGTTCCCCAGTCCCGTGCTCCCTAAGGGCACAACTTTTGTTTTTGGCTCGTGGGTCTGCGTTGCCAACGGCGCAGGCGGATTCCGTCGGCACATCGTCGATGATACCATCAAGCTAAAAACACTCGCCGCAAGGCTCGATGACTTTGTCGATAATCTCGATGACTTGCCGTTTTTTTATTCTGCCAGGGAAACCGAGGCGGAGTCTGTCACTACTTTTCCTTTCTCTGCGTTGGAGAAGGACTTGGACTCTCTGCTCCAGGCTGGGGGTTCCGATGCCACCGCATGTCGGGGGGCTGAGGATCACCTGGCCAGTTGTGGGCTGATGATCACCACCACCTCCGAAGGATGAATCGTTCATTGGAAGGGGATGGATTTGTCCGATCTACTTGGACGAGAAGACTGCTTGGTAGCCCACCTTGAACCTTTGCCTTTTTAGGAGGGCAGGGCGTTGGCTACCATCACCGAGGGCTCGACTGAACTAGTTGAAGCCTCCTCTGAAGAACTCGCAACCCGCCAGGTGCTGATGGTGGAGAAGGGGGACGACGATGCCCTCATCCCCATTGGCGCGCTTGACGGGATATCAGAAGACGAAGACACTGCCAATGCTGTCGATGAGAACGACGCCGAGCGCGATGCCCAGCGTGCCAGGAACAGAACTCGTGCGGTTCGAAGGCGACGGGCCAACGAGCGCCTACGTTCTGTACAGCGTGAACTCAACGCTGAATTCGCCGCTGCAGACAAACGAGGCTTCAGGACTCCTGTGGCCAACATCGCTCAGGTAACAGCGCTACTCGAGTGAAGTAATGATCCCAACATTCGACAAGCACTCCGGTACGCTCAACGAGCATGGATCCAGCTGGACCAGCAGGCCCCGGCAGCATTCATCGGGGACGAGCGTGTCGGAGACAACCGGAGCCAGGCCCCAAGTTGAACAACAGGCGATCGCCCGCGACCCCAATGCAGCAATAACAACGATGGTGCAGGTGGGAGTCAGGTCACCGGAGGGAGGCGGCAGCCACCTCCGGCGAACAACCTAAGGCAGCCCAACCACCCACGTCAACAACCGGACCTTCGCCAGAAGATCAATGAAGGGCGCGACGTCCGGTCGGTCCTCGACTCGAGGCGATGGGAACGCGATGCAGCTGAGCGGGACGGTGCTGACTGCAGCGATCGTTTTCCTACGTTCACTACGAGATTCAACAGCTACAAGTACCTGGAGGGTTTCAAGCCGATCGGTATCACCAAGTACGACGGTAAGCAGGCCTCCCAACAATGGCTCCGCTGTTACTCCACTGCCATTCAGGTGGCCGGTGGCTCCAACACTACCAAAGTCGTCTATTTTCCGATGGCTTTGGAGCCTGCACCGCTGACCTGGCTGGAAAGCCTCCCCAACGACTCACATCGACTCCTGGGAGGGCCTCAAGAAGGTTTTCATCGACAACTTCCAGGGGGCGATAACCCATGCCGGAACCTGGCACGGCCTCGCCCAGTGCAAGCAGGAGCGTAACGAACTCCTCCAGTCTTACACCCGCCGTTTCTTCGATGTACGGGCCACCATCACCAACATCACGGAGGAGGACATCATCGACCGCTTCTACAACGGCTTAACGGACCCAGGTATATATCATGATTTTGGGCGTAACAGGCCAAAGACAGTTGCAGGACTACGTGATATGATGCACGACTGGTCCGAACAAGAAGAAAAGATGCGCGAGAGGTTTCCAAGACGCACCGACCTCAACCAGAAGCGCAATAATGACAACCGGGCTGACAAAGGCCAGCGGGACTTTTTGGGTTCCTCCCGAAAGCACAAGCCAGATGATCTCATCGCGGCTGTGGAACATCCTTCGTGGGGCAAGAAGTCGACCATGCAGGAGCAGTTTGAAAAGCTCCTGCAGAAGAAGTGCCCATGGTGTGTCAACTCCAAACATGCAGCGATCGACTGCTTTCAGCTAAAGCGCACCTTTGGCTCCCTGGAAACGGCAAGAAGAACAAGTCGACGGGCAAAGAGCCCGAAGACGAGGACCAAGAAGATAAATCTGAGACAACCAAGTTCCAGGAAGCGTCCAAAACCGTCAATGTTATCTTTGGTGGTGATGAAGATTTTTGTTCCAAGCGCGAACAGAAGTTGCTGCTACGGGAAATTCTATCCATCGAGCCGGCGGTACCATGACCACTTCGATGGTCGGAGGTCCCCATATCATTTTCCCGTACTGACCAGTGGACCAGCTTTTCCAAGCCTGGGAAGTTTCCACTGGTGCTGGATCCCGTGGTCGCTGAAGTCAAGCTCACTCGGGTTCTCATCGATGGCGGGAGCGGACTCAATCTTATCTTCGCCAGTACGCTGAAGAAGATGGGTCTGGACCTGACCAACAAGCTTGTTCCGAGCAAGGCCCCTTTTTACGGTATTGTTCCTGGCAATGCCGCACACCTGCTTGGAACAGTCGTTCTCCTAGTCACTTTCAGGACGAGGGAGAATTACCGAACCGAGTTCATCAAGTTCGAGGTGGCCAACTTTGCATCTTCCTACCACGCTATACTGGGGAGGCCAGCGCTTGCTAAGTTCATGGCGGTGCCGCATTATGTCTACTTACTTCTCAAGATGCCAGGACGCAGCAGCGTGCTCACGCTCCGAGGCGACTTGAAGAAGTCCTATGATTGCAACCAAGAGGCCATTCAGTATGCATCGACTTCCCACGTGCCAGATGCTTCCGGAGAAGTACTTGCGGCCGCACAGCAACTTTCTCAAGCCAAGCTGGACATCCCGATGAAGAAGGCGAGCCAATCAGGCGTCAAGTCGACAGACGGTGTGGCTCTCAAGTTGATCCAGCTCCAGAAGGCGACTCATCCAAGACAGCCATCATCGGCGCGGGCTTGGGTGACAAATAGGAACTCGCTCTCGTCAGTTTCCTGCGGGCTAATCGAGACATATTCGCATGGAAACCATTGGATATGCCAGGGGTGCCCAAGGAGCTGATCGAGCATAGTCTGAATGTGTATCCACAAGCTGTACCAAAGAAGCAACGACTTCGTCGTTTTGCCCCTGATAAACGGGAGGCTATCAAACGGGAAATAGCTAAACTCCTCGCGGCTGGATTCATTAAAGAAGTAATCCACCCAGAGTGGGTATCTAACCCTGTTCTTGTATTGAAAAAGAATAAAGAATGGAGAATGTGTGTTGATTATACCGATCTCAACAAACACTGCCCAAAGGATCACTTTGGGCTCCCTTGCATCGATCAGGTAGTCGACTCAACTGCAGGTTGCGTACTGCTATGTTTCCTTGATTGTTATTCAGGGTACCATCAGATTGCTCTCAAGGAGGAAGACCAAATCAAGACCGCGTTCATCACCCCGTTCGGGACTTATGCCTACAAGACGATGTCCTTCGGGTTGAAAAACACAGGCGCTACCTATCAACGTGCAATCCAGATGTGCTTCGCTGATCAGTTACACCGGAATGTGGAAGCCTACGTGGACGACGTGGTCGTGAAGACCAGAAGTCCCGAGGGCCTGATCGCGGATCTGGAGGAAACTTTCGCCAGCCTACGGAAATACCGATGGAAGCTCAATCCGACCAAGTGCGTTTTTGGCGTTCCTTCGGGTAAATTGCTCAGGTTCATTGTGAGTAACCGGGGCATCAAGGCCAACCCGAAAAAGATCACTGCCATCACTGATATGGGGGCACCTGCCACAATCAAAGATGTGCAAAAACTTACAGGGTGCATGGCAGCCCTTAACAGGTTCATCTCCCGACTCGGGGAGAGAGGACTTCCTTTTTTTAAGCTCTTGAAGCGCCAAGATAAATTTCACTAGACAGAGGAAGCCGAGCGGGCCCTGCAGGACCTCAAACAGCACCTACAGTCGCCCCCGATCCTCACAGCACCATTGCCGGGTGAGACCCTTTTACTTTACATTGCGGCAACTACCCATGTTATTAGCAGTGCCATTGTTGTCGAGCGCTCCGAGGAAGGCCATGCGTTTGGTGTGCAGAGGCCTGTTTACTTCGTCAGCGAAGTACTCTCAGAATCTAAGGTGCGATACCCGGCAGTCCAGAAGCTTCTTTATGGCATACTGATTACTTCACGGAAATTACGCCACTACTTCGAGGAATACCAGATCACCGTGATCACAGACTTCCTGTTGGCGGATATCCTACACAATCAGGACGCCACGGACCGTATTTCAAAGTGGGCAGTGGAACTAGGGGCTTTGTCGATTGACTTCAAGCCACGCACTGCGATCAAGTCCCAAGCTCTAGTCGACTTCATGGCAGAGTGGAGGGAAAATCAAGTTCCAATTCCAGTCGACAAGCCAGAGCATTGGACCATGTATTTTGATGGTTCTCTCAAGCTTGATGGCGGTGGCGCTAGCGTGTTATTCATATCCCCAAGAGGCGAACAACTCAAGTACATCCTCCAAATCCTCTGGGGGGTATCCAACAATGAAGCCGAGTATGAAGCCTTGCTTCACAGGCTTCGTTTGGCGATATCACTAGGGATCAAGCGGCTACTTGTCTACGGTGATTCTCTTTTGGTCATCCAGCAGGTCAACAAAGAGTGGGACTGCAACAAAGAGACCATGGAGGCCTATGTACAAGAGGTCCGCAAACTAGAGAACAAATTCTCTGGCTTAGAAGTTCATCATGTGCTACGGGAGCACAACGTTGCTGCTGATACCCTATCCAAACTGGGTTCAACCCGTGCACAAGTCCCAGCGGGAGTTTTTGTCTAGGAGTTGAAGCAACCATCCATCTGGTCTTCACCACAGATTTCCACCGGTGCGGACTCGGTGCAGCCAGACCGGGAGGTTATGTTGGTTGCTGAGGATTGGAGAGGACCATTTATCGACTTCATCCGGGACCATATATTGCCGGCAGGGATGGATCCCAAAAGTGCTGTTGCCGCCCGCGTCATGCGGCGGAGTAAGGGGTTTGTCCTAGTTGAAGACAAGCTTTATCGGCGCGGCGCACGATCTGGAGTACTCATGAAGTGCGTCACAACATAAGAAGGTCTCGACATATTGCGGGAGATACACGAGGGTGTGTGCGGCAATCATGCAGCGTCAAAGTCACTGGTCGGCAAAGCATACAGAGCCGGTTTCTGGTGGCCCACCGCCGTGTCCGACGCCGAGGATCTGGTGCGAAGATGTCGGAACTGCCAGTTCTTTGGCAAGCAAACTCATGTCCCGGCCCACACCCTCATTACTATACCGCCTTCCTGGCCGTTCGCTTGCTGGAGCCTCGACATGATTGGGCCCTTCACAACGGCGCCAGGAGGCTTTACTCATGTTTTGGTGGCTATCGACAAGTTTACCAAGTGGATCGAGTTCAAACCGATCGCCAAGCTTACTCCAGACAGGGTGGTCGACTTCATCTCCGATATCTTGCATCGTTTTGGCTTCCCCAACACTATTATCACTGATTTGGGTTCAAATTTCACGGCCAACCAATTCTAGGAATTCTGTGAAAATTCATCCATAGAAGTCAAGTACATTTCGGTGGCACACCCAAGGGCAAATGGGCAAGTCGAGCGGGCAAACGGCTTGATCATTGACGGTCTCAAGAAAAGACTTTATGACGCCAATACCAAAAAGGGCCGGAAGTGGATACACGAGTTGCCACACGTTATCTGGGGGCTCAGGACTCAGTGGTCCAAAGCCACAGGGCAGACTCCGTTCTTTCTGGTTTACGGCTCCGAGGCGATTCTCCCAGCGGACATCATGTGGAAATCCCCAAGGGTCGAGATGTATAAAGAAGGCGAGGCGGACGAAGCACGACAGCTCGAGCTGGATTCTGTCGAAGAGGCTCGCTGCTCTGCTCTCGTTCAGTCAGCCCGTTACCTACAGGGGATCCGGCGATATCATGATCGCAACATTAAGGAACGGTCGTTCAGCATAGGCGACCTCGTCCTTCGTCGCGTTCAGGATGAGTCGGGTTTGCACAAGCTTAATTCAAGATGGGAGGGACCGTTCATCGTCAAGAGGATTACAAGACCAGGATCTTATCGACTACAACACCCCAACGGTCAGGATGTACCCAATTCGTGGAATATCCAACACTTGCGACGGTTCTACCCCTAAGCAGACTCGTTTTCAATCCCTGTACGCGCCAAGGGCACATTTTTTCTTTTCTGGGTCAATATGGCGGCTTTGTGCCACATGACCCGAAATGTAAATTCTTGAATACAATGCGGGGGCTTTGGCCACGCTCAAGTTTTATACAGATCGACTACTTGCTACAGGCATATGGGTCATCGCGATGACAATCGTTTTTTTCAAACTGGTTAGGCCCGTCTGGCTCGAGTTCTATCTAACTTGTTTGACGTGTCTACATGATGGGCTATGTCGACTACTCCTGAAGTTGTTGCACTCAGGGTAGTTTTCGACTGTTTGCTACGGGCATCCTAGTCGTCGTGCCACAAACCGCGCGTTCCGGGCACGATTGGATCCCCTTGGTCGGATCTTATCTAGCTTACCCGATGAGCTCACGTGAAGAGCTATATTGACTACTTTCTGAGTCACTGCACTCAGAGGTAGCGTGTCCCCACTACAGAGCAGATGGGGCTCTCAGCCTTCATATAAGGCTACAGAAGGACAAAGGTGGCTTCTTATATTACCAAAGTCATAAGCACTAAGGGTTCAATCCTGGACCATATTTTCTACAATTTTTTCAGCTACTGGTCGGACCTCTAGCAAGTACTCGCGGAAGTTTTCATCAGTACAATCAGCAGCTGCGCCCCCTGCGAGTACTTCTAGCCGAGCCTTTGGCCAGAAGGATTTTACAAGGCCTAAAGCATGACCCACGTATGTTGTGGCGGCCTCGGTGAAGAAGTTGAGGATCTTTTGCGGTGCCCCGCGAAGTCAATCCAGTAGTGGAGGCTCATCTTCAGCGCCGTCTTCCCAAGGGTCCACCATCTCTACGAGTTCCTAGGCTTCTGCTTTTAAATCATCGAGTTCCTTGTGGCGCTGCTCCTTCTCTTCGCCCAGAGTCTTGATTTGTTGCAGGCAGTCAAGAAACTGGTGTTCCATGTCGGCAGATACATTCCACAACTTCTCAACCTCATCTGCGCAGCGATTAAGCATGTTCTTCAAATCAGTAAGCAACCCCTCTTTATAATTTAAGAGTTTCTTAAGTTCTGCGGTGATGAGCAGGTTTTAGACCAAGGAGTTATCGACTACGGGTACGATTTCAAGAATGGAATTCAACGTACCTCAATGGGTTTTTTGCTGCTCCTTGAGTCGGCCTTGGAGCTCGGTGATGGTCCGCTCGAAGCCGGTCCGCTCCTGCATTAGCTCGTCAATTCGCTTGGCGGACTCTTCCAGCTTCACAGCCTGCTCATCGGTGTTTCGGCTCATGTCCTGCACGTTCCTGGACGTCAGAGACAGACAACTCGAGCATACAGCTACCAGTGATGTAGTCAAGATTTACCAGGGCAAACTTATCGATCGCCTTGATCATTTGCCGCACGTGGCTTAGCTCGTCCCTTGGGAGGTGCATCACTTGGAGTGCATCGTCGATCTCTCCTCCAGGGGTTGGCAGCACGGTTGCTTCGCCAGAAGTACCCGCACCCTCCAGGACTGACGGCTGCGTGGTCTCTGCAAAGGACAAGTGTTTAACACAGTGACGATTACGGCAAAAGGTAGTTGGATCATCTACCTGCAACCTCGGCGGGCGCGGTAACGGCGGCCTCGACTTGCTCATCGCCACCAGCTTCGAGTTCCGCGTGCTGGAGCTCGGGCGGCGGTGAGTCAGGCAAGGCCACATCTGCCCCCTCTGCTTGTTCAGGTGCGTCGGCTTGCTCGGGCGAGGGCTCGGGGGCTGGAGGAGCTAACTCGAGTTCTGGCTCGTCTAGCATCACCGCCGCTGCTGATCTATTCAAGACAATAGTAAAGCATCATTACTATGATTACCATACATGGCTAAGGCAAGATCCAGAGCATTACTTACACTTGGGATCGGATTATCGTTGGTTTCCAGTTTCAACGGCCTCTTCACCACGGCGCTTGCGGCCGGAGGTGTAGGCATACCAGCCGAGGGCGCTAGTGGCTCGGGCGTGGCGTTCGCCGCGGTGATGGCCACGGCACTCATCGCCGGTAGCAGGGTTGTCCTAGCCGAGGGCGCGAGCTGCCCCGGCACGGCACCCGCCACGGCGATGGTTACGTCATTTGCAGGAGAGGACGACGGCTCCGCCCCAGCAGCTCTCGCAGATACGGCTGCTGGTGTATCATCCCCCGGTTGAGGGTGTTTCGACTACTTTCTGTCGCTGGGGGCTGGGAAAAGAAGACGACGGACTACAAAATAGAGTTGTTATTAGTATTCAGCAGAACAACTCGATACTTTTATAGTTTGACAAGCACTTACCCGGTGAGGTCGGCGGTGCTGGCTTTGCGTTTCCGCATCTCCCGGTGCCGCCGGGGGATGGATTAGAGGTGCATCGTCGGATAACTCCACGGATGATCCGGAGGAGTTGTTTGCTTGTGCCCTTTCCCCGGTTGCCTTGCTGCCCTCGGCCGACTCGTTGCCAGTGGTTTTTGCTCTCTTTGCTTCGGCTGCGGCGCTGGGCAACGTGTGATAGGGTCGAGGCAGATCGGGTTGCGGTGGGTAACTCCGGTACAACGCCGTTAGATCCTATGTCAAGTTCATCAATCAGTCTTAGCTCTTCATATCAAAGAAGAAGTCGAGAAGTCGAACACTTACCGACGGTGGTCGATTCTGGGTTGTAAATCCCGCTGGAACATAGGCGACGGTTTCCACATCCAGCAGAATTCGCTTGACGCGAACAAGTGCGGCGTCGTCTCCAAGTTCTTCTGCGCACATACGAGATGGGTCTTCAGTACCCATGTACTCGAATCCTAATGTATGGCGCTGTTGGATGGGTTGAATTCGGCGTTTGAAGAATGACAACATCACGGATGCCCCGGTTACCCCCATCTCTTTGTGTGCGGCGATCAACTCTAGCAGCTCATTCACCTGGTCCATCTCTGCTTCAGCGGGCTCCAGTGTCCATTCGGCGCGCTGAACGGGAGATTTGCCTGAATGCACAGGGAGTTGGGGGGCGTGGTTCGCAATATAGAACCATTGCTGTTTCCACCCGGGGATATTGGAAGGAAATTTGTAAGGTATGTATTTATCACTGGCATGTTGCCTAAGTTGGATACCAGCATGTCACACCCGATTTATAAAGAACATAAATCGAGCAATCATATATGCGCCAGGATCAAGTCACGCATATATACAACAGAATCATCAAGATATCACAACACATATCACGAATACATTAATATAAATTGTAAATAAATCGTAAATGAATTATTTTATTACAACCGAATCAAGAATCGGTTCAAGAGTTGCGGAAGCGTAAAAGAGATACATGAAGAGTAGGGCGCCACAGGGACGTCGACTGGGAGACAAACGCCTAGAAGTCGTCGAAGCCGCTGACATAGTCCTCCACGTTGCCGGGCACTGAACAGCAGTCGAAGATATCCGAAATAGAACAGAAGAGTAGAGAGGCAAGTGTGAGTACAAACTAGTACTCAACAAGTATAACACAAACTATGAGGCTCTAGGCTAGCTGACTCAACTGCATTAGCTTTTAGTCTTGGCAATTTTTATTAAAACTATTTACTATAAGTGGATGAATTACCATAACCCAAGTTGCATAAGAAATTAATCAGTATTAATTAAGAACTACTGAGAATCATCCAAACCAAAAACACTCGGGGAATCTCTCTAATCAAAGGTTGATAACCCCACTAATCAGACGGAGGATCTGGGCTGCTCATGACTGTGAGCACAGCTGATATATCAGTTTTACACTCTCGAGAGGTTGCACAACTTTACCCACAAGTCGTGAGCTACGCTAGTTGTTCATCACACTTCCTTAGGTGAGATGGCTAGCAAGCGCACTACGAGACCGTTACAAAGGATCACGTTGGTAAGGTGTAACCGCTAAGGATTCTGGATCAGCGACGATGGGGCCCACCTCCGGGGGTACAAGACACACAGCACAGACCAAGCCGGAGGAGCAGGGACCATTGAAGCTTACCACCCCTCTTGCCCACGCAGGTAAGTTACTCCCGAACCAAAATGACCTAATTAATAAGTCAAGACCGTCCCATTCCAGTCTTGTGGTTGCGCGGTTGTCCCAGGTTGTCGCTCTATGAACCGGTCCTTATGGAGAGTGGCCAACCAAGCACTAAGCACCGTGCTGGCCCCCTAAACCATGTTTCTATTAAAAACATCTTTTAAGGAGACGTGAGCTACTCAAGCACACAGCATAGAGGGCCACTCTCAGAATTAAGTTGCATAAGACCATTAATCAATTAAAAAGGACCAAGAGTGTTATAGCGTAGCAACCTAGCACAACTAACCAAAATGCAACCCAAAGGATATATGTAAAGGATATAAAGTGGCTAGGAAAGTCCTTATAGGCATACAGTATTAAAATGTAGTATGAAATTGTATTGAAAGGTGATAGGAGGTTCATGTTATACTTGCCTTCCTCAAAACTCTCCTGCTGCTGCTCAAACTGCTCAGAAGATGGCTGCTCCTGGTACTGGTCCAAAGGCTCCGCGTCTACTTACGATCGCAATGCCAAAACATGGTCCCGCACATACACATACATGCAAACAAGGATAAAATATAAGAGACAGTACAACATTTCATCGAAACAGTACACAAAACTAGTCTAAAGCTATTCTACGTGTTACAACGATCGCGTGGATATAAAGGGCGCTTAAAACGGAGCTAAAACGCAAAATCTAGGGCTAAAACAAGGTCCAGGGACTAAGCTGTAAGAAAAACAGGACTTCTAGGGGGGTTCTGAGCAAAAACCAGGGACCTAAACGTGATTAAAGGGTAGACACAGGGGCTAGCACGTGAAAATACAGGGCTTGGACTGCGGGTTCAAATTCTATAAAGATCAGGGGCTTCGGTGCAAGAAATAGGGCTAAACTGCAATTGTTATTGAACTGCAGTGGACCGCGGGTTGTTTTCCCAAAAGAATAGGGACTCTTTAGCAAAAAGGCAAGGCCGAAGCGGTACGGGCGATGCTCGGCCGTTGGATCGCGATTGGAGGGTTCTGGTCAAAGGGGTATGCGGGATCTAATCCTACGCGTCCATCACAGATCGAGCGGCTGAGGGCTCTCCGGCCGGGCTCCGGCGGCGGCGGGTGCTGGGCACGGCGGAGGGCGACTGGAGCTCGCCGGAGGACACGCGGTTGGGCGCTTCCGGCCTCTATTCGGGGTACGGCTGGCACTGGGAGAGAGAGAGGACAACGACGAACCCATCTGGGCAGTCCGTGCGGTGGATCGGGGTCGGGTTGGGTCTCGCCACGGTGGAGGGCGGCATGGGGTCACGGTAACGAGGGGCACGCTCACGCAAAGGGGGAAAGGGGACAGGAACGGGCGCGGCGTGCTCCTTACCACTCCGGGGTGCTGCGACGGCAGTTAGGGGCCGAAGATTGGCGGCGCCAGTGTGGTGTCGCGGGGGCGCAGGAGCTCGGTCGACGGCGGTGGCTCCAATCCGAGGGGCGATGCAGCGGCGCAAGGCCACGGGGGGGAAAAGTTGGAGAGGTAGATGCGGCTGAGGAGGAGCGCGAGAGCGCTGCGGCTAAGAAGGGTGAGGGGTTGGCAGCCTCGGCGTGCGGATCAACCGAGCTGCCGCTTCTCACGGGCCGTTGGGGCCCGTCCTGATCCGAACGCGGCGCCCTTCTAGAAGAGTCTAGGCGCGGGAACCAGGCCAGCGCGTAGCTCGGCTGGGCGTGGCACAGAGGAAAGGGCCCAGGGTGCGGCAGTGCGGGCCACGGCCAGCGACCAAGAGGCCGGACCGACGGGGGAAAAAACAGAGGGCGCGAGGGGGAAGAAGCGCCTGACCGGTGGGGCCGGCCTGGCAGAGGAAGGAAGGAGGGAGAGCGGCCGTGGGCGGCTGCGCACGTGAGTGGGAGGGCTGGCGCGGGCTGGGCCGTGGAGGAAAAGAGAGAGAGGAGAGAGAGACGCGGGGCTGGGGAAACTGGGCAGGGGTGCGGCCCATGCGGGGAGAGGAGGGGAAAGGGAAGAGCTGGGCCGGCTGGTAGAGGGTTTGGGCTGCCTCGTTTCCTTCTTCTTTCCCTTTTCTTTTCTATACTCAAACATTCCAACAAAACTATTTGAATTCAAAAAATACAATTTGAATTCAAACCCTATAAATTCAACACAATTAAAACAATGCTGCAGCATGAATGCTCAAACAATTTAATCCTATGATAAATTTTAATTACTTGCGTTATAAAATTACTTTAAATGCGAGATAAATTAGAGGAAACCCTGGAAATTTTATTTAAGCCCAAATAAATTCATTAAAATTAGAGAAAATTACATTAGGGTGTTACACAGCACCCCCTATCATAGATGGGTTTTTGGCGATTGGCTGGGGCTTCATGCGGAAAAGATAGCGGAAAAGAGCCCAATGGGGCTCAATTCCAAGGAAGGCTTCACAGAAGTGGATGAAAATTGAGATGTGACAAATTGAGTTAGGGTTGAGGTGTTGCAGCTCAATCCCATAGAAATAAAGAAGGCCATGGAAGAACAAACAAGTGTGGAGGGCCAATCCCCGTTCAGAAAAAGAGCAAAAAGAGACGATCTCGTCGACACTTTCCATGGGGAAAGGGTCGCGAAAGGGAAGGCGCCAATTGACGAGATCCCTTTCCTGAAGCAAGCCTCCCAACACCAAATTTGCGAGATTGTGGCGAGAACACTTACTAATTGACCACTCGCCGGTTGCCGCTTGCGCTTCTTTCAAGTCCTTCTGGTTGGTTTTCTTCGGCGCCATTCCGAATCTGTTAAGCCACGAGTTGTTCGCACAACGCTCGGGGGCTGCGGTCGCAGGCTCGAAGAATTTCGACTACGCAGGGCGGTGGAGGGGTGACGGCAGGGTGAGATCTAATTGGGGTTTTGTTTTTTCTCTGGCGGCGATGTAAGATCTGAAGGCACGGAAAAAACCCTAACTGACTGCGGGGTTAAATAACCAGCGGTCAGGCAGTGGTTTACTGTGCGAAAGGTGAAGCGTCGCACAAGGGGAATACTTGGAACACGAGCGGTTTTTTGGTGGATTTTTTGGGCAGTTACTTGATTAACCATTTTTTCAGGGTTAATTGTCCCAAAAAAAGAGGTTTTTCGAGTTTCGAGTTCAATTTCTGCCAATTACATCATCTTGGACTATATTTTCTGAACAGGGAAAATTTTTGCCACGACCTTTGGGATCCTTTTTTCCAAAATTTGAAAGATTTGGATTCAAGGTTCGGGGGCTGTGAGACACGTGGCATCGACTACTTATTTTTCGAAAGTACTTGAAGGATAAGAAGAAAAGACTCAAGACTAGTTTGACCCTCAGCTTGATTCTTCGATTCAACCTAAGGCTCGGGGGCTACTCCATATGGAGTGTGATTATTCATCGCACCCCATACAAAAGAAAGAATTCGGGGCATGAGCACCTCATAGCTTCGATGCAGTCAGAAGAGTACTCGAAGAGAAATTTCAAGACGGAGCTTCGAAAGAAGTCGAAGACTACTTCAGAAGTACACGAAGAGCCCGCAGTACTCAGCTACGAAGAGCTCGGGGGCTTGTCAGACCCGGGACCACAGGGCTGTGTACATCAAGGAGTCCATATTGGGCTAGGGGATAGGACGTGTCCTGTACCTTATTTATGTTGTATTCTACCCGCATGCGGAGTAGAACTAGTCGATACAGAAGGAAACTACTCGAGTTGTACTGGAGTACGATTCCTAAGCTAGTATCACGCTAGGATTTATGTAACCCTGTCTCCCCGGATATATAAGGGCGGGCAGGGACCCCCTCAAAACAGGAGATCACCAGATCGACATCAAGGCAATACAAACCATCATACAGGACGTAGGGCATTACGCATATAGCGGTCTGAACCTGTCTAAATCTTGTGTTGTCTGTACCTTCGAGTTCCTGATCTCGGCGCATCCCAACCCAAAACCTACCACCTTGGGTATACCCCTCGGTGGGCGCCGGATAAAACCTGACAGCCACCTGATATTTCCCATAGAATTCCCTAGGGCTTTGCGTTCTAGCACCAACCTTAAAGAATCCAACGCACGTTGAAAATTCATTTGTTGACCAATTTTATCCTGAAAACACTTTTTAAGAGCCACTGTAGTTGTAAAAGCAAACTTGCAGCCTTGATACCAGCTGTGGCAGAACCGCCTGAATTATTCCGGCTCAAGTGCGCTAGTCATCGCTGCCTAGCCGATACTAACTCAACGCACTTCAAACGGAACAATCCGTTGGTCTGTCGGGTCTCCACCCGATACAACCACGGTTCAACAGGATCGAAGCAGGTTTACCTCGCACGAAGGCGAGTTTACAATCACAGCACAGCTCATTAACTTTTTAAGTTACAGAAACGCAATATTATTACAAGCCTTTTTCAAACTTAATGTAGCTTATACAAACAGTGTTTAAAACGACAAGTTAAGCTGCTTGTCCATGTTCACAGCGGAGGGAAAATAAACACGCGACTAAACACGTCGCGAAGGCTGACACCATGCTCAGCCCAATGCCTGGTGTCACTCCGGAGGATCACTGCCAGCCGGGGACGGATCCCACTCCACGGACGAGCCATACGGAACAGAAGTTGGCCATGCAGAACTATCCGTGGGGTTCTCGAAGGTCATACCTGAAAAGTTTACTAGCAAGACTGAGTATACTAATACTCAGCAAGACTTACCCGGGATTGGGTATACTTAGCCCGTAATTAGACTCATGAAGGCATTGTAAAGGTTCTGGGTTTATTTTCAGCTGAAAAGCAACAAAGAGTATGATCTACTTTCAAATTTTAGCTTTCAAGATTCTAGTTGATTATCCATTCTAGGTAAGCACCTACACTAAGCAAGCAAGGTAGAGATTGGCATCCATCAAGATTATTCTAGCAATAGTTACACTTCTTACCCTATGTGGCAGAAGGAATAAGCAGTCTCAGTCTCCGTGAGAAACGGACGATTCTGAATCGAATTTCACCTTGCAAGGGTAAACCTAACTCACACGCTTGGAACATCCAAAGATTGTTCCGAAGCAACCGTTTGCCTTTCATTCCGGGTCGTGGAACAGGGCCACCACAAGCGACTGTAGGACCGTACGCACACCAATTGTGCAGGACATACGTCAGTAGCGCGACTACATGACCGTATTCCTATCCGCAGTGCGGAACGCACTCCCGCACGTCGGTGCGTGAGAAAAACCAATTTACGAGTGGTGGGAGGTATGTCCACTTGCCGGGCCGATTGGTTACTAGGCTTACCGCTTTACCATATTTCGCGGCATGTGGCTAGTACTTTCAAATGCTTAGCCACCACTACCACACGCTGCGACCTTAACAACTTTTATCAAAACAGACAGGGTAAAACTCTAGGTCATGACACCGTACATGACCCTGTCCATCATCCTTATAGTGATTGCAGAATAGTAAACACGCAACTCCTATGTCGCGCGATTGACAGGAAATCACTCATCTTTTACCGGTCCTATTAAGCAGAGCGTCTACGCAATAAGGACTCGGGTACAATACATTGGATCCCTAAGATTTTATGCAACTAGGGTTTCATTTCAACTCCTAGACATAATGCAAGATATATAATATAATAATGAAATTGTAATAAATTGAAATACTGGGGTATGCATCGAGGCTTGCCTTCTTGAGTGGGGTTGGGGGCAGGAGCGTCAGAGACTTCTGAACTTTGGTTCGGGGCTTCAGTTAGATTTTCGACGACGTTTGTTGGGTCTTCAGAAAACCCTTGATCCTGTCCCAAGATTAGCTCGTAGTCTCCGCCGTCGAGCGTCGTTGATTCTACATGACATGCAATAATTTAGAATGAGATGGTGCTTGAGTTTAAGAATTTCATTTCACAATAAAGTTGCAATCCAACAACTTAAACAATATAAACTCATGAAGCAAGGAGGTTTAGTTTTAAGTTACCATTTATACTTAAGTTATGGTTATAGTACTGGAATTACTAAAAACAGAAATTAAAACTCTTGAATTTGAATTCAAATTTCAAGTTTAATTTCAAATCTTATGTAAATAGAATTATAAAGTCTTGAAAATTTAATTATAAACTAATTATTAACATATTAGATTATGATAAAAAGATCTAATTAAATAAGCTTAAGGAACATGCTTAATTAATTTCACATCATTTTAAATTTAAATTGCCCAAATTCAAAAGAATTTAAACTACAAAATAGTGCTAAGTTTGAAACTTTTACACCAGCTCACACATGACCTATAGAAGCTACATACCAAAAATCACAAGAAGCAAAGCTAGTATGTAGAAGTTATGCACCCTATACCTTTTTACCTTGAGTTTAAAATAGATTCAAAAATATTTAGTTTCAAACTAAACTTCATTAATAAAAGTTGTGGAGAATCTAGTTTCCAACAAAACCAGTTTGGAAATTTTTGGATTTTTCTACAATTTGCTATGAATTTTGCAAGTCAGCAGCCTTGCTCACATAAAATAACACATGAGTTTACACTGGGGTCCTCGGATTCTTGCACTCAGGCCCTTAGAACAGAAAAGGATATCACAGATATGCCCTTGCTGGCTCTCGACGGCGTCCGGTGTCCCTGTCTCCGGCGCTCTCGCCGGCGGTGAGGTCCTGGGTGGGGAGGGATCAGTGCCACACGACCTACAGAGGCTACTGAACACGATGGGGGGTGATGTGCTTGAATGGCAGTAGCGGAGCATGGTCGGTGACGAGAGATGGCGGCGGCTGTGGCGGCGCGTCGTCGTTCCCGGCGAGGGGCCGGCGAACATGGGGGAACAAGCTGCGCGTGAGCACCGGGGAAGTGCGGGGATGCTTTCCCCCAACTCAATTTGGATAGAAACAGGTTGAAGAGTGGTGATCGACGGCGGGGTGAACCTCGGGTCCTTACCGGCGGTAATGGCGGCCGGCGTTCTGCAGGCTAGGGCGATGGAGGGCAATGAAGGAGGGGCGGGATCGCTTCAGGAGGATGATGTGGTGCTGATGGTGCCTTTGATCGGGGCGGAGAGGTCTTATATTAGTGGGTCGACGGGAGGTCGAGCGGCGGCGGAGGAAAGGGGCTCGCCAGTGTTGCGGTCCGGTGGTTCTGGTGGAAGAAACTGGATTGGATCACTCAGCGAGCTGCGGTGGATCATGGGGGTGCTGTTCGTGCTTCGGATCGAGGATGGGGAGCGGTGGTGGGGGTTGCCGACGGTGAGCCGGAGTCGCGGAGGAGGTCCGGTGGGCGGTGGCGATCGGAGCAGGGAGAATTGGATGGAAAAGAAGTGTGCAAATGCTAGAGCGTGTACCAGAGGAGCTAGGGAAGGCGCTCGGGGTCCAGAAGAGGATGTGCCCATGCACAAGCAGGAGCTGGCGCCTCGGCGGCGCTCGGCCAGAAGAAATATGACGTGGAGGACGCAAGGGCGAGCCAGCACGGGGTCAGGAGGGCAGCGGCAAGGCGGGTAATGACGCGTGGAATCATCGGAAGGCAGGAGGTGGCGCGAGAGACGCTGCGACGGTGAGCGGCTGTGAGGCGCAGTTCGGGCAGATGGCAGGCGACGTGGCGAGGGCCGGGGGTGACCAGCGCGAGGGCGGGGAGGGCGGCGGGGGAGCGGAGAAGGGCACGTGGACGGCACAAAGCAGCGCAGGGACGGCAGGGGTGGCGCACATGGCCGGGACAGCGGCGGCGGTGCGCGGCAAAGGAGAACAGAGGAGAGGGAGAGAGAGGTAGACGAAGAGGGACCCGGTTGTAAATTCCAGAAAAGACAGGGACTCCACTGTAATGCTTAAATAACTTTCAAATCAGTGCTCAAATGGAGATGGGCCCAAAAGCAAAAGTGTATGGTTTTTCAAAATCTACAACTTTGCTTTAAGGCTTATCTGCAGAAGAGCTAAGGATGTGTAATTAATTTAAAACTTAACAAGATTTCCAAACTTTACATAAATCCTATTTTAAAACTACACCACATACACATCCTATGTGTAGTTTCATCTAAATTTGCGATTTAAACACAAGTTTTTGACTTTTGCAAAACAACCCTCATACATTTAAATTCTACCCTCCATGCTTACCCATTTAGCACTAAAGAACCTTTATTAAAATATAATTATATAAACAACCCTTTTCCCTTAGCATTGAAATTTGTAAACACACTTTTACCACCTATTGCACATAACATCACACTTAAATCTAGGGTGTGACAACACTAATTACCTGAGTGTCACAATTTCCCTGACATGTTTTGAATTCTTCACATCCTGCCACTTTATTGTTCATATAATATTTCTGTACATAGGACAGGATCCATTACTGAAACTTTTAAACCAAGGTACAATACGGTACATATAGGACTCGTACTGAAAAGAAATTAAATAACCCAACTACTCATGTTTTGAAATTATATCAATAAACCAAGTATGACTAGTCTCAAACATGAGGCCACCTCAATTATTTACAAGAATATTCAATTTTCCTTCATTGTACTGCCTTTGTTAAGCTCTCCAATCATACAAGGTGTATACACAAATGACTCATATATATCATTTGTATAGTTATGATAGTAACTCTTCGGGCGTGAGCTGCCAAGATACTGAGCCTTTGATGTGTTCAAATGATAGGCCACCACTCTAAAGTAGTCAACCAAAAAGATAACTCCCTTATAAGGGTGGAATCCAAGAATGTCAAAGCCTGCCCCATAGTATTCCTCATCAGTTGATCCAGCTGTAATTGTAAAAATATCATCACTGTCAGAGTCCCACTCCAAACTCTCTTGCATAGCTTCAGAAGCATTATCAGTGTCATGCACATCATGCACAATCCAAGGTGCATCCATCTGTTTGCCATATCTTACATGATAGGCAAGGTGTGTAAGGTCATCTTCATACTTCAAGATCCACTCCATCTGTCCACATGATTCATTGAGGATCCAAACCCGTAATTGGCACTTTTGAACTATCCCAAAGTACATACCTTTCTCTAGTATCCCTAGATACGGTTTATAAGATGTGTTCTTCTTAATGTCTCCTGGCGTTTTAATTACTTGGTAATTACCATTCAACAACGAAATCCTGAAAATATTAACCACATATATAGTCAGCTCACAACACAAATTGCTGATTTATGTTCACTTTACAATTGAAGTAATGAAACTAAGAAAACTAAATATAAAAGCGCACAAGAACGTTAAGAACACCCGCTAAAACTCTGGCGCCAAACTAGTTGCGCAGTACGTCCAAATAAAATTAGTATGGTCACGTATAGATAAAAAAAGAAAAAGTGTATTTTTCATCCCTTAACTATCTTGAAAGTGTAACTTTCATCGCTTATGTATTACCTCTACTAGTGAGAACTTTGCACACTTCAACAAAGTAATACGTGTGGTAGCATCAGTTTTTACCTCGCAATGAAAGAACCTCGGCAGTGTACATACAACGCTCCTTGCCAGTACGCAGCGTAGCGCTGGCGTGGCCCCCGCCATGTCGGTTCCGGTTGATCCAACCGCATGTCTTGGACTGTTGCCACCGGCTCGCCTTGGCGGACAAAGGCCCTCTTCTCCCACCGGCCAGCCCTCGACGAGAACACCTCCAACGTCCATGGCGTCGGCGGCCACGCTATCAAGCGGCATGGATCGTCGCCAATCTCATCCGCTGAAGGGATCTGCTGCTGCTGCTCCTCCTCCTCCTCGTTAACGACGTCTGATGAGAATTGCAGCCAATCGTCGAGGCAGAACGGGGCATCATCTACCCCGTGCAGCCGCACCTCCATTGCACGCCGCTCATTTCTCACCTTGTCGCAGCCTGGGGTTTCTGGCTGTGGCCTCTCCAGCTCGGTGGGGATCAAGAGGACCTCATAGTGCGTCGACATGGCCGGATCAAAGGTGAGGTATGCGCTAGCGTAGTAGCGCCATCTGGCCCCCACGTCCCACCGGGGTGGCGCCACAGGTGCCCACCTCTTCGTCGCGGGGTTGCACACGCATAGCTGGCTACCATGCTTGATGTTGCAAAGCACGAGGCCCCGGCAGTGGTCCAGCACAGACCACCAGTCCCTGTGGCCGTTGGGCAAGAAGCCGAGCATGCTGTCGATCTGGCCGGAGCTCGCGGACGATGGCCGAAAGGGGCGGGCGAAGAGGTGCGGCCGGCTGTGGTCGATGTAGTTGACGAAGACACCGTGCACATAGTGTGGGAGAAGATTGCGGTGCGGGAGCAGCAGCGCGCGGGCGTCCACGGTGGCGCGCCAGGCCCTACAGACCCTCCGGGCCTCGGCGACGCTCCGCGCCGGTAGGCTGCGGAAGATGTGGGCGAGGGCATCGTTCGGGAGCGCTCCCACCTCCGTCGTCTCCATGCTGGATGGGGTGTGTGCGAGAGTGCTATGCAACGAATGTGTTACCAAGGCTGGAGGTGGTGGTGCTTATTATAGATGTAAGGTAGACACAGCTGTGGTTGGGTGATTGGAGTACAAGTTATTGAGCTGGCCAGCTAAGTCAACGGGAGCAAACTTGACCGCCGCGAAAAGAAAACGGCCGCCAACAGACAAGATGCCTACCTTCGGCCCCAAGCTGCTAACATAATTACAAAGCATATGAGTGCTGCACAATATATCCTCACACACTGGTAATACTTTATTAGCAGGGTCTATATTACGGATACGATGGTCTTTATTAGGCTTAGTCGTGCTTTCTGATTACGTACTTCCCTCCATTCCAAAATATATGGTGTTTTAGTTTTAAAACTAAATCTCTTTAAGCTAAATTTTTAGAAAATACACAAACATCTATAACATCAAATTACTTAATCCATCATGAAATATATTTTAATATTTTGACAGTAATTTTATTTGGTTTTAGATGATAACCTATCATTATGACCAATAGCCTAAAGCAATCATGTGAATTTGCATATAGAACAGAGGAAGAATTCTAAAAAAACCATTGAACAAGAAAAATATTATAACTTTACGAGAAAAATTTGGAACATCCGGATTATAAAAAGTAAACATATTCATATTAGATCTTATGTTGAGTGTTAATTATAAAGATTAATTGGATCTATGCTATTATAATTGGCCGAGTTCAGAGATCTGTCATTACTATTCGTCATATTGCAAACATACCATTAGAATTTTACAGCTCTTGGAAACACACCACTACTTACCCTTTTGATGTATCTATAAAAAGATCTGGACTAGAATACCCTTACTTCTTCTTCCTCTCATCCCATCTCCTTAGTTCTTTCTTCCCCACCTGAACCTCTCCGTGTCGAGCATGGGCATGCTCCTGCTCAACTGCTCCCATCCCAATTAATGAGCGCCACATCACTAGGAGCTCACCTTGGCTTGGTTTCAAGGGTCTTCAAGTGAAGGGGATGTCCGGCGGGTGCTTGTCAGCGTGGGGGCATTGATGGCGGTGGTAGCAAGCATGACGGGTGAATAAACGGTGATTCCCGATGAGGTGGTGCTTGCGGCTCCGTGAGGAGGGGTTGATGGTTGAGCTGGAAAGGTAGGGCGGGTGCGGGTGGAGGTGATTTGGAATCCATTAAGTGTGGCCGGCGGCAAAGCTTGGGCTATGCAGCAATGGTGGCTGGAAATCAGTCAATTTCCGGTGGACGATGGAGAGGAAAGGACGTCGTGGAGGAGGTACCCGCCGGATCGGAACGCGCAAGCAACATCCCCGTGAAGCGGAGGTGCGGCGCCGAGGCTGAGCGCGCGCCTTGAGGCTCGAGAAAGCCAGCCAGTGCAGGTGGCAGGGCGACAAGGACGGTCACCACGCCGTGATGGTAACGAGGAGGCAGTCGGGGGAGTGGAGGGAGAAGGTGGCGACATAGTGGAGCGCGGCGAAGGGCAGCAGCGGCGGCGGTGTGGAGGTGGCGAGCATGGCAGAGGAGGAGCAGGACGCCATGGAGAGAGAGGAGAGAGGGGATGAGAGGAAGAAGAAGATTGGGGTGTTTTGGTCTATAAATTTTAACAAACATATCGAAGGGGTAAAAGGGGTAAGTAGTAGTGTATTTCTGAGAATTGTGAAATTGTAATGGCATGCTTGCAATATGACCAATAGTAATAGCAAATCTTTGAACTTGGACAATTGTAATGGCATAGATCTAATTAAATCTAATTATAATCATCATAAAGATTCATAAAGATTTGAAAACTAATCCATGTTATAGAAAAAGATAATTTGAAGTTTTGACATGAAAGCCAAAGAAACATATGTTTATTGGTGTGCACTGACTATATATGTTAGTCACATCTTCTAGTCGTGCCCAGCATTATATCCCACACATGGAATAACCAGCAGAAGTGCGAAATGTGGATATATATCTGTTGTGGAAATGGAACATATAATAAATGGCCACACACCAGACATGTCTACCACATAGGAATGTGTTTTGTGGGGTTGATAAGGATTGGAAATGGACTGGATGGACGGATGGCTAAGTAGGTTTTTGAGGGGGGCTGCGGAACGTGGAAATTAATTCATTGTCTTCATAGGTTAGATGTGGAAAAATATGGTTGTTGTTAAAAAGATGTTTGTTGTTGTTCTTCATAGTCAACGACCACATGGTACACTGTTGGTAATAAAAAGATAATGAATTGATTTTTTATGTACTCATTATTCTTTTTGCAAGAAATCCTTCAACAAGTATGGACGGCCACACTTCTTTGATGGTTAATAACTTGAATTGACCATATTTAAACTTTAACGACCATGTTCCCATGGTCAGTAGCCATTTCTCTGGCAGTGTTAGACAAGAGGAAAAAGATTGATAATGTAAATTTCAGCTCTTGGTGCTTTATATCTTAGTAATGGCAAATCTAGCACTCTATGCTGCAGTGCCATACGGGGGATTCTTTTTATTCCAGCTTCATTGTGAGTAGTACTAAAAAAAATAATATTTACCTTTCCTTTCTGTAGAAAAAGAGGAGACGACTGTACGTCTTTATTATCACTTGCTTGCCTGGTGAGCGAGGTATCTACATTGCTTGATCCTTGGTCTTTTAGGGCGCATGAAGTTCTGAGTATTCGTTTCATTGTATTGCGAGCATCCAGTCTCGAATGTGTCAAGCTAGTAGATAACCCAGGCTCCCGTTAGCTCGAAGTGAGTTTTTTACTTCAATTTATGCTTGGTATGTTTCATTCTTTGTGTAGCACACTATAAAAAAAATTCTAGGGGCAGGTAAAAATGTATTAGTACCAGACCCGTCCCTAATTCTCGCAGCTAAAAAACAATTGTCAGGGGCGGGTAACATGCCCGTTCCTGAAAATAATTTGAAAATAATTTATAGGGGTGGGTCACGGCATGGCCCATCCCTAGAAATCAATTTCTAGGAGCGGATCATGCCGTGACCTGCTGTTATCGCCATAATTTGACTGGGCCAAAGGATGGGCCGAGAGCAACATGGGCTGAAAGAGACCATCGTAACGGTTTGCTAATCGGCTCCTGTGTGAGCGTATTAAGGGCCGAAATGGCCGTGTATCTAGTAAGGATAGTTTAAAAATAGTAAGTTAGAGATTGTATCGTAATCAGTTAGGGTTAGTTAAGAAGATCAAGTCTCCGGACTATAAATATGTATCATGAGATTCAATAAAAACAACCGAACATTCACAACAAACTCTCGGCTTATCGCCATCCCTTTTTCCAAGGGTTTCTCCAGGTAACTGATATGCTGCTCCGATCATGCTCTGCATGGTCGGGGCAGCATCGCATTTATCTGCTTATCTTTGTGTTTCTCATGCTGAAGCGTTGTTGATGACGAGTAACACTAGTTATCTTAAACGATTATGAAATTGCATTAGTTCTTAATAATATATTCATGCTCTGCTTGCTGTTCGTAATCATTTGGCTGCCCTTGTACGTGATCCCAGGTGCAAGGGTAGCGCCTTGCTCTGTTCTTGCTCGGTAAATCTAATATGTTATGGTAGTTCTTTGTACTACGAGAATTCGGTTTAATATCCGTATGATTAGTCCCTTCAAACGGGTTGAATGTTCCGGCTGCATGATTGGTGCTTTATGGTAATCTAAGGAGGGATCGTTCCGGGAATCGGCTTATTAGTTGGTTTTTAGGCCTCTTTTTAGGTTAGCGTCCTGTTATCTTTCATGTTCGTTAGGCTTAACCACGCGTAGGATGTTCCGGTTGCACGGTGAAAACCTTTACTGTCGTAGATTGGATTAGCTTGGTAATTATAGAGCATGCTTTTATCTTTTCTATCGGATTCGTACAAGACATTGAATATTAATAGATCTGATCTATTAAACGGGGCAATCAGCTTCTTTTAGCCGATTCTGAGAGTTACCCGAAGGTCCAACCTGGTACAAAGATAGGTCCGACCCAGTGCAGAGGCTCCATCGACTCTTCTAGCCGATCTTGGGAGTCATTTTAAGAGCCGGTCGCGGCTCGGACTAATGTTTGACATGGCTATGCATGCAGGAAAATAACTGATAATGACTTCTACACCTTCCTGATCAGGTATAGGTCAGGTGGCACGCCTAGCACTTCACCAAGACAGGGCGTGTGCCGGACTTCTGGGTCGTTGACCGAGGGACCGGGACCCACCAACAGTCCCGGGAGCCTCCCGGCTCCTCGTGTTGCCTGTCGCTGCTCGCCGGTGGGTTTTGACCGACAACACATTCTGGCACGCCCGGTGGGACCTCATCGACTATATCAACTACTTCATCGACTACATCTACTACTTCATCGACTACATCGACTACTTCCTTCGACTACATCGACTACAACCGACTGCATCATCTTCTTCGGCTACATCGACTTCCATTGTCAAGATGCCGAACGAGAACCCAATTACTTACAAAGAGTTATCTGATGAGCATAAGCAGAAGTATAATGAAATAAAGGCTGCTTTTGAAGCTGATCTCATTGGCTCATTTGAAAGGACCCATCACCACGGCATCAGATGGAAGGGATTTTCATCTGAAGGTGCGCTCGACGAAGTGGATCTGTCTACTCCTACGGAAGAACGCACGCGAGCTCTCCGCCAGGAAGTCAACTACATGGTGGCTCATTTGTTACATCGACATTCTAAGGTTTTGGTGAACACCCTTGAGCGTGTCGCGGTACGTGTGGTGTAGGAGATTATGAAACACCAGTATTCTCCAACAGGATCTGCTTTAGGGAGTCACAGAGGGGAGTTGCCTTCTCAAGCCAGGCCACCAGTGCCTTACATATTTGCAGCTCCAGAGCAACATAATTCTCCAGCATACGTCATATACAAGGTGGGAGGTGACCCTGCTGATCACCAATTCTTTAGTGAACCCCCCAAGGAGGTACCGCACGGGTATGTTTGTGCGTATATACCGGATGGCGGCAACCCGGCACAACCCACACAGAGAACGACTGGGGGAACATCTGTAGTCGATGCTGACAAACAGGCATGGCTGGCTACTTACACGACAGGGCCGAGTCACGAAGGTACGCACTCGGCCCCAGGAGTTCATACAGTGGATCAGATTAGTGCCATTTTGAGAGATCAATTTGGCATTTTCCCAAGAAGGCGAGCGATCGGCTACACCAAGCCGTATCCAAGCGAGTACGACTTGATTCCACTGCCACCCAAGTATCAGCTGCCTGAGTTCACCAAGTTCAGCGGAGCGGAAGGATCCAGCTCCATAGAGCACGTGAGCCGGTATCTGGCGCAGCTAGGGATGATTTCGGTGTCGGATCCATTGCGAGTGAGGTTTTTCTCGCAGTCTCTCATAGGGCTGGCTTTTGGATGGTACACATCATTGGGTCCTGATTCTATCCGCACCTGGAAGCAGCTAGAGGAACAGTTCCATATACAATATCATTCAGAAGCTGCAGAGGCTGGGATTGCTAATTTGGCACAGGTCCGCCAGAAGCGAGGAGAAACGGTGGCGGAATACATCCAGCGTTTCAGAGAAGTTAAGAACCGGTGCTACTCGACTCGGATTTTAGAAAAAGAGGCAATTGAATTGGCATCTTTGGGATTGGTAAAACTGATCAGAGATCTAGTTTTCCAGCTGGAGTTCAACTCTTTGGCACATCTGGTACAAAAGATGACAGTATACAAGCAACGCCACCCAGAATTATACCAAGACAAGTTCAAACGTCAAGTAGCAATGGTTGACGCTGAAGACTCCGAAGATTCTGGGGATGACCAAGAGATAGCAGCTGTGGAGTGGGCACGGGGGCAAAACCCGTGTCCTGCAAGTGGGTGAAAGAACAGGGACCTTCGAAAGGATTTGATTTTGATGTGAGCAAAGTCGAACAGATATTTGACTTACTCTTGAAGGAGAAGCAGTTGAAGTTCCCTGAAGGTTGCAAGATCCCAACAGCTCAGGAGCTCCAGGGGAGATCATACTGCAAGTGGCATAACTCTTTCACTCACGGTACTGGTGACTGCAAGGAACTCCGACGACACATACAATCGGCTATTGAGCAAGGCCGATTAATCTTGGGGCAGTATGCCATGAAGGTTGATACTCAACCATTCCCGAATGTAAACATGGTGGAAGGGTACGACCGATCAACATGTCGTCAGCTGGATTTTACGCTCGGTATTAACATGGCAGGACATACATCACGTCAGCATGCAAGGAAGCAGGAGGCTGATTCCCGCGATCGGCCCCAAAAAGAAGAAAGGGACTATATCACCGAAGAGCAGGTCAGGCACGTCAGGAATCAACAACCGGTTTCCTCTCATCTTCTGAGAAAATATCAGTATCAGTATCAACAGCGTCTCCAACACGAGACTGAAGAAGAAGAATACGAGCGGCGCACTGGGAAACGCCTCAGGAAGCGAGAGGATATGTGAGATCATTGGCATTGCCCGTTCTTCAAATACTGTTGGGATTCTGGTGTGACGCCCCGAAAATTCACTTAATTAAATCCTGCGCTAGAATAGTTCGTAAAAACGATCCGATGTCAAAACCCTAACTCTAACTGATCACTCTGCGTCGCTCGATGGCTCGTTGCCCACGCGCGACCGCCCGCCGGGATTAGCGCCGGCGCGACTTCTTTTCTTCGCGCGAATCCCGCGCGCGCGTGGCCGACTGGCCGCGGCCGCCGCCGCGATTGGCGCCGACGCGTTTTCCTTTTCCCCTCGCTGAACTCCTCGCGCAGCGTGCGCGCGTCGCGCACGCGAATCCCGCCGGCACGCGTCGCTCTTTCTTCCCTCCCCATTTTCTTTTCCTTCTCTTCTTTTCCCTTTCCCATTTCCTTTTTCCTTTTTCCATTTTCCTTGTTCCTTTTCCCTTCTTCCTTTCCTTCCCTTCCTCCTTTTCTTCCTGTTTCCCCCCTCCTCCTCTCCCCTGCTCCCGAGCACACCCCCCCGACGCGCTAGCCCCTGCCCGGCTGCCCCCCTGGCCGCGCCACGCCGCCCGCCCGCGCCCGCGTGCGCGCACGAGCGTGCATCGCGTGCCGCGCCGCCCGCCGTGCCGCCCGTCGCCCCGCGCGCACGGCCGAGCCGTGGCGACGCGCCGCCCGTCGCTGCGCTGCCCCGGCCTCGCCGCCCGCGCCGTGCCTGCGCACGCGCCCCGCTTGGGCCCGCGTTTCGCCGCGCCGCCCGCTGCGCCACGCCGCTCCCCCGCGCGTGCTGTGCCGCGCGTGCCGCGCCGCCCGCTGCGCCACGCCACGCCCCCGCGCGCGCTGTGCCGCGCGTGCCGCGCCGCCCGTCGCTGCCCGCTCCGCCGCGCGCGCGCGCCGCTGTGCCAGCACAGCACCTCCCCCCCCACGACGCCTCGGTCTCGCTGCACCGCCGCTCGGCGACGCACACGACACGACACGGCCGCCATTAAGGCGTACCGCGCCGCTCGCCGGCCTCCCCACCGGCCACCGCTACCCGCCGCCCTTGAGGGCCTATAAATAGGCCCTCACCCCGCCCCTTCTCCCCACGACCTCCACCACCGCCGCCTGCTGCCTCCCTCGCCTCCAGCGCCGCCGCCGTCCACAGCGCCCCCTCCGCCCGCTGCCCACCGTGGGCGTGCCTCCTCGCTCCACCTCGGCCCGAGGTGAGAATAGGGATGGGATCCCCTCCTTCCCCTCTCCCTTTTCCCCTCAAACCCTAGCCGCCCCATGGCCCGGCCGGCCGGGATGGGCCGCCGCCGAGCTTCCCTCCCCTCTCCTCTGTTTCCTGTGAGGGGAGGAGGAAGAAGGAGGCTCCTTTTGCGAAAAACCCCCTGGCCTCCCCTGTTTTTCTCCCTCTCTCTAGGAGCACCCCTATCCACTCCCTTTTTACAAAAGAAACCCCGCTCGTTCTGTTATTTCAAAGTGAACCCTCCAATGCATACATCTAGATATACCTGACAACCTTTTAGTATGCCTAGGGTATCTCTAGGATTCGCAAATAAATCCTTATTCTTTCCGGATAATTACGAACAAGCCCCTGGACCCCCGTTTAACCCCTGAAACCACCTTTAACTCGTCATTTTATGTGCGAAACGACCCCCGTTCGACCCAAAACTTTACCACATCCTTTCTAGTATAGTTTTGGCCATGCCATCAAGAAACCACCCAAAAATATTACCCCTACCTCCGTAACTAAATTATTTCCGATTCGAGCTCGACGATAAAAGCTTTTACTTCTTGTGCTTGATTGTGTGCCTGTTTGTTTGCGTCGTAGGATACGGAGTGAACGAGGAAGGTCCCGACTGTGACCAAGCGAACGAGGACCAGTTCCGCGACTCAGAGCCCGAGGGGCAGTGCTACGATCAGGACTTCCCGCAAGGATTTGACGATGGCAAGTTCAATTCCGCCCTTTGATGCATGTTTCTGTCCTAGTTTTTATAAACACAACCCAGTGGCCTGTTTTATAAAATTGCATGGTTTTGCGTGCTGAAAACATGGTAGGATAGCCACCCTTGTTTGAGATAACCCTACCTTGACCACCTGATTTTATAAAGAAAATGTGTGTGTGTGGGAAGGGATACAATGTGGTTTTGAAAGACGAGTTAGACGGGATGGATGGCATTTCTGTGTGAATTGCCGTTGGTGTGCTCGTACCTGTGTGGTTGAGCGAGGAAGGGAGATATCCATCCTGTCACCCCTAAGGACCGAGTTGATGTGACATCTCACTTAGCTTCCTGTCGTGCAAACCACTTGACCGTTGTATGGGCAACGGCTCAGCATAAATCCCACTAGTTAGCCTGATAGCCATCAGGAGAGCTGAGAGCAACGGGTGATCAAGGAGAAGGGATAAGCTCTGTGTGACTTATGCCCCGGTTAAACCTCGGTGATAGGTCGAATGACCCCTTGATGGATCCCGTGATGGCTAGTCAGGTCTAGCTAAGGTGGGTAATGGCTTTGTTGGGATCTGCACCGGCACCAAGGTGTTCGTGCTGTGGTACCCCACCTGTGGGTAAAGTTGCACACCTCTGCAGAGTTGAAAATCTATTCGAATAGCCGTGCCCACGGTATTGGGCAAGTTATGGTGTGGTCACATAACTAGTGTTTCTCTCTGGGAATGGATGGGCTGGTGTGAGTTGTTTGGAAAGTGTCCGGCAGTTGTGCCGTGTGCTACGGCGGACGGGGAGTCCGGTAGCAGTTTAAAACTTGGATCCTGTGTGGATCAACATCGTGTGCTCCTTGATATTGGAAAATTTGTTTTGAAAATGTTTTCAAAATGAACCCTTGCATATAACCGAGTTTTCCGCAAATAAACCCTAACCGTACCCTTGGATTGTCCTTTGCATTAATTTCTGTTATACCCCTCCGTGGGTGTGATTGGACTTGCTGAGTACGTTCGTACTCACCCCATTCCTATTTTTACAGTGGAAGACCCAGACTACGTCCCCGAAGACAACGAGTAGGGTTTCGTCCTGCACCCAGTCTTGCCTGTGGTTGACGCCACCGTTGGATTCCGCATGGCGCAAGACTCTGATGATTCTCTTTTCATAGCTAGTGTAGTAGTGTGGGTTCTGGTTGTAATCCTCGCGATAGTGGCGCTTCACTGCCCATTACCGCGTAGAGTTGTACGGTGATGTACCATCTGATGTAATAAAAGTGTTATCAGCCTCCTGGGACTGATAAATCGACACTTTTAAGTCTTCCCTGATGGGGGGACGCTTCAGGTGGTATCAGAGCCGTAGGCTGGCCGTAGGACGTGACCCTAGGAGCGAGACCCCTTTTCAGGCCCTAGCACTTATCCCGATTCAGAAATTTTCTGCACAAACACTCACCACTGGTTTTTGCCTTGTTCCAGATGGCTGGCAATGGATGGGCTAGCGGTGTCTGCCACGCAGAGCCCGGCCTCCCCAAGTTGCTATTGCTTAGCCTGGAACGCGTCGGGGTTATGGAACCACCGGAGTATGCCTACCGTGAGTACATCACCGGAGGCACCCTTCGGTGCGACATAATGGTTTTTGTGGAGAAAAGCACCCGCTACCCTGATGTGGACCCTTGGTTCATCTCCACCACTGGCTTTCGCTTCCCCGACACCTATCGAAAGGCCGCCCGCAAAGCCCTGCGACGGCTGCGTGTGCTCTACAGGCACCATCTTCAGCGGACTACTATGGGGTTTTTCCCACCCGCTGAGGGACGAGGACGCACTTGGATTGCCCGAATGAGGGGCCTTGGACAAGAAGAAGAGGATCTCGAAGATACGGTTTCCCACCTGTCCATCTACCTCACTGGCTTAGATGCACTCTACCGCGAACAGGCAGCACAACTGAAGCAGCTAATCCATGGGGTTGAAAAGTTAACCCAGGAGCTGGAGGAACAACGGACAAGAGCCGCAAGCGCCGAGTATTCCTTAGCCGCCCTCCAAGCCCAAATGCAAGAATACGAGAACCGCAACGGGATAGGTGGATGGATCGAAGAAGAAGAAGAAGAACCCATGGAAACCTACTGGGATAAGGGTACTCAGACCGAAAACGAGATGGATCGGTTCCTTCCAATAAAGAAGCGCTCTATCAGGACCGAGGAAGAATCCCCATGATAGGATTAGCACCCCTAGCAAAAACCCTACCCTAGTGACCACGTATCCATGAAAACTGTACCACCTTTGTTGTAATAATAAATATCATCTACTCGCTTTTGCACCTGTACCAGGTTGTTTACCCTACTTCTGTTTCAGATGGCTGAGGAAGGATGGACCCAGGGCGATTGCCAAGCTGCGCCTGGATTCCCCAGCCTCTTGATCAACACCCTGGAAGACCTTGGCGTTACGGAGCGTCCAAGGTACTACAGCCGAGGGTACGAGCACCATGGTACCCTCCGCTGCAGGGTGATCCTGGTCATCGCCAGGAGCAACCGCTACCCCGACATCCAGCCTTGGCGAGCGACCGCCACAGGATTTAGACACCAAGATACCTACCCCCTGGCCATCAGAAAAGCACTCCGTTATTTGTGCCGGATTTTTGAAGAACACCTCGCCCCCACGCCAGCGAAGTTCTTCCCGCCGGCCATCAGGACCCCAGTCTGGGAAGCACGCATGAGAAACCTGGAGCGACGACGCCACGAAGAAGGCCCCCTGTACCAAGTGGCCACTTACCTAGCCGCCCTGGACCAACTCTTTGATGAGCAAGCCAACCTTCTAAGGGAGCAGACCCATCGAGCCGAGCAAGCAGAGCTCGCGGTGAGGATACAGCAGATCCGAGCCGCCCATGCCGAGGCAAGAGCCGCAGCCGCGGTCAGTAGCGAAGCAGTCGCCCAAGAGAGCCTCAGGCAGGCCCGAGACCGGCGTATGCAAGACTGGACCCAAAGTGGAACACCAGTCCCGGCAATTGGGGAAGACCATGTTTTACTCGGGACACCCGTCATAGGATGGGGGACACTCTTCAGAAACACACAAGCCCCACCCGAGAACCCTGAAAGTTCCGCTGCTGCCGCTGAAGAAAATGCTGCGGCGCAACCCTCGACCGATGGAAATCCAGAGGATGGCGACCAAGGATCCCTCACGCTTTCCGCCCCAGAAGAAGGCACTCCCCGCGAGTAGAATGACCGACGCCACCCTAGTAATGTGTCCCCAGCCACTTTTGTTGTGGTACCTGATCCCAGACGAAGTAGTACGATACCTAGCCTTACCTTAAGTTGTAACCCCCCCTTTTTCAGTAATAAAATGGTTTGTGCTTGTTGTTTGTGATGTTGTGTGCTGGTTTGTTGTGTGCTGATTATTTATATGAGTACCGGCAGGAGGTAGATTCTGCCTTATATATATACGAATTAAACAACTTAAACATCACATAAACGTAACCCCGATTTACCCAATCAACAGGTGACCCCCCGGAACGTCGCGAGGGCCTCCCGTGGCCGGAACCCCGTAGCTGCTAGTGTCGGAGCACATCCCGTTGAACAAGATCTTCCCCAAGGAGAACAGGAAGTAAGCCAGAACCGAGGGGGAAGTCAATAAGGAGAACAACTACCACCACCCCCACCTCTCGGAGACCTGGCGCAGATCATCCATAACCAGACCCTCATTCTGGAGACACTGGCGAATGCCCTCATTAACCGGCAGCCACGAGGGCAGAATATGAACGACAAGCTGACGGCCTTCCTAAGGACCAAGCCACCTACCTTCGCCGGATCCTGCAACCCGTTGGATGCTGACGACTGGTTGCGAGTAATTCAGAGGAAGCTCGAACCATTCGAATGTCAGGACCGGGATAAAGTCCTTCTGGCAGCCCACCAGCTCACCGGAACAGCGTTATCCTGGTGGGAAAACTATTGTGCCGCAGCCGAAGATGCCTCTACCATCACCTGGGCAGAATTCGTAAGGGAGTTCCGCCGCTATCACATTCCTTCGGCTACCATGAAGCGCAAGGCGGATGAATTCCGCGCACTACAACAGGGAAGCATGTCGGTGGAAGAATACACCCACCGATTCATAGAATTAGCCCGGTACGCGCCGGAAGAGGTGAACGATGACGACAAAAAGCAAGATATGTTTAAGAAAGGATTGAGCCCAGAACTCCGGACCTTGCTCACCCCTCAGATCTACCCTGACTTCAACACTCTGATGAACAAGGCCATCCTTACGGAAAGGGCCAAGGCTGAAGAAAGAAAGGACAACAAACGCAAATTCCTGGAAAGCAAGGCCCGCCAGCAGGACCGTTTCCAAAAGCCGAGAAACTCCAGCTACACTACACCAAGATCACAGGCCCCGATGCAGTATAGGACCCAGTCTCAGGTGACAGGATCACAGGCCCCACCCAGGAGCCAGAATACCACAAGGGCCCCGCAGAGCAATACAAGCCAGGTCGCCCCCGACAACAACAATGTTAGGGCCTGCTTCAACTGCCGTGAGATAGGGCATTATATTGCCAATTGCCCTTATGCCAAGAACAAGCCGGCCACATCAGCCTTCTCCAACTCGGTGAATGGACCCAGACCGGCCCTGACCGGTGCTAACCGCGTGCCCGTCCGCAACAACGACGGCAGCCAGCAGGGGAAGCAGCAATCATTTGGACGAGCCCGCGTCAATCACATCGACGCGCAGGAGGCTCAAGAAGCTCAGGGCGTAGTGCTCGGTGAGTACCTAGTCAACTCAGCCCTAGCAACAGTATTATTTGATTCTGGAGCATCGCACTCGTTCATATCCTCAAGCTTTGTGGAAAAACACAAAATACCCACGGTACTACTAAAAACACCCCTATTAACCCGGACGCCTGGAGGCGACATCAATTGTCAATTAGGCTGTCTACGGGTAAGAATCAATTTAAGTGGGGTAGAATTTCTAGCAGACTTGGTAGTACTTAAGTTAGGGGGAATAGACGTGATTCTTGGGATGGACTGGTTAAGCCGACACAATGGTCTCATAGGTTGTACTGACAAAGTGGTACACCTAACAAACCCTGAAGGAGTACAAGTGATCTGCCATACCCGGGATAGTAAATTTGACCCCATGGTGTTTAGCATGGAAGCCCAGCCCTTAGAAGGAGTCCCGGTAGTGAACGAATACCCAGATGTTTTTCCCGAGGAACTTCCCGGCATGCCACCAGACAAGGATATAGAATTCGTCATCGACCTTAACCCCGGAACCTTCCCTATAGCCAAGAGACCCTATAGGATGGCGGCCTCGGAATTAACGGAATTAAAGAAGCAACTAGAAGAACTACAACGGATTGGTTTTATCAGACCAAGCTCGTCGCCATGGGGAGCCCCGGTTCTGTTTGTCAAAAGAAAGATGGGAGTATGAGGATGTGTGTAGATTACCGGGCACTGAATGAAGTTACCATTAAGAATAAGTACCCCCTCCCCAGGATTGATGACCTGTTCGATCAGCTAAAAGGAGCCAAGTACTTTTCTAAGATCGATCTAAGGTCAGGATATTTTCAGCTCAAGATTAGGGAAAGTGACATCCCTAAGACAGCTTTTGTCACTCGCTACGGGCAGTTTGAGTTCACTGTAATGTCCTTCGGATTAACCAATGCCCCTGCCTATTTCATGAACCTCATGAACAAAGTATTTATGGATGAGCTGGATAAGTTTGTCGTAGTCTTTATCGACGACATACTTATCTACTCCAAGAGTATTCAAGAACATGAGCAACATCTGCGGGTAGTACTGGAAAAACTGAGAACACATAGGCTATATGCCAAGTTTAGCAAGTGTGAATTCTGGCTGGAGAGAGTAGCTTTCCTTGGTCACATTCTGACCGCGGAAGGCGTGGCAGTAGACCCAGAGAAGGTCGAAGCCGTTTCCAATTGGCAGCGGCCAACTAACGTCAGTGAAATCAGGAGCTTCCTTGGATTAGCCGGGTACTATCGGAGATTTATCGAGGGATTTTCCAAGATAGCCCGACCCATGACGGAACTTCTTAAGAAAGAGAAGAAGTTCGCCTGGACGGAAAATTGTGAAAGAAGTTTTCAAGAACTGAAGCAAAGGTTGACAACCGCCCCAGTACTGACCCTGCCGGACCTTCATCGGGACTTTGTCATTTATTGTGACGCATCCCGGCAAGGATTAGGGTGTGTGTTGATGCAAGATGGGAAAGTCGTTGCATATGCTTCCCGCCAACTCCGGACCCATGAGCAGAACTATCCGACCCATGATTTGGAATTTGTAGCCGTAGTGCATGCCCTTAAAATTTGGAGACATTATTTGATTGGAAATAAGTGCGAGATTTACACCGACCATAAGAGTTTGAAATATATCTTCACCCAACCGGATTTGAACCTGAGGCAGAGGAGATGGTTGGAGTTGGTTAAGGACTACAATTTAGAGATCCATTACCACCCCGGAAAGGCAAACGTGGTAGCCGACGCCTTAAGCCGGAAATCCTATGGACCCAAGGATGACAATCTGCGCGAGGAAATGGCACGAATAAATGTACACATTGTTCCTCGAGGCTCCAACCAGGTGCTGAGCGTCCAATCAACACTAGAGGATAGAATTAGAGAGGCTCAAAGCTTGGATCAGGAGCTAGTAAAGATCTGCAAGCAAACTGGAGAAAACAAAGCACCAGGCTTCAGAGTAGATGAAAAAGGAACGTTATGGTATGAGAATAGAATTTGTGTACCCCAGGATGGAGACTTCCGGCAGATAATCATGAACGAAGCCCACAACTCGGCCTACTCCATCCACCCAGGATCCACCAAAATGTATATGGACATTAAGCAAAAATATTGGTGGAATGGAATGAAGGCGGATATTGCACGATTTGTGGCACATTGTGATACCTGCCAAAGGATCAAGGCCGAACATCAAAAGCCAGCAGGATTATTGCAACCTTTGCCTATCCCGGTCTGGAAATGGGATGAAATAGGGATGGACTTTGTAGTGGGTCTACCCAGAACACAGAAGGGACACGATTCCATATGGGTAATTGTGGATCGACTCACTAAATCGGCGCATTTCATACCCGTAAGAACCACTTATGGTGGAGAAAAGCTGGCAAAACTTTACGTGGAAAACATAGTGAAGTTACATGGAGTGCCTAGCAGAATTGTCTCGGATAGAGGGACCCAATTTACATCAAGGTTTTGGAAAAGCCTGCATAAAGCCATGGGCACTAAGTTAGATTTTAGCTCCGCATACCACCCACAGACGGATGGTCAAACCGAAAGGGTGAATCAGATCATGGAGGATATGCTGAGAGCATGTGTCCTGACCTATGGAAATGATTGGGAACAGAGTCTGCCCTATGCAGAATTCTCGTACAACAATAGTTACCAAGCTAGCCTGGGCATGTCGCCATTCGAGGCCCTCTATGGGAGGAAGTGCAAAACTCCCTTGATGTGGTCGGAAGTTGGAGAACGTGCACTAGTGGGGCCCGCACTTATAAAGGAAGCAGAAGAAAAAGTAGCGGAGATCCGCGAGAAGCTGAAGGCGGCCCAATCCCGACAGAAGAGCTACGCAGACAAGAAGAGGCGGGAAATAAGTTTCAATCCGGGGGATTTTGCTTATCTCAAGGTCTCACCCATTCGAGGGACACGAAGGTTTCAGGTACAAGGAAAATTAGCCCCTCGATATATTGGACCATATCGAGTTCTGAAGAGAGTCGGAGCAGTAGCGTACCGACTGGAGTTACCGGAAGAAATGTCAGATATACACCCAGTATTTCATGTCTCGCAATTAAGAAGGTGTCTGAGAGAACCCGAGGGAGAACACGTGCCGGTGGAAACAATAGACCTGCAACCGGATCTGCGGTACCAGGAAGTACCGGTCAAAATTCTGGACACTGTCACTAGAAGGACAAGAAACTCCGAAGTACGAATATGCAGAGTTCAATGGAGCAGACACGGAGTAGAAGAAGCAACATGGGAACGCGAAGAGGCCCTAAAGAAGGAATTTCCCCATCTGTTTAGGAGCCAGCCGAATCTCGAGGACGAGATTCATTTAAGTGGGGTAGGTTTGTGACGCCCCGAAAATTCACTTAATTAAATCCTGCGCTAGAATAGTTCGTAAAAACGATCCGATGTCAAAACCCTAACTCTAACTGATCACTCTGCGTCGCTCGATGGCTCGTTGCCCACGCGCGACCGCCCGCCGGGATTAGCGCCGGCGCGACTTCTTTTCTTCGCGCGAATCCCGCGCGCGCGTGGCCGACCGGCCGCGGCCGCCGCCGCGATTGGCGCCGACGCGTTTTCCTTTTCCCCTCGCTGAACTCCTCGCGCAGCGTGCGCGCGTCGCGCACGCGAATCCCGCCGGCACGCGTCGCTCTTTCTTCCCTCCCCATTTTCTTTTCCTTCTCTTCTTTTCCCTTTCCCATTTCCTTTTTCCTTTTTCCATTTTCCTTGTTCCTTTTCCCTTCTTCCTTTCCTTCCCTTCCTCCTTTTCTTCCTGTTTCCCCCCTCCTCCTCTCCCCTGCTCCCGAGCACACCCCCCCGACGCGCTAGCCCCTGCCCGGCTGCCCCCCCTGGCCGCGCCACGCCGCCCGCCCGCGCCCGCGTGCGCGCACGAGCGTGCATCGCGTGCCGCGCCGCCCGCCGTGCCGCCCGTCGCCCCGCGCGCACGGCCGAGCCGTGGCGACGCGCCGCCCGTCACTGCGCTGCCCCGGCCTCGCCGCCCGCGCCGTGCCTGCGCACGCGCCCCGCTTGGGCCCGCGTTTCGCCGCGCCGCCCGCTGCGCCACGCCGCTCCCCCGCGCGTGCTGTGCCGCGCGTGCCGCGCCGCCCGCTGCGCCACGCCACGCCCCCGCGCGCGCTGTGCCGCGCGTGCCGCGCCGCCCGTCGCTGCCCGCTCCGCCGCGCGCGCGCGCCGCTGTGCCAGCACAGCACCTCCCCCCCCCCACGACGCCTCGGTCTCGCTGCACCGCCGCTCGGCGACGCACACGACACGACACGGCCGCCATTAAGGCGTACCGCGCCGCTCGCCGGCCTCCCCACCGGCCACCGCTACCCGCCGCCCTTGAGGGCCTATAAATAGGCCCTCACCCCGCCCCCTTCTCCCCACGACCTCCACCACCGCCGCCTGCTGCCTCCCTCGCCTCCAGCGCCGCCGCCGTCCACAGCGCCCCCTCCGCCCGCTGCCCACCGTGGGCGTGCCTCCTCGCTCCACCTCGGCCCGAGGTGAGAATAGGGATGGGATCCCCTCCTTCCCCTCTCCCTTTTCCGCTCAAACCCTAGCCGCCCCATGGCCCGGCCGGCCGGGATGGGCCGCCGCCGAGCTTCCCTCCCCTCTCCTCTGTTTCCTGTGAGGGGAGGAGGAAGAAGGAGGCTCCTTTTGCGAAAAACCCCCTGGCCTCCCCTGTTTTTCTCCCTCTCTCTAGGAGCACCCCTATCCACTCCCTTTTTACAAAAGAAACCCCGCTCGTTCTGTTATTTCAAAGTGAACCCTCCAATGCATACATCTAGATATACCTGACAACCTTTTAGTATGCCTAGGGTATCTCTAGGATTCGCAAATAAATCCTTATTCTTTCCGGATAATTACGAACAAGCCCCTGGACCCCCGTTTAACCCCTGAAACCACCTTTAACTCGTCATTTTATGTGCGAAACGACCCCCGTTCGACCCAAAACTTTACCACATCCTTTCTAGTATAGTTTTGGCCATGCCATCAAGAAACCACCCAAAAATATTACCCCTACCTCCGTAACTAAATTATTTCCGATTCGAGCTCGACGATAAAAGCTTTTACTTCTTGTGCTTGATTGTGTGCCTGTTTGTTTGCGTCGTAGGATACGGAGTGAACGAGGAAGGTCCCGACTGTGACCAAGCGAACGAGGACCAGTTCCGCGACTCAGAGCCCGAGGGGCAGTGCTACGATCAGGACTTCCCGCAAGGATTTGACGATGGCAAGTTCAATTCCGCCCTTTGATGCATGTTTCTGTCCTAGTTTTTATAAACACAACCCAGTGGCCTGTTTTATAAAATTGCATGGTTTTGCATGCTGAAAACATGGTAGGATAGCCACCCTTGTTTGAGATAACCCTACCTTGACCACCTGATTTTATAAAGAAAATGTGTGTGTGTGGGAAGGGATACAATGTGGTTTTGAAAGACGAGTTAGACGGGATGGATGGCATTTCTGTGTGAATTGCCGTTGGTGTGCTCGTACCTGTGTGGTTGAGCGAGGAAGGGAGATATCCATCCTGTCACCCCTAAGGACCGAGTTGATGTGACATCTCACTTAGCTTCCTGTCGTGCAAACCACTTGACCGTTGTATGGGCAACGGCTCAGCATAAATCCCACTAGTTAGCCTGATAGCCATCAGGAGAGCTGAGAGCAACGGGTGATCAAGGAGAAGGGATAAGCTCTGTGTGACTTATGCCCCGGTTAAACCTCGGTGATAGGTCGAATGACCCCTTGATGGATCCCGTGATGGCTAGTCAGGTCTAGCTAAGGTGGGTAATGGCTTTGTTGGGATCTGCACCGGCACCAAGGTGTTCGTGCTGTGGTACCCCACCTGTGGGTAAAGTTGCACACCTCTGCAGAGTTGAAAATCTATTCGAATAGCCGTGCCCACGGTATTGGGCAAGTTATGGTGTGGTCACATAACTAGTGTTTCTCTCTGGGAATGGATGGGCTGGTGTGAGTTGTTTGGAAAGTGTCCGGCAGTTGTGCCGTGTGCTACGGCGGACGGGGAGTCCGGTAGCAGTTTAAAACTTGGATCCTGTGTGGATCAACATCGTGTGCTCCTTGATATTGGAAAATTTGTTTTGAAAATGTTTTCAAAATGAACCCTTGCATATAACCGAGTTTTCCGCAAATAAACCCTAACCGTACCCTTGGATTGTCCTTTGCATTAATTTCTGTTATACCCCCTCCGTGGGTGTGATTGGACTTGCTGAGTACGTTCGTACTCACCCCATTCCTATTTTTACAGTGGAAGACCCAGACTACGTCCCCGAAGACAACGAGTAGGGTTTCGTCCTGCACCCAGTCTTGCCTGTGGTTGACGCCACCGTTGGATTCCGCATGGCGCAAGACTCTGATGATTCTCTTTTCATAGCTAGTGTAGTAGTGTGGGTTCTGGTTGTAATCCTCGCGATAGTGGCGCTTCACTGCCCATTACCGCGTAGAGTTGTACGGTGATGTACCATCTGATGTAATAAAAGTGTTATCAGCCTCCTGGGACTGATAAATCGACACTTTTAAGTCTTCCCTGATGGGGGGACGCTTCACTACCCACCCTTGAGGATTGCCCAGAGTGCAAGTCTCAGAAGCAAGATGCAAGAAGTGCCTCAGTTTTTCAGCGTTTGGGACCAGAGCAGCCCCGCCATGGACAAGCCGAGTCATCACGCACAGGGGGAAATTCAGAAGGTAAGGCAGACAAGTATCACCGACCACGCTGGCGCCCTGATGGGCTTAACCGGTCCCAGAAGCGGAGGGTGCAGCGGTTGCACAGCCTGGAAGAAGCCGAGGCCCAATATTTGGAAACACTAAGGAAGGCGCGACCAGATTTGGCTGAGAAAGTTCACCGCCCTAAAAAAGCAGAGATGAGTTCCTCTGAGAAGGTATGGCGTCCCAAGAAGTCGAAAGCCGATGTAAAGACATCGGCTGATGCACATATAGTGTTTGTTCTTCCTGCAGAGTTTCATGCACCAGGCCATGAGGAGGTACCAGTGGCTCAGCTTGACTTGGGGCCATGGCCAGTCATATTTGAGAAGCCCCGAGGGAGGAATTACAGGCACCTGAAGGCTTTATATCTCATGGGTTACATAAACGGCTAGCCTGTTAGCAGGATGCTAGTCGACACAGGAGCAGTGGTTAACATAATGCCATACTCAGTGCTACGCCGGTTGGGGCATTCTGTTGGGGATCTGATTAAAACCAACATCACGTTAAGCGACTTCAACGGACAAACTTCGGAGGCGCAAGGAGTCCTCAGCGTGGATTTGACGGTAGGAGGCAAGACCGTCCCTACTTCATTTTTTGTTGTCAACAGCAAGGGCTCGTACACCGTCCTGCTTGGGAGAGATTGGATCCATGCCAATTGCTGTAGGGCTCGTACACCGTCCTGCTTGGGAGAGATTGGATCCATGCCAATTGCTGTATTCCTTCTACAATGCATCAGTGTCTGATTCAATGGGATGGAGATGAAGTATAAGTAGTCCATGCGGATTATTCTGTTGAAGTTTCACATGCTGCCATGAGTGTCTAGGATGCGGAAGACTAGGAGCCTATCTTAGGGATTAGCTTGGAAGGTTGCGACCGTGTGGAAGCTACAAAAAATGGGGTGAGGCTGGTCTTATCCACTGGCCTTACGGAGTAAACGGGGTGCCGAAGTTAGTTTGTACCAAGGCAACAGGAGAGGCCGATCCCTGCGATCGGCCCCAAAAAATAAGAAGTGAATTGTTTTTGTCGACCATGTTACATCATTATAATGATCACAAAGAGGCCCGCTCGAGCAGCCGGCCATATGTTGATTGTAAAGTGGCACAAATTAATAAAAAGAACAAGTCGGCCGGTCCCTGCGATCGGCCGAATCCTTTTACATCGTACTCATCGTTTATTTACAGCATCGACTTAATGGATGAAGGGAAGCTAGGATACGGGTTTACATCTGCTGATGAGCTGGAAGAAATTGACATTGGTCCTGGGGATAAGCCACGGCCAACATTTATCAGCAGGAAGTTGAGTCCAGAGTTGCGAGAGCCGATGATAGTTTTGCTGAAAGAATATGCGGATTGTTTTGCCTGGCAGAGATGCCCGGGTTGGATAAAAGTATTGTTGAGCATCGGCTCCCTCTTAAGCCAGGGTTTCGGCCGTTCCAGCAACGAGCGCGGCAAATGAAGGTCGAAGTCCTAGAAGAAGTCAAGAAAGAAGTCGAAAAGATGTTAGAAGTAGGCTTCATCAGGACATGCAGGTATGCTGAATGGATTTCCAGTGTTGTGCCTGTACAGAAGAAGGATGGTCGGTGGAGAGTCTGTGTAGACTTCAGAGATCTTAATAGAGCTACACCAAAAGATAAGTACCCGATGCCAGTTGCGGAGACGTTGATTAATGCAGCTGCTAGTCATAAGATGTTGAGTTTCATGGATGGCAACGCTGGTTATAACCAAATTTTTATGGCTCTAGAGGATATCCATAAGACCATATTTAGAGTACCAGGTGCAGTGGGATTATTCAAGTATGTGGTCATGACTTTTGGGTTGAAAAATGCTGGTGCTACATACCAATGGGCCATGAATTATATGTTTCATGACTTGATCGGTAAGCTGGTGGAAATTTACATTGATGACGTGGTGGTGAAATCTGCATCGGCTGAGGGGCATTTAGGAGATCTACAGCAGGTTTTGGAACAAACCAGGAAGTTTGGGCTTAGAATGAATCCAAAGAAGTGCGCCTTTGATGTATCGGCTGGTCAGTTCCTGGGTTTTCTAGTTCATGAACGAGGAATTGAGATCGGCCTAAAAAGTCAAGAAGCAGTAAGAACAATGGTGCCACCTACTACAAAGAAGGAACTCCAACAACTCATTGGCAAGATCAATTTCATCAAGAGATTTATTTTCAATCTGTCAGGAAGAATCGAGCCATTCATGGAGTTGGTAAAAATTAAAGCCAATGACGAGTTCCGCTGGGGGCAGAGCAACAACACGCGTTTGAACATATCAAAGAATATTTATCCAAACTGCCTATGTTAGTCCCACCCCAGTAGGGTAAGCCATTCTATGTTTATCTGTCAGTAGGTGACACTTCCATTGCTTCGGTCATCGTACAAGTGCATGATGGCAAGGAGAGAGTTGTTTTTTACCTTAGCAGAAGGATGTTAGATGCAGAGACCAGGTACCCCAAAATTGAGAAATTATGTCTTTGTCTATTCTTTACCTGTACGAAACTCCACCACATCCTGCTTTCTGCCAAGACAATTGTCATCTGCAAATCAGATGTTATCAAGCATATGTTGTCGGCCCCGGTGTTGAATGGCCGACTCGGTAAGTGGATGTTTGCTTTGTCAGAGTTTGATATCTGGTACCAGCCTGCGAAGGTAGTCAAAGGGCAGGCGCTGGCCGACCTCGTTGCAGAAAGGACTAGCTCAGACATAGCAGTACTTTCTATCCGTGCATGGGTAATGTATTTTGATGGATTGGTCTGTGGAGATGGTGCTGGCATAGGTATCCTGCTCGTTTCGTCTCGGGGGGCAACATATTTCTTTTCAATAAGATTGCCAACACCTTGCACCAATAATCTAGCCGAGTATGAAGCGGTGCACAAAGGTATGGAATTACTTCTTGAGGCCGGAGCAGAAGCAGTAGAAGTTTTTGGGGATTCAAAACTGGTCATCTCTCAGCTCACGGAAGCGTACCGATGTGAGAGTGAGTTGTTGTTTCCCTTGTGGAGATAATGCCAAGAGCTAATGGCCCGGTTCAGATATATAAATTTCTATTGGATACCAAGAGTACAAAATTCGGAGGCTAATGATCTTGCCTAGATGGCTTCAGGTTACAAGGATACGGCGGATAGAGCTGATTTCCCAATAAACGTGCTAGATCAGGGGGATTGGAGAGCCGATATCTTCAATTACTTGAAGGATCCAGCTCGGGGGGCACCTAAGGAGACACGTTACAGAGCCATGAAGTACATCTTGATAGGGGACGACTTGTTTTACAGGACTCTGGAAGGGCTACTGCTTAAGTGCTTGGGGTTGATTGAATCCAATCGGCTCTTACATGAAGTCCATGAAGGTACGTGTGGTACTCATCAATCAGCCCACAAGATGAAGTGGTTGATTAGACGCTTGGGATATTATTGGCCTGATATGCTGAAAGATTGCTTCAAGTATTTAAGGGATGCAAAGCCTGTCAAAGGTTTGGGAAAATACAAATAGTACCAGCATCAGTAATGAATCCTATCATCAAACCTTGGCCGTTCAGAGGCTGGGGCATGGACATGATTGGTAAGATTAATCCTCCATCGAGTAAAGGCCATCAGTTTATTTTGGCCGTCGCTGATTATTTCACCAAATGGGTAGAGGCTGTTCCTATGAAGTCAGTAATATCGAGGGACGTCATTAATTTCGTCAAAGAACACATTATTCATAGGTTTGGGATTCCTCAGACCATTACAACAGATGGAGGGTCGGTGTTTATATCTGATGAGTTTAAAAACTTTGTTGCCGGCATGGGGATTAAATTGATCAGATCATCTCCGTACTACGCTCAAGCGATCGGACAAGCCGAAGCGTCCAATCAGAGCTTGATCAAGCTGATCAAAAGGAAGATTAATGAATACCCACGGTGTTGGCATGAAGTATTATCAGAAGCGTTATGGGCTTATCGTGTTTCATGCCACGGGGCAACAAGAACTTCACCATATCATTTGGTGTATGGGCAGGAGGCCGTATTACCATGGGAAATTACGGCCGGTTCGAGACGGATAGAGTTTTAGAATGATTTGACTACTGAAGAATATGCCGCTCTAATGAGCAATAATGTGGAAGACATTATGGAACTCAAGCTTTGGTCACTGGAAAAGATCAAGGAAAATAAGGCCAAGGTAGCCCGCGCATACAATAAGAAGGTTAAACCGAAGGAATTCCAAGTTGGAGATTTAGTATGGGAAGCGGTGCTACCATTGGGGACTAAGGATGCGACATATGGTAAATGGTCTCCAAATTGGCATGGGCCTTATAGAGTTGATCAAGTTCTACCAAGGAATGCGTACATGCTTGAAGAATTGGATGAAGTTAAATTTCCGGTAGCCGTCAATGGCCAACATCTCAAGAAATATTTCTCGAGCATGTGGGAAGACGAGTGATGAAGCCGATGTAATGCATCAGGCTATGGACCAACACAATCAGGGTATTTGTGAGGAAAGCCGATGTGATACATTGGGCTGCAAGTTGACATAATCGAGTACTTTGCGGTACATCAAGTCGATCTGATCGGGTACCTCGTGGTATATCAGGCTGTAGGTCAGTATCTATCGGATACTTTAAAAGCCGGTGCAATGCATCAGGCTGTAAGGTGGAACGAGATGAACAAGTCAGATCTGTAAAGAAAGAACAGTGCAGGTCCGCGCCCGGAGCTAAAGATTGAATAGCCGATGTTAAGCCATCGACTTTAGAAGCAATAATCGGACCCTGCAAGTACCGGGCTTCGATAACAAGCAAAGAAGTTGATTGCAGGTGTCTTATCAAGGTCGGCATAATGAATTCTGCAGCACGACTCAAATCAGGCAAACTACAAGGGTCTCTTGATCTTAAAAGAAAAGGGTACTCGAGTTCTTGAAGATCTTTGAGATTTCTGATCCGGAATAAAGGAAAAACCTGGGATTGGATCGGACAATTCAAGGAGAAAGGCCGATGCGATGCCATCGAACTTTAGAAGATTGGATTTTCAGACATTGTCTCGCTGAAATAAAAGGGTTCATCTACAAGAAATTATTACAAAAGAAGCCGATCTACCGGCTCTGCGCACAATGGCGGAAGACCCTACGAACTACCACCAGTAAGTCCCTAAGGACCTACGGCGCTTGTATGGGGGGACGCAATGGTGTCATCGTCGCTGTTGCCATCGCCGCTGCCGGTGCTGCTGCTGTTGCCGCCATCATCGCTACTATGACTGGCATTGTCACTAGCATCCCCGTCGTCTTCTGAAGTCGATGATCCACCGCGCAGAAACCCTCCTGCTGCCGAGTCATCATCGGTGGAAGTGTCCTTGGCATCTTCTTCTGAGGAAGAGAAGAAGACGTCATCCCAGGAATCTTCGTCGCCTTCATCCAGGTCCCCATGAAGGAGAATCTGGAGGTCCTCATCGTCGGTCAGGGACTCATCATCCTCTGACCAAATGCTGAAGTCCCACTCCTCCACGTCCCAATGCAGAGGAGCGAGAGCTTCGTATGAAGCTACTGAATCAAACTCCGGCGTTGCCTCTCTGGAGGTTTCGAAGTCAGGAGAGGTGATGGAGATTATGGAAGAAGAGGAAGAGGAATCGGAGGAGGTAGAGGAAAAGGAAGCCATTGCCGGGGGATGCAGAATATGTTGGTGCGGTTAATGCATGGAGAAAGGGGATGAATAGAAGCAGATCCGCCGATGCCAGTTTATAAGGGCAGAGATGCAAGGCGAAGCGACGCTATGACGATTTCCGAGGGAGAAGTCGAAGGGTCGTGTCCGATGGCATTGGGAGTGGCATGTGCGTGTACAAGTCTTAGAAGTCGAAGAGGAGATGGTTTTGGAATTATCATTGCCAAAACCAGGGGGCATGTGTTATCCATAATTTGACTGGGCCAAAGGATGGGCCGAGAGCAACATGGGCTGAAGGAGACCATCGTAACGGTTTGCGAATCGGCTCTTGTGTGAGCGTATTAAGGGCCGAAATGGCCGTGTATCTAGTAAGGATAGTTTAAAAGTAGTAAGTTAGAGATTGTATCATAATCAGCTAGGGTTAGTTAAGAAGATCAAGTCTCCGGACTATAAATATGTATCATGAAATTCAATAAAAACAACCGAACATTCACAACAAACTCTCGGCGCATCGCCATCCCTTTTCCCAAGGGTTTCTCCAGGTAACTGACATGCTGCTCCGATCATGCTCCGCATGGTCGGGGCAGCATCGCATTTATTTGCTTATCTTTGTGTTTCTCATGCTGAAGCGTTGTTGATGACGAGTAACACTAGTTATCTTAAACGATTATGAAACTGCATTAGTTCTTAATAATATATTCATGCTCTGCTTGCTGTTCGTAATCGTTTGGCTGCCCTTGTACGTGATCCCATGTGCAAGGGCAGCGCCTTGCTCTGTTCTTGCTCGGTAAATCTAATATGTTATGGTAGTTCTTTGTACTACGAGAATTCAGTTTAATATCCGTATGATTAGGCCCTTCAAACAGGTTGAACGTTCCGGCTGCATGATTGGTGCTTTATGGTAATCTAAGGAGGGATCGTTCCGGGAATCGGCTTATTAGTTGGTTTTTAGGCCTCTTTTTAGGTTAGCGTACTGTTATCTTTCATGTTCGTTAGGCTTAACCATGCGTAGGATGTTCCGGTTGCACGGTGAAAACCTTTACTGTCGTAGATTGGATTAGCTTGGTAATTATAGAGCATGCTTTTATCTTTTCTATCGGATTCGTACAAGACATTCGAATATTAATAGATCCGATCTGTTAAACGGGGCAATCGACTTCTTTTAGCTGATTCTGAGAGTTACCCGAAGGTCCAACCTTGTACAAAGACAGGTCCGACCTAGTGCAGAGGCTCCGTCGACTCTTCTAGCCGATCTTGGGAGTTATTTTAAGAGCCGGTCGCGGCTCGGACTAATGTTTGACGTGGCTGTGCATGCAGGAAAATAACTGATAACGACTTCTACACCTTCCTGATCGGGTATAGGTTAGGTGGCACGCCTAGCACTTCACCGAGCCAGGGCGTGTGCCGGACTTTTGGGCCGTTGACCGAGGGACCGGGACCCACCAGCAGTCCCGGGAGCCTCCCGACTCCTCGTGTTGCCTGTTGCTGCTCGCCGGTGGGTTTTGACTGACAACACCTGCCCCTAAAAATCGATTTCTATAAAATGAAAAAAATCAAAAATAGCAAAAATAGCAAAATAAAAAAAAATATTACAGCCAACCAGCCATCACCACAAGCCCATGTACAATCGAGTTACAAGTTTCTGATGAAATATGCACACTTGCATCACCCGGGGTTAGCATATCTTAAGCCTCGCACGTACCTTCCTCTCCACCACACTACACAGTCACTTGTGAGTCTAGGGTATATTATTCTTTTATATTAACTCTGAAATTGATTTATAGGGGTAGGTGATGCCACCACCCGCCCCTAAAAATATTTTATTCCAAAAATTTATTTAAATCTTTCCATATAGCAAAACAAATTAAAAAATTATACATTATGGTTATTGTGAACTATAGATATAAAGAAAAATATACCAACTATATTTCAGTGTATATAAAGGTTAAGATTGTTGAAACCTTAAAGTATAGCTTGAGTTGTATGAGATACTATATAGTCATAGCCATAGGCTCATAATAATTTTTTGGACCATTAAATAATATTTGTGACATCCAGGTAATAAGATTCATAAAAATTAAACCTTGGATGTAATAGACATAGATGTTAAGGGTGAATTTGAAAATTTTCATGCATTGCAAGTCTTTATGTGCAAGGTGTGTGTTTTGGGTATGATCATAAGGAGAAATAAGCCCTTAAGTAAAGACAAGGGCCTAAGTGTAAAAATACAGATTATAGGGTCTTTTGTGTAAAAGTTGAGGAGTAAAAGTAACTTTCATGCTTACTTAGGGACTTATTTGTAAAAATTATTTGTCATCATGGCATTCTATGAATATTTGCAAATATGTCAAAAATTTGATTAAAACTTGGTTTGGTAAGGATAGGGGTAATTCAATTTTACCTTGATTCAAAATTTATTTTGTAATGTGGTAAACTTTGAGTTTTTGAATTTAAGTCCTAAAGCAAATTTGTAGAGTTTGAAAAACTCTACAACTTTCATTTTGGGATTTTTCTCATTTGATCCCTAGATCAATGGGAATTTTTAGTTTACAAACAGACCCCTGAGCTTTCAAGGTTTTGCAAATCAGTCCCTGGCTTCATTTTCCCTTCTTCCTCTGCACCCCCTCTGCTCTTCCCCGCTTCACCTCTGGTGCCGGCGACAGAACACCTCCCCTGCCCCTCCCCGCTCTGCCTCACCGCCGTTCGACTCCTGCTGCCCTCCCCCACGTGTCGCCCTAGCCCTGGCCGCCGCCGTAGCTCCTCCCCGCTGTCCCCTTTCTCTGCGCGCCACGGTGCCCTCGGGTGCTTGCCGGCCGCCACCTCGCCGCCGCAATCCAGAACCCAGCCGTGGCCCTCCCTTTCTCCACTCTTCTTCCTCTCTTCTGTGAGCTAGTGCCGCTACAAACCTGGTCACATTCCCCTTTTCTTCCAACTGCAGTGCCTCTTCTCCTCCACGCGACACTGAACCACCGCCGCCGCTCCCCGCTGCAATTCTTCCTCACTGTGCCACCCCATCCCAATTCCTTTGGCCAGTTGCTTCGCCACCTCCTCCTCTAGCCCCTGATCGAAGCTGATCCAACTCCGGCCCTTCCCATCACCGGAATTGCTTCCACACCGAGCCGCCGCTCGCCGGAGCCGTTCGAGCTCACCCCGTCGTCGACAGCCTTCTCCGTTTGACCTCCAGCCCGACCAGGTACCCAAATCGTTTCCCCGTGGCTTGCTGGTGCTCATGCGCGTCTCCCCTACTCGTGTTCGCCGGTCCTTCGTCGGGAACGCCGGTGACCCGAACACGGCCGCCGCCCCTCTCCGTCGCCGGCCGTGCTCCATCGCCGTTCAGTCCGTGCCATCTTCGCCCAACCATTCCCTGGATCCCGTGGATCGTGCTAGGCCTACCCCTTTCCTCCATAGAGCTCGCCGCTGGCGAGAACGCAGGTGACCTGACCGGCCGGCCATCGTCAACGTCGGGCAAGGGTACATCTGCAATTAGAAAACCTTTTCCAGGGGCCTGGATGCAAAAGTACCGAGACCCCCCCCCTAAGTGTCTATTATTTCATGTGGTGTGCTTGTGCTGTCTTGTAAAATGCATAACAAATCGTAGGAAATTCCAAAATTAGCAAAACTTGTTTTGTTAGAAACTAAATTATGAATTCTATAACTTTTGTTAAAAGAGTTTGATATGAAACCAAATATTTTTGAATCTATTTCAAATTTGAAACAAGGGAGTATAAAGTCCTTAATTCCTACATGTTGACCTTGTTGTTTGTGATTTTGGTATGCAAATTTCTATAAATAATATATAAAGTGATGTAAAATTTCCAAATCTAAACTAATGTTATAATTTAAATTCTTTTAGGTTAACCATTCCAAATTATTTTGAACTAGAATTAGCTAAACATACCTTTTAAAATTTAACTAATTAGATCTCTTGATCATGAATTATTAAGTGATCTATTTTTAAGTATTCAAAATTTTATAACACTCTTTACTCAAAGTTTAAATTCAAATTTAAATTTGAATTTAACCTTAATATATGTTTTAATACTTATCTGGAATTAATTCAATGATATGGTTATAATTTAAGCATCAAGTATAAGTTTAGACTAAAATCTTTTTGTTTTGGCATTTCTTGAAGTGTTAATCTTTTAAAACATAATTTTTGATGTGACTCAAATAAAAGAGTGCACCTTTTCCTAATGTTACTTGTCTTGCATATCATGTAGAACCGTTTACCCTCGCCGACGGTGACTACGAGTTGATCGCGGACCAAGCCGAGGAAACTCATGGAGATCCCGGAGACACCGTCGAGAATTGTTTAATCTGCAATCTATGTTATTATATCTATCTCTGCATTAAGTTCGTAAGAATTGTTTGAAACCCTAGTTGCATTTTCCTGGGAACCAATGTATTGAATACTAGCACTTGAGTCCGGCTAACTGCTATGCTAATAGGGCCAGTAGAAGTCGGGTGATTTCCTGTCACTCGCGCGATATAGGAGTTGTAATGCTTATATTCCTGTTATCACTATAAGGATGACGGACGGGAGTTTTGTGAGGTATCATGGTTGAGGTGATACCCCGTCTGTGTTGTTGAAATTGATAAGGTCGCAGCGTGTGGTGATCGGGGTTAAGCGCTTGAAAGTACTAACCACATGCCGCGAAATATGGTAAGCGGTAAGCCTAGTAGCCAATCGACCTGAGTAGTGGACATACCTCCCACCACTCGTCTTGCTTCTTCTGGTTACTTATGTTCGACGTGTGGGAATACGTGTTGCAAGGGCAACCAGGAGTACGGGTTTTGTAGTCGCGCTACAGACGTACGTCCTGCACTTTGGAAGTGTGTATGGTCCTCCAGTCGCTTGTGGTGGCTCTGATCCACGAGTCGGAATGAAAGGCAAACGGTTGCTTCGGAACGACCCTTTGGTGTTCCAAGCGTGTGAGTTAGGTTTACCTTGCAAGGTTAAATTCGATTCAGAATCGTCCGCTTCTCACGATGATTGAGACTGCTTCATCCCTTTGTCACATTGAGTAATAAGAGCATTCATATTATGATATTCAAAAGTGATGAATGATCAAAGATTATACCATGCTTGTATAGATTTAGATGCTTACCTAGATTGGATATTCAACTAGAACTTCAAAGCTAAAAGATGAAAATAAGGATCTACTCTTAGTTGCTTTCCGCTGAAAATTTATCCCACGACCATTACCAAATTTCATGAGTCTAGTTATATGGCTATGTATACCATCACCGGGTAAGCCTTGCTGAGTATTAGAATACTCAGCCTTGCTGTGCAACTTTTGTTCAGGTAATGCTCCAGCTGATCCAGCTCTGCCGGTACCGTGGCCCTACCCTCTGGCTGATGGTTGGTCCGTGGAGTGGGACCCGTCCCCGGCCAACCCGGACACTTCCGAGTGATGTCATGCAAGGGCAAGCATGACATCCGTACTGGCGACGTGTATTATACCGTACTTTAATATCACTGTTTGTGCTAAAACTTATGCCGGTTTGTAATAATTCCCCGGTTGGGAAGATTATGTTACTTTTAAACACTCATGTAATATAACTGCCTGTGATGTAAAATGTGATGGCCTTTGTATCTCTGGACTCGCCTTCGTGCGGGGTACCTTGTTATGATCCTGCTTTCGGTGGTTTATCGGGACGTTACCCGACAGGCCAAAGGATTATACCGTTTGAAGCACGCCGGAGCCCGCTAAAGTGGACTCGCGTACTTGAACCGGTGTAATTCAGGTTGGTTCTGCCACAGCTGGTATCAGAGCTAACAAGTGTACACTGGAGATGTGAGGTGCCTTAAAAACACATTTAGTATAAAATTTGGCTAACAAAGTATGTTGTAAAAATACGTTGGATTCGTTAAGGCTGTGCGTAGTACGTAAAGTCCTAGGGTGATGTTTATGGGAAAATAGAGGTGGCTAAACTATATCTATATATATAAATCTAACTTCCAGCATTACTTTCTATCAAAACTTAAATTCATGCACAACTTAATGTTACTTTCTGTAACGACATCTTCGATGGTGAGGTAAGGAGGTAAGGATCCTCACCCAACTGAGGGAGCTTGGCCTTCCTGTCGGTGATGCGAACCGAACGCTGTTTCTCAAGCAGTGGCCTACTTTAGATGCTGCCAATATACCAACTTAGGTTGATTATATTGGGAGTATATGGTTCGGCGCAGGGTATGGCGATCGCTGTTCATACCCCCGCATTTTGCGGTACCCCCCGTGAATACGTTGTTTCGATGACGTATGTTAACGTCGTCTGTACGGCGGTAATTGTACAGATGCTGTTTCTATAGTGAACAGTAATGATTGGGGACGCTTTCATGACATGCTGGCATGAAAGGTTCATTGGATATATGTATTGTGGTTTTCTGCAGGTACACTAACCACGATTACGAAATTAGGACGGATAGGGCTTATCGACTAGTTATTAAGGAGAGACGTATGTGTAATGCCACCGAACCTAACTGCGTAAGTCCGAAGGTGGCAGTTGTTTTCAGTTGAGAGGACGAGTAGTACATGCATGCATGATTCATTGATAAACAAAAGAATGTGCTGTATGTTTCAGTTAGATAAAGATGAGTAATATGTTGTTCATCCTTAATATGGGTTAATAGGGTTCTTAAGGAAGTTTGGGATAAGAACCTTAAGCTTGCTTTTGGGTTTTAGATCTTGTTATCAAACTCAATCGTCTTGTTTCATTTACCTTGTGACTTCATAGCAAGGTAAACACATCTCACCATTTGCAATCTTGTTGCAGATGGCAGCTCCACCTAATGTTTTCTGGGATCCGGAAGGGCATCTTCATACCAATGCCCTCCATTGGGAAGGTTTCCCTCGCCTACTCTGGGAATCCTTACAATCTTTTCATTATACAGAGCCTCCTCAGTATGATGCTGTCGAGTTTGTGGAAGATGGAGTTCATAGAGCTCACGTCAGAATGACCGTTCCACAGCATCCTTTCCGTTCGCAATGGCCGCCCATTGAAATTAACGTGACAGGTTATCGAATAGTGGATACCATTGAAGGAGCGGCATTTGAGGCAATCTATCATTTCTGCATTCAGCATCCGAAAGAAGTTGCAGGAAAGCCCATCGGGTTATTCTCAACGACAAATCCCGATGAGCCAGAATGGAATCTCAGAATCATCCCTGAAAGTCATAGATTGGATGGTCCATCGGAAGAAACACTCCAGGGAATGATGCGATTTATGAATGTACAATACCATTATCATCTGCTTCTACGTTGTGAATTGGGTCGAGTGATCTATGTCGCCCGAAGTCACTACAGAGAGGCTGATAGACAAAATACTCAAGTGGATCAGCTTCAAACTCTAGTGACTCAAAAGGACGAGATTATTGCAGCACGGGACGAAACTATCTATCACCGGGAGGATCAGATCAATGAGAGTGATCACATAATCACCCAACGTGATACTGTTATTGAATTCCTACAGGCCCAAATCCATGATCTGATACTTGCGGTTGATGATGCTCAGGCTCAAATCGAAGAACTGCAGCAACCACCGATCCCTCCCGTTGCACCTGCAGTACCTGAGGCTGAAGAAGAAGATCCAGAGGAGATTGAAGGAGTCTCAGAACTTGATTCTGAGCATGGTGATCCTGTTCTTAGTCCTCACCATTCTTCTTCTGGTAGTCAGTCTTCCGTAGGCAACTTCGACGATTTCTAGTTGTCGAATCGTCGACTTTCTTTAGTTGTACTCTGCGAAGAGTGAGGTGCTCTAGTTAGGGTGTAGTTTGTTTAGATCTAGTGCCATTTGATGTAATATAGATGACCGGTAGGTGGATTCTATAACTATGTAATGAGAAGAATCCTTGTATCCATGTTGTAATATAAGTTTCATGTTTTTATCTCTCTAATCTTTATCTTAATATGTTGATATGAGAAGATTGAATGGAATGTGTGCATGGTATATGTGGATGATGCCTTTTCTGAAACTAGGAGTAAGATTATGTGAAGATTAACGGATGTCTCCTTTATTTTAGATGGTGGGAGCCACGCGTGGAACCCCGGAAGGTTTCCGGGCAGATCGAGCCAGTGGTTCTCAACAGCCGCCCACGCCACCTCCCAACCTAGCTGAGGTGATGGCACGGCAGACGGAGCTTCTTAATCTGCTGGTACAAGCACAACAAAACCAGCAGCGTCAACAGTTCCATGGAGGTCGTGATGACCTTCCCCCTCCAGTGGCCAGCTATCAGGATTTCCTTAGTACTCAACCCCCGTTCTTCAGTAAAGCTGAAGAACCTCTGGACGCTGATGCCTGGCTTCATATCATTGAGTCCAAGTTCGCCCTCTTGACTATACCTTGTGCGGACTCAAGCAAAGCTTCTTTTGCTGCCCAGCAACTGCGCGGTGCTGCTCGAATATGGTGGGATAATTTTTACGCCATGCAGCCCGCGGGACATGTCATCTCCTGGGATGAATTCCGGACTGCCTTTAGGGCACATTATATCCCTAAAGGATTACTGGAGCGAAAGTTAAATGAGTTCTTGGCACTCACTCAGGGTTCCAACACGATATTGCAGTATGCACAGACTTTTAATCATCTGTGCCAATATGCAGGTTATCATGCAGATAATGATGCCAAGAAACAAGACCGTTTCCGTCGTGGCCTTAATACCAAGCTCAAGGAACGCCTGAATCTGATTAGGGCTAATAATTTCAGTGAGCTGGTAAATATGGCCTTAACCCAGGAGGATTGTATCATGGCACACCGTGCGGAAAAGAAAAGAAAGACTCCTACTGGGCCCTCAAGTACTCAATCACCAAAGTATCGGGTGTCGGTGTTTAACCGGCTGCCCACCGAGGGATATACCCAAGGTGGTAAGTTTTGGGTGAGGAGACGCCAAGATCAGGAACTCGAAGGTACAAGGAACACAAGACTTTAGACAGGTTCGGGCCGCATGGAGCGTAACACCCTACGTCCTGTATGGTGGTTTGTATTCTCTTTGGTGTAGACTGACCTAATGATCTTCTCTTTTGAGGGGGGTCCCTGACCTCCCTTATATATCCAAGAGGTCAGAGTTACAAAGATGCTAACCAACTCCCGTCGAGGCATCACACCAGAGCACATCTCGAGTAGATCCTCTCCGTGTTGGTTAGCTCTATCTCCTATTTAAACGGGATAAACAAGAGATAAACAAAATGAATAAGAGATAAGACGGGCTTAATTTCTTAAACTTCGTAATGTGCCCAGCCCGGTGGCCCCGGGTCTGACAAGCCCCCGAGCTCTTCGTAGCTGAGTTCTGCAGGCTTATCGAGTACTTTCAAAGCAGTCTTCGACTTCTTCTGAAGCTTCGTCTTGAAGTCCTTCTTCGAGTACTTGCCTGGCTGCATCGAAGCTATGAGGTACTCATGCCCCAAATTTTTGTTATGGTGTGCGATTTAAAAATCACACTCCATATGGAGTAGCCCCCGAGCCTTAGGTTGAATCAGAGAATCAGGCTGAGGGTCCCATTAGTCTATAATCCTCCTTATCCTTCAAAGAAATTTGAAAAATAAGTAGTCGATGCCACGTACCCCGCAGCCCCCGAGCCTTGAATCCAAATCCACAAAATTTGGAGATAAGGATCCAACAACCGTGGCATGCAGGCTAAAAATGACAACTCGCCAAATTACCAAACCAATGGTACAGATGATGGATGTTAGATGAATAATTCAAAAAAAACGCTTTTGTCAGGCAAACGAACCCTGAAAAAATGATTAATCGAATATCCAATCCAAATAACCCATCAAACGACCCCTCAGATTCGGAATATTCTCGGAAGTGACTCTTGAACTTCAGAGCAGTAATTTTTCCCCACCCCGCTAGTTATTTAACCCCGCGATAACTGTAGGAAAAAACCACGCTTTCAATCTGCATTCCATCAAAAGCCCATGAATTCCCCAATCCGAGCCAAGCACCGCCTCCTTCCCCCCAAGAAAACCTCCCACTCCGACCTCCCCGCCCCTCTCCCCGCAGCCCCCGAGCATCTCGTGGCCGGCGCGTCGGAGATGGCGTCCAAGAAATCAGAGATCGAGGAAATGAAGAAGGATGCGGGGCCGTCGATCGTGGAGTGGACACACAGTAAGTGCTCCCTCAACAATCTGAAAAAACTGGTTTCCGAGGGGTTGCTGCAAGAGAAAAACCTTGTCAACTGGCGCCCCTCGTTCCGTGAGCCCTTCCCCATGGAGAATGTTGACGAAATTGTCACATTCTTCCATTTTGCCGAACGGGGATTGGCCCTCCCCACTTGTTCCTTCTTTTGTGGCCTTCTTTACTACTACGGGCTTGAGCTCCATCACCTCAACCCGAATTCCATTTGCCATATTTCCATTTTCATCCACTTCTGCGAAGCATTTCTCGGAATCGAACCCCACTGGGATCTGTTTCGCTTCCTCTTCCGCGTCAAACCCCAGCCGACCACAAAGAAACTTGCCGTGGTGGGGGGCGCCGGCATCCAACTGCGACAGCAGGCCGACGAAAAATACCTTTCATATAAATTCCCCTCAAACCTTCCTGGATGGAAAAACCTATGGTTTTATATCGAAAACCATGCTCCCCACCTGCCGACGAAGTCGAGCAGACCGCCAGTGGTGAGGGGGGAATGGAACCTTGAACCCTCCGGCATGGAGATGATACAGGTCAGAGAATTGCTGGAGGCCATCGAGGCACAGAAGAAGGAGGGAGTGACCGGCGCCTCCGTCATGTTCTCATTTTACAAACGCCGCGTCCAACCCATCCAACAGCGCTGTTGCCTGGGCTTCGAGTACACCGGCCCCGCTGACCCTTCTCGCATGTGCACAGAGGAGGTGCCAGATGAAGTCGCGCTCTAGCGAGTTCAGCGGGTGCTGCTGGACGTGAACGCCGTGCCGTACGTGCCCACCTTGTTCTCCGCGCGAAATCCGCCCCCGCCGGTAAGTATTCGACTTCTTTCACTGAAGAAATCTGCTACTGCACCGGTACTGAACTGAAGAACTTTCTGCAGGGACACTCGGAGCTGTACTGCAGCTACCCGCCGCAGCCGGACCTCCCCCGAGCGTATCACCTCCTCCCTTCTGCAGCCACGGCAGCCAAGAAGGCTCGCCTTGCTGTAGCTCAAAGCCGCAACGAGTCCGCCGAATGCGTGGACTCGCAGGCGGGGGAAGAAACCGAAGGAGGACCACGCCCTGCTGCCGTCATTGCCACCAAGACGGCTCGCCTTGCTGTGGTTCAAGGCAGCAGCGAGTCCACCGAGTGCGTGGACTCGCAGGCGAGTGAAGGACCGAAGGGGAACCGCGCTGGGAGAACTCCTCTGACCAGAGCTTGGAGTTGGCCGGTGCTCTACCACCGGTGCCGAAGGGCCAGCGACAGATGCGCAAACGCAAGGCCCAAGAAATCGAGTCCTCCAGGTACGGAGTTGCTGTTTTGGCCAGTTGCAAAGTATCAATGATGCGGAATACTGACAGCGTCCCCTTGCAGTCTCCCTGCTCTGCCACCCGGGACTGAACCCGAAGGGGTGGAGACAGGCCCCTCCGCCGCCGCGGCGGTGACAATTGCCGTGGCGGGGACCCCTCCATCGGCCGACCAGGCCTCGCCATCAGCAATGGGTATTCCTCGACGGGCCTGGCGGGTGAAGAAGGCCGCCAAGAAGAAGTCGACACTGTAAGTTTTCCTTCAATTGCTTGAAGATCTTGCTCGTGCCCACTTGGATGACAATGTTGTCGATATCACCAGGGCTGCAAGCGCAGTGCGGCTCCAGCTGGAATCAGGCACGGCTGCGGCGCCTGCCTCGGCTACTGCAGCCCCCGAGCCCTCAGCACCTGGGGGGCCAATACCCACAGAGGTGGCCCCTGAAGCAGATGCGGCACTCCCCGACTTGTCGCCTCCCGAGCCCCGACAAGAGGGAGCCGGGCCCGGTGGCGAGGAGCAAGTCGTGGCCCCTGGTGCCGCTCCTACTGATGGCACAGGTATGCACTTACCCGCCCGCGACTGGCTGCCGGGGTCTGGGCATGATGTGTTGACCACTTCGTATGCTTGCAGGTGTCCAGCTGCTGCCGTCCGGGGATGCCGCCCGGCCATCGGGGAGTCCCCGTGAGGTGTTGAGGGCCGGGCCAGGGCACCAGAACATCATCACCACCGACCTGGTGGATGACCTCCTGCTGTCGGCAGAGAACCTGAAGACTTTCAAGAGCACCTTCAAGGAGCTATACGACTTCTCCATGGTAACATTCGGGTAATGTTCCAGATGTGCGCATTGGGAGTTGTTTAGGACTCATTCTCCCCCTTTTGCGCAGCATGTAATCACCAAATCCCAGAAGAAGTCGGAGAAACTCCGCGCGGTCGTGAGTGACGCACGGGAATTAGCTGCCCTGGACAAGCTCATCTCCGAGGAAATCACAAAGAACTGCTATCTGCAGCGAGAGCTAGATATACTGAAGCAAGAAAGAACTCGAGAGACCTGGCTGCTCAAGAATGACCTGAAGAACCTCGAAGAAGCCAACTCCGAGCTTCAACAACGGCTCAAGGAGCAACAAGCAGAGCACCAGGAGCAGCTCAAGGCAGAGAGGAAGGCGCACCAAGGTAGGCCCGCGCTTCCCTCGAGTACTTTTCCTCAGTAACTCCCTTTAGATGCTGAAGTGCCCTTATCACAGAGCTTAGGAAAATAACGAAATACAAAGAGGAGCTGCTTACTGACGTGAAGAATATGCTGTATCGACGTACAGATGATGTCGAAAGGCTGCAGAAGGTGATCGGCAACACTGAACGTCAGTTCGTCGACTGCCTTCAGCAAGTCAAAACGCTGGGCGAGAAGAACGAGCAGCAGCGCCAGGAGCTGGAGGACCTCCGGGGAGCCGCCCAGGAGTTGGTGGACATGGTGGATCCGCCAGAAGAAGGCGAAGCAGGCCCGCGGCCCCTGCTGGAGCGACTCCGCGAGGCCTCGAAGAAAATGCTGAAGTTCCTATCCGAAGCTCCAGTTGCGTGCGTGAGTAATGCCCTCGCCTATGTAAAGTCCTTCGTGCCGAATGCGCAGCTGAGCATCTTTGCGCAAGGGATGGCGGCGGACTGCACAGACGAGCGATTCGAAGAGTACTTGCAAGAGGCCCAACCTGTAGCAGAGCAAATTGTACACAATGTACTGCAGGATTAGGGTGTATGAAACAATTAATCATTCTCTTATGTAAATGCTTTACTCGACATCTCTACTTGTTTGCGTGTCTTAGCTGAATTGGGATCCAGGCTTACGAGACTCAAGTAGTAGACGCGTCCCTGGGTGCAACGACCCGAAGGGCGGCTAGTACTCGTCTAACAGAATAGCCACAACTCGATCGAGCGGGTCTAAACTTGTTAGGAAAGAACGCGAGCATCGTCGCGGGGTTGCCGTGCGTAGGGCTTAAAAATAAGACTGTCCCGAGTGCGGCGACCGGGGTGTAGTCGAAGGTCGCTCCTACTGTGAGCGTGCTCCGTAAGCTGGAGAAGGCCCGGACGGACGGATCAAGCTTGCAAGGAGCGAGTGTGGGCAGCGCCGCGAGATTGCCATGCCTTTTGGCAAAAACAAGACTGTTCTGAGTGCAGCCACTCAGGATGTAGTCGATGTAGCTCTTTATGCGAGCCTTTCCAACGTACTAGGTGTAAGCCAGTCGAGCGGATCGACTGTGTTGGAAAAAGTGCGACTGCTGTCGCGTGCGACCATCGAAGGTCGCGGCGGAACTCGATATGCCGAGGAGTTGGCCGGAGCCGAGGGCTCTGTCAGAAACGAAAGTCGAAGGGGGATGACCGTGGCCGTAGCCCCCGCGTCATGCGCGACAAGAAGTCGATACATATATGTTTGCACATGACACTGGCCATCGTGGAAGTAAGAAGGCATGTACAACCCGAGTCGTGTGGCTCATGGCCTCCAAAGTGATTCGGGAAAAGGAGATCTTCTGAGCCCCCGGGGAATTAGCGGTCACCGGGCCTCGACTTAAGGGTAGAACTTGCGCAGGTTCTGAACGTTCCAGGAGTTCGGGACTTCGCGACCCTCGGGGAATTGTAGTCGATAAGACCCTGGCCTTGTAACCTGCTTGACGACGAACGGGCCCTCCCACCTTGAATTGAGCTTGTGGAGGCCGGACTCGTCCTGAATACGGCGCAAGACCAAATCACCGACGCTGAATGACCGCTCCCTGATGTTGCGATCATGGTATCGCCGGATCCCCTGCAGGTACCGGGCTGACTGCACAAGGGCGGTACAGCGAGCTTCTTCCACAGAATTGAGCTCTAGCTGCCGCGCCTCGTCCGCCTCGCCTTCACTGTACATTTCGACCCTTGGAGACTTCCACATGATATCGGCTGGTAGAATAGCTTCGGATCCATACACGAGGAAAAAAGGTGTTTGTCCTGTGGCTTTGGACGGCTGAGTCCGAAGCCCCCAGACGACATGTGGCAACTCATGCACCCATTTGCCTCCCTTCTTGCTGTTTTCATCATAAAGTCTCTTCTTGAGGCCGTCAATGATCAAGCCGTTCGCCCTTTCGACTTGTCCGTTAGCCCTGGGGTGTGCAACCGAGACATATTTAACTTCTATGCAAGCATTCTCGTAGAACTCCCAGAACTGGTTCGCCGTGAAGTTTGACCCCAAGTCCGTGATGATGGAGTTGGGAAAGCCGAAGCGATGCATAATATCTGAGATGAAGTCGACGACCCGGTCTGGCGTGAGCTTGGCTATCGGCTTGTACTCGATCCACTTAGTAAACTTGTCGATAGCCACCAGAACATGGGTGAAGCCGCCTGGTGCCGTCGTGAAGGGCCCAATCATGTCAAGGCTCCAACACGCAAAAGGCCAGGATGGCGGTATGGTGATGAGGCTATGAGCTGGGACATGCGTCTGTTTGCCGAAGAATTGACAATTTTGGCACCTGCGCACGAGATCCTCCGCGTCGGTCATTGTAGTGGGCCACCAGAAACCGGCTCTTGTCGGTGTTTAACCGGCTGCCCACCGAGGGGTATACCCAAGGTGGTAAGTTTTGGGTGAGGGAACGCCGAGATCAGGAACTCGAAGGTGCAAAGAACACAAGACTTTAGACAGGTTCGGGCCACACGGAGCGTAACACCCTACGTCCTGTATGGTGGTTTGTATTCTCTTTGGTGTATAATGACCTAATGATCTTCTGTTTTTTAGGGGGGTCTCTGACCTCCCTTATATATATCTGAGAAGCCAGAGTTACAAAGATGCTAACCGACCCCCACCGAAGGATCACACCAGAACTGATCTCGAGTAGATCCTCTCCGTGTTGGTTAGCCCTATCTCCTATTTAAATGGGATAAACAAGAGATAAACAGAATGAATAAGAGATAAGACGGGCCTAATCTCTTAGACTACATAACATGCCCAACCCGGTGGCCCCGGGTCTGACAAGCCCCCGAGCTCTTCGTAGCTAAGTACTGCAGGCTTATCGAGTACTTTCGAAGCAGTCTTCGACTTCTTTTTGATGATTTGCCTTGAAGTCCTTCTTCGAGTACTTGCTTGGCTGCATCGAAGCTAGGAGGTGCTCATGCCCCAAATTTTATTTCCGATATGGCGTGCGATTGCAAAATCGCACTCCATATGGAGTAGCCCCCGAGCCTTAGGTTGAATCGGAGGATCAGGCTGAGGGTCCCACTTGTCTGTAGTCTTCCTTACCCTTCAAAGAAATTTGAAAAATAAGTAGTCGATGCCACATACCCCGCAGCCCCCGAGCCTTGAATCCAAATCCCACAAAGTTGGAGATAAGGGTCCAAAAATCATGGCATACAGGCTAAACAATGACACGCTACGGGGAGACCGAAACGATGGTACAAATGATGTAATTAGACCAAAGATTCGAAAAACCCCTTTTTTCGGGCTAATTAGCCCTGAAAAAATGATTAATCAAAGGTGCAATCTAATCAGATCACCAAATGACCCCTCATCTTCGGAATATTCCACGAAACGACTCTTGAACTTCAGAACAGTATCTTCCCCCACTCCGCTGGTTATTTAACCCCGCGATAACTGTAGGAAAAAACCACGCTTTCAATCTGCATTCCATCAAGAGCCACCAAATTCCCCAGTCCAAACCAAGCGCCGCCGCCTTCCCCCAAGAAAGACTCCCACCCCGACCTCCCCGCCCCTCTCCCCGCAACCCCCGAGCATCTCGTGGCCGGCGCATCGGAGATGACGTCCAAGAAGTAAGTGCTCCCTCAACAATCTGAAAAAACTTGTTTCTGAGGGGTTGCTGCAAGAGAAAAATCTCGTCAACTGGCGCCCCTCTTTCCGTGAACCTTTCCCCATGGAGAATGTCGACGAAATCGTCACATTCTACCATTTTGCCGAACGGGGATTGGCCCTGTGACACCCTGAAAATACACCAAAATAAATCACGCGCTAGGGTGCGTTGTTCAGAAGTCACTCGCCGTCAAAACCCTAACCCTAACCCTTTTCGACCGACAGCAGGGCTTGACCACCGCTCACGCGCGACCGTTTTTCCGCAATCAGCGCCGGCGCGATGCTGTTCTCCTCGCGCAGCGCGCAGACGGCGTACGCGCGTGGCCGACCGGCCGCGATTGGCGCCGACGCGTTTTCTTTTCCCCCTCGCTGTTTCCCTCGCGCTGCGCGCTTCCCCGCGCGTGGCCGACCGGCCGCGGTCACCGCCGCGACCGGCGCCGGCCCTTCTCCCTCCCTCTTTTTCTTTTCTCTCTTTCTCCCTATTTCTTTTCCTTTTTCTTTTTCCTTTTCTTCCCTTTCCTTCTCTTTCTTTTCCCTTTTCTCCCTTCCCTCTCTTTTCTTTTCTCCTCCCTTCCTTCCTGTTCCTCTGCTTCGAGCCCCCGAACCGCGCCGCCCTACCTCATTCCGGCCGTGGCATGACGCGTGCTCGCGCAGCGCGTGGCCGCGCGCCGCGCCGCGCCGTCCTCCGCTGCCGTGCCCCGCGACGCCGCGCCGCCCGCCGCACCGCGCGCGCACGCCCGCGCCCGACCCCGCGACGCCGCGCCGCCCGCCGAGCCGCCCGCCGCTGCTGCGCCGAGCCGTCCGCCGCTGCCGCGCCCGCCCTGACGCGCCGCACGCCGCCACCGTCCTGTGCTCGCCCGCATGCCGTGCCACGACAAAAACAAACGGACGAACGCCATTACGGCACCCCGCACCGCTCGCCGGCTTCCCCCTCACCGGCCTCCACCGCCCACCGCCCCGGCCGCCTATAAAAGGGGCCGAGGGGCACCTCCAACACCTCACCACCGCCACCGCCCGCTCAAACCCTCGCCTCCACCGCCCTAACGCCACCCCCGCCGTGCTCCCGAGCCGCCGCCGCCCCCTCCCGTCGGCCAGCCACCTCGCACCGCCCCCGCCCGAGGTGAGGCCGGGAATGGGCCCCCCTCCTTCCCCTCTCCCTCTTCCCCCATTCCCTGGCCGTTATTGGGCCCTAGGCTGCCGGATTGGGGCCGGCGCCGAGCTCCCTCCTCCCCCTCTGTTTTCCTCTGGCAAGAGGAGGAAGAAAGGGGGGCTTTTGCCCAAAGCCCCCTCCCCTCTTCCTGTTTTTCCAAAGAGGCCCCCCCCACTCTAACACCCCTATTCACCCCTTTTTACAAAAGGAACCCTGCTCTTTTTAATATTTCAAACCAAGCCCCCCCACCACGTAAACTTAATTACACTCGACACCCGTTAGCATGCCCTAAATACCCCTAGTATTCGCAAATAAGCCCCTACCCTCTTTAGATAATTGTGAATAGGCCCCTGGACCCCCGTTTAAGCCCTGAAACCCTTTTTAGCGCGTCATTTTATGCGTAAAACGATCTCCGATCGACCCGAAACTTCACCACTCCATTTCTAGTATAGTTCTAGCCATGCCATTAAGAAACCACCCAAAAATATTACCCCTAACTCCGTAACTAAATTATTTCCGATTCAAGCTTAACGATAAAAGCTTTTAGTTCGTTCGCTTGATTGTATGCCTGTTTGTTTGCGTCGTAGGACACGGAGTGAACGAGGAAGATCCCGAGCGTGACCAAGCAAACGAGGACCAGTACTGCGACCCCGAACCCGAGGGACAGTGCTTCGACCAGGACTTCCCGCAAGGATTTGACGATGGCAAGTTCAATTCCGCCCTTTGATGCATGTTTCTGTCCTAGTTTTTATAAACACAACCCAGTGGCCTGTTTTATAAAATTGCATTGTTCTACGTGTTGAAAACATGGTAGGATAGCCACCCTTGCCGTGATAGCCATACCTTGAATACCTGATTTTATAAAGAAAAATGTGTGTGTGTGTGGGAAGGATAAAATGTGGTCTTGAAAAGTGAGTTGGACGAGATGGATGGCATTTCTGTGTGAAGTGCCGTTGGTGTGCTCGTACCTGTGTGGTTGAGCAAGGAAGGGAGATATCCATCTTGTCACCCCTAAGGACCGAGTTGATGTGACATCTCACCTAGCTTTTGTCGTGCGAACCACTTGACCGTCGTATGGGCAACGGCTTAGCATAAACCCCACTAGTTAGCCTGATAGCCATCAGGAGAGCTGAGAGCAACGGGTGATCAAGGAAAAGGGATAAGCTCTGTGTGACTTATGCCCCGGTTAAACCTCGGAGATAGGTCGAATAACCCCTTGATGGATCCCGTGGTGGCTAGGCAGGTCTAGCTAAGGTGGGTAATGGCTTTGTTGGGATCTGCACCGGCACTAAGGTGTTCGTGCTGTGGTACCCCACCTGTGGGTAAAGTTGCACACCTCTGCAGAGTTAAAATCTATTCGAATAGCCGTGCCTACGGTATTGGGCAAGTTACGGTGTGGTCACATAACTAGTGTTTCTCTCTGGGAATGATTGGGCTGGTGTGAGTCGTTTGGAAGGTGTCCGGCAGTTGTGCCGTGAGCTACGGCGGACGGGGAGTCCGGTAGCATTTTCAAACTTGGATCCTGTGTGGATCAACACTGTGCGCTCCTTGGTATAAGAAATCCTGTTTTGAAAAGTGCTTTTAAAACGAGCCCCTGCATATAACCGTGTTTTCCGCAAATGAACAGTAACCTTATCCTTGTATTAACCTGTGCATTTAATTCTGTTTTACCCCCCCCCCCCTCCGTGGGTGTAATTGGACTTGCTGAGTACGTTTGTACTCACCCCATTCATATTTTCACAGTGGAAGACCCAGACTACATCCCCGAAGACAACGAGTAGGGTTTCGTCCTGCACCCAGTCTTGCCTGTGGTTGAGGCCACCGTTGGATTCCGCATGGCGCAAGACTCTGATGATCCTTTGTTCGTAGCTAGTATAGTTGTGTGGGTTTTGGTTGTAATCCTCGCGATAGTGGCGCTTCACTGCCCATTACCGCGTAGAGTTGTACGGTGATGTACCATCTGATGTAATAAAAATGTTATCAGCCTCCTGGGACTGATAAATCAGCACTTTTAAGTCTTCCCTGATGGGGGGGACGCTTCAGGTGGTATCAGAGCCGTAGGCTGGCCGTAGGACGTGATCCTAGGAGCGAGACCCTTTTTCAGGCCCTAGAACTTGTCCCGATTTAGAAATTTTCTGCGCAAACACTCACCACTGGTCTTTGCCTTGTTCCAGATGGCTGGCAATGGATGGGTTAGCGGAATCTGCCATGCAGAGCCCGGCCTCCCCAAGTTGCTATTGCTCAGCCTGGAACGCGTCGGGGTTATGGAACCACCGGAGTATGCCTACCGTGAGTACATCGCAGGAGGCACCCTTCGGTGCGACATAATGGTTTTTGTGGAGAGAAGCACCCGCTACCCTGATGTGGACCCTTGGTTCATCTCCACCACTGGTTTCCGCTTCCCCGACACCTATCGAAAGGCCTCCCATAAAGCTCTGCACCGGCTGCGTGTGCTCTTTAGGCACCACCTCCAGCGGACTCCTATGGGATTTTTCCAACCTGCTGAGGGAAGAGGACGCACTTGGATTGCCCGAATGAGGGGACTTGGACGAGAAGAAGAAGACCTGGAAGACACGGTCTCCCACCTGTCCATCTACCTCACTGGCTTGGATGCACTCTACCGCGAACAGGCGGCACAATTGAAGCAGCTAATCCATGGGATTGAAAAGTTAACCCAGGAACTGGAGGAACAACGGACAAGAGCCGCAAACGCCAAGTACTCCTTAGCCGCCCTCCAAGCCCAGATGCAAGAGTACGAGAGCCGCAACGGAATAGGTGGATGGATAGAGGAAGAAGAAGAAGAGCCCATGGAGACCCATTGGGATAAGGGTACGCAGACCGAAAACGAGATGGATCGGTTCCTTCCAATAAAGAAGCGCTCTATCAGGACCGAGGAAGAATCCCCATGATAGGATTAGCATCTCGAGCTAGGACCCTACCCTAATGACCACGTATCCATGAAAACTGTACCACCCTTGTTGTAATAATAAAGATCATCTACTCCCTTTTACACCTGTACCAGATTGTTTACCCTGTTTCTGTTTCAGATGGCTGAGGAAGGATGGACCCAGGGCGACTGCTAAGCTGCACCTGGATTCCCCAGCCTCTTGATCAACACCCTGGAGGACCTTGGCGTTGCAGAACGCCCAAGGTACTACAGCTGAGAGTACGAGCACCATGGTACCCTCCGCTGCAGGGTGATCCTGGTCATCGCCAGGAGCAACCGCTACCCCGACATCCAGCCTTGGCGAGCGACCGCCACAGGATTTAGACACCAAGATACCTACCCCCTGGCCATCAGAAAAGCACTCCGTTATTTGTGCCAGATTTTTGAAGAACACCTCGCCCCCACGCCAGCAAAGTTCTTCCCGCCGGCCATCAGGACCCCAGTCTGGGCAGCACGCATGAGGAACCTAGAACGACGCCGCCACGAAGAAGGACCCCTATACCAAGTGGCTACTTACCTAGCCGCCCTGGACCAACTCTTTGATGAGCAAGCCAACCTTCTGAGGGAGCAGACCCATCGAGCCGAGCAAGCAGAGCTCGCAGTGAGGATACAGCAGATCCGAGCCGCCCATGCCGAGGCGAGAGCCGCAGCCGCGGTCAGTAGCGAAGCAGTCGCCCAAGAGAGCCTCAGGCAAGCCCGAGATCGGCGCATGCAAGATTGGACCCGAAGTGGAACACCAGTCCCGGCGATTGGGGAGGACCATGTTTTACTCGGGACGCCCATCATAGGATGGGGACCCCTTTTTGGAAACACACACGCCCCACCCGGGAACCCTGAAAGCTCTGCTGCCGCCGTCGAAAGGGATGCTGAAGCGCAACCCCTGGCCGGTGGGAACCCAGAGGACGGCGAGCAAGGATCACTCGCACTCTCCGCCCCAGAAGAAGGCCTGCCCCGCGAGTAAAATGACCGGCGCCACCCTAGTAATGTGTCCCCAGCCACTTTTGTTGTGGTACCTGATCCCAGACGAGTAGTACGATACCTAGCCATGCCCTAAGTTGTAACCCCCCTTGCAGTAATAAAATGGTTTGTGCTTGTTGTTGTGTGCTGGTTTGTTGTGTGCTGATTATTTATAGGAGTACCGGCAGGAGGTAGATTCTGCCTTATATATATACGAATTAAACAACTTAAACATCACATAATCGTAACCCTAGTTTACCCAATCAACAGGGGACCCCCGGAACGTCGCGAGGGCCTCCCGTGGCCGGAACCCCGTAGCCGCTAGTGTCGGAGCACATCCCGTTGAACAAGATCTTCCCCAAGGAGAACAAGAAGTAAGCCAGAACCGAGGGGGAAGTCAAGAGGGAGAACAACTACCACCACCCCCACCCCTCGGAGACCTGGCGCAGATCATCCATAACCAGACCCTCATACTGGAGACTCTGGCGAACGCCCTCATTAACCGGCAGCCACGAGGGCAGAATATGAACGACAAGCTGACGGCCTTTCTAAGGACCAAGCCACCTACCTTCGCCGGATCCTGCAACCCGTTGGATGCTGACGACTGGTTGCGAGTAATTCAAAGGAAGCTCGAACCATTCGAATGCCAGGACCGGGATAAAGTCCTTCTAGCGGCCCACCAGCTCACCGGAACAGCATTATCCTGGTGGGAAAACTATTGTGCCGCAGCCGAAGATGCCTCTACCATCACCTGGGGAGAATTCGTAAGGGAGTTCCGCCGCTACCACATCCCTTCGGCCACTATGAAGCGCAAGGCGGATGAATTCCGTGCACTACAACAAGGAAGCATGTCGGTGGAAGAATACACCCACCGGTTCATAGAATTGGCCCGGTACGCGCTGGAAGAAGTGAATGACGACGATAAGAAGCAAGACATGTTCAAGAAGGGGTTAAGCCCAGAACTCCGGACCTTGCTTACTCCCCAGATCTATCCGGACTTCAACACCCTGATGAACAAGGCCATCCTCACAGAAAGGGCCAAGGCCGAAGAAAGAAAGGACAATAAACGCAAATTCCTGGAAAGTAAGGCTCGCCAACAGGACCGCTTCCAAAAGCTGAGGAACTCCAACTACACTGCACCAAGATCCCAGGCCCCAATGCAGTATAGGACTCAGTCCCAAGTGACTGGATCACGAGCCTCTGAAGCACAGCCCAAGAGTCAGAATACCATGAGGGCCCCGCAGAACAACACAAGCCTGGCCGTTTCCGACAACAGCAACGTTAGGGCCTATTTCAACTGCCGTGAGACAGGGCACTTCATCGCCAACTGCCCTTACGCCAAGAATAAGCCGGCCACGTCAGCCTTCTCCAACACGGTGAATGGGCCCAGACCGGCCCTGACCGGTGCCAACCGAGTGCTCGTCCGCAACAACGACGGCAGCCAGCAGGTGAAGCAGCAATCATTTGGACGAGCCCGCGTCAACCACATCGACGCGCAGGAGGCTCAAGAAGCTCAGGGCGTAGTGCTCGGTGAGTACTTAGTCAACTCAGCCCTGGCAACAGTACTATTTGATTCTGGAGCATCGCACTCGTTTATATCCTCGAGCTATGTGGAGAAACACAAAATACCTACAGTATTACTAAAAACACCCCTATTAACCCGGACGCCTGGAGGCGACATTAATTGTCAGTTGGGTTGTCCACGGGTAAGGATCAATTTAAGTGGGGTAGACTTTCTAGCAGATTTGGTAGTACTTAAGCATGGGGGAATAGACGTGATCCTTGGGATGGATTGGTTAAGCCGACACAATGGTCTCATAGGCTGCACTGATAAAGTGGTACACCTAACCAACCACGAAGGAGTACAAGTGATCTGCCGTACCCGGGATAGTAAGTATGACCCAATGGTATTTAGCATAGAAGCCAAGCCCTTAGAAGGAGTCCCGGTAGTAAATGAATACCCAGATGTTTTCCCCGAGGAACTCCCCGGTATGCCACCAGACAGGGATATAGAATTCGTCATCGACCTTATCCCGGAACCTCCCCTATAGCCAAGAGACCCTATAGGATGGCAGCCTCGGAATTGACGGAGTTAAAGAAGCAACTAGAAGAATTGCAACGAATTGGTTTTATCAGACCAAGCTCGTCGCCATGGGGAGCCCCAGTGCTGTTTGTCAAGAAGAAAGATGGGAGTATGAGGTTGTGTGTAGATTACCGGGCACTGAATGAAGTTACCATTAAGAATAAGTACCCCCTCCCCAGGATTGATGACCTGTTCGATCAGCTTAAGGGAGCCAAGTACTTTTCCAAGATCGATTTAAGGTCAGGTTACTTCCAACTCAAGATTAGAGAAAGTGACATCCCTAAGACAGCTTTTGTCACCCGCTACGGGCAGTTTGAGTTCACCGTAATGTCCTTCGGACTAACCAATGCCCCTGCCTATTTTATGAACCTCATGAACAAAGTATTTATGGACGAGCTGGATAAGTTTGTCGTAGTCTTTATCGACGACATACTTATCTACTCCAAGAGTATTCAGGAACATGAGCAACATCTGCGGGTAGTATTGGAAAAGCTGAGAACACATAGGTTATATGCCAAGTTCAGCAAGTGCGAATTCTGGCTGGAGAGAGTAGCTTTCCTTGGTCACATTCTGACCACGGAAGGCGTAGCAGTGGACCCAGAGAAGGTCGAAGCAGTTTCCAATTGGCAGCGGCCAACTAACGTTAGTGAAATCAGGAGCTTCCTTGGATTGGCCGGATACTATCGGAGATTTATTGAGGGATTCTCTAAGATAGCCCGACCCATGACAGAACTTCTTAAGAAGGAGAAGAGGTTCGCCTGGACAGAAAGTTGTGAAAGAAGTTTTCAAGAGTTGAAGCAAAGGCTGACAACCGCTCCAGTGCTAACCCTACCGGACATTCATCGGGATTTTGTCATTTACTGTGACGCGTCCCGACAAGGATTAGGGTGTGTGCTGATGCAAGATGGGAAAGTCGTTGCATATGCCTCCCGCCAACTCAGGACTCACGAGCAGAATTATCCGACCCATGACTTGGAATTAGCAGCCGTAGTGCATGCCCTCAAGATTTGGAGGCATTACTTGATTGGGAATAAGTGTGAGATTTACACTGACCATAAGAGTCTGAAATATATCTTCACCCAACCGGATTTGAACCTAAGACAGAGGAGATGGTTGGAGTTGGTTAAGGACTATAATTTAGAGATCCATTACCACCCCGGAAAGGCGAACGTGGTAGCCGACGCCTTAAGCCGGAAATCCTATGGACCCAAGGATGACAATCTGCGCGAGGAAATGGCACGATTAAACGTGCACATTGTGCCTCGAGGTTCCAGCCATGTGCTAAGCGTCCAATCAACACTAGAGGATAGAATTAGAGAAGCCCAGAGCTTGGATCAGGAGTTAATAAAGATCCGCAAACAAACTGGAGAAAACAAAGCACCGGGCTTCAGAGTAGACGATAAGGGGACATTATGGTACGAGGATAGGATTTGTGTGCCCCAGAATGGAGACTTCCAGCAGATAATCATGGACGAAGCCCATAACTCGGCCTACTCCATTCACCCGGGATCCACCAAAATGTATATGGACATAAGGCAAAAGTATTGGTGGAATGGAATGAAAGCGGATGTTGCACGATTCGTGGCCCATTGTGATACTTGTCAAAGGGTTAAGGCCGAACATCAGAAACCAGCCGGATTATTGCAACCCTTGCCTATCCCGGTTTGGAAATGGGATGAGATAGGAATGGACTTTGTAGTGGGTCTGCCTAGAACACAGAAGGGACACGATTCAATATGGGTAATAGTGGACAGACTCACTAAATCGGCTCATTTCATACCCGTACGAACCACTTATGGAGGAGAAAAGCTGGCAAAGCTTTATGTGGAGAACATAGCAAGGTTACATGGAGTGCCTAGCAGAATTGTTTCAGATAGAGGAACCCAATTTACATCTAGGTTTTGGAAAAGCCTGCATAAAGCCATGGGCACTAAGTTAGATTTTAGCTCCGCATACCACCCACAGACGGATGGTCAAACCGAAAGGGTGAATCAGATCATGGAAGATATGCTGAGAGCATGTGTCCTAACCTATGGAAATGATTGGGAACAGAGTCTACCTTATGCAGAATTCTCGTACAACAATAGTTACCAAGCCAGCTTGGGCATGTCACCATTCGAAGCCCTCTATGGAAGAAAGTGCAAAACTCCCCTGATGTGGTCGGAAATTGGGGAGCGTGCACTAGTAGGACCCGCACTCATAAAAGAAGCAGAAGAAAAAGTAGCGGAAATCCGCGAGAAATTGAAAGCGGCTCAGTCCCGACAAAAGGGCTATGCAGACAAGAAGAGGCGGGAAATAAGTTTCAATCCGGGAGAATTTGTCTATCTCAAAGTCTCACCCATTCGATGGACACGAAGGTTTCAGGTACAAGGAAAATTAGCCCCTCGATATATTGGACCATATCGAGTTCTGAAGAGAGTCGGAGCAGTAGCGTACCGACTGGAGTTACCGGAAGAAATGTCAGATATACACCCAGTATTTCATGTCTCGCAATTAAGAAGGTGTCTGAGAGAACCCGAGGGAGAACACGTGCCGGTGGAAACAATAGACCTGCAACCGGATCTGCGGTACCAGGAAGTACCGGTCAAAATTCTGGACACTGTCACTAGAAGGACAAGAAACTTCGAAGTACGAATATGCAGAGTTCAATGGAGCAGACACGGAGTAGAAGAAGCAACATGGGAACGCGAAGAGGCGCTAAAGAAGGAGTTTCCCCACCTATTTATGAGTCAGCCGAATCTCGAGGACGAGATTCATTTAAGTGGGGTAGGTTTGTGACGCCCTGAAAATACACCAAAATAAATCACGCGCTAGGGTGCGTTGTTCAGAAGTCACTCGCCGTCAAAACCCTAACCCTAACCCTTTTCGACTGACAGCAGGGCTTGACCACCGCTCACGCGCGACCGTTTTTCCGCAATCAGCGCCGGCGCGATGCTGTTCTCCTCGCGCAGCGCGCAGACGGCGTACGCGCGTGGCCGACCGGCCGCGATTGGCGCCGACGCGTTTTCTTTTCCCCCTCGCTGTTTCCCTCGCGCTGCGCGCTTCCCCGCGCGTGGCCGACCGGCCGCGGTCACCGCCGCGACCGGCGCCGGCCCTTCTCCCTCCCTCTTTTTCTTTTCTCTCTTTCTCCCTATTTCTTTTCCTTTTTCTTTTTCCTTTTCTTCCCTTTCCTTCTCTTTCTTTTCCCTTTTCTCCCTTCCCTCTCTTTTCTTTTCTCCTCCCTTCCTTCCTGTTCCTCTGCTTCGAGCCCCCGAACCGCGCCGCCCTGCCTCATTCCGGCCGCGTCACGACGCGTGCACGCGCAGCGCGTGGCCGCGCGCCGCGCCGCGCCGTCCTCCGCTGCCGTGCCCCGCGACGCCGCGCCGCCCGCCGCACCGCGCGCGCACGCCCGCGCCCGACCCCGCGACGCCGCGCCGCCCGCCGAGCCGCCCGCCGCTGCTGCGCCGAGCCGTCCGCCGCTGCCGCGCCCGCCCCGACGCGCCGCACGCCGCCACCGTCCTGTGCTCGCCCGCATGCCGCGCCACGACAAAAACAAACGGACGAACGCCATTACGGTGCCCCGCACCGCTCGCCGGCTTCCCCCTCACCGGCCTCCACCGCCCACCGCCCCGGCCGCCTATAAAAGGGGCCGAGGGGCACCTCCAACACCTCACCACCGCCACCGCCCGCTCAAACCCTCGCCTCCACCGCCCTAACGCCACCCCCGCCGTGCTCCCGAGCCGCCGCCGCCCCCTCCCGTCGGCCGGCCACCTCGCACCGCCCCGCCCGAGGTGAGGCCGGGAATGGGCCCCCCTCCTTCCCCTCTCCCTCTTCCCCCATTCCCTGGCCGTTATTGGGCCCTAGGCCGCCGGATTGGGGCCGGCGCCGAGCTCCCTCCTCCCCCTCTATTTTCCTCTGGCAAGAGGAGGAAGAAAGGGGGGGCTTTTGCCCAAAGCCCCCTCCCCTCTTCCTGTTTTTCCAAAGAGGCCCCCCCCCCACTCTAACACCCCTATTCACCCCTTTTTACAAAAGGAACCCTGCTCTTTTTAATATTTCAAACCAAGCCCCCCCCACCACGTAAACTTAATTACACTCGACACCCGTTAGCATGCCCTAAATACCCCTAGTATTCGCAAATAAGCCCCTACCCTCTTTAGATAATTGTGAATAGGCCCCTGGACCCCCGTTTAAGCCCTGAAACCCTCTTTAGCGCATCATTTTATGTGTAAAACGACCTCCGATCGACCCGAAACTTCACCACTCCATTTCTAGTATAGTTCTAGCCATGCCATTAAGAAACCACCCAAAAATATTACCCCTAACTCCGTAACTAAATTATTTCCGATTCAAGCTTAACGATAAAAGCTTTTAGTTCGTTCGCTTGATTGTATGCCTATTTGTTTGCGTCGTAGGACACGGAGTGAACGAGGAAGGTCCCGAGCGTGACCAAGCAAACGAGGACCAGTACTGCGACCCCGAACCCGAGGGACAGTGCTTCGACCAGGACTTCCCGCAAGGATTTGACGATGGCAAGTTCAATTCCGCCCTTTGATGCATGTTTCTGTCCTAGTTTTTATAAACACAACCCAGTGGCCTGTTTTATAAAATTGCATTGTTCTGCGTGTTGAAAACATGGTAGGATAGCCACCCTTGCCGTGATAGCCATACCTTGAATACCTGATTTTATAAAGAAAAATGTGTGTGTGTGTGGGAAGGATAAAATGTGGTCTTGAAAAGTGAGTTGGACGAGATGGATGGCATTTCTGTGTGAAGTGCCGTTGGTGTGCTCATACCTGTGTGGTTGAGCAAGGAAGGGAGATATCCATCTTGTCACCCCTAAGGACCGAGTTGATGTGACATCTCACCTAGCTTTTGTCGTGCGAACCACTTGACCGTCGTATGGGCAACGGCTTAGCATAAACCCCACTAGTTAGCCTGATAGCCATCAGGAGAGCTGAGAGCAACGGGTGATCAAGGAAAAGGGATAAGCTCTGTGTGACTTATGCCCCGGTTAAACCTCAGAGATAGGTCGAATAACCCCTTGATGGATCCCGTGGTGGCTAGGCAGGTCTAGCTAAGGTGGGTAATGGCTTTGTTGGGATCTGCACCGGCACTAAGGTGTTCGTGCTGTGGTACCCCACCTGTGGGTAAAGTTGCACACCTCTGCAGAGTTAAAATCTATTCGAATAGCCGTGCCCACGGTATTGGGCAAGTTACGGTGTGGTCACATAACTAGTGTTTCTCTCTGGGAATGATTGGGCTGGTGTGAGTCGTTTGGAAGGTGTCCGGCAGTTGTGCCGTGAGCTACGGCGGACGGGGAGTCCGTTAGCATTTTCAAACTTGGATCCTGTGTGGATCAACACTGTGCGCTCCTTGGTATAAGAAATCCTGTTTTGAAAAGTGCTTTTAAAACGAGCCCCTGCATATAACCGTGTTTTCCGCAAATGAACAGTAACCTTATCCTTGTATTAACCTGTGCATTTAATTCTGTTTTACCCCCCCTCCGTGGGTGTAATTGGACTTGCTGAGTACGTTTGTACTCACCCCATTCATATTTTCACAGTGGAAGACCCAGACTACGTCCCCGAAGACAACGAGTAGGGTTTCGTCCTGCACCCAGTCTTGCCTGTGGTTGAGGCCACCGTTGGATTCCGCATGGCGCAAGACTCTGATGATCCTTTGTTCGTAGCTAGTATAGTTGTGTGGGTTTTGGTTGTAATCCTCGCGATAGTGGCGCTTCACTGCCCATTACCGCGTAGAGTTGTACGGTGATGTACCATCTGATGTAATAAAAGTGTTATCAGCCTCCTGGGACTGATAAATCAGCACTTTTAAGTCTTCCCTGATGGGGGGGACGCTTCAGGCCCTCCCCACTTGTTCTTTCTTCCGCGGCCGTCTTTACTACTACGGGCTTGAGCTCCATCACCTCAACCCGAATTCCATCTGCCACATCTCCATTTTCATCCACTTTTGTGAAGCATTTCTCAGAATTGAACCCCACTGGGATCTATTCCGCTTCCTCTTCCGCGTGAAACCCCAGCCAACCACGAAAAAACTCGCCGTGGTAGGGGGCGCCGGCATCCAACTGCGACAGCAGGCCGGCGAAAAATACCTTGCATATAGATTCCCCTCCAACCTTCCTGGGTGGAAAAACCTCTGGTTCTACATCGAGAACCATGCTCCCCCCTGCCGACGAAGTCGAGCAAACCGCCCGTGGTGAGGGGGGAGTGGAACCTTGAACCCTCCGGCATGGAAATGATTCAAGTCAAGGAGCTGCTGGAGGCCATCGATGCACTGAAGAAGGAGGGGGTGACCGGCGCCTCCGTCATGTTCTCCTTTTACAAGCGCCGCGTCCAGCCCATCCAACAGAGGTGTTGCCTGGGCTTCGAATACACCGGCCCTGCTGATCCTTCTCGCATGTGCACAGAGGAGGTGCCAGATGAAGTTGCGCTCCAGCGGGTGCTGCTGGACGTGAACACCATGCCGTACGTACCCACCTTGTACTCCGCGCAACATCCGCCCCCGCCGGTAAGTGCTCGACTTCTTTCGCTGAAGAACTCGACTACTGCGCCGGTACTGAACTGGAGGACTTTCCGCAAGGACATTCAGAATTGTACTGCTGCTACCCACCGCAGCCGGACCTCCCCCGAGCGTATCACCTCCTTCCTTCTGCAGTCACGGCGGCCAAGAAGGCTCGCCTTGCTGCGACCCAAAGCCGCAACGAGGCTGCCGAACGCGTGGACTTGCCAGCGGGGGAAGAAGCCGAGGGAGGTCCGCGCCCTGTTGCCGCCGTTGCCACCAAGGCGGCACGCCGTACTGCGGTTCAAGGCAGCAGCGAGTCCACGGAGTGCGTGGGCTCGCAGGCGAGCGGAGGGACCGTGGGGGAGCCGCGCGGGAACAACTCCTCCGATCAGAGCGTGGAGTTGGCCGGCGCTCTGCCACCGGTGCCGAAGGGCCAGCGCCAGGTGCGCAAGCGCAAGGCTCAAGAGGTCGAGTCCTCCAGGTACGGAATTGCTGCTTTGGCCAGTCCCAAAGTTTCCATGGTGCTGAGTACTGACAGCGCCCCCTTGCAGTCCTCCTGCTCTGCCGTCCAGATCTGAACCCGAAAGGGTGGAGACAGGCTCCTCTGACGCCGCGGCAGTGACAATTGCCGTGGGGGGAACCCCTCCATCAGCCGGCCAGGCCTCGCCATCAGCGACGAGCGGTCCTCGGCGGGCCTGGCGGGTGAAGAAGGCTGCCAAGAAGAAATCGACACTGTAAGTTTTACTTCAATCGCTTGAAGATCTTGACCGTGCCCGCGTGGATAACCATGTTGTCGATGGCACCAGGGCTGCAAGTGCGGTGCAACTCCAGCTGGAGCCGAGCAGGGCTATGGCGCCTGCCTCAGCTACAGCAGCCCCCGAGCCCTCGGCGCCTGGGGGGCCCGTACCCGCAAAGGTGGCCCCTGAAGCAGATGCGGGGCTCCCCGACTTGCCGCCTCCCGAGTCCCGACGAGAGGAAGCCGGACCCGGTGGCGATGAACAAGTCGTGGCCCCAGAAGCAGATGCGGGACTCCCCGACTTGCCGCCTCCCGAGTCCCGGCAAGAGGGAGCCGAGCCCAGTGGCGAGGAACAAGTCACGGCCCCTGGTGCCGCTCCCTCCGGTGGCGCAGGTACGTGCTTACCTGCCCGCGGCTTGATGCCAGGGTCCGGGCATAATGTGGTGACCACTTCGCATGCTCGCAGGTGTCCGGCCGCCGCCGTCCGGAGAAGCCGCCGGGCCCTCGGGGAGTCCTCGTGAGGTGCTGAGGGCCGGGCCAGGGCACCAGGACATCATCACCACCGACCTGGTGGATGATCTTCTGCTGACGGCCGAAAATGTGAAGACTTTCAAGAGCACCTTCAAGGAGTTATACGACTTCTCCATGGTAATACTCGGGTAATGGTCCGGGTGCGCGCGTTGATGAATTGTTTAGGACTCATTCTCCTCCTTTGGCGCAGCATGTGATCACCAAATCCCAGAAGAAGTCGGATAAACTCCGCGCGGTTGTGAGTGACGCGCGGGAGTTAGGTGTCCTGCACAAGCGCATCTCCGAGGAGAAGACGAAGAATTGCTATATGCAGCGCGAGCTTGATATACTGAAGAAAGAAAGGACTCGAGAGACCTGGCTGCTCAAGAATGACCTGAAAAACATGGAGAAGGCCAACTCCGAGCTCCAGCAACAGCTCGAGGAGCAACAAGCGGAGTACCAGGAGCAGCTCAAGGCAGAGAAAAAGGTGCACCAAGGTAAGCTCTCGCTTTCCTCGAGTACTTTTTCCTTAGTGAGTCTCCTTAGATGCTGAAGTACCCTTGCCGCAGAGCTTAGGAAAATAACGAAATACAAAGAGGAGCTGCTTACTGACGTGAAGAATATGCTGTATCGTCGTACAGATGAAGTCGAAAAGCTGCAGAAGGTGATCGGCGACACTGAGCGTCAGTTCGTCGACTGCCTTCAGCAAGTCAAGGCGCTGAGCGAGAAGGACGAGCAGATGCGCAAGGAGCTGGAGGACCTCCGGGGGGCCGCCCAGGAGCTGGTGGACATGGTGGATCCCCCAGAAGAAGGCGAGGCAGGCCCGCGGCCCCTGCTGGAGCGACTCCGTGAAGCCCCGAAGAAAATGCTCAAGTTCCTATCCGAAGCTCCAGTCGCTTGCGTGAGCAATGCCCTCGCATATGTAAAGTCCTTCGTGCCGAATGCGCAGCTAGGCATTTTTGTGCAGGGGATGGCGGCGGACTGCTCGGACGAGCGTTTTGAAGAGTACCTGCAAGAAGCCCAACCTGTAGCAGAACAAATTGTACACAGTGTGCTGCAGGATTAGGGTATGAGAAACAAGTAATCATTCCCTTGTATATATGGTTATTTTGATGTCTCTACTTGTGTGTGTGTGTGCCTATGCTGGGCGGATGTCCCGGCTTTCAAGGCGCAAGTAGTAGACACTACCCCGGGGCGCAACGACCCTGAAGGTAGCCATAGCTCCGTGTAGGAACTCGTCTAACAAGGTATCCACAACCCGATCTTGTAGGTCTAGACTCGTTAGGAAAGAACGCGAGCTTGCCGTGCGTAGGGCAAAAGGTTAGGACTAGCTCGAGTGCGGCGACTCTGAGTGTAGTCGAAAATCGCTCCTGCTTGTGAGCGTGCTCCGTAAGCTGAGTGAGACCCGGGCGGACGGATCGAGCCTGTTAGGAGCAGGTGCGGTCGTTGCCGCGTTTTGGCCATTCTTCTGGCAAAAACATGACTGTTCTGAGTGCAGCCACTCAGGATATAGGCGAGGTGGCTCTTTATGCGAGCCTTTCCAACGCGCTATTTTTTAGCCAGTCGAGCGGATCAACTGAGTTGGACAAAGTGCGACATCGGTCGCGTGCGACCACCTAAGGTCGCGTTGGAACTCGATATATCGAGGAGTTTTAGCCGAAGCGGATGGTTCGACAAAAAATAAAGTCGATAAGCTGTGAATGTAGTCATAACTTTATTCACGACGAGTAGCCAGCTTACACGAGAGTTTCGCCCGTGGCCGGGGCTGTCATGCGCCGGAGAGGGAATGTGCGACCCGAATATTGTGGCTCGTAGCCTCCAATATGAATCGGGGAAAGGAGATCTTCCAAGCCCCCGGGGAAATCGGATACCACCGGGCGTTT